>NC_140590.1:1262692620-1263368870 GCF_964204655.1 Triturus cristatus
CTGTTACGACTTTCCATTTTCAGTATTGCCTAAAAAATATACCAGCAGGCAAATATGAAAGGTTGGGTAAAGAATACCTCAAGACATCCTGGGATATACCTTACACACACAAATGTTGGAGTGGGGGACGTGAAGTGCTTCTTAGCGGTGAAAACTGTGAACACGCACTAAGCAATTCTCTCCTTTGTCAGGGTATTAACTTACACGGGGCCTGTGACGGTTCCACTACAAACTTATCCTGCCACCTGCACGGTTCACCGGCAGCAGTGATTAATCCAATCTTTGGTCAACTTTCAAATGGGAGTTACATTATGTTGAATGATCACAGCTGCTGTGTCATGCTGCCAGGTATCCCATATCTAGTAACAGTTACATCCAGGGTCACTTGCTGTATGCAAGTCTTGTTTCCCCAAATAGACATAGTCAGGGAGTCGCCTTTATGGCCTTCACTGAATATCTCTTCTATACGAGTTGATACTCCAAGCAGAATGAAAGCAATACTTTTACAAAAAACTGTGCCTTTGACCTCTGCCAAAGAAACCCATGATCTCCAAGTCTCAAGGACTTCTGCAGAGATACAAACCCTTTTGTATATAAACTGCCCTGTGCATTTCTCAAAAATGTTAGGTCGTATCTTAAACATGTCTGATACGAGCGGTATTGTACATGTATTTAAGAACGTTTTTGCAGGACTGTTAGCACCTTTTCAAGCAGTCCTCGGAATTTTTCCAAACTTCGTGCACTCTGTGTTTGGCGGACTGCCGCTCATTTTAGCACTCGTTGCAGGGATACTATTTTTACTCCTACTGCTACGATATGGCAAGCCAAATCACCAGCGACATCCAGTTCACCATGTAAAGAACTCTATTGGAGATGAAGTGTCGTGAGCGCATCGTCCAAATTCTGGGTTTACCTTGTCTACGAGAATTAAACACCACTTGGTTTCTGTCATTCAGACCAATTTGGCAAGATTGCATCTTACCTGTTCTACGCTGCCTGCTATGTGGTGAAGAATGCGTGCTGGACATTTGTCTGACACTCCCATCAGTCATACCTACGTATATCGATACTCTGCTGGACCCGATAACGGCCCATGCTACGTGTTGTCCCCAGCGGCTACCAATCCTGATGGCGGCATTCATTGAGATCTCACAGACGCAACATGCTACTGCTGAGGTACAAGAAGAAACACCAGGCACGCAGGTAACATCCAATTCGGACATTGCTGAAGCTTCCCATGCTGAAGGCGATAGTTCGCATCTATGTAATGTTGATCTCCTACACAAGGTATTCCAACTCTCACCCACAACGGTAGACGACTTGTTGTCTACAGGATTAGAATATTTTATGTTTTCTCCATCCCCAAACACTGACTTTTGATTTAAGCACACAGTGTTCCGGAGAGACTCTGAATTTGGCCTTCATTCTTTTTCAAACGTGATACTGACTTTTGAACTTTTTCTATGATTATATATTTTTTTTCTCTCTCTTCCATGCCAAAATTGTTTTTTCATTTTTTTGGCACAGTAATCTGCTTATAGTAGAACTATTCATAGAGAACAGAATTCTTTGATAACACTTCCAGAGACAGTATGCCAACTTGTCATGAATAACAAATTGACCTGTGTAACCTGATATGAAATGGTTTCGGCCCTTTTTCACATGTATATATTTTGGTTCATTCATTTAGCATTCCAATGTGATCCTATGCTTAGAATGGAACATTGCTTTAAATATGTACAGCACTTTATGCATAGCAACAGTTTTGTAATGCATTTTTAGGACATATGTTTTAAGCCTATTTTAGCAACCCATGCGTTACTCTGTTTTAAGATATGTTTAGAACATTTAGGATTTAGTAACATTATTCATACGAAACTGGAGTGGGTGTTGTGTGCAGATTTAGATTCCGTATATAGGTTTCCCGATTTATGCCCTTATATAGGTACAATGCACATTGCCATTATTTGGACATAGAAATCCGGCCTTTATTTAGACATTGTCCGTACAAACCAAATACAGGCATGGCCACCTGCATCCGTCCATCCACGTCACAACGAATGCTTGGAAAACCAGACCCTTAAGCCTTCAGGAATTTCCCTCAGCTTGAATATTGTTTTCCCCAAGAACTCATTAAGTATGCATGAACATCTATTCCTTAGGGGTTCATTCATGACGTTCCTCTGCCCGACTTTTACGTCAATACTGGCATTCCTAGACACCTTCAAGTTATAAATATACCATCACTTGCCCTGGCAAATTGCTGTTCCCAGAGGATTCGATCCAACCCAGACTACGCGGTTCGCCACAGCAAGTTCGGAAGGAGATCGAGTTCCAGCCTGATGCACTGACCTGAGGCTGCCATCCTCCTTGCAGAGAATCCAGCTCCAGTGCTCTCTGACTTCCCTTGCGGGGGGTTAGACTATTGAGTCCAGAAAAGAGATTTCAACCTCTCTCATTTTAAGGTATGGAGCTGACTAGAACTTAGAGAAACCTTTGGCAACTCTTGGCTAAACTAAAATATAGCTAGCTATACTTTAGAAAGAAACAACACCTACTTGAAACCTCGTACTGCACTTAGGTTAGGTACACTGGGGTAGAACAATTTAGAAGCATCAGATGAGTATCACATTTTAGCTTATGTTATTTATGTATGTATTTTGATCAATATATGTCATAGCTACAAACCATGCTATTGCAGTATTATTTTATCTTACTGCTAACCTCGTACATATTGTACTTCGCAGTCTGTCTTACGATTGTAGCAATTCATATCTCTTGCATGAGAAATAAGACTGTTCAATAAACCCTTTTATTGAAACGCCCGTCTCTCTATTTCTGTGCAACTCTGTAGAAACGAAGCATGCACGATTGACTGAGTGAAACTGTTATCTATTGTTTCCACGATTCTGAGACTGTTCCGATTCTACATTTTTTTTTGTTGCAGAGTTTTATATAGCGCGAACTTGACCCAAATCCAATCAGGTATCAGAGCGCTTTACATAGCACCAGTTACGTTACATGAGGACACACATTCATGTTTGTTAGGCACGGGAGATTAAGTGATTTGCCCAGAATCACAGGATGTTTAGCGTCATTACCGAGACTCGAACCCAGTTCCCCCAGGTCCGAAGTCGACCGCCCTAGCCGTTAGGCCAACTCCTCTCCCCAAGTTGTCATGTTTATGCGGTTGTCAGAAACTAATCACTTCTTGTATATTCGAGAAGTTTCTAGTGACCTCTGAGTTAGCTGGCCCACACAAGTAATTAAGTTTAATATACTCGATAGAGACATACTGACCTTAGTCCTATGTCAAATCGATAGTGTATGTTATTCCAATGCGCAGAGCCTATCAGGGATATAGGAACTACACTGCAGAGGCAGTTGCCAGAAAAATTAAAAAAAGAAAGTCCATCAGCAGAAAGCAATTCTGGTATTTTACTGACCTCTACTCGTCGTTTTCTATCAAGACAGTTAAATAGAGGCAGTTGAACAAGCAGAAAGCAATTCTGTTTTTTTTTGTTACCTCTACTGGTCGCCTAGAGCTGTTGATGATAAAGCGCTAGAAACCACGGCGGAGCAGATGCTTCAGAGCCTGGCTGAGAAAGTCGCTGATCATAAACAGGGTCCTAGGAGACAGAGGGCCATCCATAAAGTGGGCTACGATTTGAAACTGGTTGAAAAATACCATGAGAATACTGTCACAGGAATGTGCAGGGCCAATAGAAACACTGGCCACAATAGGGCTGGGCCAGGCCATCTGGTCTCTCATGATATGTCGTCATTGAACCATCGCCCTCAGAATATGGGGCAGAGAACACGGGTCTCTAAACCACAAGGCATGGGCTCACAACCTTGTGCAGCAGAAAAAAACCCAGTCATGGGCCTCATGAAACACTGCCTGATGTCAAGAGCTGGACCCCACACCACAGCAGCACATACTTATGACATGAAGGCAATTATGGTAAAGAGGCCATGCCTAATAAACTCTATGTACCTAAACATCCCTGGATGGGCCCAGAAGTGAGAGAACAGAGTCGACTGCCCATCGGGTCCAATTTCTTTTAAAAAAATGTAGCAGCAACTCCACTGAGGGCCGGCTTTAGGGCAGTGCGACCTGTGCGGCCGCACTGGGCGCTGACCTGTAGAGTGGGGCGCTGACCACAGGAGGGGGTGCTGACCTCAGGGTGTGTTTAGCAATAACTTAAGACTGGAGAGATGAGGGGCACGTTTGCCTGGTGGGAGTGAGAGAATCCGAGGAGGAGATCATGTGGGGGGGCGCCAAAAATTATTGTCGCACCAGGCGCCACCAGTGCTAACTTAAGCCGGCTAATATACTGCAAAATTTAAAGCAGAGCAGGGTGTCATGGACTGGGCATGATCACCCAAAGCAGTGAATCATACACCTTCCATCTCTTGGGGGCATTCAGCAGGGGAAGGTTAAATTAAAGGGAAACCCCACAGTAGAAAGAATAAAATAAGCTAGAGAAAACACAAGGACGACAGGATTAAGGAGGCGACCACTAACAACGAATCTCAGATTATTATTCACTCCACATGGGGGGGGCACAAAACACAACTGCGCGAATGTAGCACACTGCTTGGAAACGGCAAGACGTTGCTGTGTGCGTGCAAGTATTGTGCACTCCCTCAACCCATATCACGACTTTCAAAGAGCCCCCATTCTTGACGCTAGGTGGCGCTCGCTCCCTGCAGGTGAAGCAAGAGAGACTTTAATGAAAGTGTTGGAATATGTCGATGCAATAGGCTGTGTCTTCTCTATCGAACCTGTCACTGATTGGGGAAAAAACCCCGCCCTAATCCCTGAAGTCTCCGACAGCGGTCTCGCTGCAGAAGAATTATTTTCTGGAGCCAATAATGCTTTAATTGTAATACACGCCAGTAAAACATTTGGTTACAGCTTCAAGGACATTTTCACCATGCACAGTGCCTCGCCGTGATCATTGTGGCGTTGGCGCTTTCAAGGCACGTTTGCAGAGAGGGACAGAGTACAACCTTTGACCTCAGAGAAAGGGCGCTTCACCGGAACTAAACTGGAGGGCGGGCCTGCGAGAAGGCACGAACGGGAGTCGGGAGTGCGGGGGCCCTAGAAGTCACGAACTGCGGAAGGGGGCACAGGGGGGAGACAGGAAAGAAAATAGTGTTTGGGGTAAAGGGGCCAGTAGCCATGGAAGGATACATGGCTGTCATGAGGCGGGACTAACAAGCCTAAAACCAATCAGAAGGCAGCATTTAGGACCTAAGCCAATGGGCGGAGCGTGGGCGGAGCTTCCACAAAGCTTCCAGGCTATAGTGTATACTGCATGCCTCGCAAAGCGATGGCAGTGCATTCGCCCTGCAACGCTAGGCGAGACCTAAAAAAGCACCCTGACACGAACAATAGGTTAAAACTTATTGGCTTTGCCAATGTTTGTTTGAAGACAGTGAGTGGACTGGTGATGTCAGGCTTTAGCCCCAAACTTTGTGGAAACCACACCTTTCAGATTGAAAAAGGTCAGTATTTGCTGTCTGTGCAGAGCAAAGGCGAGCAGAGTTATCTATGCAGCCACGCAGGCAGAGCAAAGGCGAGCAGAGTTATCTATGCAGCCACGCAGGCAGAGCAAAGGCGAGCAGAGTTATCTATGCAGCCACGCAGTCAGAGCAAAGGTGAGCAGAATTATCCATGCAGCCAGGCAGGCAGAGGAAATGCGAGCAGAGTTACCCATGCAGCCATCAGCACAGCAAATGAGAGCAGAGTTACCCATGCAGCCACCAGGCAGGACAAAGGTGAGCAGAGTTACCCATGCAACCACCAGGCAGAGCAAAGGCGAGCAGAGTTAACCATGCACCCACCAGGCAGAACAAATGTGAGCAGAGTTAACCTTGCAGCCACCAGGCAGAGCCAAGGCAAGTAGAGTTACTCATGCAGCCACCTGGCAAAGCTAAGGCGAGCAGAGTTACCCATGCAGCCACCAGGCAGAGCAAAGCGAGCAGAGTTATCCATGCAGCCACAAACGCAGAGGAAAGGAGCAGAGTTAGCCATGCAGCCATCAGGCAGAGCACAGACGAGCAGAGTAACCAATGTTGCCACCAGGAAGAGCAAAGGCGAGCAGAGTTACTCATGCAGCCACCAGGCAGAGCAAAGATGAGCAATGTTACCCATGCAGCCACCAGGCAGAGCAAAGGTGAACAGAGTTTCTCATGCAGCCACCAGGCAGAGCAAAGGCGAGCAGAGTTAACCATGCACCCACCAGGCAGATCAAATGTGAGCAGAGTTAACCTTGCAGCCACCAGGCAGAGCAAAGGCAAGCAGAGTTACTCATGCAGCCACCAGGCAAAGCAAAGGCTAGCAGAGTTACCTATGCAGCCACCAGGCAGAGCAAAGGCGAGCAGAGTTATCCATGCAGCCCCAAAGGCAGAGGAAAGGAGAAGATTTACCAACGCAGCCATCAGGCAGAGCAAAGGGGAGCAGAGTTACTCATGCAGCCACCAGACAGAGCAAAGGCGAACAGAGTTAACCATGCAACCACCAGGCAGAGCAAAGGCGAGCAGAGTTACCCATGCAGTCACCAGACAGGTTTTCATGATTTGTATTTACCACTGATGCTGCCTTTCCTCGGGTGAAACCTATAGTAAGGTGTTATTGCAAAGCCACTCAGTGTGAATTTCTTAACAACATGTCACCAAAAGATATTTTGATAGTCCATCTACTTTAGACATTTCCACCGTGATCCACCAGGGATGCAAAGAACAGCTTAGATGAAGTTCTTCTTGTACCACATTTCAGAGCCTGTCTGATGACAAGGTTGTGGAAAGAGATCTATATAGTGGTCTTGGTTTTCTTCCATTGAACTAATTAAACTAACAATCCTCATCTCAATAGTTTTTAAGTAAAAAGCCCGGGATCAGAAACATGGAGAGGACATGGAGTTAGGTGGTCACTTTATCTACAGGTAAAGAGGTCGGTGTGGAGACGTCTTCAAGGGTGATAGACTTGATTTCTGTTGGGGAACATTACAGTCAGCTCATTGTTTACCTCCACTTAACTTTCCCAGACGACAGTAGTATGTGAGTTGTGAACCAATACAGATGTAAATCACTGCAATCATGCTAACAATAAAGGCCATACTCCATCTGAGGAACTAATCAATCCTTTGTTAACTAACAGGAAAACTGTACCCAAAGACGCTACTGTGCTTCCCCATCTCAGGGCCTCATTTATGAAAACTGTTGCATAGCCGCGATAAAACAACAATGCAACAGTTTTCAACGCATCCTCCTTGCGACACAATGGATTTGCCTTATTTAATGTACTGTGCTATATGTCGCAAGGAATGACAGATACGTCCGGAATCCTGACGTATCTATCGGGGCAAAAGTCACGCAGTAATGGAGTTGTGTCACAAGTATGACGTAACTCCAGCAATGCATGAGGCAGGCCTATACACATATCACTGCATCACCCTTACACCTGGTATGAGGCAGGCATAAGGCTTTGACGCAGTGGCGTCTTAGAAGTGGCACAATAAAATCTGATAGATTTCACTGGGCCATTTCTACAAGGCTTTGTTGCATGGGAGCGCTCATCCTGTTGCAAGTATAATGTGGTGCATAGCTTTACAAGGTGACGCATCTGCCTAGATGTGTCACCTTGTAAATATGGCGCACATGGTGCATTATTTACTCCACTAGTACGTCAAGAAAATGACGCACCAGTGGCGCAAAACTGTCGCAAGGGGCTCATAAATAAGCCACTCAATGTTTAAAAAATATCCAGTTAACCTCAACCACACCATCCGAAAACCTCACTTGAGGTGAGAAAATGACACAATGGCAGGCTTCTTACTCGAGTGGTGAGTGAGATGAGCAGCATTAGGTGAGGGCGACGCAGTTTGTCCAGAACAAAAGGCTAACAAGTGTCAGGAGCACAATAGCCCTGTGAAGCACTCTGCTTCAGCCTCCATCACCTGCTCCCCAGTACAAAGCAATGCAGATCACTACTCACAGTCTTTCCTGAAATGGTCGGGTTGCAGCAAGGTAGAGCTCCAGAGACCCTACTAAATATAATGGGTCTCCCTGGATTAAAGGAAAGCAGGAACAGGGGAAAATAACCACACAGAGATCCAGAGACTCCTTGGGAACAAGGCGGATGGACGGACATCACCAGGTTCTCCATGCAAGAAAAGAGGCACCACTGCAATGATATGGCTGTACTACTGAAAAAATGTCACATGGAAAACTCCTGCAACCCAAGAATACAGCCTTAAATAAAAAGCAACCTCCAGATTAATCATATAGATTATACAACCAAACCTGGACAAATAGGAAATGTACTAGTCAGTCAAAGAAACAGCACAGAAACCTCCCAAGAAGAACAAGCAGCAGCTGAGTAAAAGCCAAAATCAGATGCAAAGCTCCAAACCTAAGGCTAGAGGACCCTGGATTTCACTGAACAGCCCAAATATCTGTAAACTACCCCAGAGGATCAAGGAATTCACTGAACACAAACTCCCAGACAAACCACCCAGGACGATAAAGAAAAGATTCGCAAACAGAACAAGGCAGACCTCAAACCAGACCGCTCTGAAACCTCTGGGGAGGAACAAGGTCACCTCAACTGCTACCCAAGGACCAAGTAATTGAATAAAAACTAGGCCTGGGCCAAAATTCCGTTCCGTTCGCGGAAATTGCGATATTTTGGCATTTTCGCGTTCCGCGGAAAGCGCGAAAATGTCAAAATTTCCGCATTCCGCAGCTTATCGATAATTTGTTTCTTGCTCGCGCTGTAAAAAAATACATTCTCGCGTTCGCGCGATCGACTTACCTGAATCCCCGCGTTCGCCGACAAGTTTTCCCGACCCGGTCGCGTTCTCCACGAGATGTTGGATTGTTGGTAGCCATTTTGCGCTGTCTCGCGACATTTCGCGGCCGCATTAACGTCATTTGTCGTGCGATCACGTCATTTGTCGCGCGATCACGTCTTTCTTCTCGCGATCATGCACCGCGCGAGTATGAGAAGATTGAGATCTCGAACACGTCATTCTACATCGCGAGCCAGAGGATGAGGACGCGGGCACGTCTAATCGAAGGCGAACAGGAGAAAGAGACCCCGAACACGTCATATCCAACGCGGCGGAAGTAATGTGAAGCTCGAGAACTCAACAACGTAAAATTTTCAATTTGGAGAGGAATATCAGCTCTAGCAGCATGAAACCTTCTGCAAATGCTGATTTTGGATGAAAACAACTCCTTACATTGACATTTGGCTTTCCTTTTTTGTGCAAGGAGTCATTTTTTTAAAAGGAGGAGAGAGGGAGGAAGTGACACAGAATCTCCAACTTCCTGTTCCTGTCCAGCAGGCTCCTCCCAGTGCTTTGTCCATCTCCTGCTCATTCTGCCTTTGGATTTGGAGCTGGAAAGATCACTCTTTTTGTCTGCTGCATCATTGCAATTGGATTTGAGGATTTTTGGAATAGGATATTTTACAAGTAAGTGGTTGTTGTGTTTGTTTGATTGTTGGCATTGCAGTTGTTGTAACTACAATTTATTTTTGATAATTAATTATCATCATTCCTTTTTTTATTTTTTTTATTTTGTGGGTAGTAGTAGTAGTAGGCCCGAGCTAGCCATGGGCATGGCCTCATGGGTGTGTGTGTGCATGATGAAGCAACTGTTCCTTTTGTTGTTTTTTTAATGTATTTCATTTTCAAGCACATTTAGGGCATGGATGGCATTGGATTGAGTTGGGGAAGTGTGCTTTTTGGGGGTGGCCTTTGTGATGTTGCTGGGCCTGGCCATGTGGCTGGTGGCCATTTTGAAGCCTAGGCCTGCAAGCTTGTCTGGCCTTGTCTGCCAACAGGCCTGCTTTTTCATCCACTAGGATCAGAGCAGGTAGCCACAGCTTTATTAATCAAGTGTTTTCTGTGTGGTCTGTTGAATTTAGACATCATTTAGGGCATGGATGGCATTGGATTGAGTTGGGGAAGTTTGTTTTTTGGGGTGGCCTTTGTGATGTTGTTGGGCCTGGCCATGTGGCTGGTGGCCATTTTGAAGCCTAGGCCGGCAAGCTTACCTGGCCTTGTCTGCCAACAGGCCTGCTTTTTCATCCACTAGGATCAGAGCAGGTAGCCACAGCTTTATTAATCAAGTGTTTTCTGTGTGATCTGTTGAATTTAGACATCATTTAGGGCATGGATGGCATTGGATTGAGTTGGGGAAGTGTGTTTTTTGGGGTGGACTTTCTGATGTTGGTGGTCTTAAAGACATGCTTTTGTTGTATGTGTCTGGTGTGTTGGTGTGCAATGCATGCACCCTGCAGACCTTATTGGGGCCTGTGAATGTTCGTATTTCCATTTTGTTGCATTAAAAAGGCAGAGCAGTGTGCTTTAGCATGCATCCTTTACCTGGCTTTTATAGGCCTTTTGTCAGCTCCTGGTGTTTCCCAGGCCCCCGGCTTGTTTGTGATTTGTGAGTGTCCATGTGGGTGGTGGCCTTTTTGGGTGTTTTTTTGACTGTGAGTTATTAGTGTCCTGCTTTTGCCATAGGCCTGCATGGTTTTCCTATTGGCTATTTGGCTTACTGCTTCCATCCATCCATCCCCTTTGCCAGCAGCTGCTCCATGGATGCTGAGATGCTCAAATAATTTAATGGTCCACCCCACTTTCATTACATTTTTATTTTGGTGGTTATTATTAACTTTCCTATCCTTCCTGAGAGTGTAGTGTGTGGCTGTACACAGTAGTATAACATAGCTCTAGTGAAAAAAAAAGTCATAAATGGCTAGACTATCTTTTGTTTGCACTAGTACAGTACTAAGTAACTGAACCACAACAACAAATGCAACATTTCACTGATGTTCTTCTCCTGTCTTATTTGCTTTTAGGTGCACAAAAGACAGAGTAGGAGGTGTCATCAGCATCACCCGGCTACCCGTTGTACTGCCAGCCAGACAGAAGTCCTGCTGCGCATCACGTCCACGTGTGACCAGAACTTGTTGTGCATCTGCATCCTGCCTGACATCTGAAGAAGATGGCCCCAAAGAAAGGTACCAGGTCCAGTACCAAGAAAGTTGCCGGTGAGAAGAAGGAACAGAAAAAGGAAGTGCCATTAACCACGACTGGTGGTGTGCCGGCCAATGTTTTTTTTGGCACCAAAGCGTTGTCCGGGAACCAAGCTGGGAGCAGCACAGCGGTCCAACCCCACCAACCTAGGCCCAAGGGCTTTAGTGTCGCAGAGGTAGCCAGTCTACTAACGAGCAGCGATGTTGAAGAAATGTCATTACCGCAAAGTAGTACACAATCAAGTTCAACGCAGGCGCAAACTCAGCAGATCAGTGTGCAGCCGCCGCAGCAAGAACAGCAGCAGCCGCCGCAACAAGAACAGCAGCACCCACCGCAACAAGAACAGCAGCACCCGCTGCAACAAGAACAGCAGCAGCTGCCGCAACAGCCCACCATAGTAGTTGTTGCTCCTGACGTAGGGGCATTTCAGGAAATCGAGCTTCCTGCAGACAAAGTGGAGCAAAGTCAAACCACTGTTTCAGAAGATCTATTGTCTTCCAGACCATCAGCAAGGAAAAGGAGGCTTAGTCCATCATCTTCTTCTTCAAGCCCCACTTCTGATGATCGTGATGACACTTGGGTCCCACCAGCACGGTCTGAGAGTGATATACGCCACAAGACAATGCTTCTGAAAAGGAAGGTCCCAGAAAAACTTGGAGTTATGGAGGTAGATGTAGAAGAGGGGGGTGATGATGTTGATGAAGACGAGCCAGTCATCACGCACATTACTCCTGCCCCAAAGGGATTGGAGACCAAGATTCTCACCCTATCCAGAAAGGCTGCTACTGAGCGGGATGTAGCACGGATCTCACCAACACAGGTTACACCACCACTACCTCCAGCTGCCACATTTTCCAAGGCCCGGCAGGGACCTACATCCAGCTCAACCATCTCAGTAGGTAGTGGTAGTAAAAGTCACAGTGTAGGTGCACAGGGGCACACATTTTCAAAAACCCCCTCTAGTTCATCTGGTGTTGAAAGTGGCACATCCAGCAGTGCGAGAAAGTTCTCCTCCCCAGTTTGGGACTTCTTTTCTGTTAGCGCCAAGGAGGAGAACGTTGCTATATGCTCAATTTGTCGGCAAGGTGTTCGGCGTGGTAAGCTTGGTACAAACTATGGTACCGGAGGACAAGCAAGTCATCTAAAAATACACCACACTATCGTGTGGGAGGATCACCTACTTAAGTTAAAAGAAAGTAGAAAAACTCAACCCATTGAAGTTGGTCGGGATGAATCAGAGAGCGATATTATTGTGGTGGCAGGTGAAGAAGAGGGAGGCATTTCTAGCCCTGTCCCCAGTAGTGCAGTAACGCCCACATCCTCCTCAGTAACATCAGAGTGGCACCGCAGTAAGAGCCATACTCAGAGTCTGGGTGAGACACCAAGGCGACCGGCGAGTACCTCAATGAGACAATCTGTGTCGTTGAGCCGTAGTGGGTTAATGAAAACAGCACCACTAAGGAAAGTAAGCCAGCCTACCATTGGGAGCATGTTTAGGTTGGAGGGGCAGTTCCAAGGCAACCACCCAACGGCACGATTGTACAATGCGAAGCTGGCTAAAATGTTAGCGCTGGACCTTCTTCCTTTTTCATTTGTGGAAGGGGTGGGTTTCCTTGAATTTGTGTCTGCCATCTGCCCGAAATGGAAAGTTCCCAGCCGGTCCTTTTTCGCAAGAATTGCTGTTCCGGCACTACATCATGATGTGCTGGAATTGGTTGGACACGCTTTGCAGAAGAGTGCTGTGCACAATATCCACCTGACAACAGACATGTGGAGCAGTTGCCAAGCCACAGATTACATGTGCATCACTGCACACTGGATCTCTTTTGTGGGGGTTAAAGATAAACTATCTGCACGAGGTGTTGTTGACACAGCTGCGATTTTTGAAGGTACTCGGAAACATGCAACTGTAGCCATGTTCGCCATGGAGAAATCTCATACGGCTCAAAACATTTTACACGAGTTTCGCACCAAGGTTTTGGAATGGCTGCGGCCCAGAGGGCTTCGTATTGGTTTTGTTGCCACAGACAATGGCAGTAATGTACTTAAGGCCATGGAACTTGGTTCCTATTTCAGGGTTCCGTGTTTGGCGCACTGCATAAACATTATAGTTCAAGACTTTCTGAAAAAAGAACCCATAGTCAGCAATTTACTGGCCATCTGCCGAAGAATATGCACTCATTTCAGCCATTCTTTTAAAGCTCGGAAGCAGCTGAGGATCATCCAATGTGAACTTAGGATGCTAGTCAAGGCACTCATCCAGGAGGTGGCAACACGTTGGAACTCAATGTATTACATGCTTGATCGTCTGTCCGAACAGCACATGTCACTCCATGAATATGTCTGGAAAAGAAGAGGGGATGCTGCTAGTGCTACTGTTAAAGGCATGATTCTTGACATGGAGCAATGGAGCCTAATTAAATGCCTGACTGAGATGCTTTCTCCTTTTGAGGTCTTCACACGTGAAGTCAGCAAGGAGGACTGTACAATGGGCCAAGCTATCCCATTATTGCAAATGCTAGAGTATGAGCTGAATAATGTGTCTGAATCATACAAAGGTGTAGAGGACAGAATGCAAGCCCATGACTTGGTGGAGAGCTTATCCCGGCGCTTAACTGAAAATGTAAGGTTACAAAATAAAATTTTGTCACAAGAACATTACATTTGTGCCACAATTCTGGATCCACGTGCAAAATTGGGACTACTGAAGACATTCCTTGCTTTTTCCGACAATGATGTTGCCCGCTACAAAAGATGTATAGCTGAAGCAGCCAGTAAGTTGGAAAACGAATGGCTGCTAATTAAAAGCCCGCAAGATCAACCCACAAGAAGTACTGATACTGAATCAGGCCATGCAGAATCAAGTGCAACTTCGTCGGCTGAGGGCAGTGCGGTTGGCTCACAATCACAACACTCACCATCACTATCGACTACAGAAACAGTAACTGGATCATTAGGCCGAGTACAATCATTATCATTACAGGATTGGTATGTAAAGATGGGCTATTGTAAGCACAGTGCTGATGCACAGAAAAAACAGCACAAAAGCTTACCAGCAGCAACCCTGAACATTGAGCGGATGGTCCAGGCCTATCTGGACGACCCAACAGAGGTGTACGTTGATCAAAACCCATTGCAGTATTGGTATAGGAAAAGGTCTGAATGGCCACAGCTCAGCAGGCTGGCGATAAGCTATCTGGCTTGCCCTGCCGCAAGTGTCTCTTCCGAACGTGTTTTCAGTGCTGCTGGTTCCATTGTAACATTGAGAAGGACCAGTCTATCTCCAAAAAACGTGGAGAGGTTAACAATGATCAAAATGAATTAGCACTTCATACCACCGAATTACAGAATACATGAATCAACGGAGGAAGATGAGGACAGCGGCTCTGGTGATGGAAGTATTGTGTCAGATGATTACCTACTACTGGCTGAACCCCCAGAGTTTGAGGATGAGCTATACTTCCCTGACAATTAGGCTCGCACTTACTGTCTTCCTCCCTTTTTTCCCCCCTTTGTTTGTGTCTGTTGTTCCGGTTATAAAGTATAAACTTGTGAATCACAACCAATCCATTACCACCGTCTTCTACTCTTCTAATTTAATATACAAGTTTCAGGTGTCTGCTATTTGACAGTACAGTCCTCCGAATCCAGCTCCTCCGCTCCATCATACTGAATCTCCTGCGCAAATCTATTTCCCTCATGAATGATGATTGGATGATGGTAACAACAAATTCAAACTTTCCTAGTCCTTCCAAAAGAAGTGGACCATGAATCAGACGACTACTATAGCTATCCTCCTTTCAGAGCCGAGAGAGACTGGCCATTAACTGAAAATAAGATGGAACAGGTAATGATTGATGCCATGCATTGGACGCAGAGTCGCAGACTGAATGATTTAGATCTTGTTGTTTTTGTTGTGCATGAATTTATGTAATTGTGCACTGCCACTAATCAACTTTCTACAGAACACACTAATAAATTAATTTCCCCCTTCTTGCAAATAAGAAATTGGTACTTCTCCTGCAGCTTGGTGACCCATTGCTTTTAATTCAATACAGGAAGGGGACTCACTCAATCTGCGCAATGAGTATGATTGACACAACAGCACCGTCCATCATGATGATGGCGAAATAGACGGCCCGTTAACTTAAGATGAGAAGGAACAGGTGATGATCACAATTAATGGCATGCATTGGACACCTGACTCTAAGCTATTGGTCTGTGTTTGCGTTGTTTGTTTGTTGTGCACAAAGTGATGTCAAAGTGTACTAGTAATCTATCTTTCTGTACACAATAAAGAATGACTCAAGTCAATAATATTTAAATTTCTACTCTTGTTGTGTCATAAAAATTTTACTTATACTGCAGGCCGATCTTCACAGTCAGTCAGTAAAAGTATCAGAGATGATGATGATTAAGTCAGGACTCAGGAGGACGTTTCATGAGTGGCATAAACGGAAAAGCCAAAAGGTAAACACGTCAACAACAACAACCACAGCAGACCCAAATGTCTGTGTAGAAGTTGAATAGAGTGTAGCGGTGGGATGACTGCAGTGCATTGATTTTACTAACTTAAACTGTAAAATGCTATGTTTGGAATGGATAATGTGCTTTGCGTTTGTCCAACTCTTTGAGAGAAAAAAAAAAGAATCTTAAGTGTTAACGTAGGATGTGCTAAATGCTAAGCACTGTGGGCCTGCTCTCTCCTGTTACTGTTGAAGGTCAATGCTGGAAACAGACTAGAGTAGAGATGATGCATAGATGCCACCTCGGAAAGTGTTCTTGTTGCACTACACCATCACTTGTGCATTTGTTTTAACTTTCTTTCTCAATATCCCCTTTGGTTTTCAATCTACAATTACAGGCCAGGCCTTGCCCGAAACTTTGTAAAACATTACAATGCATATTAATTACCTTACCAATCAATCACCTTTTTTTTTCCAGCCGGACAGTGGCGAGTGGCGAGGCGACACACCCAAGATTGATGGACGAGAGGAGCAAGAGGAATGCCGAGATGCAAAAATCCAGTCCACATTTTTGACCAGGATAAGACAGTAACAGTATCCACTTTTATCTTCTTTTAAATAATTTGATTAATATCTTGTATACAATTTTTACAACAGTGTGTTCTTGGAGTTGTTATTATCAATCATCATTAGGTTTGCTCTGTGTAATTACGATTCTTCCCTACCAATATTTAAAATTTCTATTTGCTATCTGTTAAAGTATTAAGGCCGGCACAACAGAACAAGAACTAGAAGTGTATCTAATACGGGTCTCTCATCATCATGCATGCATTGCCTTTTTCTCCCTTAACATATGGATATGGTAGTCTTCAATGATTGTTGTTTGTTTGTCTATGTATGCATACTGTTTTTCTATGTCAAACCTTTCCCAAAAACCCCCTTCCCATCCATTCAACAAACCCTAACCCTCTTCCCCCGGGCTGTGTGACTTATTGTCGAGGTGTAACTAAATTAAATGTACACCAATACTTAATCACACACTTGCTGGGGCGGATGTGGTGAAAGCAACACTACTTCAATTTCAAGGCAGAGCGATGATCTTCTTCTGCTTGGCCACCCATGAGTAGGATATTTCAGAGGTTATTTTTTTTAACAAAGGAACATATACCTCAGCATGAATTGCCGGCATTGATTGGATTTGTTTCTTGTCATTCCTCATATACAGCACTAACTGTTAGGCTGTAGGCCTAGTCAAGTGACTCGACACAACTATAGTTTGTAACTCTGTCTAGTAGTCTATCCTCCTAACCACCATTCAGTTTTTTTGCCAAATATTTGAGCATATTATTGTTGCTCAGTAAGTTCTGTACTGTACTTCATTCAACTACTCCTAAAAGTCTCTCAAAGGCAATTGACTGTCTCCTTCTCTTTTTTTGCAAATGCTGCCGCCCTGCCAGTGTCTACTACTACTACTATGCTGCTACCACCACCACCACCCCAATCATGGCATGTATGAAAAAGGAAACCATCTTCACCATGCAGCCAGTGCTGTGCCACAGTTGGACATAAACATCAAGCACCGGTAAGAGACAAGTTTAGGGGAGGCAGAATTAATAATGGACATGTTGTCAATGATTTCATTTTCACACACCAGTACAAACAATGCATAGACTAGAGGACAGACTGAATGTACTAGAAGGACCAGTCAATGAGTGAGGTGTGTCGCATCTATCTGTGTCTTATACAGTCAGCCAATTATTGAAATCAAACACAGGCTATGGGCGGCCATGCACCAGCAAGGAAACAGTGTGATGTAAAACAGTTACCCCACCTACAAAACATTAACAACATTGCATGTAACATAGAAAAATATATTTAATTTACCCTAACAAATAAACGAAACCCACAAAAGCTGACCCACCCCCCTCCCTAACCCCAACCAATGTCCATAGAAGTCCGTAACGCCCAAACAAGTTCCCACCCACCCACCCAAACAAGAATTAAAAAAGGGGCAGAACAGGATGACAGGGACTAAGTGGTGGGGCGGGACTCCAGGAGGACACGCATCTGGCGCATCTCGCCCTCTAAACGGGCGACGCGGCGTCTAAGGGTGCGGCAGTTGCAGCCACAGTGGGGGGGGGCACCGGAGATGGAACGGTGGCGGCGGGCAGCCGCCAGACGGTGGCGCCATACCGCTGGAGGGCGGTGGCTGGGGCCTGGGCCACGGGAGGAGGCTTCAACAATTGCAGCCGCAGTCTCCTCCTCCTCCTCGGCTAAGACCACCAGCCGCCGGTATTCTCGCTGGATTGCCTACAGCTTCCGGCGCCGTGCCTTGGCGGCCAACTCCTTGCGGTTTAGGTTAGGAGTATCTGTGTATCAAAAAGAAAAAAACAAGATAATTGTAAAATATACTCTTAGAAAAACAGTAAGACAAGTTAATTATTCATACACATAGTGGCATGGTAGAGTAGCACTATAAAGCACAGTAGTACATAACATTTTAAATCTCGCCCGTCCTTCTTACTTCCACCCGTCTTTCACTTTTTAGTTGAACAGTGCACCAGGTGCTCTTCTCCATAAAACTTTCAAAGCGGAGTTGAAATCAGATAGATGAGGCCATTGGTTACTCAATACTCCCGCTCCTATGCAAATTAAAGGGATTCTAGTCTTCTAGTTCACTCTTCAAACGTCCCCAACAACTCATACTTACTTACGACATCGGATGGCGGGCGGATTTTATCTGCCCGCCATCCTCACGCTAAAAAGGGTGGGGGTCCAGTGGGGACAATTAATTAGGATGATGCGCCCGGCACAGTGGCGGGCGCATCCTGTTTTTTTTACATTCTGGTTGGCGGTGCCGAAAGCAATGCTAAAAATACATGTTGTGCTGCTTTTCCAAGCACAACATGATGGGCCCCGCACGGAGCCTGTCATGTTTTGCTTTGAAAGGCAGGGGGGTACCATAGAATAGGTAGGTACCCTCCATGGGGGCCCCCAAGCATACTCTGCAATGTCTGCATGCCTTTCCGTGGCGGACGGCAATGCCGCCACGCAAAGGCATTCCAAAATGCAGATTATATGGCTGGCGGTGTGTTCAGAGAGACACCACCGCCATATTGAACCCATTTTCGCCTGGTCGACATATGGGGGGTCTGACTCTTTTCTACAGGGATGGCGGGAGGTTTGCCCCTGTGGTGTCGGCGGTGAATACCGCTGGCCCAGCGGGGGCAATACGCCCGCCATCCTAATGGGGCCCTAAGTCTCAACAGTACAGTATACATATACGTACAGTACACCCTTGCAGTGAGTGTACTGTCAAGTTCAACAATAGTTAAGGATTATGAATCTAACTTACCACCGCCTGCCACTGGTGCTGCCACTCCTCCTACCGCTCCGTTGCTATCTGCAGCAACTGCCGCATCCTCGCCCTCCGCGTCGCCTTCGCTGGCCCCAGCAATGGTGGTCGGTAGTGCGCCTAGAAAACATTACACATTTATTAGGCGTCATATACACCTCCCCCCTATTGATCAGTAGCAAGGTTGAAAAATGAGTTAATACTAACATACATCACTAGTACAAATCAGGTAATAGTAGAGTAGACACTAATAGTTATATATGATCATTGTAGCCTTTGCTTAATTAGCCCTAGCCATGCTACCATTTTACCTTTGTGTCTTTTATTTTTGCACATGTGACGTTAACTTTACCTTGCAGCTTAAGACACCTTTGAGCCCACATGACCTGCCTCACACTGCTACTGTCTAGTCTACGCGCTGCGTACAAGCGGTCAACAAACATTAACAAGCCACTTTTTTAGGAAGTACTGGTGTACTTCTGTTACTGTTAGTCCATATTGCTTATCCATAAATGCTACACTTTTTGGCACGGCTGAGAAATGCTTGCAAGTTGCAATATACTAACGCACACCATTTCATTTTTCGCATTACAGACGCGAGATTCCCTTCTACGAACCAGAGCTTCTGAATGATGCAACAACTACCAGTACTAGGTTCTTCTAAGGTGAGGGGTCCCTTCACTCACATCTTCATTTATGAATTTATATAAACTAAATTGCTATGGGATGGTGGTGCTGCCTTCCACCACTGTTCAGTTATCATGATTTAATTCCCAACTGTATAAGTGTAACAATGTATATTGTTTTAATGTTATTGATTTTCCGGTTGGTGCTGCATTTATAAGAAAACAGTGTACAGACCTTCTCAAATTGAAATAAACATTTTGAACTTACATAGACATGGTGGTATTTGGTGTGGACTAACTTACACGAGTGAGCAAATTAAAGTAAGGCTGTGCATGTGAATTGCTTCCACGACTGAGAGGTTGGGTGTGTTATGTTCTGGGTTGTCAACTTGTTGTGTATCTTAGGGGGAGGGTTCCGAGACCTTTATGACAAGACAGTACTATAGTCAAGCAGTGGAATTGTGGTGGGTGCGGAATTTCTGATTGAGGTGTGCAAGGAAGGTCCAACCTACCATCACCAACATCCTATTTTCTGGTGCAAATGTCTGTGTATGTGTAAGATCCCTACAACAGTAGCATGTCCTATAGGGTATCATATCAAAATAGTAATAAATCTGGTAGGGCTGTTGCTGTGAATTTTCAAAGCCTCAAGATCTATAAGAGTAAAAGTAGTACAAGACAACGATCCAACGGATTGGACTATGGCTCGAGCTACTGGTGAATATGAGTTTTATATTACAACCTTTCACAAAGAGTGGCACTGGCCAACTGGGCAAGACTAGCTACTACAGTACAGACAGACTGATAGTATGTAGTAGTAGTAGTACTCAGAGTCATCATAGCGGAGGCAGGGATAAGATTTTTGAAACCGTACAGACCGAAGGATAATTGGTGGTAAAAAAATAGCATTTGGAAACAAACAATAGTTCGGGAAAAATATGGGGCAGTACAAGTTATGGAATAAGAAATATTATTAAAAACAAGAAGACTTACTGGGGCCAGCAGAGGAGCCCTCAGCGGTGTCCTCCTGGTGGTGTTCTGTGTGTCCCGCCGACTGCCCAGTCCCTGTCGGACTGCCCCTGGGTGCTGATGAACAGGAAAGATATAAGAAAGAGGCAAACATTGATGGATGGTGTCAAACAAATACAATATTTTTCAACAACGGTCAAAAAACACTTATGTAAACAACAATTGCAATAACTAAATTGACCGATCTCATCTGGTCAACAAGTAATATCGGGGGATTCGCAGTTCGACTACTTAAGTTACTATTTATCAACAGTAATCCAGTCTTCCATTCTGATTCCAGAATACCAAGTTACAACTAAGCCTAAGTACAGCGTACCACCCAACCTAGCCCACCTATTCCAGGCATGCCAATTGTACATTAAGTATGCATTTCCACTGTATTCCTCAACAATGCATATGGTCAAATCATGGAGGACACATGAACATGACTACATGTTTTGTATACACCAAATTTGGGTTTGATTGATTGATGCTGATCTGCTAGTGCTAAGTAACTACTAAGCCTACCACCACTCATTGAACAAACTAGAAAAGGTTCTAATAAAGACAGCCGTACTACCAGCACGTCACGTAACTGAGTGAGGGGGCATCACGCATACCACTAACAAATTAGAAGATCATACAAAGTACCTAAACCGAAGTATCAATCCGCCCCTATCTATTAGTGACAGGACAAAGTAAGGAGTGGACTAGAGTCACTGTAGCATTACGTAACTTAATTTCTCTAAAATAAACTCGTAAAGAATCACGCTAAGCAAGCGCAAACGCAAAGCTGCAAACAAGTAAGATTAGTAGAAGCGCAGAAGAGCACCTGTGTCAAAAAAATCACAGACTTTTAAACGTAATTAACCTGGAATGTAAGCAGCAACATTCTAGCTGGTTGGAAGAAAAAAAAGATATTCGCAATAAATAACACAGAGCAGAAGAACAGACACAAAGTAGTAATAATTAAATAGGTACTCACCAAGCCCCGGGACCTCCACTCCCAGCAGGTCCAGCAGGTCCTGCTCACCGTCCAAGATGTCGGACCACCGGTGCGTCAGCTGCGCCTGGGTGCGCCGAACACCAGAGAAGCGTGACACTGCCCGGCGCACCTTCCCCCACCGCTGCCGACGCTCCCGGAGGCCGTACCCGGACCCAGGCCTGCCACCTGCTGCCAGGGTTGAGGGGAGGTGGCGCTGCACAAAGAAAATTAGCGCAGCCAACTCCACCTCCCCAAATAAGACCCGTGCCTGCACCCCTTGTGGGCGCCGCCTTCCGCAAGGAAGGCGGTCGCGGCTCTGGCTGCCCCGGCGAACAGCCCTACCCTTGGATATGGTTCTGGGGACGGGGCGGGAAAGAAAGGGTAAAATAAATAAAGGAGTAAAGGAAATAAATAGCAGGCAATAGAAAGAGAAAAAGTAGCTAAAAAACAAAAAAAAAGTAGACAAAAACCAAAAATATAGAGGCAGGAAAATTGTTAGAGAAATAATAAGTAATAAAGATAAAAAAAAAGTGGCTATAAACAAAGGATTGAAAAGATTTTGGGAGGATTCAAAATCAGGCCCCAGAACCATGCAATAGAGTGAAAAACAAGATGGCCGTGCCCATTGCGACCTCGTGCGCAAGTTCGCGCGATATTTTCTCCCGAGCAAGCAAAAAGCAACGCGATCAAGTAAAAGCGGTCGCGAACAGGAAATATCGACCGCGAACGGGCGCGAACATGCATTGCGCGACCCGGAACAGGAAGTAAGCATCTCGAGAGGGCGGGACAAGTAAAAACAAGATGGCCGCGCCCGTGAGCAACCGCATGGGTAAGTTGGCGACCCGCGATCACGCAAAAAATACCGCGAACAAGCGGGAAAAAAACTTCCGCGTCTTCGTGATATTTCCGGCGTGTTTGCGGAGATTTTTAGCATTTTTGCGATAGTTTGCGAAAGTTAATTTCGCAAATTCCGCCCACCCCTACTCCTTACTCAGATCTTCCCTGGAAGGTCCCCCTGCCCCCAAGAACTCAACCTGATCAGGCTCAAGTCCCTCTGGGGCAGTTCCTTCTTCAGGATCTGCTTCTCCTCCCTCAGGAGGGGAATCTGAGATCTGAGACAGAGGGGAAGGCACAGCCTTAACCCTACTGCTCCTCCTCGTGGGTGGCATCTGGTCCTTAGTTTCAGGATCCAGAGCTGATTCAGCTTTATGCATTTTGGCTTGTGACCTCGTCACAGCAAATACCTCTGCAGGTATGCCCAACATCTCAGCATGAGTCCATAATTCTACTTCAGACCAGGCTGAAGTCTCCAGATCATTGCCCAACAAACATTCGACAGGGAGGTCTGCACTGACTACTACCTTTTTGAGGCCAGTTGCCCCTCCCCAGGAGAAGTTCACAACTGCCAGGCTATGGTTGGTCCTGACATTGCTTGCATTGGTCACCTGGTACATTTCCCCCAGGATGATCTGTGCAGGGTCCACTAGATCCTCTGTCACCATGGTGACACTAGCACCTGTGTCCCTGAATGCCAAAGCCTGTTTGCCATTTATGATAGGCTGCTGTTTGTGCTTGCCCAGATTACTGGGGCTCACTAGGAAGGACATATCAAGGTCTCCCTCACAAACTAGCAATGCCTGTGTTGGTACTCTGACTAGGCCAGAGTCCACAACCCTACTACACCCTTATTCCGGATACCACCTCCACCAATGACTGCACTAGGGGGAACAGCTGCCTTAGGGGCTGGAGTGGTGGTGGTTTGGTCTTTGGACTTGGTACAATCAGAAGTCCAGTTCCCTTTCTGTTTACAGAATTTGCACCAGGGCTTCTTTTGGCCTTTTCCCTTTGCAGACTGTGAATCCCCACCAGATGCAGATTTTTGGGGCTCTTGTGAAGACTTCTGGTCCTTTGCCTTATGCCCACCTTTATCTGAGCTTTTAGGATCCTGCTTCTTAGTGTCACCCCCTTGGTTCTGGGTTTTCTGCCTCACCCTGGTTCTGACCCATTTGTCTGCCTTCTTTCCCAATTCTTGGGGAGAGGTCAGATCAGAGTCCACCAGGTACTGATGCAACAACTGGTTTTGGCAATTATTAAGGATCTGTTCTCTCATGATAAGATTATACAATCCCTTAAAATCAGTAACTCTACTACCAACCAGCCAATCTTCTAGAGCCTTGGTTGCACAATCAACAAAGTCAGTCCAATCCTGAGTCTGTGCTTTCTGGGTGTCTCTGAACTTCAACCTGTACTGTTCAGTGGTTAAGACAAACCCATCTATTAATGCACTCTTCAGGGCTTCATAGTCATTAGCATCCTCTTCTCTAACAGTGAGGAGCTTGTCTCTACCTTTATCAGAAAAGGAGAGCCACAAGATTGCTGCCCACTGTTTCTGGGGGACCTGCTGAACTTTACAGGCCCTCTCCATAGCAGTGATCCATTTATGGATATCATCCCCACTCTGGTAGGGAGGAACAACCTTGGACAGGTTCCTATGGTCTGGAATGTAATCTCTGCCTCTAGGGACACTGTTGCTGCCACCAGGGGTATCTAACCCCTCTTTTCTAGAAGCTCTCTGGAGCTCAAAGGCTTCTCTATCTGAGGCCAATTGCTTGGTTCTAAGGGCAAGCCTAGCTTCCTCATACTGGAGCATCTTGTACCTTCTTTCAGAGCAGGTCTCTCTATGAAAGTATGAGTTCCTCTGATGGACAGATTCTCTGTTAGAGTGATATGAATGGTCAGATTCCCTTGAAGGGGACCTAGGCCTCTCTTCCGCTCTATCAGTCCTCTTAAGGAGGATTCCTCTGTCCTGTTCAGACCTTTCTGGGTCTGGCCCTTCAATCACAGAGTCCTGGTCATCCTGATTGTAAGACCTGGGGTCTCCAGGCCCTATGGGGCGGTAACGTGACACGAGCGGTCGGGCCACCAAAGGTCTGTGTGTAAAGCAACCATACAACACGCACCTCACATGCGACGAGGAACACACACAATAAGTGACGCCACACTGTAGGAGTTATGTAAATACTCAAGTTTATCCAAGTAGATCATGTTAGATGCAGTTCATGAGGTAGCAGTACATTTCATACGCTGATAATACAATAGCTGGCGATGTACATATCAGTCAGGAGCTATAAAGGCTGTTCCTACCATATATGCATTTCATGAGATAACAGTACTGCCTGGGGCACAACTACCAAACACGTAGCTGTACACGTGCTCTTCACCTTCCTGTCGCGTTGTGCGCGCTAACTGGTGACGACCTCAGAACTGGGCATCTAGCATGGAGAGCTACTCGCAACTAAGGACATTTAGCACTTCAAGGTAGAACAGGAGCAGCAGAGCGCTACTCGTAACTTCTGGCACTTAGCATTGCAGTAGGAAACATGTATAACAGAGCGCTACTCGTAATCAATAGCGCGTAACCTTTCAGTAGGGCATATGAATAATAGAGCGCTACTCGTAATCAATAGCGCGTAACATTTCAGTAGGGCATATGAATAATGGAGAGCTACTCGTACTCGATAGCACCTAACACTTCAATAGGGCATATAAATAATAGAGCGCTACTCGGAATCAATAGCACGTAACACTTCAGTATGGCATATGAATAACAGAGCGCTACTCGGAATCAATAGCACGTAACCCTTCAATATGGCAGATGAATCACAGAGCGCTACTCGGAATCAATAGCACGTAACACTTCCATATGGCATAGACATCACAGGGCGCTACTCGGAATCAATAGCACCTATCACTTCAATATGGTATATGCATCACAGGGCGCTACTCGGAATCAATAGCATCTATCACTTCAATACGGCATATAAATAACAGAGCGCTACTCGGGCTCGGGTGCAGTCAGTGTTTAACACGGGGCTGTCCGCAGGGAGCACACGGGACTTGCGGAGCAAGTCTCTTGCTCCGGTGCAGTTCGTAGGCACCGCGCTTCAGGGCAGGAAGGGATCCCTCGGCGGGGTCTCTCCGTCGCGATGACAGGGGGAACTCCCACGGAGAGGGAACCCGGGCCCAGGGTGCGGTGTGGCTCCCAACCAGCAGGGGGCGCACCGGGGGCGATCCCAGCCTTCGGGCTTACTTCGATATCCGCGCTGGAAGGCGTCCGCTCCCGCGATGATGGGACACTCGTTCTCGGCCTCGCGCACTTCTCCTCACAGCTGCGACGGCAGCGACGGGGCCCTGGGCTTCTCCACGGGCCTCTCGACACGGCAGGGTACTTCTTCCGGCCTCAGGGTCGCGGCGGTGAGTGCGCTGGCTTGCACAACACAGGGGGTGCTAAAGTTAAGGATGGGGGTTCTGTGTTCAGCGGAGCCCGCTGCCAGGGGTCCCAGACCAGGGCAGGGAGCGCACGGGTCACAGCGCTAATACCTGGTCGATCCCCGGTGGTTCTCCAATCAGCTTCACATCAGAGTTCAGGGGTCAGTCTGGACACGCAGTCTCAGTGCTTTGGCTTGTAAGTTTAACGTTCAGTCTGGACACGCAGTCTCAGTGCTTGGCTTGTAAGTTTCGGTTCTTAGATGTCAGATATGGTCTTGTTGGCGCAGATGTATCTGGCGCCCTTAAGGGGTTCTGTTGCAGGGGGGGTAGGGATGGAGAAGGCGACTAGGTCCTTCCTAGTCAGGCTGGGTAGAGGTTCTCTGGGTCCTCCTACTGCTGGGCAAGATCAGTGGGTTTCACAGGGTCCCTCACTCACTTAAGAGGCAGCACCTAGATCCTGTCACTCTCAGAGGCATAAGTCCCTGGCTAGGCCCTACCGCCTATACTCCTAGTGGAATCTTCCAGCTCTGCTTCACCCCAATGGCCAACTCACCACAAAAAGTTCCCTCCCTCACTTAAGTAGCCCTAGGTCAGGTGACCTCTAGCCAAGGCGGCAAAAGAAAAACCAGACCTCCCTTCTAGAAGGTTCCAGCACATTCCAGGAGCTTCCCCACTCTATCTATGGGACAAAAAGGCGGCTGGAGTCGCAACATTGTTGTGGGGTTCCAGCCAGCTCCTGGCAGCTAGGGTGCTACTATGAAAGACCACTCTGCAGTAGCAGGGGCCTGTGGCAGCCATCTTGGGAGAAGGGAGCACCTGCACCTTAACACTGATTGGCAATGAAAAGGCGCCCGGAGACCTAGTCCAACATAAAAATGAGGGTGGAAAAAATGAGGCACGATACAAAAATGGAAGGGGAGACCACCCTAGGGCTGACAGGTCCAACATGCGTCCCCCCCAGCCGAAAGAGGCGAGAGCTACCCAACCTCTAGGGAGTTCTCATCACTAAGGCGGAAAAACCTGGAGAGACCGTCAGCATTGGCGTGGTCAACTCCGGGCCGATGTTCCACCCGAAAGTCCATCCCCTGTAGGGAAATGGACCACCTCAACAACTTGGGGTTTTCGCCTCTCATCTGCATGAGCCAGCGAAGGGGACGGTGGTCGGTCTGGATAAGGAAGTGAGTGCCAAACAGATATGGCCTCAACTTCTTCAGAGCCCAGACCACTGCGAAGGCTTCTCTCTCAATGGTGCTCCATCGCCGTTCCCGAGGGAGGAGTCTTCTGGATATGAAGGCCACTGGTTGATCTTGGCCCTCGGTATTGAGTTGCGAGAGCACCGCACCTATGCCGTGCTCTGAGGCATCTGTCTGTACAATAAATGCCTTGCTGAAATCTGGTGTTGCTAGTACTGGAGCGGTACACATCGCATGTTTCAGCGTGTCAAAGGCTTCTTGGCATGCAGCTGTCCATATGACCTTGGGAGGTTGCTTCTTTGAGGTCAACTCCGTCAAGGGGGCTACGATGGTACCATATCCCTTGACGAACCGGCGGTAATACCCAGTGAGGCCGAGGAAAGCTCAGACCTCTGTTTGGGTCTTGGGGGGCTCCCAAGCCAAGATGGTTTCGATTTTGGCCTGGAGGGGTTGTACCTTACCTCCGCCCACCAGGTGTCCCAGGTACACGACAGATCCCTGTCCAATCTGGCACTTGCTGGCTTTAATTGTTGAGCCAGCGCGTTGCAGCGCCTGCAACACCTCCTGGAGGTGTTGCAGATGGTCCTCCCAGGTGCCACTGAAGACAGCTATGTCATCCAGGTAGGCCGCTGAGAAGGACTCCAGGCCAGATAGTACCTGATTCACTAACCGCTGGAATGTGGCCGGAGCATTTTTGAGCCCAAAGGGCATCACTCGAAACTGGTAGTGGCCCTCGGGGGTGGAGAATGCTGTCTTCTCCCTTGCTCCATCGGCCATGGCAATCTGCCAATATCCGGATGTCAGATCAATGGTGCTGAGGTACCGGGCTGCTCCCAGCCGGTCCACCAGCTCGTCTGCACGTGGGATGGGGTGAGCATCTGTCTTCGTGACAGAGTTCAACCCCCGGTAGTCCACACAGAACCGAAGTTCTGGCGTCGTACCCGGTGGGGCCGCTTTCGGCACCAGCACCACTGGACTAGCCCACGGGCTGCTGGAAGGTTCTATCACCCCCAGCTCCAGCATCTTTGCCATCTCACGCTGGATGCTATCCTTCACTCGGTCAGAGAGCCGGTAAGACTTGTTCTTCACCAGGGGGCTGTCCCCTGTGTCCACATCATGGGTACACAAATGAGTGATTCCAGGCGTGAGGGAGAACAACGAGGCGAACTGTCCCAGGACATGGCGACAGTCCCTCTGTTGCTCTGGGGTCAAGGATGGGGAGAGGACTACACCTTCCACCGAACCATCCTTCTCTTGCACCGCTAGAAGGTCAGGAAGAGCTTCACTCTCTTCCTCTTCGCTCCCATCCGTCACCATAAGGAGAGCAAGCTCTGATCGCTCATGGTGCGGCTTCAGGCAGTTGACGTGGAGCACCCTGAGGGGCTGACGGGGGGATTTCACATATACAACGTACGTGGTCTGGCCTCGCCGCTCCACAATGTCGAACGGGCCAGTCCACCGGTCCTGGAGGGCACAAAGCTCCCCAGGTTCCATAACCCACACCTTCTGTCCAACGTCTAACTCGACCGTCCGAGCGTTGCGGTCATACCACTCCTTCATCACGGTCTGGCTAGCCTCCAGGTTCTCTGTGGCTGCCTTCCACAGCTTAGCCATCTGGCTGCGGAACGCCAGCATGTAGCTGACAATGTCACGGGGAAGCTTCTGTGAAGTCTTCTCCCACCCCTCTTTCACTAATCTGAGGGGACCCCTAACGGGATGGCCATAGAGCAATTCAAACGGGCTGAACCTGACTCCCTTCTGCGGTACCTCCCGGTAGGAGAATAACCAGCAGGGGAGGAGGACGTCCCATTTACGCCTCAAGCCCTCTGGTAGGCTTCGGATCATCCCCTTCAATGTCTTATTGAAGCGCTCTACAAGTCCGTTAGTCTGGGGATGGTAAGGAGTGGAGAACCAGTAGGTCACCCCACACTCCTTCCACATGGCCTGCATGTAGGCCGACATGAAATCGGTGCCCCTGTCTGACACCACGACCTTGGGGAATCCCACTCGGGTAAAAATCCCCAACAGTGCCCGCGCCACCACCGGTGCAGTGATGGTCCTCAGAGGAATAGCCTCTGGGTACCTTGTGGCGTGGTCCACCAAAACCAAGATGAACCGGTGTCCCGCTGCGGTCGAAGGGTCCAATGGCCCAACAATATCGATACCGACCCTCTCAAACGGGGTCCCGACCACAGGGAGCGGTTCCAACGGGACCTTCAACTTAGTCCCAGTCTTGCCACTAGCCTGACAAGACTTGCAGGTCTTGCAAAAGGTGTCTGATGCAATCCTCATCCTGGGCCAATACAAATGGGGGACCAACCGTGCAAAGGTTTTGTCCTGACCCAGGTGTCCGGCTAAGGGTATCTCGTGCGCTAACTCCAGCAGAAAGGCCCGGTAACATTGGGGGACCACTATGGCCCTCGAAGATCCATGTACCGGCACCCTGGGCTCACTGTATAGGAGACCATCCTCCCAATACACGTGATAACCTCCCAGTTCCTGACTGGCCACTTGGGCTTCGGCCTGCCGCCGCATGCCTTCAAGCGTGGGGCACGCCCTTTGTGCCTGACAAAATTCCTCCCGGGTAGGACCTCCTTCCACATGCCAGTTAGCAAGGGTCGGCAAGTCCTCCACAGGAACGACATCTACCTCCGCGGACACCTCTCCGGCCTCCCCATCCATCTCAGGGGCATGTCCTCTACCACCTTCTTCTTTCCATGTTTGGCTTTGGGTTGGGCCATGATTCCAGGCTCCAACCCAGGGTGAGTTCCATGCCGGGCAGCCATGGACCGCGTGCTGATGCAAGTCCACCCTGGTAATCCCAGCATCTCGGTGTGAGCGTGAAACTCGACGTCTTTCCACTTGGTGTGATCCAGGTCGTTCCCTAGCAAACACCCCACAGGCAAGGCAGGGCTCACAGCAACTCTCAGTAGGCCTCTGACTCCTCCCTACTCAAATGGAACACGAGCCACTGGATAGTGACTCATACTGGCGTCAGCCAATACGGCCGGATGGAACTCCTCGGCGACTACTTGGTCTGGGGACACCAGCCGCCGCACGACAGTGGTCATGCTGGCCCCTGTGTCCCTCAGAGCTTCCACCTCCTCCCCATTAATTCTCACCCTCTGCTGATATTTGGCAGTGTTCGGGGGCAGGGACACTACGGGGACCACCTCTCTATCCCCGAGTGAAACCAGCGTCAGGCCTGTCCACTCCCCTTCCCTATCTTAGGACAGCTCCACCCCAAGCGCTATACTACTCACCCCGGGACTTTTCCTGCCCGTTGGGGCTGGTGGTCGCTTGCGACACTTGGGATCTCCCCTGTAGTGTCCAATCTCCCCACACTCGTAGCACCGCACAATCCTAGGCTGCTGACTCCTGTCAGGGTAAGTGGGTCCGGTGGAATTGGACGGGGTGGGGTTCCTACTCCCTTCCCAAACTTATTTTGGGGTCCTTTTGAGAACTCCACCTTTTTATCTCCCCCCTCTTTCTTCTGGGGGAAACCCTGTCCGCCTTTCGAGCCATCTCCCCCGGGGCCCTTGTGAGACACCCGGCTGCTCACCCAAATATCTGCCTCCTCCGCAAGCTCACGGGGATCCATCAACTTGCGGTCCACCAGATGTTGGCGCAGCTCCGGAAAGCTCTTATCCAAGAGGTGCTCCCATAAAAAAAGATCGTACAACCCTTGGTAGTCCTGCACCTCGCTGCCACGCACCCAACCATCTAGTGCCTTCCTCGCATAATCAAAAAAATCTACCCATGTCTGGGTGGACAGCTTATGGCTGCCACAAAACTTTTGCCTGTACCTCTCGGGGTTGAGACCAAACTTTTTTAAAAAGGCCTCTTTCATGGGGGCATACCTTACCTGATCCGCCTTGGCCAAATATAGCAGGGTGTCCCTAACATTGGGAGGTATATACCGGTATAAAATCACCTCCCCAATTACTCTCGGGTACCCCATGGGCCGTCAAGGCTACCTCGTATGCCTCCAACCATTTCATGATGTCGTCCCCCACTGTGTAATTGGCAATTACCTCTTTAGGTAGGTAGAACTTTGACTCTTGAGGTTCCTTAGATATGCTGCCACCATTGTCCTTATTGGACGCGTTCAATTGGAGGGCGCGTAGCTCCAGCTCTTTTAGCTGAAGCTCGTGCGCCAGCTTCTTTTCCTCCATTGCCCATCTCCTGTTTTCTCTTTCTTGTTCCAATCTGGCCAATTCCCTTTCTTTCTCTTGTTCTAACTTGGCCAGCTCCCACCTTAACTGCCTCTCTTCCCTCCTGTCCTCGTACTCCTCTGGAGACGCGCTCCTCCTCGACCCTGTCCTACTACTGGCCACAGAACGTCTCCCTGGGGGCACATTTTCAGACACATCTACATTCAATCTGTCGATCACTTCTTGGGCTCTCTCCTCCTGAGGTGCCTCTGGCGCCTCCTGTCCCTCATCCCCTCTCCCTTCTGGGTGGGCTTCTACCCATGCCCTAATGGCGGTGTGGAGTTCCGGTCCTTTGGCCCTCCGTACCCCAGGCACCCCCATCCCCTGCCCGAACTCCCTTAGTTGCTTCACACTGTACCCCTCGAGGTCAGCTAACCGTATTTCCATTCTGGCAGGTGGGGACCTAGACACTAAGGAGAAAAATTCCTAGGGGATAGGCAACAGCTCTCAGCTAACCAGGCTTCCTGTACTCTCAACCTGGACAGTGGAAATAACAATGCAGCAATCAATGGTTTTAGAGCTCTGGCACAAATAGGCGTTTAATTGTGGCGCCCTCCGCCTCACAGAAGGGTGCTGTATGGTCACAGGTCCTAAGGATCCCACCGCTCGCCAACAATGTAAGACCTGGGGTCTCCAGGTCCTATGGGGCGGTAACGTGACACGAGCGGTCGGGCCACCAAAGGTCTGTGTGTAAAGCAATCATACAACACGCACCTCACATGCGACGAGGAACACACACAATAAGTGACGCCACACTGTAGGAGTTATGTAAATACTCAAGTTTATCCAAGTAGATCACGTTAGATGCAGTTCATGAGGTAGCAGTACATTTCATATGCTGATAATACAATAGCTAGCGATGTACATATCAGTCAGGAGCTATAAAGGCTGTTCCTACCATATATGCATTTCATGAGATAACAGTACTGCCTGGGGCACAACTACCAAACACGTAGCTGTACACGTGCTCTTCACCTTCCTGTTGCGTTGTGCGCGCTAACTGGTGACGACCTCAGAACGGGGCATCTAGCATGGAGAGCTACTCGCAACTCAGGACATTTAGCACTTCAAGGTAGAACAGGAGCAGCAGAGCGCTACTCGTAACTTCTGGCACTTAGCACTGCAGTAGGAAACATGTATAACAGAGCGCTACTCGTAATCAATAGCGCGTAACCTTTCAGTAGGGCATATGAATAATAGAGCGCTACTCGTAATCAATAGCGCGTAACATTTCAGTAGGGCATATGAATAATAGAGCGCTACTCGTACTCGATAGCACCTAACACTTCAATAGGGCATATAAATAACAGAGCGCTACTCGGAATCAATAGCACGTAACACTTCAGTATGGCATATGAATAACAGAGCGCTACTCGGAATCAATAGCACGTAACCCTTCAATATGGCATATGAATCACAGAGCGCTACTCGGAATCAATAGCACGTAACACTTCCATATAGCATAGGCATCACAGGGCGCTACTCGGAATCAATAGCACCTATCACTTCAATATGGTATATGCATCACAGGGCGCTACTCGGAATCAATAGCATCTATCACTTCAATACGGCATATAAATAACAGAGCGCTACTCGGGCTCGGGTGCAGTCAGTGTTTAACACGGGGCTGTCCGCAGGGAGCACACGGGACTTGCGGAGCGAGTCTCTTGCTCCGGTGCAGTTCGTAGGCACCGCGCTTCAGGGCAGACACAGGGGGTAAGGGGAAGGGATCCCTCGGCGGGGTCTCTCCGTCGCGATGACAGGGGGAACTCCCACGGAGAGGGAACCCGGGCCCAGGGTGCGGTGTGGCTCCCAACCAGCAGGGGGCGCACCGGGGGCGATCCTAGCCTTCGGGCTTACCTCGATCTCCGCTCTGGAAGGCGTCCGCTCCCACGATGATGGGACACTCGTTCTCGGCCTCGCGCACTTCTCCTCACAGCTGCGACGGCAGCAACGGGGCCCTGGGCTTCTCCACGGGCCTCTCGACACGGCAGGGTACTTCTTCCGGCCTCAGGGTCGCGGCAGTGAGTGCGCTGGCTTGCTCAACACGGGGGTGCTAAAGTTAAGGATGGGGGTTCTGTGTTCAGCGGAGCCCGCTGCCGGGGGTCCCAGACCAGGGCAGGGAGCGCACGGGTCACAGCGCTAATACCTGGTCGATCCCCGGTGGTTCTCCAATCAGCTTCACATCAGAGTTCAGTGGTCAGTCTGGACACGCAGTCTCAGTGCTTTGGCTTGTAAGTTTAACGTTCAGTCTGGACACGCAGTCTCAGTGCTTGGCTTGTAAGTTTCGGTTCTTAGATGTCAGATATGGTCTTGTTGGCGCAGATGTATCTGGCGCCCTTAAGGGGTTCTGTTGCAGGGGGGGTAGGGATGGAGAAGGCGACTAGGTCCTTCCTAGTCAGGCTGGGTAGAGGTTCTCTGGGTCCTCCTACTGCTGGGCAAGATCAGTGGGTTTCACAGGGTCCCTCACTCACTTAAGAGGCAGCACCTAGATCCTGTCCCTCTCAGAGGCATAAGTCCCTAGCTAGGCCCTACCGCCTACACTCCTGGTGGAATCTTCCAGCTCTGCTTCACCCCAATGGCCAACTCACCACAAAAAGTTCCCTCCCTCACTTAAGTAGCCCTAGGTCAGGTGACCTCTAGCCAAGGCGGCAAAAGAAAAACCACACCTCCCTTCTAGAAGGTTCCAGCACATTCCAGGAGCTTCCCCACTCTACCTATGGGACAAAAAGGCGGGCTGGAGTCGCAACATTGTTGTGGGGTTCCAGCCAGCTCCTGGCAGCTAGGGTGCTACTATGAAAAACCACTCTGCAGTAGCAGGGGCCTGTGGCAGCCGTCTTGGGAGAAGGGAGCACCTGCACCTTAACACTGATTGGCAATGAAAAGGCGCCCGGAGACCTAGTCCAACATAAAAATGAGGGTGGAAAAAATGAGGCATGATACAAAAATGGAAGGGGAGACCACCCTAGGGCTGACAGGTCCAACATGCGTCCCCCCCAGCCGAAAGAGGGGAGAGCTACCCAACCTCTAGGGAGTTCTCATCACTAAGGCGGAAAAACCTGGAGAGACCGTCAGCATTGGCGTGGTCAACTCCGGGCCGATGTTCCACCCGAAAGTCCATCCCCTGTAGGGAAATGGACCACCTCAACAACTTGGGGTTTTCGCCTCTCATCTGCATGAGCCAGCGAAGGGGACGGTGGTCGGTCTGGATAAGGAAGTGAGTGCCAAACAGATATGGCCTCAACTTCTTCAGAGCCCAGACCACCGCGAAGGCTTCTCTCTCAATGGTGCTCCATCGCCGTTCCAGAGGGAGGAGTCTTCTGGATATGAAGGCCACTGGTTGATCTTGGCCCTCGGTATTGAGTTGCGAGAGCACCGCACCTATGCCGTGCTCTGAGGCATCTGTCTGTACAATAAATTCCTTGCTGAAATCTGGTGTTGCTAGTACTGGAGCGGTACACATCGCATGTTTCAGCGTGTCAAAGGCTTCTTGGCATGCAGCTGTCCATATGACCATGCGAGGTTGCTTCTTTGAGGTCAACTCCGTCAAGGGGGCTACGATGGTACCATATCCCTTGACGAACCGGCGGTAATACCCAGTGAGGCCGAGGAAAGCTCGGACCTCTGTTTGGGTCTTGGGGGGCTCCCAAGCCAAGATGGTTTCGATTTTGGCCTGGAGGGGTTGCACCTTACCTCCGCCCACCAGGTGTCCCAGGTACACGACAGATCCCTGTCCAATCTGGCACTTGCTGGCTTTAATTGTTAAGCCAGCGCGTTGCAGCGCCTGCAATACCTCCTGGAGGTGTTGCAGATGGTCCTCCCAGGTGCCACTGAAGACAGCTATATCATCCAGGTAGGCCGCTGAGAAGGACTCCAGGCCAGATAGTACCTGATTCACTAACCTATGGAATGTGGCCGGAGCATTTTTGAGCCCAAAGGGCATCACTCGAAACTGGTAGTGGCCGTCGGGGGTGGAGAATGCTGTCTTCTCCCTTGCTCCATCGGCCATGGCAATCTGCCAATATCCGGATGTCAGATCAATGGTGCTGAGGTACTGGGCTGCTCCCAGCCGGTCCACCAGCTCGTCTGCACGTGGGATGGGGTGAGCATCTGTCTTCGTGACAGAGTTCAAACCCCGGTAGTCCACACAGAACCGAAGTTCTGGCGTCGTACCCGGTGGGGCCGCTTTCGGCACCAGCACCACTGGACTAGCCCACGGGCTGCTGGAAGGTTCTATCACCCCCAGCTCCAGCATCTTTGCCACCTCACGCTGGATGCTATCCTTCACTCGGTCAGAGAGCTGGTAAGACTTGTTCTTCACCGGGGGGCTGTCCCCTGTGTTAACATCATGTCTACACAAATGAGTGATTCCAGGCGTGAGGGAGAACAACGAGGCGAACTGTCCCAGGACATGGCGACAGTCCCTCTGTTGCTCTGGGGTCAAGGATGGGGAGAGGACTACACCTTCCACCGAACCATCCTTCTCTTGCACCGCTAGAAGGTCAGGAAGAGCTTCACTCTCTTCCTCTTCGCTCCCATCCGTCACCATAAGGAGAGCAAGCTCTGATCGCTCATGGTGCGGCTTCAGGCAGTTGACGTGGAGCACCCTGAGGGGCTGACGGGGGGTTTTCACATCTACAACGTACGTGGTCTGGCCTCGCCGCTCCACAATGTCGAACGGGCCAGTCCACCGGTCCTGGAGGGCACAAAGCTCCCCAGGTTCCATAACCTACACCTTCTGTCCAACGTCTAACTCGACCGTCCGAGTGTTGCGGTCATACCACGCCTTCATCACGGTCTGGCTAACCTCCAGGTTCTCTGTGGCTGCCTTCCACAGCTTGGCCATCTGGCTGCGGAACGCCAGCATGTAGCTGACAATGTCACGGGGAAGCTTCTGTGAAGTCTTCTCCCACTCCTCTTTCACTAAACTGAGGGGACCCCTAACGGGATGGCCATAGAGCTATTCAAACGGGCTGAACCCGACTCCCTTCTGCGGTACCTCCCAGTAGGAGAATAACAAGCAGGGGAGGAGGACGTCCCATTTACGCCTCAAGCCCTCTGGTAGGCTTCGGATCATCCCCTTCAATGTCTTATTGAAGCGTTCTACAAGTCCGTTAGTCTGGGGATGGTAAGGAGTGGAGAACCGGTAGGTCACCCCACACTCCTTCCACATGGCCTGCATGTAGGCCGACATGAAATTGGTGCCCCTGTCCGACACCACGACCTTGGGGAATCCCACTCGGGTAAAAATCCCCAACAGTGCCCGCGCCACCACCGGTGCAGTGATGGTCCTCAGAGGAATAGCCTCTGGGTACCTTGTGGCGTGGTCCACCAAAACCAAGATGAACCGGTGTCCCGCTGCGGTCGGAGGGTCCAATGGCCCAACAATATCGATACCGACCCTCTCAAACGGGGTCCCGACCACGGGGAGCGGTTCCAACGAGACCTTCAACTTAGTCCCAGTCTTGCCACTAGCCTGACAAGACTTGCAGGTCTTGCAAAAGGTGTCTGATGCAATCCTCATCCTGGGCCAATAAAAATGGGGGACCAACCGTGCAAAGGTTTTGTCCTGACCCAGGTGTCCGGCTAAGGGTATCTCGTGCGCTAACTCCAGCAGAAAGGCCCGGTAACATTGGGGGACCACTATGGCCCTCGAAGATCCATGTACCGGCACCCTGGGCTCACTGTATAGGAGACCATCCTCCCAATACACGTGATAACCTCCCGGTTCCTGACTGGCCACTTGGGCTTCAGCCTGCCGCCGCATGCCTTCAAGCGTGGGGCACGCCCTTTGTGCCTGACAAAATTCCTCCCGGGTAGGACCTCCTTCCACATGCCAGTCAGCAAGGGTCGGCAATTCCTCCACAGGAACGACATCTACCTCCGCGGACTCCGGGGGCACCTCTCCGGCCTCCCCATCCATCTCACGGGGCATGTCCTCTACCACCTTCTTCTTTCCATGTTTGGCTTTGGGTTGGGCCATGATTCTAGGCTCCAACCCAGGGTGAGTTCCATGCCGGGCAGCCATGGACCGCGTGCTGACGCAAGTCCACCCTGGTAATCCCAGCATCTCGGTGTGAGCGTGAAACTCGACGTCTTTCCACTTGGTGTGCTCCAGGTCGTTCCCTAGCAATCACCCCACAGGCAAGGCAGGGCTCACAGCAACTCTCAGTAGGCCTCTGACTCCTCCCCACTCAAATGGAACACGAGCCAGTGGATCGTGACTCATACTGCCGTCAGCCAATACGGCCGGATGGAACTCCTCGGGGACTACTTGGTCTGGGGACACCAGCCGCCGCACGACAGTGGTCATGCTGGCCCCTGTGTCCCTCAGAGCTTCCACCTCCTCCCCATTAATTCTCACCCTCTGCTGATATTTAGCAGTGTTCGGGGGCAGGGACACTACGGGGACCACCTCTCTATCCCCGAGTGAAACCAGCGTCAGGCCTGTCCACTCCCCTTCCCTATCTAAGGGCAGCTCCACCCCAAGCGCTATACTACTCACCCCGGGACTTTTCCCGCCCGTTGGGGCTGGTGGTGGCTTGCGACACTTGGGATCTCCCCTGTAGTGTCCAATCTCCCCACACTCGTAGCACCGCACAATCCTAGGCTGCTGACTCCTGTCAGGGTAAGTGGGTCTGGTGGAATTGGACGGGGGTGGGGTTCCTACTCCCTTCCCAAACTTATTTTGGGGACCTTTCGAGAACTCCACCTTTTTATCTCCCCCCTCTTTCTTCTGGGGGAAACCCTGTCCGCCTTTCGAGCCATCTCCCCCGGGGCCCTTGTGAGACACCCGGGTGCTCACCCAAATATCTGCCTCCTCCGCAAGCTCACGGGGATCCATCAACTTGCGGTCCACCAGATATTGGCGCAGCTCCGGAAAGCTCTTATCCAAGAGGTGCTCCCTTAAAAAAAGATCGTACAACCCTTGGTAGTCCTGCACCTCGCTGCCACGCACCCAACCATCTAGTGCCTTCCTCGCATAATCAAAAAAATCTACCCATGTCTGGGTGGACAGCTTATGGCTGCCACAAAACTTTTGCCTGTACCTCTCGGGGTTGAGACCAAACTTTTTTAACAAGGCCTCTTTCATGGGGGCATACCTTACCTGATCCACCTTGGCCAAATATAGAAGGGTGTCCCTAACATTGGGAGGTATATACCGGTATAAACCACCTCCCCAATAACTCTCGGGTACCCCATGGGCCGTCAAGGCTACCTCGTTTGCCTCCAACCATTTCATGATGTCGTCCCCCACTGTGTAATTGGCAATTACCTCTTTAGGTAGGTAGAACTTTGACTCTTGAGGTTCCTTAGATATGCTGCCACCATTGTCCTTATTGGACGCGTTCAATTGGAGGGCACGTAGCTCCAGCTCTTTTAGCTGAAGCTCGTGCGCCAGCTTCTTTTCCTCCATTGCCCATCTCCTGTTTTCTCTTTCTTGTTCCAATCTGGCCAATTCCTTTTCTTTCTCTTGTTCTAACTTGGCCAGCTCCCACCTTAACTGCCTCTCTTCCCTCCTGTCCTCGTACTCCTCTGGAGACGCGCTCCTCCTCGACCCTGTCCTACTACTGGCCCCAGAACGTCTCCCTGGGGGCACATTTTCAGACACATCTACATTCAATATGTCGATCACTTCTTGGGCGCTCTCCTCCTGAGGTGCCTCTGGCGCCTCCTGTCCCTCATCCCCTCTCCCTTCTGGGTGGGCTTCTACCCATGCCCTAATGGCGGTGCGGAGTTCCGGTCCTTTGGCCCTCCGTACCCCAGGCACCCCCATCCCCTGCCCGAACTCCCTTAGTTGCTTCACACTATACCCCTCGAGGTCAGCTAACCGGAATTCCATTCTGGCAGGTGGGGACCTAGACACTAAGGAGAAAAATTCCTAGGGGATAGGCAACAGCTCTCAGCTAACCAGGCTTCCTGTACTCTCAAGCTGGACAGTGGAAATAACAATGCAGCAATCAATGGTTTTAGAGCTCTGGAACAAATAGGCGTTTAATTGTGGCGCCCTCCGCCTCACAGAAGGGTGCTGTATGGTCACAGGTCCTAAGGATCCCACCGCTCGCCAACAATGTAAGACCTGGGGTCTCCAGGCCCTATGGGGCGGTAACGTGACACGAGCGGTCGGGCCACCAAATGTCTGTGTGTAAAGCAACCATACAACACGCACCTCACATGCGACGAGGAACACACACAATAAGTGACGCCACACTGTAGGAGTTATGTAAATACTCAAGTTTATCCAAGTAGATCACGTTAGATGCAGTTCATGAGGTAGCAGTACATTTCATATGCTGATAATACAATAGCTAGCGATGTACATATCAGTCAGGAGCTATAAAGGCTGTTCCTACCATATATGCATTTCATGAGATAACAGTACTGCCTGGGGCACAACTACCAAACACGTAGCTGTACACGTGCTCTTCACCTTCCTGTCGCGTTGTGCGCGCTAACTAGTGACGACCTCAGAACGGGGCATCTAGCATGGAGAGCTACTCGCAACTAAGGACATTTAGCACTTCAAGGTAGAACAGGAGCAGCAGAGCGCTACTCGTAACTTCTGGCACTTAGCACTACAGTAGGAAACATGTATAACAGAGCGCTACTCGTAATCAATAGCGCGTAACCTTTCAGTAGGGCATATGAATAATAGAGCGCTACTCGTAATCAATAGCGCGTAACATTTCAGTAGGGCATATAAATAACAGAGCGCTACTCGGAATCAATAGCACGTAACACTTCAGTATGGCATATGAATAACAGAGCGCTACTCGGAATCAATAGCATGTAACCCTTCAATATGGCATATGAATCACAGAGCGCTACTCGGAATCAATAGCACGTAACACTTCCATATGGCATAGGCATCACAGGGCGCTACTTGGAATCAATAGCACCTATCACTTCAATATGGTATATGCATCACAGGGCGCTACTCAGAATCAATAGCATCTATCACTTCAATACGGCATATAAATAACAGAGCGCTACTCGGGCTCGGGTGCAGTCAGTGTTTAACACGGGGCTGTCCGCAGGGAGCACACGGGACTTGCGGAGCGAGTCTCTTGCTCCGGTGCAGTTCGTAGGCACCGCGCTTCAGGGCAGACACAGGGGGTACCAGGAAGGGATCCCTCGGCGGGGTCTCTCCGTCGCGATGACAGGGGGAACTCCCACGGAGAGGGAACCCGGGCCCAGGGTGCAGTGTGGCTCCCAACCAGCAGGGGGCGCACCGGGGGCGATCCCAGCCTTCGGGCTTACCTCGATCTCCGCGCTGGAAGGCATCCGCTCCCGCGATGATGGGACACTCGTTCTCGGCCTCGCGCACTTCTCCTCACAGCTGCGACGGCAGCGACGGGGCCCTGGGCTTCTCCACGGGCCTCTCGACACGGCAGGGTACTTCTTCCGGCCTCAGGGTCGCGGCGGTGAGTGCGCTGGCTTGCACAACACGGGGGGTGCTAAAGTTAAGGATGGGGGTTCTGTGTTCAGCGAAGCCCGCTGCCGGGGGTCCCAGACCAGGGCAGGGAGCGCACGGGTCACAGCGCTAATACCTGGTCGATCCCCGTGGTTCTCCAATCAGCTTCACATCAGAGTTCAGGCGTCAGTCTGGACACGCAGTCTCAGTGCTTTGGCTTGTGAGTTTAACGTTCAGTCTGGACACGCAGTCTCAGTGCTTGGCTTGTAAGTTTTGGTTCTTAGATGTCAGATATGGTCTTGTTGGCGCAGATGTATCTGGCGCCCTTAAGGGGTTCTGTTGCAGGGGGGGTAGGGATGGAGAAGGTGACTAGGTCCTTCCTAGTCAGGCTGGGCAGAGGTTCTCTGGGTCCTCCTACTGCTGGGCAAGATCAGTGGGTTTCACAGGGTCCCTCACTCATTTAAGAGGCAGCACCTAGATCCTGTCACTCTCAGAGGCATAAGTCCCTGGCTAGGCCCTACCGCCTACACTCCTGGTGGAATCTTCCAGCTCTGCTTCACCCCAATGGCCAACTCACCACAAAAAGTTCCCTCCCTCACTTAAGTAGCCCTAGGTCAGGTGACCTCTAGCCAAGGCGGCAAAAGAAAAACCACACCTCCCTTCTAGAAGGTTCCAGCACATTCCAGGAGCTTCCCCACTCTACCTATGGGACAAAAAGGCTGGCTGGAGTCGCAACATTGTTGTGGGGTTCCAGCCAGCTCCTGGCAGCTAGGGTGCTACTATGAAAGACCACTCTGCAGTAGCAGGGGCCTGTGGCAGCCATCTTGGGAGAAGGGAGCACCTGCACCTTAACACTGATTGGCAATGAAAAGGCGCCCGGAGACCTAGTCCAACATAAAAATGAGGGTGGAAAAAATGAGGCACGATACAAAAATGGAAGCGGAGACCACCCTAGGGCTGACAGGTCCAACACTGATTTTCATCATCAGACCCAGACACTGTAATTGACCCATCCCCTGGTTCAGATCTGTCAACTCCTAGAGCTGACCTAAGGTCATCTGTTATTAACAGATATATCAGGTGTAGGGCTGAGGGACTCCATCCTAGCTTCAGGTGTCTTTCAACACACATGGCCTTCAAGTCAGTGTAGGCCATGTCCTTGTACTGAGGCTGGGTGGACCCACTGGCTCCACCTTTTAAGGACATTCTAGTGTTGTGCAGTGTTGTACTACCTACACTAGTTTGTGGCCTACTGAACCTAGCTTGAGCTGTAGCAAGGGTGTGCTATCTCTTCACAAACAGTTCTAAGTTTAGTAGAACTTATTGATACTAAGCTTGACTTTGTATGTACCTTGAATACCTTTAGTGGTTTTCAGTTAGTAATTCAAATAGAGATTTTCTGGTAAAACAATAGCAAGCTGGAATCCCACACGCTGCCCACCAATGTGAGAAGTTGGCCTGGCATATGCTGGTCACTAGTTATAGTGGCCACCTTGCACCAGTCCAACTCGACTCTTATGGTAGATAGGTTTAAGACAACCTTTGTAAATAAAGCTATCCTAGTGGTAGCTGTGGAGAGCAGCCTTTAGGCTAAGTCTCAGAGGAATGTAAAGCAGCTTGTTTTACCTTACAATCTCTTGAATTACCAAATGAAAGGACACCACACAGGTATATATATCAAATATATATGTATTTATCACTAGACACACTCTACTAATCTCTTTATGAGATTAGAAGCCAGATAAACATTCAAAATTCAATGTTTCTCAATAAGTTAAGCATAAATATGGCTGGAGCCCTAGGGGTGTACCAGACCATATACTAAAAAAATGGTATAAGAATGTCGACTTGCAAAACGACAAGGCCTAGGGCCTGGGGAATTGCTGGGGCTTCACTACTGCAGTGTTAGCAGGTAAGTAACAGGCCCACGGGAGACGCGTGCAGTGTGTGAACACAGCCGCGGGTTCCCTATTGATTACAATGGTGCAAGTCGTGGTTTGATTTTTGAAGTTTTAGGGTACTTCGAGGAAGTCTCCAAGCAAGTCAAGCAAGCAAACAAGGTAAGTACTTCGAGGGCCAACACACACTAGGGCACCGGAGTGCACGAGTTACCTCACCCAGGGAAGCCGGGTGCATAGGTGTTTTTTGGTGTCAGGTCTCGTCGCTGTTTTCTATGGAGACCAAAGAAGACTTGCTGCTTGCGTCGACTGAAGAAGTGTCCGGTGGAATCCAAGGGTGGATTCAAGATGCAGAAGACCTGAGAATTGAAGGGACAGTGTTCAAAGTCACTTGCCAGTGACCGGTGGCCAGGAAGATGGATGACCACAGATGTTGGGTGATTTCTCGTCATCGATGGTATCTTGACTCTTCGCTCACGAGGTCCAGGAGGGATCGATGATGACCAGCAGCTGGATTCGGAGTGTACCTCAACGTCTGCAGCTGACTGCGGTGTCGGCAACCAGATTAGAGCCAACAAGCCTTGGCAACTGCAAGTCTTGTGTAGACTGAAGAAAGTCGATGATGCAGACCAGCAAGGTCTGAGGGTCTCACCCAGCAAGGGTAAGTAAGGGCAGGCCTGGAGCAATCAGAGGAACTTTTTTAGTTGATAAGAAAGTCTTCGGGGGACCCACAAGCCAACGGGCAAGGGATCGCAAAGACGCCTCTTCAGGAAAAGCTTCACAGGAGCCCACGGTCACTCGGGATGGGGTAGGCCTCTGATTTTTGCTGGCTGCTAAACCTGCTGGAGGCTTGGGCCACAAATGGTCCAATGCACAAGTTCGTAGAACATCGTGAAGGGATTGCACTCGACAATAGTGCACGGTCCCCGGATATTGCTGTTCCTCATCACTCGTAGGGTCCACTCACCACAGCTTTGCTGGGGACTCACAATGGCCAACAAGAAGTCAGGAAATCCACTTCTGGGGCAGCAGGGACTTCGAACTCCGGCAGGAGCGGGAAAGTTTGCGAACATTGATTAAGGTTTTTGGTGCCTGCCAAGCAGGGGAGTCACTCCTTGACTACAAGGGAGATTCTTCTGTATTCCAAAGGTAGTGGAATGTCGAAGGGCCAGGATTCTTATTTGTAGAGCATTGTCCAGGGTTATCTGTTTTGCAATGGCAAGGTTTGCTATCTTATAGGGAAGATAGGGGAGGGACTAGCTCTATGACCACTCCTCTGGGAAGGTCAGGGTAGGGGGTGGTTACACCCACTTCCCTTTGTCCAGTTTCACGCCAGAGCAGGGGCAGGTAGCCCCTGAACCGGATTGAGCTGGCATATGCACAGAGGAGCCTACTGCTCCCCAGTGCAGGACTTCAAAGCACTCTAGAAGTGTACCCACCCAGCTCCAATACACTAAATCCTGTCTGGAAGATGGTGACACCTCCCTGTGACAGGATGCCTTTTGTTGGGCTTCCTCCACCGCGAGTTTCAGTCAGCAGCCGGAGAGCAGCCCAGTGTCTGTGCTGGTGGCATCCATTTTGTGATGCCAGGGCTCTATAGGATTTCTGTCATTTTACATGTTGTTCCCTCTAGAAGGGTGGGATCATGCTCCCACATCATGGACTGATGTGGGGGTATGATTCCAAGTTGTTTGACACCAAACACGACATGTTTTGATGCAGTCATTTCAAAGTTAGCATTTTAATGCACTTAAGAGTATATGGTTTAACCGCATCCACAAACAGCCATATCGAATAGACTCTGCCCTCAGGATTGATAGGGCCTGCCATAGGGGTGGCTGATAGGTTTATATGTGTGTGTATGGTGAGATATAGGAACCTATATCTCAGTGAGGAGTGCTAGCACTACCTCACCCAGGCTGCAGTAGCAGGCCTCTGGTGTCAGATTTAGTCTGCTTTCCAGGGGTGGCATAATACATGCTGCAGCCCCTGGTAGGCCTGTGAAGTGCCTATGCCCTAGATACCTAAGGTACCATATACTGGGGGCTCTTAAGGTACCACAGTATCCAATCACTAGTGCATCTAATATGCACACCAAGTCGTTTAGAGAGAACAGCGAGACTGGGGCCCTGATTAGCAGGTACCCAGCCAGACTATAGCCAGAAACGAGTGTATACATCAGAAAAAAAGTGGGGGCAACGTAAGTGCAGATCCTACTCTCCTACAAAAAGAATGTCCTTGCATGCATTTTTTACCTATTTCAGGCATTTCCAATATGGCTGGAATATTCAGTGATGATTGTTGTCCATTGTGTAGAGGGGTAAGAAGCCTTGACTCCCCCAGATGCTTCTGACCCTACCACAGGAGATATGGGGTGCCTGGCGATGCCCACCATTCCTCACTATTACACAACGGCGTAGCTGCGGGTGGTAGTGGGCTGGTCCACACTGGCATCAGATAAGAATTGGTTTAGGATGGATCACATGATCACATGCCAGGCCCTACAGAAATTAGTATGGTTGGACAAACGATGCACACCCGCTAACACTTACACCAGCAACCCTGTCTCCACCACCCTTTGCGTGTGGGACAGTTATAAAGAACATGCGGGCCTACCTTCCTTCCCATCTCCCTACCGTCTGATCCATTATAATCCTACATTCATGCCAGCTGCGGAAGGCCAGACCTTCAGCAACTGGAGAAGGGGGGGAGTGCAAAATGCTCTCTTTAAATTACTGCTTGAAGCTGAGACCCCGCAGACCTGGCGCCATTATAGAGAGGGGAAGCGGCTCCTCAAACTGCAGGACACACATACGTATTATTATAGACTCCCTAAAGACCTCAACTCCTCTTCGGCATCCATCTTAGGTAGGGAGATACACTATAACGTTTGGTATGATTGGTATTAAACACCCACAGGCTACACTGCATGTATCATAATGCCTCCCCATGTTGTTAGAGAGACTGCGGAGCCCTTGGAAAGGAGCTGCATATATGGTGGGATTGCCAATCATGTGATCATCCTGGCTGGGGTTGTTGCAGCTTTTCCACAGTGTACTATCTTTCCCGTTGCCACATATGCCTGAGGTGATGCTCCTGAGGCTTCAACCACCAAACTGCAGAGTAATGAAGACCAATGAATGGAATCTGAGCCGCCAGCGCTTGGGGGAGTTGAAACTAGCAATAGTACAGAAGTGGAAGCGAGCGGAGTGCCCAGCACTGACTCAGTGGTATCATGAATTATGGACTATACTTGCTATGGAACGACTAATTTTTAACATAAATGGTACATACATAAGGTTCAGTCTCAAGTGGAAACCCCTCTATGACCACCTAAGTAGTGGACTCACAAACACAAATCTGGCACCGCGCTGGAGAGCACTGGGACTCTTTCACTGAGATCTTGGGTGGGATCACTCATTGACTTATCTTCTTCTTCTTGTTCGCTTTATTCGATAATTCATATCATAAAAGCTTTCATACAGTACAGTCAATACTATATACATCGAATTTTGTAATGGTTAAAAAAGATAAAATGTATAAGAGTACATGGTATGACAACAATAAAAGTAAATGGCAATTCATAAAAATTCCCTTTAAAAACAACTTGCTACAATCAACAAGGGGTCTCAAAATCACAATTCATTCCTTTAGACCTCTTTACACTAAAAACTGGGTTCAGAATGTAATCAATAGCAACATTGGCTAATTTAGTGGCTTTGGAAATGGCTTTCGTGCAAATGATCCAAGCCCGACCCAGGAATTTTGCAACTCCGCACACAATTACTGGCCTAGACGCATCTGATCTCAAGATGCGTAGTGCAGCTAGATGGTTCCTTGTTCCTAGCTGAACACAAATAGGTTTTAGCCATTTATTCCTGGCCTGCTGATAGGCCGGGCATGCAAATAGGCAATGAGCTATTGTTTCGTGGGGAGCTTCGCAACACGGGCAGCTAGGGGAGAGATTTTTTGCTGGATCCCTCTGAGCAACTGAAACATTAAGATACAGTGACCCAAACCGGAAAAGTATATACAGCTTTCTATCCATAGGGACTCGTATGAAATCAAGATAGGGTTCCAGATGGCCAACATGTTTAAACAATAAAAATTCTTCTGTGAGTTTCCCGTACCTCGGATAGGATAGGTGACGCTGGAGTATCCAATTCCAGTAGATCTTTTTTAACTCGGCCTTGGAGGGCTGGGCTTGGTTCCTCCATGCGTCAGCTAAGCCCAACAAGACCAGGAGTTCCTTCAAATCAGTGAGCCATTTTAGCCTTTTACCCATATCCAGAGAAATCAGTTCACTGAGACCTGCCGCATAATGCGATAATTCCGGGGTGGATCTTAATCTTGCCCAATATAAAAGGGGGCGTAGTCTAATAGTATCGCTCACCCTGCGCCTCCCTGTATCGAGGAATAAGGGAGTTAATGGAGTACATTGGGGGACAGAGAGGATATCTCTTAAAAACTTATTCTCTGACTTTTGTATTACATCTATTTTTTCGAACCCCCAAAGTTCTGCTCCATAAGTTGCCGCGCTAACTGCCTTGCCCTCGTAAACGACCAGTGCAGGGGAGACTAGTCTAGAAATAGACAGACTTTGTTCTCTTACAATTGCCCCTGCTGCCCTTTTATGACTTAATAGCATTTTATTCAAGTGTGGCCTCCATGACCATTGGTCCAATAGCCTCATCCCCAAGTAATCAAAGCAATGAACTTGCTCAAGATAAGAACCATTAAGGATGAGTTTCGGTCTAAACTGTTTTCCAGGGTTAAAGGCCATAAATTTTGTTTTAGTAATGTTAATAATAAGGCCCCTTTGAGTACAAAACTCCTGGAAACGAGTAAGTAGTAATTGGAGACCCATGGGGGATTTGGAGATCAAGAGAGTACCGTCAGCAAAGAGAAGTGTAGCTATTTTTTCCCCCGCCAGGGCTGGTGCGTCAGCTGGAAAGTGGCTCAAAAAGTCCACCATACCATTCACATAGAGCGAGAGAAGTGTGGGAGCCAGAACACAGCCCTGGCGGACCCCTCTCTTCACTGGGATACTCTCAGTAGTCTGACCTTGGTCTCCCCATCTAATTCTTGCGGAGGTACCGTCATGGAGGCGAACTAAAAGGGATAAAATATAGGGGGGTAAACCCAATTCCTGCAAGACGGCCCACAGCTTGGCGCGTGGAGAGCACTGGGACTCTTTCGCTGAGATCTTGGGTGGGATCACTCATTGACTTATCAATGACCCAGCCCATGTACAGACTGAACTGTGACACACTGTTAACAGACCGACCTTGGAATGGGACGTGGTTGCATAATGCTTCAGAGTGGACTCTATAGGGAGGATTCGCCCACTGCAGTTGGTGTTAGCAGAGGGTTAAGTGGGTGTGGTCCTTAGAGGAAAGGTTGGAAGTTTGTACTAGAGAAATCCTGCCAGTTCTTTCTCTTTTGATTATACTGTTGGCTTTGATGCGACTGCCTTTAGCATTCCACCTGTGCTGGAACCCGCCCCACATAAGGGGTTGGGCCAGTCAATTCTTCTGATGTACCCAAAAAGTTAATGAAAAGATTTGAAGAAAAAGATTGTATCTGGGAAAAAATGTGATCACTAGGGCAAAGAGTACAGGCCGTTGTGTAGTACGTGACAGTAGTCATGAGTTCCCAGTGGGACGGTCAGGGGCATAGCTTCAGCAGCGTGATTCGGCTGACACCTCTCAAATGCATTCTTGGTTGGTAGTTGGGTCTGGAGGCCCTGAGTTGGGTATGCTTTGTCTGCATCAGTTTTTCTCTTAGTTCTCATTTCACTAAGAGGTTTTAACTTGGTCATTTTTTGGATCAGTATATTAAACATATATGGTGACCAGTTTACCAAAACATTTCTAATTCTGCACCCACAGAAGTGTGCAAATGTACTACTTTATGGAATTCACAAACAAGGGCACTAGTAGGTTTGGAAACCTGCCCCAGTCTCAAATATCCAGCCATACAATTGGCAATCAAACACTCACAAGGGCCTCTGATGAATGCTTGAAAATAGTCAAATCAGTGGCAATCGCTTGGGGTAGCATTCCCACCCATCATTTTACATCCAGTCTGCCACTCTAGACAGAGGCCCACCTATTGCAAATCAGTACTGCCCCTCTTTCTCATGGAAACAGTCCATCCCAAACCTTGGTCATCACACCCAGCAGCTCACTCCTATTTTTAGTTCGGAAAATTGAGATTCACACACCCTGAATCTCACTGAATGAGCTTATACGGCTTACTTTTACAACTCCACCCGCATGCAAGCATAGGCCCCTTTTTCTCAGCTTTTAAATACACTAACGGGGTCCACTCTTTTTAGGTCTCGCCTGACCCAGCGCATGCGCTGGTCTGGCGAGACTTATTGAGAGGGCTCCAAAAAGTGCTACCAGGCCAGCCTAGAGCTACAGTGCATGTGCGCGGGCGCGCGAGCCGCGCTTTACCGCGATTACTTTCACTTTCGCGGCCGCGCGGCCGCTTTGATGTTTGATCGCGATCGCGCCGCTTGTCTTGTTTGTGTAGTTCCTTCTTTTGCATTTACATATAATATTGTAAATGTATTACTGTATGATCTCTGTATATCTAACTTGCTACTCATCTTCAAACGTCAAGCAGGACATCTCTCTTCCTGGCTTCAATAAACGGTCCTCTGCAAAAGAATGTTCAGTCTCATAATCCATTTGTTAGAGTGAGAGTTCTTTCTTAGAGGTTGGAAGTCTGCCTAGCTTCCTGTACTGAACCGGAAACGCCATCTCTGGGAGGGGAAAAAGCTATTGTTTGCGGTAGGAAACCTTTCTCGTGCTAGCTTCGCCTGGCCTGTGTTTTGGCTGACATTTGACTCGGTGGTGCCTGGAAGATGCCTGCAGGGTGTCTCTCCATGCATTGTCCGCTACTTCCTTCATCCAGCCTTGTTTCTTGGGCGTGGCACATCTGCACAGCAATTGCACAGATGGCAGCAAATTATCACGTTAACTCCATCATGATTAACATCAATGTTACGCCCGAGCGTGCTATTGACACGAGTCGAGGGAAATGCGTATTTTTTTTTTTTTGTGCTGGTTTTTTTTTTTTCTCCCAGTGACTAGGAAGCGGTAGAAATCGCAGACTGACAGCGTGCGCAAACCGAGGAAACTCTCTGTTACACACGCATGACTCATGTACACTAAAATAGTTCATAACGCTGCCTTCTGAAAAGGGCAAATCGTTAATTCAGCATAGCAAAGTGGCACGGAAATCTACGTGCACTTATTGTGTTTTCTTTTTTTTTTTACAACGCATATTTTTTTAAGTTTCAAATTATTTTAGTTGTAGTTGAAAATCACACTTTCCCGCGCATTTTTTAGTTTTATAGTATGCAAATGTTGGGAAGCCATCATTGCTGTGCAGAAAATTGGCTCCATGAACTTGGGAGCGCAGTAGGGAATCTTCTCGAAGGATCTGTTGAGTTAAAGCAATTCCAGTTAAGGCTTTCCCAGACAGAATGCTTCTTAGAATCACATAATAAAGCATTTCGTTAACTCTTCATCTTTTGTTGGAAGCAGCTTGTTAAATAGTGGACGTTCAAAAACAAAAGGCACACGGTTCTGTGCAGTGACACCAACAAAGACCTCTGGTTTTCATGACATTTAAACGATGTCATATGGGCACCCTCTTAACCAGTGCAGAACTGGAAGACAGATGCTAATGTACGGCAAAAATGAAATCTGTTTTCAGTTTACGGCCTCTTTTTTTGTTTTGTTTTGTGTTTAGCTATGCAGAGATCCATTTCGAAACAACGCTTTACAAAAAAAATTCTAAGTCATCAAATTAAGTTAAGTAGGCAGATGTGTCTAAAATTCTTTGTGCAGAACACGATACACTTATCTAAATTGGGTATTTTTACCTAGCAGCATAAAAGAAATCTTATGGCATATACAACTATACACATAATGCTTTACACAGATCCGTATCGGATTGTAGCTCATGTGTACTTACAAACATTTTCCCAGAGGCCACAAAGTTTGGTCTCTGATGTGACCAAGGGCCACATTGATGCTAGTAGGGTGGTGGTCAGGAGGAGAGTTTCTAGGGGGTGGAGGGCAGTGTTGTGGGTGTAGGGGAAGCAAAGCATATACATCTAGTGGGTGAATTGCACAATGTGAAACCAGAAAACGTGATTAATCCCAGCTTACCCACTTTACCAAATTGTGTGACCTTGGCAATTGTTTTATTTTACTCTCCCTCCGTTTTAGGTCTCGCCTGACCCAGCGCTTGCGCTGGTCTGGAGAGACTTTAAGTAGAAGAGCTTCAAAAAATGCTACTGCCGGCCACAGCTTGCAGTGCATGTGCGCGGGCGCGCGCTTGAGCAGAGGCGCCATATGGCGTGATTACTGCTGCGCGCGCACCACTCGAGCACATGCACTGCAAGCTTTGGCCGACGGTAGCATTTTCCCCCCGCGATCACTTTTCAATATTAAGTGCCGTCTGCGAAAGTCTGCTACTTCAGGGCGCTAGTGTGAGTTCAGCTGGGCTGCAGTGCAGAGCGGAGAATGAACACAGGGAGATAATAAAGGTAAACAAGCATTGGCATAGCCAATAGGTCTTGCCTTGGGGAACACATTACTTTTTATTTATTCCCTTAGTGCCTCGTCTGTGTTTCTATATCGATGCACACTGCCATTCTGTGTCCCTCTGATGATGTCGCATTGAGTCCTTCTATTTTTTGCAAAATGTCCCGGTTTTTGGCTTTCAAAATCTGGTAACCCGAAGATTCAGATCAGTGACTTTCCTGGTTCACAGACATCTGAAATCACTATATTAACCAACTGGGCTCTCCTACCAGAACAACGCATTTCCCGCACATTAGTTTAACTTGCATTTGCTTTTTATTAAAGGGGCAAATTGTATTAAATATAGTTGCCCCTAGATGCAAGCCAACAAAATAGTTGAAAAGATAATTCTTTGAGCCACGTCACTGACCCTGCTTCAGCACTCACCCAGATCACAGTTGCCAAACTTTTTCTATGTCGACCACTGCTGCTAACAGCGTTTTCATACCCCACGACTCGAGTCGAATCTAACTCTGACTATCCCAAACGTTCTTGTTTTAGCTCGCTCGAGGGTAGCGGATGTGACGCTATGCAGACGCATTAATTCAAACGTGACGTTTTGCCACGTGATTTGGGTGTTTGACTAAGGTTAATTCCTCTAAAGGAAGTTTGAGGTTCCACCGTTGCTAAGGGACAGTCCTCTAACGAGACCTAGTCGTCCCGCTTTAGTTCCAATGGGGTGGAAGTTGTCGCGGGCGGAAGGCGCTGTATTTGAATCGGCTGTTGTGCCACTGTTCCTGTCAACCCTGACTCAGGCTGCAAGTCTCTGCTAATGCGTGTTCGCCACCATTTGTGTGCTTCCCTGTGCTGTATGTGCAAAGTGGAGGAGTGGTAGCGGAACCAACTAGCCAATGCGTTGCCAGTGTTGCATGATGGGCTGAGTCAGCAGGAAGGAGACTTTGGGTTCAGGCAAGTGTTGTTTTTGTTTAATTGGGAAATGTGTAAGAGAAAACAGAATGTAGGTTACAGTTGGTATAGTGATTTGGAGTTCCCTGGGGTGTACTTCACACTCATTCTGAAACATTTTTGATCAGCAACAATGTCCATTGGAGAGGTAGACACCGAGCCGTTGCAGCATTCCACCGAAACATTTAATGAAGTATGCCACATCGTAGTCCTCATTATCTTTGATGTCCTTTCATACCCCGCTCAGTTCCTCACCCTTTGCTTCTGATAGCGACAGGAATTCGAAATGGCAATTGTCTGACTTCATTGAAAAACTGCAAAGGGTGACTTCCCAGCACGAAGAACATTCCCATTATGCTCTAGAAGGAGATGTCCCTTCTATGACTGTGGCTGACCTGATGTGGATGACAGTATGTCTGGGTTTTTTTGGGGGGGGGGGGGTAGGGACGAAGGACCACACGAAACAGCCGTGAAAGCAGCTGATTGTACTTTGATAAACACATTTTTTTAAATAATTGTCTTGATGTATGGTGCTTTACAGTACCTAGAAAAGGTACTGATACAGAGGGGAAACCAATGCAAGGAGACGATCTTAAAAAGCAAGGCCTGCTGAACCCTGAGCCAAGGCCCATCTAAACAAGCATTTACAATGCAATCGGTCTCGCATTTACGTGAGTTTAAGCTATTGACATTGTAAATGACAATGCCTTTTATTTATGTTTTAAAAACAAAAATAAAAGGCACTGTTATTTGCAATGTCAATAGCTCAAACAAGGCGTAAATGCGAGACCTATTGGCTATGCCAATGCTTGTTTATTTGGTGCCCAGGCCTATTTTCTGTTCCAGTGCCGCCTTGCTTGAGATCTGGCACACAGTGGCCCGCGTGGACCTCACTTTTCCTTTTTTCTCACTGAACTCTACACCAGTTATTGTTAGCTTCTATCTCAGTTTATAATATCAGATCTGTGAAATATCTCTCTACCCATCAAGTCGAGAGATTAGCAAGTGGACTTCTGTTACAGTAAGATCAGGGTGGAGGAGGCAACCACTTCCTGTGCATGCTTGCACTCACTTACACAGTGACTAAAGCAGAAAATACAAAGATCTGTCGGAGCATCTCTTTCGATGCTGCAAGCGCGCACACTAGTAAAACGAGAGGAGTTATCAGATAAACACTTGAATGATTTAAAGGTGGCGCATTCTTTATCAGACAGTGACGTACTAGTTATTGGGTCAAACATTGCAGATAGACAGTTGTTCAGTTTGCTGGTGAATGTGTATGCGGAATTTGCGGACGGCTGGACATGTGATGAATGCACGCGCAGGGCTTGAGCGGAAGCCGGTTGCTCCTTGGATAGAGTCTGAGCGCGTGAGACGCGCATGATCAGTACGTTGTAAGAAGCGCTCTTATCGATAGGATTCCGGTTTACATTCAGGCAGGGGGCTGAAGCGTGAATGCAGTTAGGAGGGCAGGATTCTTTTTTGTTCACATGCAAGAGTTTATTCAAATTAAAATATACATTTTGCAATGCACAACATGCAGGTCTGTACTGTTTAAAGCTTCGTTAGGAAGGTTCTCCAAGGTCTACAATGCGTCTACTCTGGATATTGCTTCGTTAGAGCTGGTGGGCCCGGCGCTTTTTTTTCCTCTTCAGACATTTCCAGAGAACAAAAGAGGGAAAATGCCCAAAGGGTAAAGAAGTAGAAAGAGAACTTTGAAAAAGACCGTGAGAAAGCAGGAACTGGCACGAGTCAGATAAAGGGGCAGGTAGTGTCTAGCAGTTGATTAAGGAGGCCTGAGGTGGATTCATGACTACCCATCTATGGTGGTCGCGGTCTCCTGAGCAGAGCTCTAAGCACCGGCACTTATTCTCCTACAAATTAAACTCTGACTCTGGATCAGGGCCGGATTGGGAACCCAGAGCAGCCCTGACAATTGTGTAGGACCAGAGACCCCTCCCCCCTGGAAGAGGGTAGCGGGGTGGGGGTGCAAGTGTGAAGCACTACTGCTTTTGTTACCAGGACGATATCGCAGGACCGCTGCAAAACCAGCTGCTGGTAACAAAAAAATAGACCCCGACCCCCAGCTGCAAAAAAGGCCGCCAGTAACAAACAAGCATTGGCAATGCCAATTGGTCTCGCATTTGCTAGAGTTAGGGCTATTGGCGCTGTAAATGACAATGTCTTTTACTCATGTGTTTTGGTTTGGAGTGGAGTGGATGTATGTGGTGTGTAGTTCATGTATGTGGTGTGAAGTAGAATTATGTGGGGTGGGGGTGATGGGAGATTGGCAAGAAACAACGGGAGAGGGGCAAGACACGACTGTAGATAGAGGGTGTGAGGCAAGCACAATGAACGGTCAAGTGAGGAGGTGTGAGGAGGAGAAACAATGGGCAAGCAAGGATGCAGGAGGGGACACAAGGAAAGCACAAACTATAGGGGAGCAAGCAACAACGGAACAAGCTGCATCAACAGTGACTGAAGAAGAAAAAATTGATGCAGGTGCTCTCTTTTGCCCTTTTTATGTTCTGATTTTAGTTGAAAAATGGTTCACCACATTATAGTCTGCAGCTCAAGATCAGGGCCACTGGAATTATGAGATTTAGTGAGCGCAGCAATTTTTGCATAATTGTGGATTCACCTCGTAATCCATCATTTGCTGCATAATCTGCAGATTTAAAGAAAATTTAGCTCAAACAGAGCAAAAGTTACAAAAAATATGGCGACTTTGGTGCCTGCCCACCAGAGCGCTTTTGCAAAGATTGACTGGTCAACTTTAAGTTCCTTATTGCTGAATAAATTATGGAGGGGAGAGGGGGCCTTTCTGAGACGCAGTTAACAGAAGCATGTCACACAGGAAGGGTATGTGTGTTTAACTTTCTCCTTAGCCGAGAAGGGCCTTAAGGGCAAGGATATACTTTATAGTACAAAATCAAAGACAGAGTTGGGTCCCACGTGAGCAGTGTTGTTGCACAAGGCAGAGATATGAGCAGAGAGACTAGGCTGGTATCTCTCTACATATGTGAACATGTAAGGTCTCAAACTCCAGCTTATTAGAGCATGCCGTGCCAACGCGGCAGGCTTCAAGGTGCTTCTCTGCGAGAAGCAATTTTTGACAGACATTCAACTTCTTGAACAGAACAGAAGGAGTGCACCAGGATGCATCCTTTAGTAAAGAAGACCTCCCTACAAAAAGAAGTCAGAGACTGGAGGGGCAGTGTGTGGTGATGGGAAATATGTATTCACCCTAAAGAGACAGTGCGTGGGCCACTCTCCCAGCTGACATGGAGGAGGCACACTCTGTAAATTATTTTACACAAACGCACAAGGGAAGTAGGGGTGAAGCTGGTGACCTTGGTCATTGGCGTGCAACTGGAGAGGGAGCCAGGGGCCCCTGTCTGCTTCCAAAGCCATGGTTTCTCTTGTCCAATGCACCCTCTCATGAAAGAGTGAAAAAACAAGCAAGGCATATACTTTGCTTCTCGTATCAAATGCCAAAGAATGATGTCACTCCAAGTGTAGATGATCTGTAGCTTCTGTGTCACATACAGAAACAGAAACACACATTCATACATACACACAAAGATACAGGGGTGTGTACAAACACACAACATATGCACATGTGCAGGAATAAAAACACAACAGAAACACAAGGATATACAAACACACACGCCTACATCTACACAGACACTTGCAAATATATACACACAGATGGATGCACAAACACACAAACATGCACACACACCAGAAGCTCAAACATATACAGACAAGCACATACACAGACGCAGCAACACACATAAACAGAGGCGCATGCGCAAACACACAAACACGCACAGAAACATGCATACAAAAACACCAGAAGCTCATACACACACAAACATATACACAGACACGTACACACACAGATACAAGCTTGTGCACAAACATGCACACACACAGAAACATGCACACACAAACATATACTCAAACACACAGGTGTAGGGTTAAACCACCTGTATTGTGAAACTATTGCAATGCGAGGAACACATTCTGCAAAGTGCATGTTCACAAACTCTGCATGTCAACACTGTTCACCTATGTGTGGAGGAAGAATGTGATGGTGAAAGTGTGCGTGTTTTGTATATGGGAGTACAGCTCCATGTCTCCTTGTGTGGGCATCCGCCTGTGAGAGGGACAGCCTGTGAATCAGTGCATTGCATCAGTTTTTGTGTGTGTGCATTCACCAGTGTGTCTGAGACAAGGTGCTTGTGAAAGTGTGTGTTTTGTATGTGTGAGTACAGCTATTGTGTCTCTCTGTGTGTGCATCTGTCTGTCAGAGGGAAAGTGTGTGCATGTGTGCAAAAGCATCAGTGTGTGCATTCACCTGAGCGCCGGGGGACAGGATGCTGGTGAAAGCGGATGTGTTTATGAAAGAATAAACAGTTATCTGTCACTAGTGCCAAAATACCCATGGGGGGGGGGGGGTGAGTGGGGGGTGGTGGGGAGGCGTGCGACCTATAAATACACGTGTTTTGATTTTGTGCAAGTACTCGTGTGCAAGTTATTTCCTGTCGCTCCCGAGTGTGTGCTTATCGATTGGGGTTTTCATGGAGGGCTTGGTGAACAGATGCTTGTAAGAACGGACTACTTGATTAAGTGGGTGCCATGGGATAGGTCACGAAAGGTCACGATGAACGTGGGTGTGGGGCATGAATGCCTTAATAAAATGGCACTAACATGAGTCTTTCCTATTTTGGCAGCCATGTAGTCAGAAAGGGACTGCGACTTCGGCGCACAATGCCATTTACATTCTGTGAGATAATGTCGAATTTATGTCACCTTTTGAAACACATGTGTCTAAATGATGAGATACGTGTGATAGTGCACCGCCAACTAGTGCATTCCACATCTAGCTGCTTTGTATGTTGATTAAAGTTTTGTTTGTGTCTTTCGATCTAAGTGCACCGTCCAGCCAGAAGGAATATTGCGAAAAGAAAGGTGTTAGTGTTGCATGTTTTATTTATTTATTTATTTCATCTGCTCGGTACACAAGATAAACGCCATGTTGGACAAGGAGCATACGTAGTAAGAAAAGGTGTATTAGACACAGACGCGTGGGGATCTTGCAGACCTGCTTTTCCCATGGCACTAGTTCTGGTGCATGCACTAGTGCACTGTCGTGGTCCCTGATGAGCCACTGCTTGAAATAAAGAGGTGGATGAGCCGAAAGGCGTTGAACACCCCAAAAACTGGAGGTGGAAAAACAAGCAGAGGCCTTTCATTGTGAAGTGTGGGGAACTCACAGAGAGAGGGCTTGTGCTCTCCGGGGGCAGGGAGGCATTCAGGACTGAGATAAGATGGTGGAGAGAGCATTGCCACCGCTCTCCTTTCCTCTCTGCCCCATCTTTGTTAATAGTGCCTGTTTGCAGGAGGCAGACACCCCTTGTTTATACTGGGGCTTCAAGGGATCTGTAATACATTTATGCAGGTGAGAATAGTGCCAGGGCAGCAGTCCTGTCACCCTCCATACACCGTACCCTCAAACACGACACGTTAATGCAGAACATTTACAGGAGGGGGGACACCCTTGTTTATATGCAATGGGGCTGGGGTCCTAGCAGGGGATTTGCATGTTCTGAGGAGTGGGCTGATCTGGGCTGGAACCTCTGTCTCCACTGTGATCTTTGGACTTCCTCGAGATAGACAGTGAGTGTGATGAAACATTCATTAACATGAAAGAGTGCAGCGAAAGACCAGACACTATGAAAGGACGGGTATACCTGGTGGGAGTGCGTCAGTGGTGGCAACATGAGGATGTGACCTAATGGCCGGAGCTGAAGAGTTTAGAGCTGGGGAACCAGGTTTGAATCTCGGCGTCAGCTCAACATCCTGTGATTCTGGGCAAATCACTTAATCTCCCTGTGTCTATCAAATATGAATGAGCAATGTAACTGGTTCTCGTGTAAAGCGCTCCAATACCCTCGGGTTGAGTTCACGCTATATAAAACTGAAACAAGCATTGGCATAGCCAATAGGTCTCGCCTTTAGGACCTTATAAGTGTTTAGCCATGCAACAGTTGCATAACTAAATTCTTATAAGGTCCCAAAAGCGAGACCTATTGGCTATGCCAAGCGGCCGTGCGGCCGCGAAAGTAATTGCATTGCGATCAAACATCAAAGCGGCTGTGCCGCCGCGAATGTGAAAGTAATCGCGGTCAAGCGCGGTGCGCGCCCGCGCAATGCACTGTAGCTCTAGGCTGGCTTGGTAGCACTTTTTGGAGCCCTCTCAAAAAGTCTCGCCAGACCAGCACATGCGCTGGGTCAGGCGAGACCTAAAAAAGGATAAGAATCGGAGGGGACAGTGAAAATAGGCCATACAAAACTTTTGGGATTGTTAACAAAAAAAGTAACTTGTTAGGGGATCGGAGATCAAGGGGTGTCAAGAGATGCCCTTCTGTAAGTGTGGAGGATGGGAGGTCCCCCGCAGCGGCTGCCAGCGCCAAGAAAGGTGGCGGGAAGGGGGAAAATCAGCTGTGTGGAGTAGGGGTTGGTGGCAGAATTTAGAAGAGGGGAGTGAGTGGGTGTGAAGTGGAGGGGAGGGAAAAGGAGTGGATGGGAAGGGACCGAGTGGCCGGGAGGGGGCCCCGTGGAGGTGGGGGCTGAGTTACAGTGGGAGGAGGCTGAGCTCCCGGCCTCGTTCTCCCCCAGGGGAAAGGCTACCTGGACTGAAAAGCCCATCACTAATTCCCTGGGAATTCCTGATCCGGCAGGCCAGGAAATGTCTCAGCATAATTATTACTGTTCGAGGCTATTGCAAATGATCATCAAAGAAATACATGTAATTAGTGAACGAGGAACGTAGCTCTGATGTGGCTGAGGGAAGAAACTGAGAAAAGCGGGACCGTATAATAAAACAAGTATGTGCATTACAAATAAAATAAAAAATAGCAGCAGCACGCTTTTTCCCCCTATTTGTTTACCTTTGTTACAATGACGGCACCTAGCATGGGTGCCGTCATTGTAGCAAAAGTAAATAAGAAGGCATATAATAAGGCATGCACAGTCCGTAAATCAAAGTAAATAAACAGGCATGTAATGAAGCATGGGCGGTCTGTAAGCGGGGGAGAGAGAGTTTTTAAAAGAGAAGGCGCAGCGGATGCAAATAAAATAAAACAAGTAGTTCCCAAACAACACACAACATTTATGTCTGTATGGAAACTGTAATTTACTGGTGCTCCTCGCATGTAAAATCAGAAATGACGTTTCGGAGTGCTAACAAATAGGGAGCCCCAAAAAAAAAGCGTCGGAGGACAGAACCAATTACAAGCAGCAGGCGGGATTACACTCTGTACGAGTGATCATAGCAGGTCTTGCAGACAGTGCATGCGCTCTGATGCTCGAACTAAAAACTGGACCCCACCGCTCCAAAACTGGCCCCCACCCTCCCCAGGGAAAACGCCTGTACATTGGCTTAAATTGTTATGACAGCAGAATGCAAAAGATATACAAGTTCCTGTAACTGAATGCCTAGTAATGGCTAATAAGTTAGTATCTTTAGTCATACAGACTAATACAATCACCCAAAACTGTTGAAAAGTTTGACTGTGGTCTTGTATGTTGTACTAGTATGCTCAGTGAGAGGCAATTGTATCATGTTGACAATCTAGGCTTTATCTCCGAAAAGAAGAACGATTTCCAGTTTTAAGTATTATTTTCTGCCACCATTAGGCTCTTGAAAATCCATCCTTTTTTGAGCTTTGTCACATGTAAGCCTTGCTGAGACATAATTGAGAATAACGAACTTTAATAAATAAATGTAAAGAGAGGCCGTCAAATGCCAATCCAACAGGCTTCTGAAGAGGAGAGAACAGAGTACCCGAGAATCAGGCTTCTCTAGACTTGTTTCTGGTCTGGTGTTCCCTTTGCCTTATAAGGTGAGAGCCTCGGCCAATGAATTTCTAAAGTAGAACATTGCCTTGGCCCTATTGATGTAAAACTAGCCAAGAGTCCAATACATTTTACTAGGAGGAATTATGGGAATCTGAAAGCTCGGGCGGGGGGGGGGGGGGTGTTGAGAGCCTGCTATGGTGACTTCTGATCCCCTCCCAAGACTGTCAAGTATGTCTCCTAGAATTGACCAAATGTGGGACATTGTGGGGACTGTAAGGCACTTTGCAGACTTCCTTATTCCCATAGGAAGAGTACGGCATCATAGGGTGTGGATAATAAATGACAATGTATCAAGTATATCAAGCATATTTATCCCCATTAGAAGGTTAAGGAGATGTCACTATGTTTTGGGGGGGGTTGCAGAGGTCAGAGGCAACAACTTCCATCCATCGATGCTGTGGAAAAATTCTCCTTGCTCTTCAAACCCATCACAATATAATCTTAAGGAAATCCTTTATTAGTTAAGGTAATATCATATAAACTACCCTTCCTAAGAAACTAGCACACCCCAGAAAGTTCAAAATCAGTCTTCCAGACTTTGGCCACGATTACGGTGCCCTGATAAATTGCAATATGAGTGGTAACTTCTGTCACCGCGCATATTGGAATTATCCTCATGCAATTTTACTGGTGACCCACAGAATAACAACATGTGTCGTAACTCTTGGGTTACTTCAGACCTAGATGTACTTGCTCCCATCAGGAAGTCAGTCTCGTATTGTACTAGACCCTCTGCCCTCTGGTACCCTAGCAGCTTACATGAATATAAGCTAGCTGCAAATACCTCAAAAGTGCTTGCTTGGCTCTGTAATTATTCAGATTTGGTCAAGACCAATTACTCTGAAATCCCTAGAAAGAATGAGAGAAAGATGAGGCAAGCCTGAGCACAGTTTTACTTTGCAATAGCTGAACCTTCCAACTCTTCTCAGGAAACATTTTTAAATTGTTTAATAATTCTCTTACCCAATGGGTGTTCAAAAGATCACTTCAACTTCTTTGTTCTCAGAGTCTGTAATACAACTGGGCTTTTATTTCCTCTGACCAGTTGAACCAAGTATCACAGATTGTCCTCAGAATCTGCTAACTTAATTCCGCCTCATTATTCCTGATCGTACTATTGGTCTAATAAATGCAGTTACATCTGGATTTTTGAGCACCACTGTATGGCTCTGATGAAACCTGTCTCTACTATGATTGATACCCTCGACTACAACACTAGCGATGTATACCCTGATCAACTTCTTTACTATGGCCCAGATCCCGTCTGACTTTAAAAAGGTCCTTGTGATTCTGCTGCTAAAGAAACCTTCCTTGGTGGAGACCACATCAACCAGCTATAGAGCTATGTCTGTGCTGCCTTTCATTCGAAGAGAGTAGTCAGTGCTCAAATCTCTTGCATGATCACAGAGAATATGTTACTTGACATAGCTCAAGCTGGGTTTCCGCCATCCATGGAGCTGAGGTTGCCCTGGTGGCCATCCATTATGAGATTTGCATGATCTTTGATCAGGGTGGACGGCGGGGTTGATCTTACTTGACTTCTCCATTGCCCTTTGCACCATGTGTTACTCCTAGATAGGGTGCATAGTACAGGGATCAGAGGACCAGCATTGAGCTGGCTTACTTACTTTCTAACTGATCAGAGTCAGATGGTGATTATGCCTCCTAATCAGTCTTGCGCAGTTAATCTCTCTGAGGTGGAGCTCATTAGACTCTTCAAAATGTTGTGTAGGTGACATGCCAATGGCACACAGCTATACTTGGACTGGAAGACGGAGCTGCCATGCCGCAGTTTTCGGCCCTGCCTCACAGCGGGTGCTGACTGGATGAGTCACTATTGCTTGAAATTAAACACCAATAAAATGGAGGTGACGGAACTGGAGTCCTCCATTTGGACCTTGCTTTGGTGACCTGAAGCTCTGGCGAAGGCCCTGTTCCTGCCCCTTCAGTTAAAAGCCAGGGTGTCATTTTCAATGGCAAACTATTATTCATACATCAAGCAGCCAGGTACCTGCCACATGCTATATTATTTTGAAAGTATTCAATAAAACCTTTTCTGCCTGTCCGCACTCATGTAACGTCATTGAGGCTATTCTTGCTTCCCTGTGACTACACCAAGGACACTTTACCAGTACTCACTCTCTTCAACTTCTTCAAAGTGTGGCAGCTCCCCTTCTGCTTAAACTTCCTCGAGAACCTTCCACGGATGGGCATCTCAGAAGGCTTTCTTGCCTTTCGATTTATAACGGCTCGATATTTAAGAGCCTTTGTAATTGTTTTAAAACGCTGGACAATAAAAAATCTCTCATTCATTAATTTTTTAACAGGTAAGAGAAAAGGTAACCCTAAAGAATGTTGCCATATCCTACTTGCCCCCATACTCCATGGCACTAGGGACTTGGGGACTTCCCCGAATACGTTTTTGAACCAAAATGTGGAAAAATGTTGCATTGAACAACAATTCTTCCTCATATCCTAAAAGGCCATAACTTTAAAAACATAGTAAATGATGATCTTACCTTGTACCTTGTCAGCCATTATGGGGAGAACAAAGAGAGCATACTCCTGTGCATTTTTCCCTCACACCCCCTTATACTTCTTTATTATTTCTCATTAACCCTCACCTCTCTTCTCTAACCACAGCATCTCTATGATTTCCTCTTCCATCATTTTTTTCTGCTTCCTCCTTCTTCAGATCTTTCTCTTCTTCTTCCCCCTGGCTGTTACTCTGGACTTCTTCTTTCAACCTATATCTTCTCTCTCCCCATATGCTTTTCCTTTGCTCCCCTTGCATTCCATTTCCTACTCTTTGAAATTATCTCACCAGCTTCCATTTTCTCTATCTCCCGCTCATTCGTCAATTTTTCTCTTGTTATTGCAGCCTTGCCTTCTCTATTTTTTTCTCCCTTCTCCTTCCTCCTGCTCTTTGTCTTCCTTATTCTATCTATCTCTGTCTCCATACCCCCTACCTCTCCTTCTCTCTTCACTTTCCTCTTTAAGAACCAGGCAAATAACGATGGATATACTACCTGCGAAACCTGTAATTGAATGCGGAATGGATATGGATGGAGACCTTTTAGCAGTAATAAGTGGACTATAAACGGGAACACTGGATGGCCCTAAAATACAGAAAAAGAGGTATCCTGGAAAAAGCCATGGGTAAGTGGGTTATATGTCCGATTCATGAAAGCTACTTTTGACTACCTTAAGTAGTACTACTTTGCGAACTGAAAAATGCAAAACACAAACCTTCGGCTAGGGAGATCTCCTGCTCCATCTCATCTATCTCTCCTATGGTTTCTGTACAGATAGATATCCCCACACTCGGTAAATGTTGGCGGTTTCTGTACAGATAGATATCCCCACACTCGGTAAATGTTGGAACGACAAGGGACAGTGGTGTGGAAAAATTGGAATAATTACTATAAAATGGGTGGAGGAAAGGGGCACTGGTGGAGAGTTTTAGGGTGGGGTATTCACAAAACAAAACACACCCACTTACGAGTAAGATATTTCTAAATCACAAAATACACACTTAAATCTATGACAACGAGTAGTTCAACTGACAACACAGGCACAAATGTACCAGCACCTTGCCTTTGAGTAAGTCAAGCATAACATATGATCAACTACCTATACTGCACATTCCCATGGAAATCAATGGAGTCAAGGAAGGAATAACACTAACACATGACAAAACATATTAAACTTGAATTAAATTAATTTTAAGTTTATTGATATGCATTTTTTAAATTAAACACATAGAAATGCTCATATTGTGTATATATACAATAAAAGGTTAATACAATTTATTCTGAATGATACTATAGTTTTGAAAATAAATAATTAAAAATAAAATAATTAATGTATAACTTGCATCCCAGATTGTGTCACACACAGCACAAATAATACTGTAGGTGGTAGGGAAGGAAACATATAAAATTGTTTGAGTTTATTATTATTTTTAAATATGTATATACAAATTTAAAATTAAATGAATGTAAAATATATTAACATGTTAGGTTTTAGTAAAGATGTGTTGTTGTTTGTTACTGTGGTAGTTGAAGGTGAACACTCATTGCTGAAAAGTGTTTTTATTATTTTTAATCTAAAAAATATTAATTTAAAATTCATTTACTAAAAATTCCAAGCTATTTTCTTTAGGGAGATCTCTGCCCCAGGACAGAGCTTTTCACAATCTGGCAGAAAGTTACTAATAGTAATTTTTCAGTCGTAAATGCAGTTAATGAAGTCCACACTCCCCAATTTTAGGGAATGACGATATATAGGTCTACATCTAGGTGTAAATCTGCATGTGGGAATGGTGAATTCCATCCATGAGGAGAGTTGCACCTAGGTGTGGGTGTAGATTGCATCTGTGACTGGGGCCTTAAGTATGGTTGGTGGTTAGTGAATGGCTATCGGCAGGCTAGATGAGGACCACATTCTTCAAGCTCCACCAGGTTTCTAAAGGGGAGCAGTTCTGGATCAGTTTAGTCTAACTTCCCCCCTGACTGTGATGCCCTCGGCATCAAAATACAAGGTAATTTTCTGTGATCCTTTCTAGGCCACTAGTAAGATTAGTTAATTTCTGTTACCTAGCTGACCAGTGCCACATTATCTGCTTGTATGATCTTTAATCATTCTCACTCGTCACAGCTCCGACATGTGTTTGGGACAATTAAACAAGTGGGAAAAGCAGAACTGAGACAGCTTGCTTGAGGTGTATATTGCCTGCAACTGCTGTTTTAAGCGTGTCTTGGCAAGCCAAGACTGAGCCCCAGCAAACAGATATCATAAGGGGCTCTATCAGGACCTCTTTTTGTCTTTCACTGGCTGAAGTATGGAACAAAAAAAAGAGCTATTATTCTGGGGATCCCCACCACATTTATGACCAACAACATTTGGTAAGCTAAGAAGTGATGTCAAATGTACTTTACCCATTTGTTGGTGGAGGTTGTGCTGTCTGTCTGCCCACAACAGTGAATTCTCACCTTTGTGTGTGTCCAGTCAAGAGCTTTTAGTGCACACAGTACCTGAATTGATCCTGTTTCTAAGCACATCAGGTATCAGCAGTTAAGGGACTAAAGGTAGCAGGAGATTGAGAGGTCTTTTCTTAGGGTCAGATGGTAGTAGATGGATACTGCTGTTACTGCTGTTTATCATTGGTGTCCCAGAGTCTACAATTCAATTTCATTCCAAAAGAATAACCACATTCTCTCCTTTGCACATTTGACCCTCCTTGGGGCATGACAGTAAGCAATGAGGGAGTTGCTTACTTTTAAATTTTCCTTGTCACATGTTTTGCTGCTTATGGACCACCCTGATGATTTTGGTTATTCTTTGTCCAGTACGACTATTTATGGATTTGTCAAGAACAGGATTCTTTTTCACATGCATTAGGACACACCCTTAGTTACATAGACTACACCTTTTTTTAGATAGTTCTTAATTATGCTTCTTAGGCCACACCCATTTTAGAGCCCCCTGCCTTTTTCATCCCACTTAAAGAACTGGCCTTTACCAATAGCGGGAATTAATAAAAAGTGCCTCAGTACAAATCTATCCTTTCCAATTGAGATAAGTATTTCTACAAGAGGCAGGAGAAAGTTAGGGGATTAAGGGTACTTCTTGAAGATAGCAAGAATTTGGGGTGCTTGGATAACAAAGCTCAAAGCCACTACCACTATAATAATACCTTTGAGCACAATACTGCTGCTTGGATCCAACAACTATCAAGTGACTTGAAAAAGTGGGATAGTGGACTAGCATGGCTGTGATGCTGCCGTTTCGAAAGACATTTCAAAGGATGACCCCTCTACCCCTATTTCTTCTGTATTGGTAATGTTGCTGCCCCTGCATTATACAGGCTGCTTGGGTTGCAGAGCATTGCCCTTACCTTTGAAGGCATCACCCAAGTCTGCAGGAGAATTAATACCCCAGTAGGAGCCTAAAAATGTGAGTTTTTTTGAAAAGACATTGAAATAGAGGTGCCCTGTCAGGTACAAAGAACTGAAGTGTAGTCCTTCATTTGGGGAGAAAACCCTGTGAGCAGTAGAAGATGTGTAGGAGATCACCAGAGTCCATTGCATTAATCAGACATTTGTAGAGCGCACTACTAGGATGTTCCGTGTCTTGGTGGCGGGATGGGAGAAGGATCTGCCTCTGGTGGTCGTTCGGTGAATTTGAATTTGAATTTGAAGGGTTTTGTATAGCGCTCGTACACCTGGCGGTTTCTTGGCGCTCACTGGTAACAGCTACTCAATCGGTCGGAAGAGGGGGGGGACGGTAAAAGGATCAGGATGAAAAGGCTTGGGTAAAGAGAAAAGTCTTGAGATCTCTGCGGAAAAGGGGGTATTGAGTGCAGGATCTGAGGGACAGTGGGAGAGAGTTCCAAAAAGCTGGGCCCGTGGTAGCGAATTTGGAACCACCCCATTTCTTCCGTTTGAAACGGGGAACCACGAGAAGGTGGTGGGAGGAGGATCGGAGGTCTCGTGATGGAGTATAGGGTTGAATAGCTGAGTTGATGAAGGAGGGGGCGGATCCTGTCCTGGCTTTAAAGATAGTGCAGCCGAGCTTGAATAAGACGCGCTGCCGGACAGGGAGCCAATGGAGGGAAATAAGAAGAGGGGTAACATGGTGTGATTTGGAAAGGTTAAAAACCAGCCGAGCTGCCTGGTTTTGAACCAGCTGAAGGCGCCTCATGAGGTAGTCAGGCATGCCATGGTAGAGGACATTGCCATAATCTAGGCGAGATGTCACCATGGCCAGTAGAATTAGTTTGAGCGCGTCTGGGGCAAAAAATCGTGAGACTCTGCGGATAGTTCTGAGTGAGAGAAAGGCTGATGACACCACGACAGAGACTTGGGAGTGTAAGGAAAGTTGGTTATTGATTTTGAAACCAAGGGTTTTGACAGAGGATACAGGAGTGGGTGGGGGACCTAGTGATGGGGGCCAGAAGGAGGGGGACCAGGGACTGGAGCAACCACCTGTCAACACCAACTCCGTCTTATCGGGGTTGAGTTTCAGGTGGTTGAAATTCATCCAGTCCTGGATAAAGGTCATGATGGACTGAACCTTGGATATGGACTCTGGGGCAGAGGAAAGGTGAAAGATGAGCTGGAGATCATCTGCATAGTTGTACACAGAGACCTCCAGCTGCTGTAAAGCAAAAATAAGAGGGGCGATGTAGAGATTAAATAAAAGGGGGGATAGTGAGGAACCCTGGGGTACACCACACTGGATGGGTAACGATTCCGCAGAGAACTCTCCCAGACGAACCGCCTGAGTCCGACCGCTCAAGAAGGAGGACAGCCATAGTAGGGCTGTTCCTCGGATTCCCGCCGCCTCGACCCGTGAAAGTAAGATGGTATGGTCCACGGTGTCGAATGCGGCGGAAAGGTCTAAGAGGATCAGGGCCTGATGTTGATCGGTGTCCATTCCTTGTCGGAGGTTATCCAGGACTGATGTTATGACGGACTCAGTTGAGTGGGCTGGGCGGAAGCCAGCCTGTCTTGGGGCCAAGGCCCCATGACTTTCCACGAAGTCACTCAGTGTTTTGGCCACGTGTCGTTCCAATACCTTTGCCAGGAAAGGCAAGAGGGAGATTGGACGAAAGTTAGCAGGGTCGGAAGGGTCTGCTCCAGGTTTTTTGAGGATCGGTACGATCACTGCCGATTTAAGTGCTGGGGTAACGACGCCCTGAGCCAGTGAGCTATTGAGGAGCGCTAAAGGAGGTGAGGGGCAGAAGGTGTAGATCTGCTTTAAGATGTAAGCAGGGCAAGGGTCCAGCGGGGAGCCGGACTTGACCAACGGAAGAATTGAGAGAAATGAGTCGGTCGATAGGGGGGGGATTGAGTCCAGATTAGCGGTGGCTGGAGGACGTCGGTGGTCAGTGAAGATCGGGGATGGGGGGGGAATTTTAATTTTAATTTTCCTGATTTTATCTAAGAAGAAGTGATTAAGGGAGTCACATAGTGATTGAGAGGGTGATGGTTTGAGTGAAGCTCTGTCGGAAAAGGCAAGGTCTTGGATGATAGAAAAGATTTCTCTCGGCCTATTCTCCGCTAGTTGGATTTTAGAGGAGAAATAGTTTTTCTTTGTGTCTAATATGGCTTTCTTGTACTGAGTGAGGAGTTCAGTATACCTGGTTTTAGCAATGGGGCAGTAGTTTCGTCTCCATTGTCGTTCGGCTTGGCGGAGAACGAGTTTTAGGTTCTTTAGATCGTCTGAGAACCAGCGGTTTGCGTCTTTAGAACGCTTGATTGCGATGCGTTTTAAAGGGGCGACAGTGTCGCACCCGGCTCGTAGCCAGTCGGTGATGGCGTCTACCTGGCCAGAAGAGGGTAGCGCAGTCAGGTCGGGGCTGGAAGAGGAAAGGAGGGTCGATAATGTTTCAATGTCGACACGATTCCATGAGCGCGCCCAGACATTCCTCGCAGGAGTGGGCTTGGCTGGTGGGACAGGGGCTAGGGATAGGGTGATCAGTGAGTGATCCGACCATGGACATGGGGAGATTGAAGGAGAACTGATCGGGCAGTCGCGTTGCCAGATTTGGTCTAGGATATGACCCAACCTGTGCGTGGGAGTATTGACGACTGATGTAAAGTTGAGCGACTGAAGAGAGTCTGAGAATTCCTTAGACGTCGCGCATTCCGCAGGGTCGGAGGGCCAGAAATTAAAATCTCCCAGTACAATGATGGAAGAATGGTTAACAACCAAAGTCGCCATTAGGTCTTGAAAACAGGGGAGGAACGTTTGAGGGGAAGACGGGGGTCGGTACACAAGGACACAAGTCAGAGGGGGAGAAAAGGAAAGGGATCGAACCACTAAACAGTCTGAGGTACCCATGGAGGGGGAGGCCAGGGGGTGGAACGTGAGCTCCTTACGTGCGATAAGGGCTACCCCTCCGCCAGGCCTGGCCGAGGGGCGGTCGGCTCGAATGGCATAATAGGTGGGGGGGAGTATCGCCAGCAGGGAGGGAAGAGAACTGTCTGAGAACCAGGTCTCAGTGAGAAATAATAAATCCGGTTGATGGGATTCCAGTAGAGTGAAAAGATCAAGCTGATGTTTTACTGCTGATCGTGTGTTTAGGTACATAGCCGTTATTACTGGAGGGGGGAGGACATCCTGAGGCGGGTTCGAGGAAGTGGTCTTTAGGGGCGTGGACGGGATGTTAGAATGGACTGACTCGTGTACAGTTAGTAGTCCCAGGTCAGAGATACGAGCTAAGGCAGCGGCAGGTAGAGTCCACCTACCTTGCTGAGCAATGAGTTGCGAATGGGAGTATTGAATGCGGGGAGCAGGGTATGTGGCCTCGGGTCTCGGTCGGTCGCGGACGGGCGCAGACGGGCTTTCCTTAGGCGCGCCTTCGGCGCGCAAACGGCGCGCCCGCTGCGCTCGTCCGCTGCGCTTCCTGTAGAGGCACATACTTATAGGATAGTAGGTAGATGGGCGGTGGGCGTGGCCTCCAAAGGGGGCGTGGCCTATCAGTCGGCCGTGGCGCTGGCAATCGCTTTGCGCGCCGATTTTACAACAGCGGAGGGTCCGCTTCTGTGTAGCATAGGCTTGGGGTAAGAGTGCAAGTATTTAAAAGCACAGAATTTACACAATAAACAATTTAAAAAATGCGAGCGCTCTCCCGGCTTTCCGCCTCAGGAGCAGCGTGTCAACAGTAAGGAACGCTCGTGATCAGCGTCGCTTTTGTTCAGTGGGCGGTGGGCGTGGCCTCCGAAGGGGGCGTGGCCTATCAGTCGGCCGTGGCGCTGGCAATCGCTTTGCGCGCCGATTTTACAACAGCGGAGGGTCCGCTTCTGTGTAGCATAGGCTTGGGGTAAGAGTGCAAGTATTTAAAAGCACAGAATTTACACAATAAACAATTTAAAAAATGCGAGCGCTCTCCCGGCTTTCCGCCTCAGGAGCAGCGTGTCAACAGTAAGGGACGCTCGTGATCAGCGTCGCTTTTGTTCAGTGGGCGGTGGGCGTGGCCTCCGAAGGGGGCGTGGCCTATCAGTCGGCCGTGGCGCTGGCAATCGCTTTGCGCGCCGATTTTACAACAGCGGAGGGTCCGCTTCTGTGTAGCATAGGCTTGGGGTAAGAGTGCAAGTATTTAAAAGCACAGAATTTACACAATAAACAATTTAAAAAATGCGAGCGCTCTCCCGGCTTTCCGCCTCAGGAGCAGCGTGTCAACAGTAAGGGACGCTCGTGATCAGCGTCGCTTTTGTTCGGTGGGCGTGGCCTCCGAAGGGGGCGTGGCCTATCAGTCGGCCGTGGCGCTGGCAATCGCTTTGCGCGCCGATTTTACAACAGCGGAGGGTCCGCTTCTGTGTAGCATAGGCTTGGGGTAAGAGTGCAAGTATTTAAAAGCACAGAATTTACACAATAAACAATTTAAAAAATGCGAGCGCTCTCCCGGCTTTCCGCCTCAGGAGCAGCGTGTCAACAGTAAGGGACGCTCGTGATCAGCGTCGCTTTTGTTCAGTGGGCGGTGGGCGTGGCCTCCGAAGGGGGCGTGGCCTATCAGTCGGCCGTGGCGCTGGCAATCGCTTTGCGCGCCGATTTTACAACAGCGGAGGGTCCGCTTCTGTGTAGCATAGGCTTGGGGTAAGAGTGCAAGTATTTAAAAGCACAGAATTTACACAATAAACAATTTAAAAAATGCGAGCGCTCTCCCGGCTTTCCGCCTCAGGAGCAGCGTGTCAACAGTAAGGGACGCTCGTGATCAGCGTCGCTTTTGTTCAGTGGGCGGTGGGCGTGGCCTCCGAAGGGGGCGTGGCCTATCAGTCGGCCGTGGCGCTGGCAATCGCTTTGCGCGCCGATTTTACAACAGCGGAGGGTCCGCTTCTGTGTAGCATAGGCTTGGGGTAAGAGTGCAAGTATTTAAAAGCACAGAATTTACACAATAAACAATTTAAAAAATGCGAGCGCTCTCCCGGCTTTCCGCCTCAGGAGCAGCGTGTCATGCGTGGAATGGTGGCGAGGGCGAAGTCAGCGGAGCGAAGCTGGCGGTTGGGGGTGTAGAAGGTGAGTCGTTTGTTGAGGTATGCTGGTCCAGTGTTGTGGAGTGTTTTGTGAGCGTGGGTGAGGAGCTTGAAGGTGTTCCTCTTGTTGACGGGGAGCCAGTGCAGGTCCCTCAGGTGGGCAGTGATGTGGCTGTGGCGGGGGATGTCGAGGATGAGGCGTACGGAGGCGTTCTGTATGCGCTGAAGTCTTTTCTGCAGTTTGGCTGTGATTCCTGCGTAGAGGGCGTTACCGTAGTCCAGCCTGCTGGTGACGAGGGCCTGGGTGACCGTCCTTCTGGTTCCGGTGGGGATCCATCTGTAGATTTTGCGAAGCATGCAGAGGATGTTGAAGCAGGAGGAGGAGACGGCGTTGACTTGCTGGGTCATTGACAGTGCTGAGTCCAGGATGAACCCCAGGTTGCGTGCGTGGACTGCCAACTCGGCAATTTTTCATCCAACGGCCTTAACCTGTTTAAACACTGTGATAAGGCAACATGGGGTGAGAAGAGAATAGTTGTTTCATGAGCAGAGGCACAACAAGCAGAAAAAGGAAGTTTTTTACAACTCCCTTGTAAATCATTGTTGATCCCACACTTGAAGTTTGTTCACCAGCCCAGAGGTCTCAACAAGGATATTGTGCCTAGTTCTCAACACAGAATCTCTTGTATTGTTTAGGTGTTTAACCATAAACTCACAGTCGAGATATCCACCTACAGCTATGTTGAGACTATAATATTGACTCCTGAAATATTGCCATGACCGGATTAATAATAGTTAATCTATACTGGAGCTTCTTTCCACCTAAACTTGAGAACTACCCAGAGTTCTCAGCTTCTTTTTTGCAAAATGTATGCATCACTCTAAGCCACTCTATACTTACCTTGAAATAATTTCAGGTATCAATACTATGGTCATGTTGTATTTGTAGGTCAATATTTCTGGGATTGATATTGTGATACACAACCATTATGTCCAATTATGGGGGCAACCCAGAATTTACTGTCCAGTTTTCTAGGAAATCCGGAGATTTGCATCTAGTGGGTTTATTTATTGATATATCAACCCAAACAGGAGCAGTCCCTGGCAGTAGACTGGAAGAACCCGAACCCCTTGCAGTTGATACCACGATAGCCCTGAGATGTGTCACCCAAACTCATAGGTTTGGTGAACCTCCTCAACCGGATAAAATCCAGTGCCCAAAACGCCATACATTTCATGCATTTTATAATGTCAATTCATGCCGTTTTTAGGGATGAGTTCTAATATTTTTTAGAATCATTTTGACCTGCTCAGCAAAGAAATACTTGTATTGTGCGTCAAAATACCACATATAGTGATGTCTTGGCTACTGAAAATACGCTGGGCACAGGAACGTGCTAGGCCTTGGATTCGTGAGGTTTCTCTGGGAGCCTGACAGTATTTTATTAGTAGAACAGGCCCGAGGGGGCTGCAGTGGTGCATCTCGAATTAGAGCATTTGTAATGACATAGTGAACATTGTTGGAAGGGCTCTGTCCAGGAAACCATGGTGGAGACATGGGAAGGCGTCATCAGCCTGAGACAAAAGCAGATGCATGTGCAATGTGTTCAATACTTTAGAACAGTTGCTCCCTCCTGACGAGTGTCTCATCCAGCAGCAGAACTTGCTGCTCAGGACTGCTGTGTTTAAACCCCTCTCCTTCTCCACATGTGGATAGACTCTGAATGGTTTTGGGGGCAATTTAGCAATTTCAGAAACAAAAAAGGAGGCTAGGTGTCAATATCAGTGCAATTGGGACAAATCAAATAGACTTCATATTTCAGGTTACAATCCGGTGTCAGTTCAGAATCCAATTTGATTTTTTTTAAATCGATTGGTGTCTGTTTTCGAAGTCATTAGGCCTTGGACGAGAAAGCTACCAGCCGTCGATGTCAGCTACTGAAATGATGTCACCTACTGAAACAACCACCTCTCAGTCGAAGGAGGGCAGGAACTAATGCACACCGGTCTGCAAGACAGTGCTTAATTTGTAAAACGATAAGTGCCAGGGCCCGTGTCAGGAGGACACCACAGCTCGCACTACTCATTGCCTCTGCCAGTGCTGCCAAAGTCAGCACCAGCACAACGACTAACCATGAAACGCCGACAAGTCGGACATTTCAGGCTATTCCAGGACCCCAAAGCTGAAAATAATGGCTTGGGCAGCTGGTTGTAGTTTATTTTAATGTATTTTGAATTAATAGACAACTGTTGTTGTGCTAATTTCTAAATCAGACGACCAGTGCCACCATGTGGCAGACTGCACACAAGTCGCACTGTTGACAATCAGTGCCGGGCATAAATTAAGCACTGCTGCAAGGCCAGGAGAAGACATTGGCACTGCAATGCAAAAGCAGTGGAATAAACCAGTTTCACCAATTCAACGGCTGTACAGAATTCACGTGCTTTTCAGGTTTAAATTCGGGATCCTCATAATTCTCCCCCATTCTGTCTGTTCTGGGGCACTTTCCAGTGCTACATTGCTCATAGTGCCAATATCGGCCACAATCACCATCCCTCCCGCAGCAACATTCAGGTAGCATAAATAAGCAGACAAGACAACTTTTTGGTGGAGAAAATTGCTGCAGGTTTATTAGCATACCAAATATGCCAACATGGTGGGTTATCTTACAGGCGATCCAAAGGCACGCCGCCCCTCGTGGCCTACCACCTGGTGGGCCAACTTGCATCGTGGTCTTAGCCAATCGGTGCTTAGTGGTTGTGGTGAGGGGATAGCCTCTCCCACTTCCGGTGAACTGTTGGTCCACCATATAACTCATGCTGCCCCCCTACGAAGGGCGGAGCGTTCAAGCGACCCCCGGTTGTATAGGTTTCCAACAGCCCGTAGGACAGATGGGGCGCCGTCGCACCCCAGGGTCCACTGCACAGACTTCCTGGGGATATTCGGCCTCAGCACCCTTTGTGCTCCTGAAGAGGGTATCCCTGAGTACCTTTTCGCCTCTGGATCGCCATGTAACTCCGCCTGCAACATAAATAAAAAGATTAGAACATCCTTCCCGCCACCCTGATTACGCCAGGTAAGCGGTAGGGAGGGAATCGGCGTCAGGGCGAGGGGTCAAAGAGGCCGCCAGGTGGGCGGGGGAGGAATTTATACCGAACCCCACCCCGGCCGGAAGTGACGCGCGGGACCCCAAAGGGGTCTCTGGACACTGGGCTGCCCAGTGTGCCATCCTGTGGCACTAAAGGGGCCGCCCACTTATGAGGGTCCCCTGAGGTGACTTTGTCAATCAGCCCGCACTCTGTTGCCAAGGACTTCAAAGATCGTGGAGGAGGGTAAGGGGTGCTCCAGTTACTCGAATTGGCTAACCTGCACAGCCTACCAAAGGACTACTTCTGATTGGTTGAAAGACAATCAAGCAAAAAATCTGAAACACCCCGTTGTTTTAGCCATTTGTATTGGTCAATTTTCAACACATTAGAACTGGTCAGTGTGTTTGGGCCATTCTAGCATGATCTCACCACGATTTTCTGGATCCCACTAGGGTCCACAAAGGTGCGTGTTTTTGTGACATGCAAGGGTCTGGGCTGAAGCATGCATGCCAGGTTGGACCCTCACAGGCGGCGTGACTGTCCCTGGCACCTTCAGGTTCCACTGAGGCGGACCACACAAGATGATGGACGGAATGTTGCTCATTTGCAAAACATTCACCCCCAGTCAAGGATCCACTGAGGCGGACTGCATCCTTGAGAAGGCAGATCCATCACAGAATTCACATCCATGAACACAGCTTCACCCAGCTCTAGGGACCTTCCAATATTTCAACTGTTTTTCTGCTTAATCACTTATTCCAAAATATTTAAATCATTCAAATTGACTCCTTCCAAGAAAGAGTCAACACAAAAGATATTGCTTATGAGGCTCATTCTAGCCGTTTCAGGATGAAACTATCAGTCAGGTTAACATACACGGGATGGTCAAAATGCTTCATTTTTAGGGTCAATCCTGCAAAAGCATGGTCTAGTACTTGGTAGCGCTCACAAGACACAGTTGTTAACAAAAAGGGCTTGGAGTCTGTTAGTTGCTTACAATTTGTTGTCTTGCTTGGCACTCTTCTTTACAGCCTCGTATTTGATCACCGCAGGCCAAGCATCATTTCTGTTCCATTCTGTGGAGCAGGGACCAAGAACTAATTGATTTAACTTAATTAGTGCCCATCTTCTGCTCTCTAGGTGATTGAGGTACTGTTTTGTTCTTTTTAATTTTGAGTGCCCTGCAAATAGAAGGCGGGTGGCTGGCGAAAATGTGAAAAGCAGGGCAAACAAAATGGCAAAGTTTAATTTTCTATTGTTAACTTTCTTTTATTTTGCCAGGTCGTTTTTTCTCACCATGCACTCATGAATTGTTTTGATTTTGCTGGTAGGCAGAGTATCTTGTTCTAAATCTTGCAAAGCCACATTGTGTTTTTTCTTATGTGTAATTTTGGAAAGAATCCTGTAACATATAATTGTGCAGTGCACCCCAATTGGCCCCACTCCAATCCATCCCAGCCCACCCCAGAACAATCCCTCCCACTCAATCCAAACCACCCTAGACTAATACAATCCTCACACACTCCACCCTACTCCAATTCAATTCAAACCACTCACCCAAATCCATTGCACCCCACCCCACCAATCCAGTCTGCCCCACCCCAACCTGCCTCGCACCAATCCAATCTGCCACATTCCATTCCATCCCACTTCAATCCAGCCCAATCTAATCTGCCCCACTCCAATCCACCCCAGTCTAATCCATACCACTCAATCCAGTTCACCTCAATTCACTCCAACCCATCCAGACTAACGCAATCTACCTGAGACCAATGTAATCCACCCCACCTAAATCCATCCAACTCCACCTCACACCAATTCAGTCCAAACCACTCACCCCAATCTACCGCAATCCACCAGCACTAATCCTCCCAATCCACCCCAATCCAATCAATCTCACACCAATTCACCCCAATCCAACCTGCCTCATTCCTATCTGTCCCAATCCAAACCATCCCATTTCAATCCATCCCACCTTGCCTCACACCAATCCACCTCAATCCAATCCACCTCAATCCGATCCACCCTACTACAATCTAATCCACCCAACTCAATCCAATTCACCCCACACCAATCAATCAATAAATCCACCCCACAGCAATCTAATCCACCCCACAACAATCCACACTTCCAATCCAATTTACCCCACTCCAATCGAATCCACATTCCCCAATCCATTCCACCCCACTCCAATCCACCCCACAGCAATGCAATCCACCCCACTCTAATCAGACCCACTCCAGTCCAATCCACCATACTCCATTCCACCCCATCGAATCCAACTCACTGTACTCCAATCCAACCCACCCCAATCCACCCCTCCAATTGAAATAAAATCCACCCCTCTCCAATCCAAACCACCGCACTCCAATCCATTCCATTCTACTCCAGTCCAATCCATCTTACTCCAATCCAATCCACTGCAACCCAATCCACTCACTCTACTTCTATCCACTACTCCAGTCCATCTCACTAAAATCCACTCCAATCCACCCACCCCACCCAACTGCAATCCACCCACTCCACCCCATGCCAATACAATCCACCACATGCCAATACAATCCACCCCATGCCAATCCAACCCCCACTCAAATCCACCTTAAACCACCCCAATCCAATCCAATCCGCCCTACTCCAATACAGTCTGACCCACTCCAATACAGTCCACCCTAGTCCAATCCATGCCACTCCAGTCCACCCCACATCAATCCAGTCCACCCCACATCAATCCAATACACCCCACTCCAGTCCAATCAACCTCTATCCACCCCACTCAAATCCAATACACCCTACTCCAATCCAATCCACCGAACTCCACCCCAATCCAATCCAATACACCCCACCCCACTCCAGTCCAATCCAATCCACCCCACAACGGTCCAACCCACTCCAATTCAACCCACTCCACTCCAGCCCAATCCACCCCACTCGAATCTATCCTGGTTCATTCCACCTTACTCAAGCCCACTCCCAAAATCCACCTCACTCCAGTCCAATCCACCCACCCCACTCCCTTCCACCCCACGACAATGCACCCCAACCCCAGTCCACCCCACTCCGACCCAGACCAGTCCACCCCAGCCCAATCCACCCCACTCCACTCAATACACCCCATTCAATCCAATCCACCCCAGTCCAATCCACCCCACTCCACCCAATTCACACTGCTCCAAACCAATTCACCCCACTCCAGTTCATTTCAATCCACCAAAATCCTCCCCACTCCAATCCAATTCACGACAACCCAACTCACCCCGATCCAGTCTACTCCACTCGAGTCCAATCCACCCCACTACACCCTACTCCAATTCACCTCAGTCCAAACAACCCCGCTCCAATCGAATCCACTAAACCCAATCCAATCCATCCCACTCCAAACCACCCCAACCACCCCACTTCTACCAAATCCATCCAATCCACCCCATGTAATCAACCCCATTCTAATCCACACCACCCCGCCCCACCCCACTTAACTCCACCCCACTACAATTCAATCCACTCCACCCAACTCCAATCCACCCACCCCACTCCCCTCCCCTCCCCTCCAATCCACCCCGCCAACTCCAATCAAACCCATCCAATCCACCACACCTAAACCACCCCACCCCAATCCACACCACTCCAATCCACCCCACTACAATTCAATCCACTCCATTCCATGCCGCTCCACTCCAATACAATCCTCTCCATTCCATCCAACCCAATACCCTCCAATCCAATCTGCCCCACTCCAATCCCCTGCACCATAATACACATCACTTCAATCCACTCCACCCCATTCCAATCCAATCCAATCCACCCCAATCCACTCACTACAATTCTATCCACTCCAAACCAAACCACTCCAACCCAATCCACCCCACTCCAAAACATCCCACTCAATCAATCCACTCCAATCCACCCAACCCCAATCAAATCAGATCCACCCCACCCCAATTCATCCCACCCCAGTTCAACCCACCCCAGTTAAATACACTCACCCCAATTCAATCTACCCCACCCCAATTCAATCCATTCCAATCCAATCCACCCCTTTCCAGTCCACTCCAATCTTCTCCACCGCACTCCAATCCACTCTCATCCAATCCAATTCAGTACCAGTCTCTCCATTCAACTCCAATTCACCCTACCCTACCCCACTCCAAACCACCCCACTCCAACCCATTAAACCCCGCCACGTCAGTCAAATCACTCCAATCTAATCCACGACACATCAATCCAATCCACCTCACCAAATCACTCCAATCTAATCAACCCACTTCAATCCAATCCACCCACTCCAGTCTAATCTAATCCACCCACCCCAATCCAATCTAATCATCCCCACTCTAACCCACTCAGTCAAATCCACCCCACCCGACCCCAGTTCAATTCACTCCACTCCACTCCAATCCAATCCGCCCCACTCTAATAGACTCCACTCCACCCAATCCACCCAACTGTATTCCACCTACTCGACTCAAATCCACCCTACACCAAGCCATTCCAACCCATGATAATCCAACCCCTACTTCAATCCACTTTATGCCAGTCCACTCAAATCCACCAAAATCCAACCCACTCCAATTCACCTTGATCCACCCCACTTAAATTCAGTCCACCCCACTCCTATCCAGTCCATCCCACTTCATTCCAAACAGCCCAGTCCAATCCATGCCACTGTAGTCCACCCCAATCCATGCCACTCCAACTCAATCAAATCCACCCCACTGCAATCCAATCCTACCCAATCCACCCCACTTCACTCCAATACACCCCACTCCATTCCATCGCACTCCAGCCCAATCCACCCCACCCCACTCCAATTCAATATAGTCCACTACAAACCAATCCATTCCAATCCAGTCCACCCCACTCCAATCAAATCCACCCCAATCCAATCTACTTTACTCCAACCCACTCCAAAAATCCACCCCACTCCAGTCCAATCCACCCCAATCCAATCCAGCCATGCTGAACAGCTGCCACACTGGTGTAAAACATGGCTAAAACACATTGCCAAAGCCAATAGCTCTTGCAGAGGCAAAACCAATTGGCTTTGCCAATGCTTGTTGGTATTTGTTAATTACAAAGCACAGGATAATAGTTAAACGCAAAGGTGTGATATAATTATTGCCGAGGAGTAGGAAGAGAACGTGTGGAATATTCAGTACCATTCATTTCAGGCTTACCATACACGGGAAAAATCAGGACAGACTCTGCCAGAAGAGGGGTCCACATTTTTAAGATATGGCGCTAAGATAGATTGGTTGGTTAGAGGTTGGAAGAACTGTGCAATAGAAGGGATGTAGAGGTAGTGAATGAGGTGTCCGAGGTTTTAAAAATCTGTAGCTCCAAAGGTATAACATGGGAAATGATATAAACTAGAGTACAAAAAGTGGAGTTGCCACCAATTTGAGCTTATTGGGGGGGGGGGGTTCGCATGTGGGATTGAAAACCAGAGTGGGAATGTGGAGAAATGAGCAAGAAACCAGTTTATACAACTGATTCAGGCAACCGAGCATCAGTTGAACTGAGGAATGCTAGACAGGGGCAGAAGCCTGTGGGAGAAGGTAGGTGAAAAAACACAAAAGAAAAATGGCCACCTATGAAGTTTCTAGCCATGTGATGGTGAAAGGAAGCTTCATCTATCATGCCATAGATCACAGAGATGCCTCATACATAATAAATACCAAAGGAGAGAGTGGAGAGTTGGTGTCCAACACGAACACCTAGGGTGGATTCGACCTCCCCTTACAATTATTTATAAACAAAAGGATCCACCCATGAGAGATTGCGATGGATGATGTTTGATCATGGGTCAAGTGTGTTTCCTACATTGGTGGGAAGCACATTGTGTTTCTTAAATACCCCTCATACACCAAAAGGGCCCTTGGTGTCATGCTTCATCATAGGGGTCTTCGCGTCCCTCTACGGAACGGTGCGTGCTACTACCAGCGAATGCGCGGGAGCAGTGTATGTGTAGCGTGAGAGAGGGTGAGTGGTAGGGTCAGGAGTGAGTGATAAGTGAATGTTAAAAAATACCTATTACCTGTGGAGTAGAAAAATGTAATATACCTTGGTGCCAGTATTATTAAAAGGTGTGAGACGGAGGTGAGTTGTGTTAATGTACAAGACCTCCTGTGTGTGTCAACATGTTTCGAAGCGTGCTGCTTCTTCTTCAAGACGGGTACACAGATCCCTACCCTACTCACATGAAATGTGTGACAATGTCAACAATGATTAGATGCTCAGTGTATGCAGATAGTAAATGCTACAAATACGACACAATGGTCTCAATCTGATTTGCGAAAAGATAATTCCTTAAGTGCAATCTGAAAAAGAAACACAATTTATAAAAATCATCAGGTATGCAAAATTACTCCGGATGTAGCAATCGTGACCTGTAAAAGTGATACATGGTTGTAAGATTCACAAACAATAGCTTTGTTCCACTATTTATATCTCCAGTATGTATTTTCCTTTATACCCTTGATCAGTGAACACCACCTGCCACTGTCATGAGGGCCCGCCTAGACACTACGGTACCCTCATCTACTGACGTGACATGGTGACTGTTTTTAATTTCACACCCTTCCCTGTAAATTGTTCCCTCAGCACTTATGTCCCATTATCAATTAAGGCTGACAGGACTTCTTTAGCCTTTAACACAAGCGCCTCCATATGAACCAATCGGAGTAGCGCTGTTCCATAAAGTCTAAAGCGAGCACTCTAGTTGAAACACATTGCGTCCATCTACTTCCAGGTTGACTAAGGAACCCGGTCCCTGGCAGCCGCTCGACGGGAACCACATCCGGGGCATAATAGTCTCCGAAACGTAACCAGCAAATCTAATGAGAGAAACGCTTCCGGACCGCACGTACACACTGCTAGCGGCGGGAAAACCGAGGCAATTAAGTATAATATAAATGAGAGCTCCTCCTGGCATGACCACATCCACGGAGCCGCGAGGGGGGACGTCAATACGAGGTAGTACCCTGGTACATGTAAGTACGGTATAGCCGCATCGAAGAGGCCACTTCTGTTCTCATCTTAAAGGACTTCCAACACTTACCTAATGCACTAATCTTTATCTACAAAGTGCAAATAGCACCTGGACCCCATCGTTTTTAAGGCTCATGACGCCACTGCCTTCAATACAGCAATTATGAAATCAGATTTCTTTCTTGGCAATACTTTTCCAATTACTAAACTCCTCAGTCACAGCAAGGACTACCTTGGGACATATTTCGCATAGTGTGTGTGTTTTTTGTTATATGTCTGTGCGTCTTGTATCAGTCTCTTTTTTACAGGACACCGCACCGGCACGAGTATTTCAATTTACTCTATAAATAGGCACTGTATGTATCACTTTTACAGGTCACGATTGCTACATCGGAGTAATTTTGCAGGCCTGATGATTTTTATATATTGTGTTTCTTTTTCAGATTGTATTTAAGGAATTACCTTTTCGCCAATCAGATTGAGACCATTGTGTCGTATTTGTAGCATTTACTAACTGCCTACACTGAGCATCTAGTCATTGTTGACATTGTCACACATTTCATGTGAGTATGGTAGGGATCTGTGTACCTGTCCTGAAGAAGAAGCAGCACGCTTTGAAACATGTTGACACACACAGGAGGTCTTGTACATTAACACAACACACCTCCGCCTTACACCTTTTAATAATACTGGCACCAAGGTATATTAAATTTTTCTACTCCACAGGTGCTTGGTATTTTTTAACATTCACTTATCACTCACTCCTGACCCTACCATTCACCCTCTCTCACACTATACATAGTGAAAACATCAGTGCTCCCGCGTATTCGCTGGTAGTAGCACGGAGCGTTCCGTGGGGAGACGCGAAGACCCCTATGATGAAGCATGACACCAAGGGCCCTTTTGGTGTGTGAGGGGTATTTAAGAAACACGATGTGCTTCCCACCAATGTAGGAAACACACGACCCATGATCAAACATCATCCATCGCAATCTCTCACGGGTGGATCCTAATGCCTCATACATAAGCACATTCAAATCTCTTTCTGTTACAGGAGTGTTTGGAGTGAATATGGATTGTTATGCATTGGGTGGCAGCATGAGGTGGAGGACCTATCTGGCCCTTACTCATTTCTTTACAAAGATAATTAGGTGCATCCTCCAAATTACACTGGGGACAGATCCTGGTCATTCAGAAAGGGACACCAATCATTCCCAATATGAATTACCCAAAAATGCAGCCACTTATGTCCGTAACATGAGTGGCTCTGATTTCTTTAAGTTACGTTTTTACCCCTGTAGTTACTTATACCGAGGGTACTAGTAACTCTGGGTGTGGAGTTAGCCTGCAGTACAAGGTAAATCCTGTGAGTTCCCTTAGAAATTAGGAATTAAATGGAGAATTGGGAATCCTAGGTCTGATTCCCCTGGCAGTTCATTACTGTCCCCTGGTGTTTCATTTAGATATTTTGGTTACTTTCAGTAGCCAAAATCTCAGAGTAAAATAAAGCGGATCACTTCCATCTCAATATATTTTGGTTAATGGCTTAATGTGGTGGAGCGTGTCATGTCCTAGAAAAGGGAAACTAGGCAGTGGAATCTTGGATTCCACCTGGCAAATTCCATGTATACGACTGTGGGAACCCCATTATTTCTACAAGGGGTCACTGCTCTTGATCACCAAAACACTGACTTTTACTGCCAGATATGCATGTCAGTGTGCATTAAAACAGCACCTTTGAAACTCCAGGTCCCTTGAAGTAGTAGCACCACAAATGTGAGAGCTGGAGACTGGCAGTTCCACCATTAGCGGGGCGGGGGCTTGTACTCTTGACATGTGGGACCTTCAATGGGTAAACAGAGAAAAGGGCAACCAATGGCTCCTGACAGACAGGGCCCTGCATGGTTTTCCCTCCTTCAAAGGGTCGCTGAAAGAGGGGACATTTAATAATTCCAGCAATAGAGAGGAGTCGCCCTCCAAAGGTTGCAGAATGAACAGGAACTCTTATGACCCCAGGCTGTCATGAAGTAAACTCCAATGGTTCGGGGAGGGATGGAGGATTGGAGGAGGTGGGCCTCCAATGTTTCAGGAGAGATGTGGGGATCTCCACTGATTCTAGAGAGAGACTGAGGAACCTCAAATTGTCCCAGAGAGTGAGAATCCTCATTGGTTCAGAGAGGGAGGGACTGACAACGTTTCCACAGAGGGACATGAAGTTGAATCCTTATAGACATGCAACTGAAATATGTTTTACAGTTTATCTACCAGGAAACAGAAATAAAGAGTTAGAGGTGGATGGGGCATGGGGAGAAGGGTGCCATATTTGGGTAAGGTTAAATACCCATTAAGAAAATATGATTCTTTGTGGTAAGAAAAAAAACGGTTGGAGCAGGAGGGAATATAGTTGGTCAGGATGGGGCACTGCTGTGAACCGTAAAGTGGAAACATGACTGGGACTTGGCCACAGTGCAGGATGATGAGTTTTCAAACCAGAAGATTGGCTATGATCTATTTCAGGTTTAAACGTACATGACGTGTCTACATCTCTAATTGAAACATTAAAGGAGTGTTAGGAGAGCTGCAGTTTAGTGTGCCCAGCTACTTATTTTTATTAAAGAAAAAAGCTTTATTTTGTTTTCTTCAGTAAAGTTCTGAAACATACTTCTAAAAATGAAGATCGAACACTTATGCTTCCAAAGCTAGCAGGGTTTCTCGCTCTCAAGTTAGGAGTCCCGCCAAGGCCAACTTCACAAAGCCAAAGCTCTCATATGTCCACTTTTCACAGAAATGAGGGTTAACAATACTGTTACGATTGAAATTGCACAAAATTGAAATTTTGTGAAAGTCACTGAAGAAAATGTGTACATTTTTACAAATCCATATGAGCAAATCTAAGGTAGGACCGTCCAAGGCAAAAGTCTGTTCACATTATGCATGAAAGTTCCTTTTGCTCATGGCCGTGACTCTTAAACATGTGCCGGGCCAACACCCTCTCCGAGAAACAGCACTTCCGGTTCCTGTTTCCGTTCTTTAGACCATGACTCGCGCAACTGTGCAGAACCGGAAAAGAATGCTGCGTACATTGCCGGGTGCTGGAAGGGCGTTGCGACCAGCTGTTGCGAATGTGCCACCACAGAGTCAAACACTGTTCATTGATTTACAACCACCATGCCTCTCTCTCCGTTTACAAAAGAGCAGCAGCTCGGGACAGTACGTGTAAACGTCGGACATTTTGAAAAACAAAACATACATATATTTCAGCTTCTTGAGACGTCAGGGATTGGTTTACAATGTGTTTTAATAGTGCTGGTATCACCCCATCTCACAAATATAATTTCTAGGCTTTTGTCTGGAACTTTGTATAAAACAAGGGCAGTAAAAACAAGAACAGGGTATTCCAGTGTGAACCATTTCTCTTTTTGCGTGACTTCGATTGTTTTGCGCTTAGCCCTGCTGCGCAACATTAAAGCAGAGTAACCTCCCCGTTTCGAAACCTTGAATCTCCTCGACCACGGTTCCAGAAAGCCGAGATCTGCTCTGGAGTCACCTTGGGTTGCACAACTGGGAATGCCTCTAGTTCCTCTTCCACACCGTAGCCGTCGCCACCCCTGGCTTCACCCAGCTCCTGCCGGCCTCCAATAGATGGACTGCCCTGGAAGAACTCGGACCCATGTTCCTCTGTGCTGTTGGAATCAGCACCCGCTTCACTGATAGTGCCACGTGAGCTGGGCACTGCCTTAAAGCTGCTGTTGTCTGTCCTGCCTTCCTTCTGCCAGAAGTCATTGATGTGATTCAGCGTTATTACGGGTGGTGCCAGGAGGTGTCGATCTGTGCCGGCTGTTGAGAGAGAGCTCTGGCGTGCCCCGTGGGCTGAACATGCCTTTGGGACAGGTGGCTGAGTCCAAGGGTCCACATCATCAGTAAAACCCCTGGTATGGGTTGACAGTCCATTTTCCTGTCTCTTGGTAGAGCCTTTATACCAGAACTCAGATCTCTCCTTCATGGTGGCCGCTGGCTCAATCCATAACCCCTGAGTAGAGCTGCCAGTGGGGGAACTCCTCGCTGATATCTTGGCGCTACGTTGCTGGTGGGAGGGTTCTTTAGGCATGTTCAACAGTTTACTGCACAGCACAATTGTAGTGACCATGAAAATGCCTGCCACTATTGCCAGCACTACCATGGCAATTAGGCAACGGCGACAGAATGGATTATCTGGCGCTGTGGTGTTGGAAGCTGACGTGCCATGTGTTATGCAGGTCACATTAGAAGTTGTTGGGGTCATGGTAGGAGCGGTCATAGTTTCGGCCAGTGTTGACATGGTCTGATTCCCACCATGATTGGTGCTGAGAGTCTTGTTGTCTACTGCACGAGGCGTGGTGGGTTGGCTCGGCTCAGAATGTGTATCCAGTGCGGTGGTCTTCAGCTGGGCAAGGGTGGGGCACGACAAGAGTGCGATCACAACAAGCACCCCATATACATCAACACTGCGTCTGGAAGAAGCAGCAGCCATAGTGAAGGCGTTGCGCAGCACCAGTAAAGATCTGAAGAAATGGGGAAAAACAGGAAAAGAATGAGACAGAGAATTTATGCTTGGTGCCATCACTACTGAAACCAATCACAACTTAGCTTTAGCCGATACCTTTTTATAAGAATCGTCTCTCAGCAGCCTACCATGTAGTCAACTGACATGTTTTTCTTACCCATCTTGTGGCTTTAGGTACCAGGTGCTCTCGAAGTATAAGAGAACACAATTTTGACTCACAGTGGTGCTAAAGCCATTCACACACGTGTGAGGTCTTATATATTACCCATAGCCTATATTAGATTAATTGTACCTTTGCATTGATTGTTAGTGAAATAGGTATTGCCACTATCAATGCAAATGTAAAGTCAATAAAACTTAGGATAAGAGAAAACAATGACCATGATTCGTCAAAGGAATTGTGCTATTTATTACTTCTGATAAATAGCGCTAATTTGGGGTGCGTTATTTACCGGGTGGTATAAATTGCACCGCTCCAAAGTTAGGGAAGTAACATGCAGATTTTGGTGCTTAATGCACCAAAAATCCACCTAATATGGTAAGTACCGTACACATTTCCCTTGTTCAATTACGGCGGCTTGAGCTGCATAAATGTAAAGAAAGGTGAGGTATTTAATGCATCTGGTAATAACCGGGTGTGCTAAATACGTCCAAAACTAAATTCTGACCCAGTGTAAGCAGGGATTTGTGCAGGGGCTGGAAAATACCAAAGAACTCAGAATCAGGGCCTAGGACTGTGATTTGGTTTGAAAAAGTTGGCAATTTAAAAGGCTTGAATCAGTAACAGCAATAACATCCTACATACATGGCTGCTATCATATGTGGATGTGCGTGCTTCACAAATGTGCATGTTGCCATTTCTAGGTCTAGCGTGGGCAGCGCATGCGCTGCTCTGCGAGGCATGCTGTATTGGAGTATGGCCTTGAAGCTCCACCCACTCTTGCCCAACTTTTCAATTGGCTCCTGTTACGGTTCTTTCTATATGCTATCTTTTGATTCGTGAATAGGCTTAGTAGTCCCTCCTTAGTACCGCCTTGTCTGCACTTGTAACCTCCCAAGAGGACTGGACCTTTTACTGTGTTGTTACTTGGTGTCATGTATTTACAGTCAGAAAGCACTATATTTTTTAACCCCTTCACTGCTAGCCCCCCTCCGTTGTGCTAAGCCTTTTTTTGGCTATTTGGGCTAGTTTCCGCTTAGGCCCCTTTAACTTTCTGACCACATATGGTATCCCCGCAAAATTTGTGTCCTTTTCTTCCATCAAGATGTGGATTTTAAAGGTATCCAGGGTTTGTTGATTCTCCTGGAGGGGATCCCAAAATTAGCCAGAATACAGCTACATTTTGTTTTGTTTTTGGAAAAATGGGGAAAAAGTGCTTCAGATGAAAGTGTCTGGTTTTTACCCTGCAAATAGTAACAGCAAAGGGATTGTGGTGCTGAAATCACCATCTTCCCAGCTTTCAGGACCGACTTTTGTCAGAGAATCAAACATTTTTTACACAGTTTGGCATTTTACTGGGACATAGCCTATTTTTGTGCTTTCAACCTCCTTCCAGTTAGTGGTAGAAATGGGTATGAAAGCAATAATCGATCCTGGAAAGCTATACATTTCGAAAAAGTAGACAAAATTCTGAATTCAGCAAGGGGTTATTTGTGTAGATGAAAATAAGAAAAACTGAAAAAGAGTTGAAAAAAACAGCCATTTTTGCCAACATTTTCACCTGGAACTTCTTCTAAGTATGACTGATTTTTTAAAGCAATATACCGTTACATTTGCTGGACCCTTCTGGTTGTGGGGATATATGACTTGTAGATTCACCTAGAACCCAACAAACCCAGAGCCAATAACTGAGCAGCGTCTTGCAATGTTTTTTGATTGTATACCGGGTATATAGCAATTAATTTGGCAAACATATAAAAAGTGAAAAATCGGTATGAAAGACACCTATGTATTTCTGAAATGGGAGCCAAATATTGAGTTTGAAACATTAATAATCTACACATCTCAGAAATTGTGGGTACCTGTTAGAAATGGGTGTCTCTAGTTGGCAGAGGTAAGTACCTTTGTACAAATAGGGACCCTTGCTTCTAGTCAAGGTAAGGGGGGATACACTTCTAAAATAACCCCTGCTCACCCCCTTGGTAGCTTGGCACGAGCAGACGGGCTTATCTCAGAGGCAGTGTGTAAAGCATTTGTGAACACATACAGTAACACAGTGAAAACACTACAAATGGACACCACACCAGTTTAGAAAAATAAGTAATCTTTATCTAAACCAAAACAAGACCAAACAACAAAAATCCACAATATAGTATTAAATGTAAGGCTTTCAAATGGTAGAAATAGTTCAGTTCAAAGCAAGTTGTAAATACGACACTTTTCTCACAAAGTATCTGTGATGCATCACGCAAAACAAACAAAATGGCCGCAGGGAAGGTGATGCGTCGGTTCCTTACACGCAGGGAAGGTGATGAGTCTCTTACTTGCTTCGGGGCAGGTGATACGTCGGTTCCTTACTGCAGTGCAGGGGAGGTGATGCGTCGCTTCCTTACCGGAGAAGAGGTGATGCGTTGTTTTCTTACTGCCTGGGAAAATGATGCGTCGGTTTCTTGCTGCATCCCCCAACTATGCGAAAGTCTTGGCGCCTCGATGCGATGCGTTGATCTGGTAGGATGCGTGGCTTCATGCAGCCGCACAGAAGGCTTGCGTTGGGATTGGTGCAGTGATCTCGGACTTCGGAGATCGTTGCATCCAGTGCATCGTGCTGCGATTTCTCGAGCCGCGGCAGGCGCTGCAACGGTTTCTTCTGCGATGCGTCGCAAACAGGTGCGGATGCAACACGCTTCTTCGATGTTGCATCGATTTTCCAGATCCCAGCGACAAACAGTTTCTAGAGGTCCTAAACAGCAGCAGGCACCTCTTTGCAGGTTGGAATTCCCAGCAAGGAAATTCAGGGGAGCTGGTGGTGAAGTTTCTGTGGCCCTGAGCCTTCAGAACAGGAGGCAAGCTCAGTTTCAATTCCTTGGAGATCTTTTCTTCGAGCAGTTGACAACGCAAACAGTAAAGTCCTTTTTCTCCTTTCCTTGGCAGCAAGCAGCCACTGCAGGCCAACCCCGGACAGCAAACAGCACAGGGGCAGTATTCCTCCTCATCTTATATGGCTTTTCTCCTTGGCAAAGGTTCCTCTTGATTTCCTTTCCCAGCTCAGAGATACTAAACTTTATTTTCCTATCTTGTTCCCAGGGTAAGTTATGTTTCTAAGATGTTATAAACAAACTCCACATTCTGGGGAACAGATAGCCTTGCAATAGTGAAAAACGAAATTGGCAGTATTTCACTATCAGGACATGCCACACACATTAGGGCATGTCCTACCGTTCACATACAATGCACCCTGCCCAAAGGGGTACCTTGGGCCTACCTCAGGGGTGACTAATATGTAGAAAACTGAATGTTTAGGGACTGGCAAGTGTGTGCACTTGCCAAGTCAATATGGCAGTCCCAGACTGCACACATTGCAGTCCCAGACTGCAATGGCAGGCCAGAGTTACATTTTACAGGCTGCTTCTGTGGATGACACAATCAGTGCTGCAGCCCACTAGCAGCATTTGATTTACAGGCCCTAAGCACACACTGTACATGGTACTAGGGTCTTACTAGTAAATCAAATAGCCAATCATGGAAACACTAATCCATAACACAATTTACAAAGAGAGCATATGCACTTTCGCACTGATCAGCAGTGGTAAAGTGCCCAGAGTAATAAAACCACCAACAACAGGTCAGAAAAAATACAGGAGGAAGGTAAAAAGTTCTGGGATGACCTGCAAAACAAAAGGCCAAGTCGAACAGTACCCATACAAGCATGGGAATTATAGGACATTTTTTAAAGTGACTTCTTTTTTACACATTGTCTTACATTTGGAAGGTAGAAATACATCAACAGTTGCTCTACAATTCTGTTTTTCCCTAAGTCTCTCGATAAAAAAGTTTCTTCACTTGTGTGGGTAGGCTTTTTGCCCGAAACAGGAAACGTTCCAAAATGCAGCGTGGACACTCCACATATTTACAGTGAAAACAGACCCTTTTTTAGCAAAGTGCCTAGCTGTGGATTATGAACCCTAGCTCTGCCAGCACCTAGGGGAACCTAGCAAAACTATAAATTTTTAAAAACTAGACAGCCAGGGTAATCCAGAGTGGGGTAACTTACTTGTCTGGCTCTCACCAGGTTATGTTACCCAGAATCCCTTGCAAACCTCAAATTTAGTCAAAAACACACATTTTCTTCACACTTCTGTGATGGAAAGTTCTGGAATCTGTGTGGATCCACAAAATTCCACCCACCCCACATTCCCCAAAGTCTTCCAAGAAAAATGGTATCTCACTTGTGTGGGTAGGTCTAGTGCCCGCGTCAGGAAATGGGCCAAAACCCAACGTAGATACACCACATTTTTACAGTGAAAACTGACCCTTTTTTTGCAAAGTGCCCAGCTGTAGATTTTGAACCCTAGCTCTGCCGGAACCTGGGGAAACGTAGCAATCCAAAACATTTTTGAAAGCTAGACACCCAGGGGAATCCAGGATGGGATGACTTGTCAGGCACCCACAAGGTTTTGTTACCCAGAATCCTTTGCAAACCTAAAACTTTGTAAAAAAAAACACATTTTTCTCATACTTTTGTGATGGAAAGTTCTGTAATCTGCTTGGATCCACAAAATTCCTTCCACCCTTTATCCCCCAAAGTCTTCTGAAAAAAATGGTACCTCACTTGTGTGGGTCGGCTAGTGACAGTGACAGGAAACGGGCCAAAACACAACGTAGATACCACACATTTTTGCAGTGAAAATTGAGCCTTTTTTTGCAAAGTGCCTAGCTGTAGATTTTGAACCCTAGCTCTGCCGGCACCTTGGGAAACTGAGCAAACCTATACATTTTTTTAAACTAGACACCCAGGGGAATCCAGGATGGGGTTCCTTGTCTTTCTCTCACTAGGTTCTGTTACCCAGAATCTCTTGCAAACCTCAAACCTTATTAAAAAAAAACACATTTTCCTCTAATTTCCATGATGGAAAGTTCTGGAATCTGCGTGGATCCACAAAATTCCACCCCTCCGCATTTCCCAAAGTCTTCCAATTAAAATGGCACCTCACTTGTGTGGGTAGGCCTTGTGCCTGCGGCAGGAAATGGCCCAAAACGCAACGTGGACACACCACATATTTACATTGAAAACTGACCCTTTTTTTCAAAGTGCCTAGCTGTAGATTTTGAACCCTAGCTCTGCCAGCACCTAGGGAAACCTAGCAACCCTATACATTTTTGAAAACTAGACACTGAGGGGAATATAGGATGGAGTGACTTGTCTGGCTGTCACCAGGTTCTGTTACCCAGAATCCCTTCCCGACATCAAACTTTGTAAAAAATAAAAAAACATTTTCCCTCATTTCTGTGATGGAAAGTTCTGGGATCTGCATGGATTCACAAAACTTCACCCACCGTCCATTCCCTAAAGACTTTTGATAAAAATGGTACCCCACTTGTGTGAGTAGGCCTAGTGCCCGCAACAGGAAACTGCCCAAAACGCAATGTTGACACACCACATTTTTACAGTGAAAACGTACCCTTTTTTTGTAAAGTGCCTATCTGTAGATTTGGAACCCTAGCTCTGCCGGCACCTAGGGAAACCTAGTAAACCTATACATTTTTGAAAACTAGACAACCAGGGAAATCCAGGATGGGGTGACTTGTTTGGCTATCACCAGGTTCTATTACTCAGAATCCCTTGCAAACCTCAAACATTTTCCTCACATGCCTGTATTGAGGAGACATCAAATGACCTATCACAAAACAACCTGGTTTTGCAAGGGGGGCACCTGCGTCTTTCTGGGGAACCCTACCAAGCCGAGCCATTTCTGAAAACTAGACACCCTCGCGAGTCCAGCGAGGTATGGCTTTTGTGGACTCCAATATTTTCCTACCCAGAATCCCCTGCAAACCTCAAATGTAGCTGAAAAAATCTAATTGTTTCTCAAATTTCTTTGTGGGAAAGATGTCGGATCACCAGGCTGACACAAATTTCCTATCACCCAGCGTTCCCCCAGGTCTCCAGATAAAAATGGTACCTCACTTGTGTGGGTGGCTCAAGTACCCGTGACAGGCAAGGGCCCAAAACAGATTGAGGAGACATCAAAATTACCTGTCACAAAACAAACTGGTTTTGGGGGGGGGGGGGTGTGGGGGGGGTTCAACTGGGTTTTCAGCCTTGGGCTCGGCAACCATCTTGGGAGACTACTAAACCCATACATTTCTGAAAACTAGACACCCGGGGGAGTGCAGCGAGGTCTGGCTTGCGCTGACCCCCCCAAAGTTTCCCTACCCAGAATCCCCTGAAACCCTAAAATTTAGCTGAAAAAACACATTTTCCACATATTTTTGGGTAGGATCACTGTGTCAACACAAATGTCCTACCCCACAGCGTTCCCCTCAGTCTCCCGAGTAAAATGATGGCTCACTTCTATGGTAGTCCATAGCAGAATTGGATGAAAACGTATTTTTAGAAACATGTAGCGCTTAGAATTCGCTGTGCTATACCCTTAATCCCTATGTTTTTATCTCTTCCCAGTCACAGGCCCTTGTCCTACCCAAACAAGTGAGGTATCATTTTACTAGGGAGACTGACAGGAATGCTGTGGGGTAGGACATTTGTGCCGGCATGGTGATCCCACACAAAAATGTATGGGAAAAGTAATTTTCTTCAGCTAAATTTAAGGTTTGCATGGGATTCTGGGTATGGAAATGTTGGGGGATCCACGCAAGCCATACCTCACTGGACTCCCAGGGTATGCAGTTTTCAGAAATCTGTGGGTTTGATAGGTTTCCCTGGATGACCGCTGAGCCCGGGGCCAAAAGCCCAGGTGCCCCCCCTTGCAAAAACAGGTTGTTTTATGAAAGGTAATTTTGAAGTCTTAACAATATACTTAGGCCCCTTGCCTGTCACGGGTGAGGTACCATTTTTATCGGGAGACCTGGGGGGAACGCTGGGTGGTAGGAAATTTGTGTCAGACCGGTGATCCTACAACTTTCCCACACAAAACTGTGTGAAAAATTGGATTTTTCAGCAATATTTGAGGTTTGCAGGGGATTCTGGGTAGGGAAATGTTGGGGATTCCACGCAAGCCACAACTCCCTGGACTCCCCCTGGTCTCTAGTTTTCAGAAATGTGTGGGTTTGGTAAGTTCCCTAGTGTCGGCCAAGCCTGAGGTCAAAAACCCAGGTGACCCCCCTTGCAAAACCAGATCGTTTTGTGATAGGTAATTTTGGTGTCTTAACAAGAGGTTTTGGGCCCTTGCGTGTCGCGGGTACTTGTCCTAACCACACAAATGAGGTGCCATTTTTAACGGGAGACCTGCTTTGCAAAACCAGATTCTTGGTAGCCCCCACCCCTAAGTTTTGATTTTTTTATCCCTGGTGGCTAATGGGCTTTCTGCCCCCGAGGGGACAGATAAGGGGCTATTGCCCCCATCTGCCTCTGGAGGGGGGGCAGAAAGACTGTGGCAATTGTTCTGGGGTGGGGCCATTGGCATGCCCATTCTGGGCAGCACCCACCCCTACATATGAAAAATAAATCCCTGGTACCTAGTGGGTTTTGCCCATTCTTGGCAGCCCCCATCCCAAACTTTAAAAAAATAAAATCCCTTGTGCCTGGTGGGCTTTCTGCCCCCGGGGTGGTAGATAGGGGGCTATTGCCCCATCTGCCTCTCGGGGGGCCAGAAAGACTGTAGCATTTTGGGGGGGGGGCATTGGCATGCCCATTCTGGGCAGCCCCCACTTCTATGTATATAAAAAAAAAAGCTGATGCCTAGTGAGCTTTCTGCCCCCCCCCTCCCGGGGCAGATCAAGGGCTATTGTCCCCATCTGCCTCGTCAGGGGTCAGAAGGTCTTTTTGCCTTCTCGGGGGGTAGGGTAGAGGCATTGGCATGCCCATTCTGGGCAGCCCCCACCCCAGGCCTATAAAAAAGAATCCCTGACGTCTAGGGTGCTTTCTGCCCTCCGGGGTGGCAGATTGGTGGCTACTGCCCCCCAGGGGAGCAGAAAGACTGTCTGTCAAAATTTAATAGGGGGAGCAAATGCCCTTGCCCAAGGGGCCGCTCTCCACTCCCTGGTGGCTAGTGGGTGCATCACTGCTTGGGGTTCGCTATTAGGTGATCCACTAGGGAAGGGTACCATTGGAAAGGGGAGATTCTCCCCTTTCCAACGATACCTCTTCCAAGTGTTTCGGTGCTCGGGGGCTGAGATAGGCCGCCGAGCACTAAAACATTGAAACTGAAACTAAGTTTCAGTTTCGTTTTCAATGTAATGACAACAGAGCGCCATGCGTGCGATCGTCATTACTTCGAAAAATCAGAAACAGGCCTCCGGAGTTGGGGAAGCTCTTCCCCACCTCCCTAGGCCTAAAAAAAAGAAAGGAAATTCCTCTGCTGTTTGCAAAGGAGCACTGGAAGCATTCCGTCATGGGCACCGAAAGGTACTTTCCTGCAGGAGACCGCTTTTCAACCCCTTGCTTCTCATTGTGGGGGGGGAGGGGGAGGAAGGAGAGCTGCTTTTAAACTCTCTCTGCTGCCTGCTCTTCATCATCCGGGCACCATGCTTAATGTTTCAGCAAAGCACAGCATATAGAAACAATGGCGGCCTTACTCGCTAATGCCACTTTTCTTTTTCATTTATTCTGCTCTCTTCTTTTTTTTCTTTCTTTATTTATAAACAAAAACGGCATCAAGTTTACAAATGCGTGGCCCTCAACTTTCCACTCGAAAACTGAAAGAAAATGAAGAAAACCTATGTCCTAAGACAGGACAGAAGGCCCCCAGCTAAGGCTTTTCTTCTGCTGGTCGTCGTGGAGCTGCTGTTAGCAGCTGCTGATGGGCTGCATCGGTTCTAGGCTCCCATCTCTTGGCTGTCCCCAGCAGCCCGGGAGCAGGGGGGTTCTGAGGCAGAGAGCCAGGCCGGTGAAATTAAGGGCCCTGGACCCAGGCAGTACTCTGACCCTGGCCTCACTCTCTCTTCTATATGCACAAAGGTGTGGGGCATGGACATTGTATGCGTAGGAGGGGTATGTCTTTGGAAAAAAACAGGACACTTGCAGCCAGAGCTTCACGGTAAAGAACTTGCCTCGCCAGAGTTCCCGCGGGAGCAGGAGAGCGGGTGAGCATCAGCTCCTGAGCGGTTGTACCTGCAGCCCCTGCACATAGAGAACTGGCCCGAGTATAGTGCCTTAGAGCCCAGTGCGAAGCAAGTCAAGGGACTTGGAAACAAGCATTTGCAATGCAATAGGTCTCACAATTGGGAGATTTTGAGCTATTGGCATGGTAAATGACAATGCCTTTTAGTTACGTGTTTAAAAAACCTACAATAATAAAAGCCATTGTCATTTACAATACCAAGAGGTCAAAGTTTCGAAAGTGCAAGACCTATTGCATTACAAAAGCTTGTTTTGCTTAGTCACACGAACACCTGTTTTTTATAGTTCTTTGGCGGACTTTACCATTATATTCTATTCGTATTACTGTAGTTTTGATCAGGGGGAATCAATTCTGGGTCTGGAAGCGATTCTGGGTGGTATTTCTCTATGAGTTAATGGGATTCCGTGGCATTTACCCCAGAACGAGGAATGACTGTGGACTCAGAAATACCCAGCCCAATGTTTTTTTGGGAAGCAGGAGTGGCGGTAGGACAAAGTTGCAGTGGCGGCTCCTTCACAATGGCGGAGGAGCGTCGCCTCACTGCCAGGAAGCAGCAAAAGAAAGGAAAAAATAAAATGATAATAACGTAATGTTATAATCATTTTATTTTGTCCTCCTGCTGCAGCAGTGTGCATGAGGGGGCGGGGCTGCAGAGCAGTGGAGGAGTGGTAGAACACTACTGTGCGCAATGACTGTTTGGTCAGCCCTCTCGGGCCAACCAAAACAGTCATGCGCACTTCCCTGTTCTCCATGCAGGCTGCATTACATCCTGCATGGAGAACATGCCCACCCCTCCAGTCCCTAGCTAAGCAGCGTGTCACAGCGCTCAGACCAATCACAACGCTGGATTGCCACATTGTGATTGACTGCATGGAGCGCGGGAGTCCTGGTTCTTCCTGCTTCCTATTTCTAACAAGAAGCCAGGAAGAGGATGGGATGGAACACAGGAAAGGTGGTAGCGGCCAGCCAGCCGTGAGGTAAGTGAATTTTGTTTTGTTTACCTGATTACCCCCGCCCCTTTGCCCCCACCTGCCCCACTGCTGCTTCTAGGCAGCCGCTACAACTGCAGAGTTGATTTTACTTCAGTTGGAGAGATATTGATCAGCTCCCTCTATGCTGAAGTATGAAGGCAGGCGGGACACAGCAGCTTCTACTGCAGCACCTCATAAGCCTTCCGGTTTCAGTCACTCCAGGCCCGTAATTATCGGGCACAGAATTTGAGGACCATAACATTCTGGACCCGAAGCCATCAGAAAAACTGTAGTTGCCAAGAACTGTATAATAATTCCCCCCATCCCCACACCCCTCTGGGCTTACCACTCCAACTCGTAATGACGACCTGGGCCCAATTTATTTACTGTTTTAAAGCTTCATGACCACAAAAGTTAAAACAGAAAAGAAAAAAATAGCTGTGCATGTAATCATTGACGTCATTGAAATCCACCACCTCCATTGGCTTCAAATATATTGAGGGATTGGTCTTTATGAAGCTTCCCTCAAACCTGCTTGAAACATTGTCTTTTAGGGCTATGTTAATGCCTTTAGTCATACTGATGGAGTTCTAATGCTTTTTGAATTCAAATTTTAATGTCCATATAATGGGAATATCCTCCCTGGGGTGCAATTTGTAAACTTGCCAATAATGTAACCAAGCACACAAAATGGTGCTGCTGATTCTGGGCAATTTCCATCATGATCAGCATTAGATCAAAGTTGATTGGGAAGCTAATGGAAACTGCTATTGTGTTTGGGATTATTACCAGTGTATACCAGCAGCTAACATGTAGGTAATGCTTGCTGCATGGCACTGTAGGATTGAGGTTGACTATAGGAGCATGTCCTTTTGAGGCATTATCTGACTGAAGGCATTAATATATGCACTTCAAATAAGCAGACTGTATATATGTTTTATGTTGTTTGTTGTTTTACAAATGTGGACAGGAAACCTGATTATTTTACTACATTAAACGGGGCATATATAGAGGTTCTGATGAAATATCAAGGACCTAAGTGGCCAAACCATGAGGGCTGAAACATGTTGACGTGTGTTAGGGTGTCAGGACACCTTGTCTTCTTCAAACCCCCTTTTAATCAAGAGAGGAGGGAGAAGCTGAGATTCATTTGGCTTCCGACTGGTATACTTAATATCAAAGGAGAATGAATCACATGTCCGGTGTATTTATAGGGTCTTGGGTTCTCATTGTTTAAAAACCCTCATTCACAATAAACCTGCGGTGCGGTATATCTTGGTTCTCTGCCTTATAAGTTAGGTGAAAAGCAACATCATTGGGTCTTTTTTATTCACTGTAGTGTTCGGTTCTCAAAGTGAAATGCTTTCCTCCACCTGGAGGGAGACCATCTGTTTTTCTGCAACAGTTGTGATCAGAAAATGTGAGGGTGTGATTGAAGTGTGATTAAGATTACCTCCGTCTCTCAATATCGTTTCAAAATTCTTGAGGAGTAACATTAAAATAGTGGGTGGCGCTGGATAGAAGAGTTATTGTTCCATACCACCTAGTGAAGGTTGTGACTGGTCGACATGTTTCGGCCCTTTGGTGCCCCTACGGGTCTGCGGGCCTTCTTCAGGACCAAGTAGTGACACGCTACCTCGCGGTAGCAAGTTAGGAGTAAGTATTGCACTTACCCTTCTTCAGGTATTTTGAGAACCGAACACTAAAGTGAATTCAAAAGACCCAATGATTATGCTTTTCACGTAACCTATAAGGCAGAGAGCCAAGATATACCACACCGCAGGTTTATTGTGAATAAGGGTTTTTAAACAATAAGAACTGAAGACCCTGGAAATACACAGGACATGTGATTCATTCTCATTTCATATTACATATTGATTATTAAAACCCACCTCATCAATTTTAATCATACCGAAGATAGTTAGTATTAAAGGGATACTGGGGTGTCCTCCAGGTATTTTTATTCTCACTAGTAGACCTTCATCAAATAAATATCACAAGTGCTTCATGAAGCATAGTTAAGCCCTTTCTGGTTTATAGTGACTCGGCTGGGGGCCAATAATGAACCGTGACACTAATAGAGTGTGTGAGGGTCTATAAGAAAGCCCACTATGGTTGTTAAATTGAAGTCTGAGCTCACCTGAATGGATATCTGGCATTGAGGGCTACAGGGTACATTTAAACGATTTATATAATTTAAAGAGACCTTGTATTGCCAGAATTTGCTCTCTCCTCTTCCAAGAAAAACAAGGAACACTCAGAGTGGATGAAAGGTTCCTGGATTTTATTGCTTGCTAACACACCTGAGCTAGGTTTTCGCTACTGAGAAAGCTATCTTCCATGATAGAAACTGCAAGCTACAGGACTAGAGGAGTTCAAAAGAATCGGCCCATAAGCCATGTAAGAACTATGTTGAGATTCCACACAGATGCAGGAGACTTTCTAGGAGGTATCACATTGTCAAGAGGCATCGGGCTGGCTTCAGACCTGTGGACCTAGGCGTGGTCTTCGTCTAAAGGCAGGAAAGTTTTGGAGACAGAGTCTCTGCTTCATTGTGCTCCTTCTCTGAGGCCCTGGAGGAGACAGTCTCAGGGTTGGGCATGCCCTTCACCACCAAAAAGCCAGAGAGACCTGCTTCATGTTCCTTGATGTTGGGAGGGTCTTGTTTACAGAAGATGTCAGGGGTTTTGGGTTATAGTTGCTGATACATGTCATGATACCCCAGCATCTCTCTCCATGGTAACTGAACGTCTACACCTGAAGCGAAGGCAAAAGTCTCAAGAGGTGTTCTCATAGTCGGGGGAGGGAGAGACAATGTTTGCATACACCATGCTTGTCTGACCACAAGTTCTTGGTGTCACAATAAGGCCAGAATTGGAAAGGTGTACATTCCATGGCATCCATCCCTATGCTTCCTCTGAAAATGCAACCTGTATTCCCTTGTAGGTTGTCAAATGGTGGTTGGTTTTGAAAGTCTGATCACATGGCATTGAGATGTCACAGAACTGGACATGCAGTGGGAGAAGGTTCACTGGTTATCTTCAGAGTATGAAATCTGAAAAAGCTGGTCCTGAAAACATTAAGAACAGCAAGTTGATCCCTGAGCTTGCACACAAAACATCTGAACTCGATGGCAGAAGGCAACGTTGTCTTTGTGCATTGTGGACTAGGGAAGGAATCACAACAGGTCACATATCTCTAACTTTTTAGAACAAAAACAAGTCTCAAACAATTGATGGCCAGAGTATGTAGAGCATGTGTATTTAAAGCCACACATGCTACAAACACTTTGTTATATGCCTGATAAAATAGATCTGGTGTAATGTGCGTGTTTAGTCATTCTGACCATTTCAGACCCCACAGGGTGGCTTTGGTCTTCAAAACTGGTTCAAAACTATACCAAAAGAGAAACCTTCCTAAGTAGAAATCAATTGACCCTTCCTAGCAAGAGACAGGATCTTCTCCTTGCTATTGAAATTTTGGACGAAGACGATGACAGTGTGTGATCTGCTATCAGACTGAGATGTACAAAGTAGACAGTGATAGTTTATGGTGTGCTGCCTGGCTAAGGTGGGGTGGTTGGTACTTGGTCCGATGTGGCTGTTGAGAGGCTGAGTTTCCTTGGAAGTATATCCTTGGACCTTATCAAGGATGTAATAACTGAGAAGGTTTATAACTCACAGAACAAAACCGGAATTTACATTCCCCCCACCGCATTTGCACCACTGGGAACTCCTCGACTTCATAAATGTGTGCTTAAAGTCCTATTTCCTAAGACTTCACATCTTCCTATGAGAATTGTCATTTGGAGCAGAGTACTGATTAGATGTGCCTTTAATGTGTTTTCCAACTGGTTTACTATGTTTTCGGTCTCAGTGCAGGCTTCAAGGATAGTTAGTTGTCCAGCAACAGTTGAATCTTTTGTGTTAAGGCATTAAGTCTAGATGCTTCTTAGGTTTTAATGATTTTTTTATGGCTCTAAATTCTTTCAGGATCATTATGAATATGATCTTGTTTGAAGTGAAGACCAGGGAGGGGTGCCTTGGTCTTCTGAATCAGTATACGAAGAGAGTAAGGTCTGCAAATGTTTGGGGATATTGAAGGGGTATTAAGCATAGCGGCTCCCTCATTATCTACTAGTCTCTTAGAGAGGTATAGAGCCTTGAACCAACTGAAATTAGATTATATTGGTTTGAAAGCACCTTTTAATACATATGGGGGATGTTGGGTTTGTGGATCTGAGTTCAGAGTGTTTCAATGTCTATGGGAAAGATGGCTGCCAGGAGCAGGGTCTGCAAGTTGGGCTGCACTTGCTCTCTTGTGAGGTCATAGCTACTCTCCTGTGGCGCACCAACACTCACAATGAGACCCAGAGTAGTGTAGCTGGCACCTTCATTTTCTAACAGTACTCAAAGAACCTAGTGTCCTAGCTCGCCCTAGCTCACCACACTTCGACCTGATTGAATAGGTGCTTACTGTGAACTTTGCCCGGAGTTGTGGTGGAACTTTCTGATCAGTGTAGGTGCCATCCTGGTCCTGTGTAACCCCTGACTGATCTGCGCCAGAGCTGGCTGCGCCAGCTACTTCTGAGACAGCACCTATTGGCAGTGCACATCCGCTCATGACTGAGAGGTGTTCCTCAGTGTTGACCCATATCAATGTAATGATTATTCTTCAACCCTGCACCAGTGTGCTCATGCCCTGCCCCCCGCCTTCAAGCGGGTTCCTGTTTCCAGCATTTCATGTCCTGGCTCTCAGTCCTAAAAAGGAAGGCAAAATAACAAGAGGTTGGAAAATAAAATACTCTACCAGGGTTGGAGAGGTGGAAGCACTCGAGCAGAAGGGATCTTTGGAATAGATGCCCATGCTTGAAAACACCAAACGTGTTTCAGACAAGCGCTAAATATCTGCTAAATACCCGACTGTAGCATCACCTTGCATTGTTTTACATGCACATTTTTTGATTAAAGGAACCATTTAATACAACTTTGACCTTGACCCAGGAAAACCTTGTCAATCAAACATCCATCTGGACAGGGCTAATTCTCTCAGCGAAGCCAAATGACAACCACACATGTAGCCAAAATCAAGAGAGATTTCTCTACAACCAAATTGTTAGTATTGAAAATAGCGACTCACAGAGATCCTAACAAGCATAGGAGTGGGTAAGACAGACGCCAAAATGGGAAGATCCAGCTAATGCCTGGGCATCTCGCTGGAATGGTGAATGATATAGTGCCTGCATCGCTATATCAGTTCCCCACCTAGAGATAGCCTCATACCCTGTCCTTCAGACTGCTTCATTGCTTAGAGATTGCTCCGAGACTGCAACCCCACCGATATCTCAGTCAGTGGGGATACCATGGCACTCACACGACACCAGATGAGGTGCTATCTCCCTCCATGGAACACAGGAACATCTCAGGAAGATGACCTAGAATCCAGGCTACTCGACTGGCAGTTCAGAAGAGTTAACAGAATCCAGACAGATCAATCTCTCCTTCAGCTACTGATGAGGGTCGGTACTTCCTTAATAGTACAACGTCGGCTCTGCCCCAAGAAGTAACATTCTTTGCTCTCCCTGGTTTTTTGTTTTATAAACCTACTGGCATGCAGTCTTTGAGGGTGGGGGTTGAAAGTGGGCCAGCACGGGGTCCAGATTGTTTTTAGTGGAGACCCACTAGTTGGAGAGGATACAAATCTTGTCTCCTGTTGCCCTCACACGCTGGGCATGGCATTGATTATCAGCATTAGCCACTATGTTTACAACTTTCCCAACCAACACACCTATGCACATGGTCTGGGGACTAGTTCTCCCCTCGGGCGCATGCGCATTTCGAGCTCACGCTTGCGCACATCCAACCAGCATGACACGGCATCCCGGAAGGAGGAGCCGCCCTGGGCACCGATTACCTACACTATTTAGTCCAAGCCTTGCCATTTTTATTCACTTTTAGCAGGCGATTGGACGGGGTAGGTGCTTTGGGTTCAGCACCCGAAAAGATGTGTAAGTAAGGAGCTTGAGCAGTTTTATGTGATTGGGCATACCGAGCAGTGAGGGCTCGGGACTTTGGCAGCCCCGGTAGTTGATATGTCTGTCTGCTCATTTCTGTTACTTTTATTGTTTCCTTCTATAGCCCAGCAAGGTGCGGGTGTCCATCACTTCTAGCCATGGAGCACTTCTGTTAGTGATGGGTAAGGACTGAATTTATTATTCCCTTTTGCGAGTCTCATGACAGTATACTAGGGTTCAACCAGTGGGATTTAATCAATGTAGCTGAGGCTACCCCATACTGCGGCACCAATCCCCCAGCGGGGATCTTTGGCGATCTCCAGTGGCACCGTACACGTGATGAGCAGTCCTTTGGCGCTCTCCAGCCTCACCAGTGGACATAACTGGGATGCCCTAGCAGGGTCTGCGTACTACCTCGGGCCATTTCATCTCTGGTGTCTTTTGATTGTGGAATGATGTGCACACGATTGTGGCACACTATGTTGCATCAAGTTGGACTGATGCACATTCTTTGTGTTCTATCTTGTCTTCTTCTCCTAGATTTTAATCCAGAGCGGTTTTAACCATTTGCCAAACTGGAGGTTCAGACAATGTATTGGCCTGCCCTGACTTACTCTGAGGGTATCTGTTTTTATTTTTAATTCACGTGCACTTCACCACATTTTGCTGTTTCTGGTCCTGAAGAAGCACCAATGACCCATGTGCCAACAAGGGCACGAAACATGTTGACCTATTACACCCAGGCATATTATGCCTTTTGGGATAACATACTCAACCAACGGGGTTCTAATTAACTCCTTTTTTGTCAGACCCCCTGGACAGTTTTTTTGATCCACGTAGCACTCACTCCATTCCCTCCTCTTAGGACCCACACCCCACCCCACACCCCCGCAGGCACCATCCGGCATTTCTCCTAAAAGATCTCTGATAAAGTGACCCTTCGGGGGACCCATGGGGCATTGCAGCGCCGCCCGACGAGGAGCAAATGCCCGATGATGAAGCATGACATCCTTCGGGGTGTTTGAGGGCAACAGGAGACAAGATTTGTTTCCCCTCAAACTAGTCGGTCTCCACTACACCTAGGTCCCTTTCCTTCTTTATCTTTTTCTTCATGGGCTTCGGGTGACCTTTTGCACCCCGCCCTAGGAACAGTGTCCTTCTGTTTGGTATAACTATTATGCGTGAGGAGCATGGACACTGGACCATAATAGGCTCCTTGCCCCCCCCCCCTTCTTGGGTTTCGTTGAGATAGTCCAGATTGTTTTGCCATCAGGGGGAGGCCCCTAGAAAACTACTTACCAATCGCTTTCAACCATTAAGTGGGCTAAATGCTCAAGACTGACTCATTCCAGGATCAGGTAAGCCTGTTGTTTCCAACATCTCGAGCCCTCCCAACACCCTCAAGGTGATAAACTGGAACATTGAGGGGGTCCTTGGGAAACTAGGTGATGATGAGTGGTTTAAAATGTTAAGCACCTTTGATCTCATCAGCTAACAAGAGATGTGAGATATAGATGGAATTATGCATATACATGGTTATGCTACTTTTGTTTCTAATGCAACCCCTTTCACTCCTGGTAGGGCAAAGGGGGGGTTGTGATGTTTATAAAACAACTTAAATTGTAAACTGGAGAGGAGTGTATCCAATTCGCCTTATACTCTTGGCATCCTGCTGACTTTTTCAAATTCGCTTAGGATTTAGCTGTGAATGTGTATAACTCAATGAGGGAGGCGTATGATGTTATCAGGGATCTTTAAAAGTTTTTAGATGATTTTATTCATTGGACTCCCAGTTTTACAGTGTTGATGTTGATGGGTGATTTTAATTTGTATCCTTGCATGGATTGCTATTTGTATGGGGGCTTTGAGGATGGATTTCTTTAGTAACGATCAAGAGCATCTCAAACACACCACACAGGCGGGTATGTTAAATAACCTGATTGAGACTAACCTAGTTAACTTGTTCAACAAGGGGAAGTTACTTGTAATGAGCAGTCACACACATTTCAGTGGGAGGGTCTAGATCTACTGACTATATAAAAGAACCTTGCAGCATGCCACTCACCAATATAAATGAAGCATGAGTGAGGATCTTCGAAACAAATGGTTTATAGCCAGAAAGTTACACAATAGAGTCGTATGCAGCACACAGACTAGAACAAGAGATGCAATGGCTACACGTATACAGCCACTAGAAACAACGCAATTAGGCAGTATTCTCGCTGTATATTAACAACTTAAATGCTCACTCCCATGACAGACACATCGGAGTCCCCGCAGATGTCTGAATCAAACACGTTCAAGCACTGTACTGCATGCCTTCCTCCAGTTTATCATCTTGAGCCACTGGATACTGCAGCGCTTTCCAAATTCAAGTCAAAAACATGGGATGTCACACAATAAGCCCTCAAACAAGCCCAACGCATGGGGACTGTACCCGTGTGACCAAATTCTCAAGAACATAAGAAGGATGAGGCCCGGCCATTTATTCAGGGAGGACTCTGTTTTCTGGGGTGCTCCTCTGTCTTCTCTCGCCCAGCACTGCATTGTAACTGCCTCAGTCCCTGGTTCTTGGAGAGGATCAATCCTCCAACCTAAACATAAAAAGGGTGACAACACAGATTCGACAAATTCCAGAATAGTTGAGGATGATCCTCTGAAACAAATTAAATAAATGGGGAAGTCTGAAAAAGCTGCTGGATGCCATAGTTGCATTAGTTTCCCAAACCTGGGTGCGAATTAAGCTTATGCAAAACATGGCAACCGCTAAAGTTTACAGAGACCAAGGCCTCACACAAGGATGTGTCCTCGCACCCATGCTCTTCAATCTTCACACCGTTGACCTAGGAAAATCCCTAAAAGCTGCAAATCTGTTACTGCCTAAAATTGGCCAAGAGTGTTTTCTATTGATGCAGTGCGTCAACAACATGATACTAATGGATCACATGAAAGTGGGGATGCAGAGAGCCCTGGATGCCCTAAATGCATATAATGTCAACAACAAATTGGTGTCAAACTGCAAAAAGACAAAGGTTGTCATATTTGGACGCCATCCTAATAAGCACAGGTTGCAGTGAAGATTGGGAAATTTGAAAATAAAGAGCGCTCCCACTTACAATCACCTGAGTGTGTGGTTTGCGAGCAATGGCAAGTCTAAGATGCCTATCATCTGCACAAAAGAAAAGGGCAAGGCATTGACCTATGCCTTTTGTAAACTGCACTCTACTTTACACAGCCCATTCACTGAAGATATATGGAAGGCAAAAAGCGCAAAACTCTTACCTTCCATTGGCTATGGTCAAAAAGCTTGTTGCAGGGATTCTGCTCAGGAATAGAACTATGCTTGGGATCATAGACCATCTGTATGTAGAGATTGAGTCATCATAATATCTTAGTATCTATGAGCCGGAGTCTAACTAGCTTTAGTGCCTCATTCCCCCTCCTAACCTTATCAGAGAAACAAGTGAATTGGCACCCCAGAACACAACACCCTCAATCCTCTCAGGGGTCACACTAACAGGACACACCCTTTCGTTCTCTCACTCATACTCACCCACAATAAAAGAAACAAGATACACAAAGGAAGTTTAGAATACTTATTCAAACTAGTGTGTCCCAAATTGCAGCATTAGTGGCACAATCAGTAAATAAATGCATACAAAAAATACTGTCAACATGGTTAATAAACCACATATCATAAAAAGCCCTGTCATGTTATAAAACAGAATATCCAACCGTCCCCCTCCCTTCTACTAAAGCTAAATGATTATATCAACGATCTCTGGGATTAGTGGCAGACCCTGTACCTTAGCATAAACAGATAGACATTCTGCATCTCAGCTGACGTATGTCTTGTCCGAGAACCTTTGCTCAAATATGTGTGTTTAAACTCTTGTGCTCAGTTATATGACAAGACGTGTGTGCTCACAAATAGCAGATGCATTCTCATATTCTATCTAGGTGCTAGTGCCTGACCAGAGAGAATAACAAGGGGCATTGTTGCTTGACCTTGTCTATGATGTTCAGACTAAATCCCAAGAAAAGAACAGAACACGAAAACATTTGCAGGCTTTGTGTAAAAATACAGTGTGACACAAAAGCAAATGTGTTTTTTATATAGTAACGTGTGCAAAAGAAAATGCAGCCTACAATGTGCACAATTAGGCTAACATAGGAAAACTACAATGGGCCATGCAAGAAGCACATGATAAGCCTTCCTGGGGCCTTTATTGGACATCGAGGAGTGGGAGCAAAGCTGTGCCTATGAAAGCATCTTCCTAATCCCTTCACATGTCCCCAATTCTCTAGTATGCCTTGAGTTCGGTCTGAATAAACAATCTCTTGAGAACTGTGCAGCCATTGTCCAGTACTACTGCAGAGCCTGTGCTTTGCCTCCTAACACAATGAAAGTGATCTTGGATATTATTACAAACGGGAAGAATTCCTGGGCAGGTTATCTGACTGAAGCTTGCTCCAAATTAAATTTGCCCATAATAAATGGGAAAACTCTGCTAATCTCCAACCACTTTAAAAACTGCACTGGAAAAAGAAGTCAGGCTTTTATCTAAGCAGGAAGATCTAAAATCCATCGAAGAGTCCAATAGTAATATTCAGGTCATACGATAATCGCACAAAGAAAAGCGCTGCCAGCCATACTTAAACTGTGCGCTAAGTAAGTCAATGCTCATTCAGATCCTCTTTGTAAGACTCATGGCTTTCCCAATAAAAGGATTTAAATGGCTGCTGGGAGTCACTTGAGAATATAGGTACATGTATACTCTGCCATTTAAAGGAGGAACCCTTGGACCATCTTATCATCATATCCCTGGTTCTTCTAAACGCACGTCACACTTTAATAAAGCCACTTTTCATAAAATATGGAGCCCGTTCATGCAGGGAACTAAAGAGATGCTTTTTAACTTGGAAACCCCGGTGAAGCTGGCAAAATTTGCCAAACTTATTGATCTAATTCACAAATAGCTAACACATCAGATACATACAAACACTGATGGTCCAGCCAACACATTTAAACTTAGTAGCACCCAGAGCATCGCTACTTCAGAAGTATAAGTAGAACGATGTGCTTCCAATTGGCATTTTGCACTTTAACCCCTTGAGTGCCCCGCCCTTTCCCCCTCCTGTGCCGGGCATTGTATTAGCGGGCGGGGTCCATGACGAGATAGTCTCGTCATGGGCACAGCGCAACCGCGCTCCATGAGGAGACTATCTCGTCATGGGCATAGAAGAGGTTAAGCCATGACTGTGTCTGCAGCTTGAAACAAACCCGAATAACCACGAGGAAACATGCATAAGGCAACCTTTCTCAATGAGAAGCCCTAAGAAGTCATCCATTTCGTAAGTGAAAATGGGTCTATGTGTCCACAACTAGCACTCTGCACTCAAATCAATGGTGTAGCCCTGAAGGTCTCAGAGCTCAGCAACACCACAAGTACATTTTGGGCTATACTTCTACAAATAGCACTTTAAGGCATGGTTGCATCTGCCTCACAAAATTATTTAGACCCAGCACACATCTTCTCACCTGCTGCACATTATACTTTCTGAGACGGCTGCTACCTGGTTCCATTCACTACAACTACAGCCTTCAACATATGTTTCAGTGCACCCCGCAGGCTGTTCGAAGGACTCAAAAGCACAGCATTTTGTTTTACAGTTTTGGACAAGTCTCCGGGCATCCTGCTGGTTACCTGAAAAACTGAAAAGCCCAGCATCTGCTCGGCAGACTTGGACCGGTTTGCCCAGTTGCATACCTCACTGCATGCAGCACATTTTAGATGTGGCCCCTTAAAGAACACAATCAATCCAAGGGGCAGCTGTCAGCATGTATCGGTGGTTTTCGTTGACAAGTTCTTTGCCTTTTTTACACTGTACATAAGAAAGGTATATTTTTGTGGCCGTGCTATGGTTATATTTAACGGACAAGATAATGCTTGAATTCTGTGATTTTGCCTGTTTTTAAAAAGAAGAGTAGAATGGACCCAGCCTGTCATCGGCCTATTTTTTGGTGGATAAAGAGAATAAAATCATACGCCGGGTGCTTCTGGACTGTCTCACTATCTGGGTGGAAGACCATAATATTTTATCTGAGATTAAATATGGGTTCGGGTCTGGTCGGGCACCAGTGAGCAAAAGCTCAACCTAGATTTGTTAATTTCCAAATATACAAGGGCAAATGGGGTTGCAATTCACTTGGCCTTCATAGACCTCAGCTCGACGTTCAACAGTGTTAACAAAACCAAGCTCTGGGCCTTGTTGGTGTCTATGGGGGTTGAGCCCGCTCTTGTTGCCTTTTTGCGCTATCTGCACGTTTGCCTTACTGCCTCGGTGAGGTATGGCCTAAATGGGGCATGACCTCAGCACTTACGTTTGAAGAGAGGAGTTCATCAGGGTTGTGTTCGGCCCTCTTTCTTTTTATCATTAATATTAATAGTCAGGAATCGGTTTTAATTGAACATGGGATGGACATTCCAAATGTGGGAAGACATGCGCTGCCTGCTCTCTCATATGCAGATGACGCTCTCCTAGTCGCACTCATGGCCAGGGGTTGGCAGCGACTCCTTAAACTCTTTGTCATTTTCATGGCCCTGACAACAAATTGTAAGAATTCTCATGTTATGGTGGTGGGCTCTGAAAGCACTAAGGGCATCATTAGGATGGCGGCCATCCCGACGTAAAAAGGGACCGCTCGCCATAAGTGCGGAGGTCCCATTGGGGAGATTAGGATGTGCCCGCCACACTGGCGGGCGCATCCTGCATTTTTGACATTGTGGTGGGCGGTGCTTCCAGCAGGCGGTGGCGATCCGCCCGACATTCTAATTGACCCCTAAGTCTCAAACATTTCCGGTTAAAGGTCTACATATCAGCAGGGTTGAGCACTTCACTTGCTTGGGTATTTTACTTGATTCATATTTTAGTTAGCAACAACAGCTTAATAAAAATACTATGATTTTCAAAAGGGTCATCTATTGTATTGGAGATTTTTCAAACAGTTGGGGCAGGAACCAATTAAGGCCATGCTAAATGCTTATAAAGCGAAATGTATCTCCACAGCAAGCTTTGGATGTTAAATCTGGGGATATGTGTCTATTGCACCAATTCAGACACTAGAACACATATTCATGAGAGGTCTTCTAAACGTTCCTCAAGGCATACCCACTGAAACGGGGCAAATATCTGATTCATTGCACCTTCGCCCCCGTAAATTATGGCTTTTTGTTTGTCTGAAGGATGAATTAAACTTTAACAAATTAATTGTGCAGGATTGCATGGGTCCAGACAATAGGTCTCAAATTCCTTGGTTATCATACATTAGGAGAAATTTGAAAGAGCTAGGCAGACCTGAACTTTTTTTCGTTTCTGTGCACATAGTGAAAGGGAATACTGCATGGGTTAAATCAGACTTTCTACTACAGGGTGGCAGCAGAGCATGAGGCCTCTGCTATGACCAATGGGCTCGATGCCCCAGTTTATCCTGGTAAAATCAGTGAGCTGGATGGAATTGTATCTGAATCTGAACATATTGAGCTACCATCGTAGGCTATAGACCAACTTTAGATAAAACTTGTTTCACCATCTGATGTTCTCTAAAGGGGGTTGGAAAAAAGATTTGGGGCCAGATGTACGACGTAAAATTGCATGCGTGAACGGGTTTGCGACCTTCAAGGAAAACGGGCTGCATTTAAAAAAAGAAGCTGCTTTATTTAAAAGCAATCCCAGACATGGTGGTCTGCTGAGCCCAGCAGGCCACCGTCCCTCGGAGGGCCTGTCATTCCCAATGGGCTCGCAAATTGCGAGAGGCTCATTAATATTCATGAGCTTCACAATTTGCGACCCCATTGGGAATCGCAAACAGTGTTAAACATGCAAAGTAGTGCCTGGCAAATTGCGAGTCGCCAAAGACTCGCAATTTGCGAGGCGCTATTTTGCGCACCATGCATCTGGCCCTTGGAGCTGTAAATGTTTGCTTGTGACACGTTTCATACTGTGGTGATCTGCCCCAGATTCATCACCTGCGCTCTTACAGCTTTTGCCCACACCTAATGTGCATTCTTTTTGTCATGTTTTTCATCATGGATACTGCACCTGAGCTGATTTGGTTTATTTGAATTTCATGCTGTCCTATTGATCTTAATAATTATTCTTTCATTTTATTAACAATTTTAGGTTTCTTTTACGAAATGCTTATACACAGGCATTTTAATCTTGACATCTATTGAGGAGGTTTGGTTAAAATGAGTTTTACCCATTTCGAGCATACGAACTGATTTTGCTAAATGGAAAGTTTTACTGTACGTTTATTCTATACATTGCATTTCATGCTGATGTAGTCTTTATCTTTTATTATATGTATTGAGTCTGCTTCATGCATGTGCTTTTTCTTTAATGTACTTTTAAGAAATACTGAATAGAGTTATTCTACTACTAATTTCTAGTACCTCAACTAGGAGTATTGAAAATACTACTCAACTACTGTCAACAGAGCCACCCTCATCAAACTTCAGGGTCCTGACAAAGACATTGACAGTGAAAGTGATAGCAAAACCTGCATAAAGAAGATGCAATGACCATAGACACCACTGCTTCTGGTAGAGATGATGGATCTGAACCACAGACCCTAGTTCTGGCTACTCGGAAAACCCCAAGCCCTCCTATACTGGCCAACACTCTGTAGGCCTTAATAAAGCACAGCCATGTGATATCACCATTAATCCTGCAATGAAATCTCCTTCTACATCCACTTGTTGCTCACACCAGAGCTTTGCTTCACCTGCCGTGAACCTATCACAGCAAGATGCATCTCCTGGTACACAAGGTGGTAAATCTGTACCCATAAGGCTGGGTAGGGAAAGCAAAGCAAGTGACCTTCCTCAATGACTCACCACTGAGAGCATTGGCCATCTTGATGTGGACTAAGCAGCAAGAACAATTTGTGGGCTCTGAAATAACCCAAACTCATCTTAACGAGGATCCACAAACACAGCGTGCCTCATATGTAGGTTTGTTCATATATTGCATTTCTCTCAACTTAGTCTAGTTTTGGATGGTGTCTTGCATCGTGACCTTCAAACAAGCAGTACGCCTTCCATAGATGCCAAGGGGTTCACTGTTTCTGGAAATGTACCTCATTCACTTAAAAACTGACCAGTTCCATTGATTTCTATGGACTCACTATCCTTAGAGGCACAACATGTTGAATGTTATAAGCTCATGCTAATGGACATGCCACCCTTTATTTTAGGCGACTATGTGTAAGATAAATGTCTCTTCTGAACATGTGCAGATGTACTGTGACCCTGCTTAAAAGCTGTAGTGGGAAAGGGTCCCACGACACAGTGTGTGCTGAAGAGATACAATGCCCTAAGTATACTTTTTGGATCAGGGTCCCTTTCTGAGCAGGTTCTTAAATCTCAGCGTCACTACTGAGTAGTATCTTTCTTGGACCTTTTGTTGCCTTGTTTGGAAAGGAAGTTGTAAAACTCCATGCCTGGAATTCAGAGACTTTTTGAGGTTTTTGTAAGGAATATTTTCAGCTTATATTCTGGGAACCAATGGCCACCATGTCAAATAAAGTCAAGGTGAATATTCAGATGGCCGCTGTCTGTTTTTAAATTCAATTAAGAAATAAGCATTGGCAGTGCCCATAGCTCTTGCCTTGTAGACCTATTCACGATGCCAATGCTTTCTGCACAGCATCAGCAGAAAAAAAATAGGTGAAATTATGCGGCCACTGTTGCCAGTTGCATCATTGTTTAGGCATGCCTACAGAAAAACACAGGTGCCATGTTAATTTTTTATTGGCCATTCTGAGACGTCGGACACCACTCAGATCAGTCGATAAAAATAATGCAATTTTAAGGGCACAAAGGGTTTATTCTTATAGCAGAGAGACCAGCAGCAAATAGCAGTTATTGTCCCCCCCCTTCCAAAAAAAACTGAGCAGTGGAAATATACAAGACAAGCCGATCGTAGGGATGATATATAGGCTTTACTCCAAGGGAGAGAGAAAGACCAGAGGAAGGAAAGTCATTGGATAAAAAGTAAGCAAATGAGAGAGTCAACAAAGCTAGCCAGTTGATGCAATGAGTGGGTTCTAAACCCACTGTAAGTCCTATAAATAGCCTCAAAAGGTCTTTCACGACCAGACAGCTAAAAGCGGTCTTGTAGGCTAGACCTAAAGGGAACGGTAGAGCGACCGATGGGAATTTTAAGATTCTCAATGGAAGCAGAAGTCACTTTGGGAGGGGAAAAGGCAATGCCAAATAGGTATGTCAAAAAGTTCGGCATATTTCTAAGGATCGAAAACTGGAACTCTTGGACATTTTGGCTCGCATATATTTAAAGATTTCGTAAAGTTTTCTGGACTAAAAAATGTACAAAAGCGCCTTAATTGGAGCATTTTTTCTCTGAGTGAGCATGTACGGGTAAGCAATGTCTGGGGCAGTAAAATGAGTCTCACTTTTGATTATGGGGTAGTAGATTTTAAGCGGGTAAATTTGACAAGCATTGGGAAAGCCAATAAGTGTAGGTTCAATGTGCTAATGCATGCAGCATTACAGCATTAGAAAGACAATCATGGGAAAGAGCCTGAGTGAGGTCTATACTTCTAAAGTACTCCTGCGTGCAATTCAATGCACAGACTTAAATGTAGGTGAAATAATAAACCCAAGCAGACAATAGCATTAGGAGAGAGATCTCAAGTCAATAGATGAAAGAGGCTCTTTGTTGAAAATCATTGGTTAAAAGGAGCAGATCCAAAGCCCATTCATTATATATTGCGAGTAATAGGTATGTGTGACAGCTGCACTATCAAAACGTAGACTTCAAAATGAGGGAGGATCTAAGCTTGGTTCAATTTAAGGCAGATTTAAATTCGAATCTGTGAATTAATGCACAAACTTTAACATTAGAAGCTAGATTTGCTCAAAATGGTGATAGAGCACAAAAGAGACTTTCCATCCAATAATGATAGTGTCAGAGTAGCTTGGTCTCATCAGTGGAAGTCAGTATGGCCTGATTGGTCTGAAAGAAACACACTGCAGATGCTTCCATTTAGGAAGGATACCACAATGCGCACAGAGGTGAACGAAAATGTTCAATTCTTAACCTGAGAAAAGTAAACTAAACGCATGAGTTCAAATGTCAGAGATTTAAGAGAGTTTAAACAAAAATGAATATTTTAGCATGAAATTAGATTTACAGATAGGAGGCTTCATTAAAGGATACCATGTCCTTTGGGGGGGGAAGTGCAGGTCTTGTTGATTTTTTTACAAGAGCTTACTCACATCACATGTCTGATAAGTCACTGAGTCTCACCAGCATTGACGCGCCTAGCTCTCCTCCTTCCGGCACATTGAGGGACACAGAAGGCTAGGGTTATACGGAGAGTGGGACATGGTAATATGGAGAGCAGGGCGCAGCACACAGCGAAGGTGGGCAGGACAATAGCAGATAAGGGGTGCACACAAAGTAACAAGAGTGGCAGTATAAAAGACGAGGCTTTACAGAGATTGGAAAGGACAGGGTAATGGGGGCGGGGAGTTGGATCCAGCAGCACGCTTTGGGAGCAGGGCACTAATGGATGTGCAGCAAAGCATGATATTGGAATGGTGACGTAGCCGGAAGTGGGACTTGATGGGAAGTACACCGTGATTAAAGAGAAGCAACATACATCAAGGGGTAAAGGGAGGGCAGATGGTATGGCACCTATGGGAATGAACTGCGACATGTAGACATCAGACAGCAGAGCTGCCCCACAAATGGTACAGATCTTAAAAGTCTCTGGACTCAAACTGTTGGGGTATACGTGATGTGACACAGATCTTGCAGTCTCAGACAGCTGACCTATCCCTCATGTTCATCATCTCTTATAGTATCAGCCCTCCAATGGTTATTATTCCTCCTGTACACAGATCTTGCAGTCTCAGAGAGCAGACCTATCCCTCATGTTCATTAGATATTATAGGCGCAGCCCTCCAATGGTTATTATTCCTCCTGTACACAGATCTTGCAGTCTCAGACAGCAGACCTATCCCTCATGTTCATCAGATCTTATAGGCGCAGCCCTCCAATGGTTATTATTCCTCCTGTACACAGACCTTGCAGGCTCAGACAGCAGACCTATCCCTCATGTTCATCATCTCTTATAGTATCAGCCCTCCAATGGTTATCATTCCTCCTGTACACAGAACTTGCAGGCTCAGACAGCAGACCTATCCCTCATGTTCATCATCTCTTATAGTATCAGCCCTCCAATGGTTATTATTCCTCCTGTACACAGATCTTGCAGTCTCAGACAGCAGACCTATCCCTCATGTTCATCAGATCTTATAGGCGCAGCCCTCCAATGGTTATTATTCCTCTTGTACACAGACCTTGCAGGCTCAGACAGCAGACCTATCCCTCATGTTCATCATCTCTTATAGTATCAGCCCTCCAATGGTTATCATTCCTCCTGTACACAGAACTTGCAGGCTCAGACAGCAGACCTATCCCTCATGTTCATCAGATCTTATAGGCGCAGCCCTCCAATGGTTATCATTCCTCCTGTACACAGATCTTGCAGTCTCAGACAGCAGACCTATCCCTCATGTTCATCATCTCTTATAGTATCAGCCCTCCAATGGTTATTATTCATCCTGTACACAGACCTTGCAGGCTCAGAGAGCAGACCTATCCCTCATGTTCATCATCTCTTATAGTATCAGCCCTCCAATGGTTATCATTCCTCCTGTACACAGCACTTGCAGGCTCAGACAGCAGACCTATCCCTCATGTTCATCGGATCTGATAGGCGCAGCCCTCCAATGGTTATTATTCCTCCTATACACAGATCTTGCAGGCTCAGACAGCAGACCTATCCCTCATGTTCATCAGATCTTATAGGCGCAGCCCTCCAATGGTTATCATTCCTCCTATACACAGATCTTGCAGGCTCAGACAGCAGACCTATCCCTCATGTTCATCGGATCTGATAGGCGCAGCCCTCCAATGGTTATTATTCCTCCTATACACAGATCTTGCAGGCTCAGACAGCAGACCTATCCCTCATGTTCATCAGATCTTATAGGCGCAGCCCTCCAATGGTTATCATTCCTCCTATACACAGATCTTGCAGTCTCAGACAGCAGACCTATCCCTCATGTTCATCAGATCTTATAGGCGCAGCCCTCCAATGGTTATCATTCCTCCTGTACACAGATCTTGCAGTCTCAGACAGCAGACCTATCCCTCATGTTCATCATCTCTTATAGGCGCAGCCCTCCAATGGTAATTATTCCTCTTGTACACAGACCTTGCAGGCTCAGATAGCAGAACTATGTTTTCAGTTCAAAAAGCAACACACCACATGAGGCAAACTGGATATGCAAATGCAGCAATGTTAGGGAATCATGTGATACAGTTCAGTGTGGAGCGGATGGGAAGGAGGAAGTGCCCCCAACTATTGTGATAGACACAAGACCCAAAGAGTAATGTAGTAAAAAGGGTAAAATATAAATAAGTGCTAGGGACACAAATAGTGAGAGAGCATTTGGAGTACTTACTTTGGAAATCTCCTAATAAGAGAAATGTAATCCAATAATAGGAAAAGACCCACCCTGCTGCTCGGCCTGTCACTTCCTCATTTCTTCACATAGAGAGCACAGACAAAGAGTTTGTGGCTTCCATCTATCTAAGCAACAATAAAAGCAAAACGAATAAATAAATCTTACCGTCCAATGTGAACTCTTCCAGATCTGAGAACTTTATATGGATCGAAATAAAAATCTGGCGAAGTACATTCTTTGTTCAGGCCACCCCGGCTGAGCGCGGCACATATTACAAATCCTACCTATCTAAACATCTGTGAGTGGTGCCAAAACCACAGGCAGGCTGGGTAATGAATTTCCTGTGTGCCCCCCCCCCCCCTCCCTCTCAGATGACAATGAAATGTGAGATGGTTGCCAAGGGTGACAGTAGCTCCTCCTAGGCAGGGAGGGAAGAGCCACCCCAAAGAAAGGATGTGGTCAGTGGGTTGGCCCCGTGGTTTCACAATCATCAAAATCTCTTTCAGTGTTGTTAGTCAACCAAAAAACAAGAAGAAACCGCTTTAACTCAACTCAGTTCTTCAGCTTTTTCAGAAGCACCGTTCTGTAAGCAAATTTTGCATATGCTACAGAAGTCATTTTGCACCAGAAACACAAAATATAGGAAGCCAAAAAGGTGAGAAATAACTAAAACAGATTAAGAAAACCACCTTAGGTGAAGCTGCAAATTTTAAAAAGCAATGGTGCATAGGGCCTTGAGCAGTTTGACCATGAACCATGAAAGAAGGTTGACTGGACTCTTCAATACAATACATCTTGACCTAGTTATTAAGAGGTGCTGAATGCTAGGTATTAGGTGATCCCTACATCCCACGATCTGTGTCCTGAGTGCCTAGACAAATAATTCCATAACTCCATAGACAGAAACCAGGATGGTGCAAAACAGGACAGCAGTTTGTGCTGTAAGCAACAATTGACTTGGCATCAAGCCAGTGGCCTATGTTCACTGTCCCGGAAAGATTTGGGTAGAGTGTTCATGGAATCTTCCCATGTCTTCTTTATTAACCAGGTTTACAACATACATGCTTCCCAGTACCCAATAATTCCTGAAATATGCTCAGATCAATTTTTCCATATTGATGATGTGGCCTGGGAGGAGATGTGGTTGGCCTATTAGTAGCATTGCCGCTTCTGGAACAAGGAGAGCAGAGTTCTATCCCCACTGGCTCCCTTATGCTCTAATTGTCGAATAATACTATGTCATTGTGCCTTCCTCGCATCCTTCATCTACCAAAGCAGGGAACATAAAGACAAAAAAAATTAAAGGTTTTAAAATTTCACAAAACCTAAATATATACATTGAGGTGAGCGGGTTATTAAAATGGCCATATGTAAGCCCCTCTAGAGGTACATCATTGAGGGTAAGCAATGTTTTTTCAACAATTTCATAAAGTGCTCTTGGAACCTGATGACAAACACCTAAACCAGCAGATCTTAACCCTATGCCTCGTCTTCTGTGGACCCCTACCGATTACCAAGGAAGAAAAGGACCCGCACCCAAATTATAGAAACAAGTATAGATTAAATACATATGCAAATTATGAAAGATTCTATTTAATTCACAAATAAGATGGAGCTTTTCAAACTGTAGCATTATTTCTAAAAGACAAAGCAATAGGCTAGACTCTAGCAGATCACTATATTTTTTGCTGATAAAGCATGCTCTCTTTTTATCTTTGCATACAGTGCTTCAATTAATGCCACCAACCATCAATACTAGTTTCTGTTTAGTGGTCTTGTGCTGTTCCAACAAGCCATGATAAGGATACCCACTTAATTTTTAGCCTCCAGTTTCAAATTCCTTTACATTTAGAGGGTGTTTTAAACTTTTCAGTTTTTAATCCTGCTTTTTTTATGCATACGTCCTTTATTAATTTGCTAAAAAAGATTTAGGTTTTGAAACAGTCGCCTACCACCTGAGTAGGCACCAGTGGTTGGCGGATGCCAGTTTAAGAACCACTGAAAAGCGGCTCTTTGAGAAAATTGATTGCAAATGATGGAGTGATCAATGCCAAATTAGATCTTTTTCTTACCTGCCTCTAACCCATCCACATAATTCCCATAGACTAGTGCCTTAAATGTAAAAACGTTCTCCAATTTTGAAGAGGAGCTTCATTCCATATTTTTCCTCAAACGGGCAGAGGGGAGCTGAATCTAACAACCAATAAAAAATTAGAAAATGTAACTTGTCATTCATATAAATCGAACGATCCTTCAGAAATGTGCTTTAGACTAATGCAGATCGGTGCATTTCGGAGAAATTGATAACCTGAGTTTTCTAATGTTGTCAACATCCCCTTCTTCCACCGCCATTCACCACCACCCTCGTCCTCATGATTTTGTGAGAAGTGGGTAGCCGTAGTCTCTCTCGTTTGAATGGAACCTATTCATTTTAATTCTGACCCCATTTCTACCAGAAAGTAATTTAAGTAATATTTGATGCAATTCTAAAAGTGGCCACAAATGGCTATGAAATAATTAGCAAATCTCTCTGCAAGGTATAAATTCTATGATGAATACAAGATTGAAAACTGGTATAATCCCTCTCTTTCACAGCCTCCCCAATATGAGTTTTTCATATTTTAGCAGGTTGCTTTTGTATCAGCCCTAATGTAGTATTTAATTTCCTGACTATGGCATCATAGCTACACCTTCACATGAGGATAAGAAGGATGTTTAAAACAAGCTTGAGACAGAATTAGAGTTTGGTGGCCAGGGCACTCCATCGCATACACAACGGAGTAAAATGTCGGCCAAACTCATGGTGCGCCCTACCTATTTAGATGCTGGTTTGGTGTACGCTTTACATCAAAGGAGCGCTTGTTGGCTACGTTGACAGAAAGTTTCCTCTAGTGGCCTGTCGGAATAGTGACTTTCGGAAGAAGGGCATTACACTACCTACCCTATGTAGGGTGGAGGATGTAACATCCTTATTTTTTGGTTTTTTTCTTCCAAGTAAAACTTTTCTGATATAAACTCCCACTTTAGAAGTTAATTTTAGAAAAAACAGAAAAAATTAACAGTTGCTCACCAAACTTTATGTACCTTCAAAGGAACCACCAGGACAACAGCTTCTTTTGAGGTACAGAGATGGCCAATGGGTCGATGGTCATCTTGAAATCTGGTGGATGCTAACCCATCTATGTGGCAGAGACAATGTGATTCGCCACCCTGACAGATGGGGTACCATCCGCCAAAGTATAAAGCAGGCCTTAAGTAATCTAAAATAAAGCTGGTTTGGGCCGGTTCAATGAGCTGCATTGGTTTGGATTTTGCATTAAATTATTTTCGAGCAAATCATTTCTTGTTTTTGGAGAACCATATATTTTTCTTACATGTGTAAGGTGTCTCTGGCATTTATTGAGTCACTAGAGATAGCGCAATTGGAGTTTATTATATATATCCTCTAATTTCTTTTAACACAACAGAAGCTTTAAAAAGGCTTTAACAGCAGAAAACGCTCACAAAGAATAGCTCACTCCCATGCTCAGTTACCACAGAGCTACAGCTATGTAATCTTGGTGGTACCTATAGGAATTAGAGTAGGCTGGTTGTTACAACACTGGCATTTAGTGGCCTCTTAGTATTTGTAAGACATTGGATTGTTGGTTGTAGGAGAGTAGGATCTGCTTCTTATAGTTACTCCCACTTTTTGCTGATGTTTCACTGTTTTTCGACTTTTGTCTGGCTGGGACCCTGCTAACCAGGACCCCAGTCTAGCTTCTTCCTCTCTAAATTGATTACCAGTACTTTAGGTACACTCCAGATTGGATTCTGGGGTACCCTTATAAGTCCCTAGTATATGGTATAGTATGTACCCAAGGCATAGGTACCCCAGAGGCCTACCAAGAGCTGCAGCATGTATTATGCCACCCCTGGGAAGCCATCCAAAATGACACCACAGGACTGCTACTGCAGCCTGGGTAAGGTGGTGCATGCACCCCTTACAGAGATATAGGTTCACTATATTTCTCCATATCACTGCACATATAAACCTATCAGTCACCCTTATGGCAGGCCTTACTAATCCTGAAGGCAGGGTGCTGGGTTTTTTGTGAGAGGGTGCCCATGCATGAGCAGAGCCCCTCTGTAGCCTTCGGAACCTTTATTCCAGGGTTGTTTGTGATGCAGCCAAATCATATACTCTTAAGTGCATTATAACCAAACGGTAAATGCTAACTTTGGGATGGCTGCACGGAAACATGTCATGTTTGGTGTCAAACACCTTGGAAACATACCCCCACACCAGTAACTGTTGTGGGAGTATGATCCCACCCTTCTAGAGGGAGAGACCTGACAGCACTGGTATACCCGGTACCAGCTAACAGAGCCCTGGCATCACAAAATGGATGCTGCCAGCCACAGACACGAGTCTGGCCTCCTGCTGCTGGATGAAACTCCGGCAGGGGAGGCCTGGACAATAGGTTTCCTGTCACAGGCAGGTGTCATCACCTCCCAGACAGGCTTTAGTGTATTAGGGCTGGGTGGGTGCACTCCAAGAGTTCTTTGAAGCTTAGCACTGGGGGCACATTTGGTGTCCCTGTGCATAGTCCAGTTCAAACCAGCTGCACAGGCTACCAGCCCCTGCTCTGGTGCAAAACTGGACAAAGGAAATGGGTGTAGCCAACCCTCTTTCCTGATACTCCCATAGGTGGGTCCCCAGAGTATGTCCAACCCCTTCCTTGGGTATAAAGAAGGAACCCCTGGCTACAGGACTTTAGATTACACCTGGACGAAACTCTGATACTGAATCCTGGAACTTCGACGATCTACACTGAACTAGATGACTGAAGAATCTCCCTTGGAGTAAAGGAGTTACTCCCCTGCTTGGCAGGCACCAAAGACGCATCTGTCCGGTTTGCATCTCCGAAGCTCCCGCCGGACTCCAAAAAATTTAGCAACACAAGAGGTGGGTTTCCGTGGTCTCTGAGGTCGATCTGTGCACTCAGCAATTCTGAGGCCTGTATCCCTCGTGGAAGACTGTGCAACCCGAACCCCTGGACACTGCGACCATTTGCAGAAGCATCAGCTTTCCAGCGACTCCTGCAGCTGAGCTTTGGGTTACTTGTAGCCCTGACCCGAGCAGCATTTGCACCGAACATTGCCCGCTTACACTCCACGAGTGTTCCGTGAGCTGGCCCTTTGTGTTTTCACTCGAGGTCCCTTCACGATCCCTGGTCCGTCGACTGGTGGGTCCCTGTGAAGGTAATTTAACTTTAATTGGGCTTACCTGGTTGCCCCAGATGTGCCCTGACACTCCATCGCTTGGGGAGTCCCCAGGACCTTGCTGGTCCGTACCAAAGCATCTTTTCTCTTCCTGCGTGGGTTGCTGTTGCCAAGGCTTGCTGGGTCCAATCCGGGCACCGACACTGCAGCACTCGACATTCTTTGTGGGACAGCTAGAATCCAGCTCCTGGTTGTCCTCAACGCCTCCTGGTCCTCGTGGCTGCAGAGTCAAGCTTCACCTCTTCGCACCTGAAACACCTTACATCGGTGGGCATTCGTCTATCGTGCCCCTGGTCACTGGTAGGTGACCCAGACTCTGTCCCCTCTGCTTTCAGGTTCTTCTGATCTTCAATCCAGGCTTGGAGCACCCCAGATACTTCTCTCCTTCCCGGCAGCAGCACTTTGCAGTAGATCTCCATTGAAATCAACGACGATTCTTGACACCATTTGACACCTGTGCACCCGGCTTCCCTGGGTGAGGTAACTTGAATACTCCGGTGCTCCCCTGGTTGCTAGTCCTAGAACCCCCTGAGTCTAAAAGGGTTTGCTCAAAGTCCTTTCCTAAATGTCCTTAACTTCTAAAATTCCAACCGTGACTTTCCCATAGAATAGTACGGGGCTCACGCCTGCGTCCTCACACTGCACGTGTCCCCCGTGGGTCTCCTGTGTCACTACCTTGGGTGGTTCCTTGGGATCCCAGCGATTCTACAGGCTCTAGGCCTTGTGTCTAGTCAAGTCGTGGTTCTTATACCAATTTCTTAATATATGGTTTGGTCTGCCCCTAGGGCCCATTGTATATTGTGCTTTTTACTGTCGTTTTAGAACTGTATTATTGTGTGCCTTGCTCTCTAACTTCATAGAGGGGTTAGTAGAGAGTGTTTAGAAATAAATACATATATTTTATATATATACATTGTGTGGTTCTCCTTTCATTTAGTAATTCAAGAGGTTATAATCTGGTAAACCAAGCTGCTTTACACTCCTTCAAGACTTAGCCTGAAGGCTGCTCTCCATAGCTACCACTAGGATAGCTTTCAATAAAGGTTGTCTTTAAACCGATCAACAATAAGGGTTGTTTGGACTGGTGCAAGGTACCCACTATAAATAGTGGACAGCATATGCCAGGCCAACTTCTCACATTGGTTGACTGGGGTGTGAGCCCTGGTCAAGCAGCAACCACAGTCCTTGTCAGGGTGAGGCAAAAGCCAATCCTAAATGATCCGGTGCTTAACCCTCTAGTAGCTAGGCCCAGAGCAGGCAAGCTTAACTTGGAGGCAATGTGCAAAGTAAAATGTTTGTGTAACACTTCAAACAGTAATACAGTGAAAACACCACACAAAAAGGATCCAACACCATGTTAGAAAGCTAGAGCTTTCTATAATAAATAAAAGAAGATCACAACAACAAACATCCAATCAGTGGAAACAGAGATATTTCATTTGAAAGATTTAAGTGAAAATAGCACCAAAAAGCACAAAGCTCCAACTGTGGATATCTGGTTATGCCGGACCGGGACAAAGTTACAAGTTCAAGCCAACCGCGATGGATCACGGACCGGCTACAGAAGCCCAGGTAGGCCCGCTGAACAAGTTACCTTAAATCCTGGTTTGCTGAGCGTTGCAAGCATCTGCATCAAAGATGCGTTGTGCAGCCAAAGCGACGCGTCGGTTCCGAGATGCAGTGAGGCTGTGATGAAAGGGTCCGCATCGTCATTGAGGATCCCATCAGCGGGGCTTGTGTTGCGATATCCAGAGTAGCAGCAGCAATGCATTGGTTCTGCTCAGGTTTGCACAGCACAGCAGAGGAGATATGTCGGTTTAAGGAACCACAGAAACTGACAGAGTACCTTAGGCCACTTCCAAGGGTCAGGACAGGGGTGGCACCACTTGGTATGGTAGAATCACAGATGGTAGAGTCTAGGTGCAGATGCAAGGTTCTTGGAAGCCTGCTATGTCCCTGAGCCTTCAGAGCAGTCAACTAGTCCTTGGAGTTGTTCTGGATTTAAGAGATACAGTTCCAGTCCTTCTCACCCAGGCAAGACGGCAGCAGGTCAGCACAGCAGGGCAGCAGTTCCTTTAGAGAAGCAGTCCAGTAGAGTGGCAGTCTTTTCAGCAGCACAGCAGTCCTTCTTCCTGGCAGAGTATCCACAGAAGTGTACTGAAGAGTTTGTGTCTGAGGTCCAGCATTTATACAATGTTGTGCCTTTAAAGTGGAGAGAAGCATTAAGAGGCTTTTCCTTGAAGTGCACAAGTGCCCTGCCTTCCTGGACTCGGCTCCAGACTAATTACAAGAGGTATGCAGCCCTTTGTGTGGAGACAGGACACAGACTACTCAAGTGTAAGTGATGCTGGGCCCAGCTCCTCCCGCCCATCCTGCCAGTGATGCCCATCTGGCACACCTAAGCTTCCCATTGTGTGTGGATGCGTACAAGGAATACACAAAGCCCAACTGTCAACTCAACTACACCCAGTCATGTGACCGAGAGACAGGCTGCAGGCACCAAATGGCTAAGGCAAGAAAATGCAACCTTACTGAAAGTGGCTATTTCAGAATTGTAATTTAAAATCCAACTTCACCATACGTTAGGACACCAAACATGAAGAAGTCACCTGTTCCCATTTCAAAATTACATTTTTAAAATGTAAAAAGGTAACTCCAATGTTATCCATTGGGAAAGGTAGGCCTTGCAGTAGGGATAAACGCATTTTGAATTTTTCACTATAAGGACAAGTAAAACTTACAGCACATGTCCTATTTTGTAAAAAATACATTGCACTGTGCCATCTGGGTTGTCCAGGGCCTAGCCTAAGGGTGACTTATATGTATTAAAAAGGAAGGTGTGAGCCTGGCAAAAGGTTTACTTTAAAACACACAAGATGATGGACGGAATGTTGCACATTGGCAAAACATTCACCCCCAGTCACAGATCTGGGTTTAATCCGTCGTTATTTTGCTCACCACGCCACCCCAGTTCAGACATGGCCATATACAAATCAGTCTTGACCCTGTGCCTCATGGGAACAGTCCAGCCCGAACTGCTAAGCCATGTCTTCCCTGGACCGGAATCAAGCATCCTAGGACCGGTTTCTGGGTTTCACCCCTCTTCAGCCAGGATAGCTTGACTCCAGTGGCGTAGTGAGCACGGGACCCACGTCTGGGCATACCCTTCCCACATAGGGCTAACAGCAAAACACACAAGATAATGGACGGAATGTTGCACATTGGCAAAACATTCACCCCCACATTCACTGTTCCCATGAGGCAACGGGTCAAGACTGATTTGCATATGGCCATGTCTGAACTGGGGTGGCGTGGTGAGCAAAATAACGATGGATTAAACCCAGATCTGTGACTGGGGGTGAATGTTTTGCCAATGTGCAACATTCTGTCCATCATCTTGTGTGTTTTAAAGTAAACCTTTTGCCAGGCTCACACCTTCCTTTTTAATACATCATCTTGTGTGTTTTGCTGTTCGCCCTATGTGGCAAGGTTATGCCCAGACGTGGGTCCCATGCTCACTACGCCACTGGAGTCAAGCTATCCTGGCTGAAGAGGGGTGAAACCCCAAAACCGGTCCTAGGATGCTTGATTCCGGTCCAGGGAAGACATGGCTTGGCAGTTCGGGCTGGACTGTTCCCATGAGGCACAGGGTTAAGACTGATTTGTATATGGCCATGTCTGAACTGGGGGGCGTGGTGAGCAAAATTACGATGGATTAAACCCAGATCTGTGACTTGGGTTGTGAATGTTTTGCCAATGTTCAACATTCCGTCCATCATCTTGTGTGTTTTAAAAGGTTTACTTTGTCAGGCCCAACTGGCAGTTTAAAACTGCACACACAGGCTGCACTGGCAGGCCTGAGACATTTAAAGTGCTACTTAAGTGGGTAGCACCATCAGCGCTGCAGGTCCACTAGTAGCATTTAATTTACAGGCCTCGGGCAATGGTAGTGCCAGTTTACTTGGGACATACAAGTAAATTAAATATGTCAATTGGGCATAAGCCAATTCGGACACGTTTTAAGCAGAGAGCACAAGCACTTTAGCACTGATTGACGGTGGTAAAGTTAGCAGAGTCCTATGGCCAACAAAAATGAATTCAGCAAAAATGGAGGAGTGAAGGCAAAAACGTCTGGCAATAAACCTGCAGAAAGGGCCAAATTCAACAGTATTTCATTGACTTAAGTGCTCGAAAAGCAGAAAAAAACACTGACACAGCAGTGACATCTAGTGAAAATTTATGAGTAAGACGGTTTCAGACAGGTGCCCTCATTGGCCAGTCACAAACAGGAAGGCAATACACCAAATTCCTAAGGGTTGCGAGCTAGAAATGGTCTGACTGACTGACTGATTGTATTTATAGAGCGCACTTATGCCGAGGCGTCTTGGCGCTAGGTAGCCGCATCTGGGAAAGCAACAACGTTAGCTTTGTAAGAAAAGCCTGGTTTTTATGGCCTTTCTAAAGATGGAGCGAGAGGGCTGAAGGCGGAGGGAGACAGGGAGGGCGGTCCATAGTTTGGCTGCCAGGAATGAAAAGCGTTTACCACCCCATCTTGCCCTCTTAATTTTGGGAGGAAGGACCAGCCCGACATCAGACAACCGTAGACAACGCGCTGGAGTATAGCGAGGGAATAGAGATTGAACATCTTCGGCCCCGCCTCCATAGAGGGCTTTGTGTACAAGGCAGAGGGCCTTGAAATCAACCCGGCGTCTTACCGGAAGCCAGTGAAGAGCTTTGATGCTCATGGAGGTGGGATGGTGTTTCGGAAGGCCACATAGAACTCGGGCAGCAGCGTTTTGAAGAGATTGGAGTTTGGTCAGCTGTTTTACCCCCGAGCCCAAATAGAGTGCGTTACAATAATCTATCCCAGATAGAATAAGAGCACCCACTACAGTTTTCCTGAGGGAAAGCGGGATAAATGGGAGAATTTTATAAAGGATTTTAAGTGTGAAGAAGCAAGCGGAAACCACTTGGTTGATTTGGGGGGCATAGGTGAGCCCACCATCGAGGAGAAAACCAAGATTTCTAGCCTTGGTCACTGGCGAGGGGCATATACCAGCCTCCGGGGGCCACCAATGCTGGTTCCATATGGAGGGTTTATTTCCGAACTCGAGGACATCGGTTTTTTGGGTATTTAGCTTTAAAAAATTAACCCTCATCCATGACATAACGGAGGAGAGACAATCGCGAAATCGCTCAGCTGGCAAATTGTCATGTTGGGTAATTGACACCAGCATTTGTGTGTCGTCAGCGTAGGAGACGAGCACTAGGCCATGACTCTTGATTAGTCTGGCTAGTGGGGTTACATAGATGTTGAAAAGAGTGGGCGAAAGTGCCGAACCCTGTAGGACTCCGCCCGGGAGAGTGAACCGTTCCGATTTCATACCTTCCCAGTGGATTAGCTGTTCCCTAGAGTCGAGGAAGGAAGTGAGAAGGGATATGGCCTTGCCATTGACTCCCACGGATTGCAGCCTAGTTAGTAATACTGTATGATTTACAGTATCAAAGGCTGCCATGAGGTCTAGTAGTATTAGGGCAGCTCTACCTCCATCATCCAACACCCTTCGAATTCCTTCGGTTGCCATGATCAAGGCAGATTCGGTAGAGTGTTGGGATCTAAACCCATGCTGAGTGGGATCTAAACCCATGCTGAGTGGGATCTAGCAGGTTGTTTCCCTCCAGGTAGGATGTTAGATCCTGATTAATGGCCTTTTCCAATATTTTGGAGGTTATAGGTAGACATGAGATGGGACGGTAGTTTTTCGCCTCCAAAGGATCAAGAGAGAGTTTTTTCAATATAGGCCTCATACAGGCCAGTTTCCATCCTACTGGAAAAATCCCTGTTTCAATGACTAGATTGAGCAGCGGGGTCAATGCTCTGCCGACCTCTTCCGCTGCTAGATGTAGAATATACGGGGGACAAGGGTCAAGTGGGGATCCTGATTTAGTTAGAGAGAGTGATTCAACCACTTGCTTCACCTCCAGATTTGAAAAGTTAGTTAAACTGCCATGGTGGGACTGTCTGTCCCACGCCTCCAGGGGTGTAGTAGTATTGACCTGGGGTAGATTCAAAATTTCATCATAGACCAGATTAACCTTGGTCAAGAGTTCTGCCATTGCCTTAGGAGCCACAGTCATTTAAAGAGTCATCAAGTAAATCACTCAATTTACGAATGTGTTTCACTGTTATTCATAACATTCATGCACAGAAGGATATTCATTAAAATTAGTTGTTATTAAACAAATGTAAAACGATATAAAAATGCATGCTGTGACACGTGATACAAGAGACTTACAGTTTTGGTGGCCATTATGCAAATGGTCAATAATATTATATATGGAATATTCTTACATTTTATTAAACTAAATCTGAATTTACTGCTGAAGCACAAATCTAGCCATGGGCTGGTTACTCATCAAGGATTCTATGTTTTGCAGTTAAGGACAATGAGCTACAGTGAAGCAAATTTGTTTGCATAAAATCATATATTTTACACAAATATGGAAGCTGGGATTTCAGCCCTGGTTTTCTGTTCACACCATCTGCAGTTCAAGAACAGGAGTTACCTTTTTTTCTCTAGTTTTACATGAAATGACAATGCTTTTAGAGCTAAACGAGCAAAACTTGAGATTGGTTAAATGCTGAAAGTATTTTTTACTGTGTACAAAACACATTTTGCTGTTGGTAAATTGTTACTAAATCATAAAATGAGTTTAGAAAAGTATAAAAAAAAATCAGAATTTGGAAGGAGTGTGTTTAAGGCATCCCTTCAAAATTGTGAATTGTATGCAATGTATCAATGGTTTGCCACTGCAATTTTGGTCACAAACCACTGAAAAATTACTGACTCCACAAAAGAGGTGCAAACTCATTTGCGAATGGGAAGCATTGGCCTTGCGGCCCTTCCCCCTTATTGAAAGTTAACAAGAGTTTGTCTCAAACAAACTTTTTTTAAACAAGTCAAACATTTTCCTTTAAATGCAGTCTTGTTTCCTTTATGGAAAATGGGCAGCATGTATAAAAAAAAAAAAAAAGCTTTATTGAAATATGATCACAAATAAGGTGGTCATCTGCTGTGCTGACCCCAGCAAGCCGCCCTATCTGTGATGGCATTGAGTCGGAATAAGTGTTATTTGCACCATGCCTAATTAATATTCATGAGATATGTCAGATTGCAACCGACTGAAAATGCTGATTTTGCAAATCAACCTAATAGCACATTGATTCGCAAAACGTCATTGGATTCGCAAAACATTGGCACGCAATTTGCGAACACGTTTTGTGAATCCATTGTTAGTATATCTGGCCTTTGTTCAGAATGCAGAAAGAAACTGCCTTGTAAAGTATACAAATAACATACTAAAGATACTTGACAAGAAATATTTCTAAAGACAAGGTGGGTGACCCAGATGTGACTCAATCATGAAATATCAAACACAAAATAGTAAGTATAAAGCAGTCCAGTAAATTACATAAATGAAAAAATTGCATACGTGTTGTTCATTACATAATAAAATTAAATAATAAGGAAAGAGATGCACTCCATCGGAGTGTCGATACCACTGGCCTCCCCAGACATAACACACACAGCTATTTGAGAAGCATCAATCATTAGTAGAGACAATAAAATCAATTAACAAGAAATTATCAATGATCATAGCTTGGAGATGAATTTCATGTTTCAGGCTGGAAATGCAAGTTTCATCTGGTTGTAGTCTGGTTTGTATTCTCGTTTTTTTCTGTTCTGCATTTAAACTGCTCAATTGGTAAAAGGATAAACATGTATATTTCATATGCAATTCAAGTTACTACTGTAACAGTAGCTATCCTTTGTTATGCAAGGTGATGCAAAACAAAGGAACAGAGGGGCAGGGTCCCTGCTGTCCCGTGGCTCTTCCTTCAGTTCTACCCCAGAGCTGGGTCAGATTTTGGCAGACCTATGCTTGGCCTTGCCTTCCCTCGCCCACCCCCTGAGAGTCACAGAGTGACTCTGCCTGTGGGGATCTTACAGCAAGCGAAGAATCATGCAGCAGTGCCACCCAGTGACCAATCAGCAAATAACATTGGCTGCAGTCACTGAGGATTACTATGGCAACACCCAGAGGCCAAACAAGGCATAGAACTGTATGGAGAACTGTATGGAGGCCAGGAAGGCCTCGCATTTAGTCTATAAGCTAAAGTGACCCACTTTGTCCCTTGTCCATAAATACAAGTTGACAAGAGAGGTAGCCTCCCTAACAAGCATTTGCAATGCAATCAGTCTCACCTTTGGGACCTTATATGTATTTAGCTATGCAGCACATTAGCCCGGGTGCTGAAACATCTACTGTTCTTTAACATGGAGTGAAAGTAAGCACCAAACTGCATGACATGCTAGGTATGGAAACACATGGAGATAAATACTGCCTTTCAGCAGGAAATAGTATAGTCCAAAGCTCTGTTTTTAATATAAAATCAGGGCCTTCGTTGGTCATATCACCGAAAATACAAGATTTGAAAAAAATATATTATTGTCTACAGGTGCTTGTGGAAGACAATTTCTATGGACTGGAATCTAGAATGCTAAAGTGATTCTAGTATTTTACTGACCTCTGCTGGTCGTTTTCTATCAAGACACTTAAATAGAGGCAGTTGAATATTAAAAAAGTCCCTAAGCGGAAGCAAACAAGTCCTAGGGCTGATCTCCAGAGCCCACAAAGTACATACACATAAGTATATACTAAAGTATATACAAGAGGTCTCGAATGCTCGACCTAAAAAGCATATGAGCCTTGATCTTTAGAAGCCATAATATTGTTGATAGTACAGAGGCAAGGAGAGCGGATTGCAATGGTCCACTTTACACAGGTTTGTGTTTAATCAGGTTTTTAAGCTCATGGCGCTGCAGCTCTCAAAGGTGTTCAAGTTCTGTAATGCAAGTCACTGAACTCAAACCATTGAGTGCACTCTTTTTAGGAAAGTTGGGGTGGTCGCCCATCCTATTGGTCGGCTCTTAGAAATCTCCCCAAGGTGTCTGCCGAGCCGCTCAGAGCGAGGACTCATTCTGGGTCTGCCAGCCATTAGTCCTGTCACTGGACAAGGTCCATCCGCTGAGGCACACATCTAGAAAGCGTTGAAAGAGCTCCCTTCTATCGGCTCCTTTCTTCTGCTCTTGGACAATCAGGAGTCGTTGGGCGTCGAAGGAGCGGAAGAACGGCACCACGTCACATGTTTCATCCATCATCGCGTCCATCAGCACCACTGCCGGGTAACTGCCTGGAGAAAAATAAATGCCAAACAAATGGGCACATTAGTCGTGCAGAAGGTTGCAAGGATGAGGAGAAGAGAAATGAGCATGAGGTGGGGTTATGGGAGGAAAGAAGGCGAGAGTGTCAGAACTAGGGTTAGGCTGAGGTTACAACTTCGTATTATGTCGATAGGACACCATTGATTCCAGTCTTCTGCCATCAAAACAATCAGTAGGTTTGTGTAGCACTACTTGTCACCCCTAAGGGCATCCAGACGCTGTTAAAAATCATTATTATGAGACTCATTAGTTTCATGGCTTCAATAAAAGCCCATCAAGACTACAACAAAATACACCAGGATGTCATATGAGCACCGGGAATAGAAGAATGGACTCCTGAAGACATGCACCCATGTGAGAGAGGTAAACTCATAGAGAAGAACAACAGGGTAGCAAGAGGAAAGAAGCAGACCAGGAGTGTTAAAATGACATTTAATCAAGCAACTCAACATTTTATGCATGATGTCTTCTCAACTCCTTTTCAAGGACACTGGTAGTTGTTTAGCAATAAGTGATGAAACTCAATATAAATTACAGGACATCATTTTTTTAACACGTTTCTTTATTGAGTTTCTGAACAAGTGTACAACATAAATTGTCATATCTGGTAGTGCACACGTTTTCAATAGTTATAAGGAGCAATCATGATTGTCTAATGTTTCCATTTCTCAGGGTGGTCCCATGCGTAGTGGGTCTAATGCCCCCTAGTATGGCTAGGACAGGAAAGTCGGAGTGGCGGGTTAGTATAAGGAGAAGGGGGATGGAAAAGGGGTCCAAATGTGGACCTCCCGTGTCAGGCAATTGAATGGGTCTGAGGGGCAGGATGAGGGAAGGGGGTGGTTACTCATGTTGTATTGTAGCCTTTAGGAGTGCGAGGCCGTGGAGTCCGTGGAAGACTCCAACAGTGGATTGATCAGTTTAGAGAGCAGTGCTTCCTAGCCTGGGGTCAGCAAGCATCAGTGTAGTCCTCTGACAACCTCACAAAGTAATGCTATTGCTTTGGCCTGTGCCCATCGGGTGACCAGGGCCAGCCATTGTGCAAGGGCCTCGGGGGTAGGTGATTTAAAGTGAGTAGTGATCGTTTCCTTGGCCAGTATGAGGGACAGGTCAAGGAAACGCATTGCAATTTTGCATTTACGCAGCCTAGAGCATATGCCCAGGCATCCTACCTCCCAGGTGGAGATGTTTGAGATATCTCTGAGGAGTTCCCACTCTGAGTGAGAAGTGGTCCAGTATGTTAGCAGCTGGAGGCAATCCCACAGAATGTGGAGTGGGATTGAGTGGAGTGGCATTGAGCGCAGTGGCATTCCGTGGAGAGTTATTAAGTGGAGTAAAATGGAGTGGAAGGGCATTGAGTGGAGTGGCATTGAATGAGTGGAGTGGCATTGAATGAGGGGATTGGCGTGGTATTGAGTGGAGTGGCTTTGAGCACAGTGGCATTCCTTGTAGTGGTTTTAAGTGGAGTAAAGTGACATGGAGTGGAGTGGAAGGGCATTGAGTGGAGTGGCTTTGAGTGGAGTGGCATTGAGTGGAGTGGCATTGAATGAGTGAAGTGGCATTGAGTGGAGTGGCATTGAATGAGTGAAGTGGCATTGAGTGGAGTGGTATTGAGTGGAGTGACATTGAGTGAGTAAAGTGGAGTGGCATTGAGTGGAGAATGGCACTGAGTGGAGTGGCATTGGGTGGAGCGAAACAGCACCGAGTGGAGTGGCATCAATGCTTTAAATGGGCCTATATTCACAAGTACCAGGTACCGGCATGTCTGGTTTTTCTTTTGCTTGTGGGTACCTTAACTTCGCCAGGTCTCAGGGAAGTATGGGAACTCACTAGGGCATGTTGGGTTTTGGACACAATGGTCATGTGAGCAAGCATGATATTTCTACCCTATTTCAAATGCTTTCATGACCATTCCCTGTGAGGAGCCACAAACATTAACCGCAACGCATGGCATCAGTCAGGAATAGTCAATGCAGCTCAAGAACACATTTCAAAGTGCTTTTTTCTAATAATTGCTGATTTAAGTATGTAATTGTGAAGGGGAAAATACTGGCTTTATATGGTTTTCCAATTTTTTTTTTACTGGCTGGGACATTGGCCATGGCAGTAAAAAAACATCAAAGTGGCAACCCTTAATTTATGCAGCTCTGATAACCTACCAGCACACACAAGGATTCTGTCAGGTCAAGTGAGGCTAGGGCTTCTAGGGGATTGAAATGGTTCTAGTAGAAGGCACTATATTTATGTCCCCTGGAGGTAGCTGCCGCTTGATAGGAGGCACCTTCTTTGCTCCACATTGGAGGAGAGGCTTGGGGGAAAAGAGGGAAAATAAATAAGGAACATAGGGAAGGAACAAAAAAGATTTATAGAGGGGCCAAAAAATAAGAGGCAGAGTAGTGAGATTGGAGAATGGTACCCATGCTCCTGGTGTGGTGGTGAGATCAGTAGCTTTGGACTCAAGGATTAAGGCAGTGTGAGATTCTCATTGTGATTTCCAGTGGGTCACAAAGGTGTTCAGACAACAAGCCCATCCAAACTGTGGCCTCTCAGCAGAGTGCACAGAGTGATAGTTCCATAGGGGGCAGTATTAATTATGATTTTGTAGGTAAGGCTGTGAAGGAGGTATGCAGCTGTGTTGAGGAGAGAATGAATGTGGACATGTTTATGGGTGTGGGAGAGCACAGTGAAGGAGAGGGAAAGCAGAGATGCAGAAGGACAGAGTAAAAAGACAGTCATGAAGATGGAGATAATGTGAGGGATGGAGGACATCAGAAAGGAGGGAAACAGTATAAATGTTTAACAGAACAATGGTGTGAGGGATTTATTGACATATTCGAAATACCACTACCACTTCCAGACCTTACTAATGTCTAATTCATAATCTCATATTTTCAGAACTGAACATTTTCAAATTTAAATTTTCATGACAAAACCACAGTTTTTACTCATTTATCTGATACTGCTAACAAGCATTGGTGAAGTCAATAGGACAGGCTTGTTTTAGGTGTATGCTCGTTGTTGACAGATGAGTCTGGAGTACATACTGTACTAGTCAGGGAGCGTGCTTTGTGAAGCTCAGGATTTCACTTACTATATCTTGTACACAGATTTTGAAAAGATTCCTTAGGTGGGAGTAGCTTTCAGTATTCAGCTGCCTTCTGGCTTTCTAGGTCACACATTTGGTCTGTGAGAGGATGATAGGATAGGGCCCATTTGCATTGATACAAAACACATTGGCACTGCACATAAAAATAGAGAGGTGTCCTAGCTTTGCCTTAACTGGAAGTAGCGGGAAGGTCTATGTATAAATGATTGGAACATTGCACGACAATTTGGGAAAACGCCATGTACACACGAACATACACACCGGTGCTTATTTTGTGCTGATTTTTATCAGTCGTGGTTATGGGAAATTCATTTTCTAGGGACCAGTATTTATTTGTAAGCATCACATTTCTAAATGAGACCCTCCTCGTTCACTTAACCAACAGTGGAGTGTGCAAGTTCACAACATTTCTCCTAACAACAAACTAATGCTGCTAAAAAAAAAACCTTGCAAACCGGGTTAATGCATAGTGAGAGGGAAGCAGCTTGGGTTGCTGAATCCTGTGTGTCTCTGTGCGTGTTGCTGGTGTCTGTTCCCTGATAGTAGACTGCTTCTAGGTAGTGTGATTTGAGGAGGAGGGTAACCTATCAGTGGAGAATTGACAATAGTCACAAATGGTTTAAATGAACAATGAGCTGCTGCTTTCTGGGGAGGAAAACTCTGGGCTACAAATCAGGCTACTGTCAGTATCAGAATGATTGGGTTTGAAGAAGGATTCAGACCTGCAAGCCAAGCATCTAGGGTATCATTCTTCATGAGGAGCAATGAGAAATGCTGATGCTTATTTCAGAAATGAGGAGTCTCAGGTTAAATTTAGGTGTTCTCTGGCAGCAATAATCAGGGATCTCATTTGATGGCCGATCTCCATGTTTCAAAGTTTAAGTTCTAGCTGAGAATAAAATGGTTCCTCACAGTGTCTCCAGCTGATACAGCAAACAGCTCAGCTCATCACTGGGTGCATGATCTACGTTCTCCAGGGCCCTTGTTTTGTGTCCTGGAAGGTCCGGCTCCTTAGTTAAGTATGCAAATGTAGGAAGTATGTTGGCCTCCAGCTTGAAAAGTATGCTCAAAGTGACCAATTCTTCCAAAGAATTGTCTATTCAAGAGAATCAAACTTGTGTTTTATACCCTCTCATCTGAGGGCCCAATGGTTCGAGCTACCATACTTTCTAGGTCAGACTATTATAACTACATATACTTGGGTTCTCTATCTAAGACTGTACGCGCTCCAAGTAACACAAAACATGACAGTCAGAATGGTTTCAATCTCCTGAAATGTGACCATGTGACTAGTGCCCATCAGTCTCTTCAAAGTCTTGTGATGGAAGAAACAACTGCCTTCAAAACAATAGGCCACATTTAGAGTATGGAGGAAAGTGAAAAGCCCCAATTTCTGGCCAAAATTCGAAACAAGGAGTATAATCCACTCTCTGAATTTGCTCCACCATAGAGAGAGTTCTGTGGCTGAAATGTAGCCACTGGATTCTATGCCATATTTAGAGTTTCCTTTATGAACTTAGGAATTTCAGATTCTTCACAAACTCTAAATGAGGCACCATGTGTCTGACCTACTGGGTTTTTATGATGCAGGGCCAAATGTTTCTGAAGTCGGTTGCGCCACTATATTTCTACTGATAAACTCTATACTGGATCTCTTTTCCTGTTTGTCATCCCCTGTTTCAGTAAGTTAAGAGTTGGCGAGAGAGCCTTCTCTCTTCTTGCCCTCCCTCCCAGCTGTGGAATACCTTTAACCCTCCATCAAGTCTCCGGCCAATGCTGATTTCCCTGGTCCTCTAAATCCCATTTGTTCTGCTAATTTGAGGGTCTTTCCTTGTTCAGTACCAATTCAAGCATCATGATGCTCGTGGGAGACCATTCTCACTTACAAGTATTTTCATTCACCCATTCAAGTGAGCCTTTGTCTTTCCTGCTTCCTAATGACACATTTGAGTGACTTCTTCCATCCTTCTAGTGAGGTCCTGTCAACAGATCCTCTTCTGTCCTAGACAGTTCCGAACCAATATTATTTGATGCACTTAGAGTATCAAATCTGCTGGGTGAGCGTTGATGGTTGTTGTGCAGCATATTCCATTCCTCCTGGAAAATGGCACAGAAATCTAACTCAATACAGTTACCTTAACGAGTTTCCAAAGGCATCAGCCAACTGCATGGTCTGTTCTAAGGCAAAACCTACCTGAAGTTAAGTCACATTAGCCTCCCTAGTCTCAGAGGGTGCAGCTTCATTGTGGTGACATGACAGGACGCCAGAAAAGTTTCTGAATGATAGAATGTAAATTATTTAAAAATCCATGTCCTGCAGTTGTAGCTTTTATTTCTCAATGGGAGATGGTGGAGCAAGGCAGAACCAATAAAAATGGATGTTGTAACAACTTATCTGCGATCACTATAGATGGATGTCCATATAGATATATGCACAAATTACAATACCCCTGTGGCCCTGCCTTGACACTGTAAGGGCTCTGTTGGCATATGTAAATGAAGCAGGTTGGACTTCTATACAACTTTCCATTAGTGCTTCTAGGACAAATGGACGTACATTCACAACTTCTGTTTTGTTTTTCACTTTACCGAAAGCATAGAAGTGTAGGGCAGTGAGGGCATCTTTCTCGTTCTGAAACATCTCACACACACATAACCAGCCCATTTCCCCTTCTCTGATGAGGATTCCAACATACATTGCAATAATTAATCAGAAAAGGTTTGGTATAAAGTGTCTAATGAACTTGGTTGTGTCCAGGAAATTGTGAAGTTAAAAAGCTGAAAAGCAATGCTACCACCCAATTTTTGTGGATCTGCTTACATGCACACATCCCAAAAAACTCCAAAGATGTTATCAGAATTTCATAGTTCTCAACTATTAAGTGTCACTTTTTAGCCTTATGTATAACACCCTTAGTCGATCTTTGTGTTTGCACGGTATTAATGCATAGATATAGTATGACATTACCACCCATATTGAGCGCTCCTTGCATGCCTTAAATCACTTCCCTCACCATGCTCTGGACCACCAGCATCAGAGGAGCTCCGGAAACTGAGCCTTTGGTACCTGACCCAGTCAGATTACGTCAAGAAGTTGGTGCTCCAACATCACTTGATAACCGCCGGGAACCTCCAGTTTAGAAAAAGATTAGCACCTGTAGCCTGTGAGTGTTGAGTTATGGTCCTCTTTTCTCTCTCTTTTTGACATGCGCATGTTGGTGCTTATAAATCCAAACGTTTACCTCACTTGAGGACAATATGGAAAAAAAACACAGAGTGAGCATTTCACCTACCCAATAAACGGCTCACAAGATTATGGGGTTATAGCTATTACCTTTGTTTTTTCTGTTCTCAGTAGAATGGGCATATTTGTCAATCTGAATCAGGACAGGTTGCCATGTAGACACCCATTACTTAGAATAAATTATCATAGTCATTGACAATAGCTCAAAGCTGATTCTCCTGATGAAGATATTGAAAATCGATTAGCTCGTAACCCTGGCTGTTTGGCAGCTAAGGAGAGTGTCTGGGCCAGCCTTAGTGACACAACCAAAACCATTCACTCATGGTGCACAACCCTAGATAGGCACATGCTTATGTCTCAGTTAATGTAATAGTTACGGTAAATGATGAACGTATGGGGTCTGAAAGGGATAGATGAGAGAGAAATGGGGTAGAAACGTCTGCAGGATAAGAATGACAGAAGACAGACGCAAAGTTGGTTTTATAGAACATTCGAAATTGACAGCATGCTATCTCCTAAGAACTAAACTCTCTATTTTATCGAGTTTATTTCTGGCTTTAAAGTTGTTTTACTAATTGCCTATATGCAGGACCTAACTATCACTAGTGCAGCAGGTACAGTATCACCAAGGCCCATGGGTGTGAAGGGCCGCTTCACACCAATTTGTAGCTGAATTTTTATAACAAACTTGGGAATGTGGGCTCAGTTTTCCTCACTGCATTATGGCCCATTGCACCCTTCTACACTCCCTGCTGCGTGTTGTCAACAGACTCTATAAAGGGTGCAGAAGTTACAAATGTAACATTTTATTTCAGTCCATTTCCTGAACTCCACCTACCTCTGTGGTTATGTCTGCAACACTGTAGTAGCGCAGCCCCGATATTATTGGCCAGGCCTGGTTAGACCAAAACCAACCTGCGTCATACAGAGAGCCTGGGAATGATCCGGTGGGTGGTTGTGTGAGGAAGAGCAACATAAGTGTCAGGTAAGCCTTCATCTCCAGAAGAGAAGTAGAGTTGAGAGTAAAGAGAGAAGAGGCAGGGGCAATAGAGGCCGAAGGGATGTCTGAAAGTAAAAGGAAATGAAGAAGGATGGAAATCTTGGGAGAGGAGCTGTGAGAAAAAAAAGACGAAAAACTGCAAAAGGGAAGAAAAAAGGAGGGCGAAGAGCAGAGATTACCAAAAACAGATACAAGGACTGGACAAGGAGAAAAGGAGAGAGAAGGCTTGAGTGGAGAAAACACGGAGACATGGGCTGAGAGGAGGTAATGGAAGGAGAAGAGCAGAGGCAAGGAGGAGGGCCAAAGGGAAGACAAATTAAGGGAGGATGGAGATGTGAGATTTGGCTGGACCTCGTGGGGAGGCCGCTATACTATAGAAATGATGGACAGTGGTCGCCAAATGGACCATGAGCATACACTCTGCATTTATTTATCCCTTTGGGCCGTGCCCGGCCCTCTTGTTGTGCAGTAGTAGCATTGTTTGGCAGAGGCACTCTACTTCCTTCCCAACTTTTAATAACATGAAACAATAACTGGTCAATCATTTGATTGAAACATGACATACATGATCTCTCAGTCTCTGACTAGGTGCAGTAGTGGGCCAGCGACCATACCTCTCCCTGGCTCCTGGCTGATCCATCATCCATGCAGCGGGACTGCATCTGCCCGGGTTCGGTGCGGTCACCCCGACTGGCTCAGGTCTGGCTGTTGAAGTGTCCATGCGGGGACCAGGAACGTCTGCTCTGGTGCATAGGTCTCATCAGCTGCATGTTGCCCATCTTCTTGCTCGTTCACCATGGATCTGACTCGTTTGAACCAGGATATGTTTCTTGATACTGTGGTCTGGCCACATGAGCCATTACCATAGTCCCTTGAATGCTGGTGAATTTCCACACTTACTTACCAAAGGGAGTGCGTAACTTCCATCCTGGGTGTCGATCCTTCAGGATCACCTGGTCTCCAATGGTGAGGTCTGAAATAACAGTCTTTCGATCTTTACTGGCTTTGTCTTTTGTGACTTGCAGTTTCTCGGGTGACTTGGATGTCTATTTCCACTGGGCTCCAGCTAAGCCCTGCTGGGGTGATGTTTCCAGCACACCTTCTCATTAACAGGTCACTTGGGGCACCCTCTGTGGTACTGTGTGGTTTTTGTCGGTAGGCTCTCAAGAATCAGTGTGGCTAGCACTCGGCATTTTCTCCACACTTTACTCCGATCCTGAGTGCTCTATTCAGGGTGTGCATGAACCACTCTACCTCGCTGTTAGCCTAAGGCCACTGTAGGGTTACCTTCCGATGCCTTACAAGCAAACTTTGTAGGTTGGTTTGGAACTCTTGTACCTGAAAGTGGGGGCCCATTGTCTGTATTTTACTTCTTCAGGGATCCCTAGCATTGCAAATGCCTTTTTTAGCACTGGCTTGACATTCCCGAATGCTGTGGATTATACTAGTTCTACCATGGGGTATTTGGTGTGACTGTCTTTCCTGCAGTGAGACTGTCATCGAGGAAACTGCCAAAGTCCATACTAACACATGACCAGGGTGTTGTGCAGCCTGCTTCAGTGATCACTGGTGTGGTTGGCGGGTCCCCACCTGTGATGGCGCAGGAGTGACAGTCGCAGATTCACTAGGAGCTACAACTTGTCTCTCAGGTGAGCCTTCGTCTTTGCAATACCTTGGTGTCCCTGGTGTGCCAATTCAGCAACTCTAGCCCATAAGCTCTGTGGCATCACTATTTGGTGCCCTTGTACCAGGAGTCCTGTACCACTTGTGCTGAGTTCATCATGCACTCTCCACAGTTGCTTCATTGTTGTTTGTTCGTTGGTGGTGAGGGCTCTAGCATCATCTAGGAAATGTTGCCACTGTCATTTGCGCAGTGCCTCTTTGGCATTAGATATGCTGGCGTCACTCTTGGTGGCCTCTTGGATCTCTTCCAGAGATAGAGGTTTTGAACAAGATTCATGGATTATCATCCTCTCAAACTCTTCAGCACCTTAGTCTGCTTCTGAGGGGTTGTTGCTGCCAGCGGGTGTCACTGGCTGCCTGTGTAGGTAATCAGCTGGTTTGTTGACATCTGGTCTGTATACGACTTTGAAGGAGTATGGTTGGAGTTGCACAGCTCAACGCTCAATGCATGGCAGTCCATTTCTGGCAGTGCCGGTGAAGTGGGGAACCAAAGGCTCGCGGACGGTTACCACTCTGAACTTCTGCTGTAAAGGTATAAGTAGAAGTGCCGACTTCCATCAGATTGCCAGTGCTTCTCGCTCTGTTTGGGCGTAGCGTGTTTGTGTTGGTGAGGGTCCTTCTTGCATTTGCGATGGAAGTACACCTTTTGTTGTAGTAGGGCAGCGCCCAGACCTGGGAGGCTCGTGTCCACATTTAGCTATGTTCTGCAGCGGGGGTCAAAATAGATCCTTGTTGCATCGTCTACGAGCACCTACTTCACCTTCTTAAAGGCTTGTTCTGTTTTGTTGGCCCATTCCCAGGGGATGTTGTGCTTGGTCAGAGTACAGAGGGGTTCTGATAGGGTGGCCAGGTTGGGCACGAAACGTCCACAGTATTTTGCCACACCCAGAAAGATTCTCACTTCCGATGCATTTCGCGGTACAGCTTCTGTTCTGATGGCGTCTACTTTTTTGGGTCAACTAGCAATCCATCACTGGAAAACGGATAGCCAAAGAACTCGACTGACTTGGTGTAAACGGAGCATTTTTGTCAGTGGAGGGTTAGTCCACAGTTTACCAATCTCAGCAGCGTAGCTCTCAACCTCACCAAGTGGTCTTCCAGGGTGTACGAATAGATCAGAATGTCATCACTCATATTCAGTATGCCAATTAGTCCTGACATTGTCTCTCGGATGACGTCCTGAAAGACTTCTTTGGCAGACAAGATCTTTTAATTGACGCATCTGTACCTGCAAAGGCCAATGTGCGTTGAGAAGGTGGTGGTGTATGTGTTTGCCTCGTTATGTTCAAGATGGTGGTAGCCAGCATTCAGGTCTAGCTTGGGGAACCAGCGAGCTCCGTTGAGGTCCGCCACTATTTCATCAATGTTGGAGGTGGTCTGATGGCTTCCGGTTGCTTGGGCTTGGGAGCTATAACCAGGGGTGAGAACCATGGGGTAGGTCCTGTTAATTCCTCAATCACCCCTAGCTGGTCTAGCTCCTTGTCCACTACTGGGCGCAGATGGAACGTCACTCTTCTGTGCCGGAATGCAGTGGGTTGGATGGTTTTGACGATATGAAGCTTTATCTTCAGGCCTTTGAGGCACCCCAGTCCTCGGAACAGTTGTTGGAATTCCTTAAGGATGCATGCTGCATGCAAGTTGTGTACTTTCCTGGGCAAAGAATAACATCCCAAGGTCTTCCACCCTGTGGCATCTGAGGACGAAGCCGGTGTTCCCTCTGGTTAAGTGGAAACTGGCCTGCCCCATATGACCTTCACTTTCTATTTTCACATCTACTACTCCTCTCAGGGGCACTGGTTCCATTCTTCCATATGTGTAGATTCTGGCCTTGTTAGGTGTTAGTTTTGGACATGGTGATGGCTTGCAGAATTAGGTAGTGTCCATGACATTCACTGATGCACCCAGGTTTATGAGAGAGGTGATCCCTGCTCCTCCGATGTGTACTTTTCACATTGGTGGTGGTCTTCTGCAGTGATTCTCCCTGCCTGCAAAGGACACCGTGAAGACTTCATCGTTATTGTTGTCCTCAGGGCGACTCACGGACTCGGGATGTTGCGTTGAGTGCCCACCTTTGTCTTCATTCAGAGAGAGCTGGCGGAGAGTAGGATGTCCTCTTCCTCTGTATTGTGGGCTGGTGACTGGTGCACCACTGTGGCATACTTTTGCTAAGTGGTTCATTTGCCACATTTTGACCAGGACTTTCCTTGGACTGGACATACGTTGGGTGTGCGGTGTGTTAGGCCACAGTTCCCACACCCTTTTTCGGTTTGTTTGGTCAGGGTGTAGGTGCGTTGCCGAGCAGGACGTCGTTGGAGTGCGTCAACTTGTTCCTCTTTGACCTTGACTGCTCTGGTTGCTGTGGCCAGAGCTGCAACTCTTGCCAGCGCTACTTTTATGTCTTCAGCTTTATTGTCCGTTTGTTTGTGGGATCTTGCAAGGATTCGGATGTAGTCATGGGAGATGCCTGATGGCGGATGACCAGTTTGCATAGGGCAAATGATCGGCAACCCTGGATTAAATGGGCTCTGATTTTGTCTGGTTGATTTATGCCAATGCAGGTGCAAATAAAATACGTCCACTGACTTGCCTTTTGTCTGGTGGGCCTGTCTCAACATGAATCTTTCATAGTCAGGATTGAGTTGAGGTCAAAGTGCTGGTTTAGAGCTGCTATGGCAGCATCAAAGTCCTCATTGCCTCCTGTGTTGGGAAGATGTTCAAACAAGTCGTATAGTACTGCTCCGACCTACGTGCAATATCATGGATCATGGACATTTTCTCTCTTCTTGTTGTTTTTGATGTAACTAGAGTGCTTTGTTCTCTTCCCCAAAGTACGATGTGCTGTTCTGGGGCCTACTACGCTCTTATGACAGAGTTTTTGCCTTCCTAATTTGTTCAATTGTTTTTCAATTCGTGAATTTTGCATACCACAAGCCTTTGAAACTGCATAGCTTCACTCCCTGTGTTACAAATATCACTTGGTCATGCACACTATGAAGGTTACCATGTGTTCATTTCTTTTCTTCCTTTGTCTGATAAATATAGTCGTTTGGAATTAATACTTTTTTTTTTCTTCAATGTTCACCCAGTGTTTATCAGTTTTTGTTATTACGTCCTATTTTTTTCCTTCTTCTTTACCTCAGCACACGATCTGGGTGGGAGGGAGAGAGAGAGAGAAAGAACTGGCACCTTTCATGGTGCATGCCTTCCAGGCATACAGACGGGAACTTGACAGCTGTTGAGGAGGAGGGGGCGCATACACAGGAGCACGTCTTGCCCCGATGCAGGGCCGGCTTTAGCGATGGTGGCGCCCGGTGCGACAATCACTTTTGACGCCCCCACGTCTCATGACCGCCTCCTCGGATTTCCTCTCTACCACATGCAAAAGTGCCCCTCATCTCTTCTATCATGAGATATTGCTAAACACAGCGCCCCCTCCACAGGTAAATGCCCAGTGCTGCCTCACCAGTCGCACTTCCCTAAATCCGGCCCTGTCCCGATGCACCTGCTGGACTTCACCTGAGCAGGCATCCACTTAAGCTGCATGTTAGCAAATGCTGGTGCCTGCCCAGGAGAGTCTGATGCAGCGCTGGGTTACCAGGTGGTGATGGGGACGAGCAGCACACAGATCTGCGGCTTCGGTAAAGCTGTAGGCCATGACAGAACCAGTGCAGTGGGGAGCAGCACACCCAGGAATAGTGGCAATGGTCGCAAGTCACCAACCTTATTGCTGCGGGGATGGCGCTGTTGTCCACAGGTAGCCAGCCGTTTTCCAGGAGACTGCACTTCACCGAAGTGAGTTACATCGCATGGGGCAAAGCTGACCAGATTGAATTGCCGGTGTGGTGAGTAGCTCTTTGAATGCTTGGGAATTATCAGCATCTTCGCCAATGTGGGGTTTGGCTGGACCTCATGGCGTAGGCTGCAATACTATAAAATGACGGACACACAGGCAGTGTTACAGTGATCACCGAGTGAACCACGAGCATTCACTCTGCATTTATATATACCTTCAGGCCACACCTGGCCCTCTGCTTTTGCAGGGGTAACATTGCATGGTAGAGGCTGGGTGGCACTCTACAGGAGAGGCACGGCTGACAGGAAAAAGGGCTGTGGCGAGCCCGGTGCTTTAGGGTGGACCAGGCCCTCTCAATGTAGCCCAGTGTCTCTCCAAGTGGCTCGCCCAAGCAAGTCCAGTGTCCCTCCCAGGGAAGCTCAGTGGCCCTCCCAAGGGCCAGTCACAAGTGGAAAAGCATCTTCTTCTTAATGATGCATATGGGCCTGCAATCTTGCTTTCTAAGGCTAATTGTTTAACTATGACGAAAAACACCAACACCTTGGGCTACTTTAAGGTCGGATGGCTATATTCCAGCATGTGAAATGCAGGGGTACGTTTGATGCTCCTACCATATCAAAAGAGAGCCACAATATCCCATCTCACAGTACTTAATAGATTACACGCCAGAAATGATGTGATAGGAGTTTGCCACCCCAAGGAAAGTAATTGAAAATGTGCAATCCAAATGTATACCTTAGTAGTGGTTGTTTTTCATTTTTCCTGCTTTCACGCTATTTTTAACTTGTGGCACTACATGAAAAAATAACTACCATCAAAGCCACATGTTTTGACTTTTCTGAAGTGAAGACTTTTGACAAATTTCACTAATACAACACAGCACTGGCACAGCATTGGCAGGAGTAGTGCAAGTTCCCATGATACAAAGTGGACCACTGGCAGCTCTCTTGTGGGAACACTGGCAACAGGAGCTGCCACTGTCCTGCCTACTCCCACTCTCCAGAGGCATTTGCTGAAGGCAAAGTCTGCTACTATAATTAGGAGGAACTAACACTAGAGACACCACACCTTGGGGTTTTGGTGACTGCTTTCATTGAGTTCCAACTAATACTCCTTTTATGCCACAGGAGTAGATCGAAATGAGTATTACCACTGCTAAATAAGACCATGGATCCTAAGCAGATAAGATAATGCAGTAGGCTAATGCAATTAATGTCCAAATGTTTCTAGAATCTGTAGCTTCATACGTTCAAATCTCAGGCTTTCATTGCTAACACTAGAATGGGACAGCAAACGATGTAAACAAACTTGTATGTCCTGCCTTCAATATCAATATGAGGTGCATAGTGTCGCGGATCTGGACAAACAACACTTAAGCATCCAAAAATGTGATGTTTTGGGCATTTTTGTTTTTGTGTCCTCATTCTGCCAAATCACTTGTTGGCAATACTCCCTTCCCATTGCTGGTAAACCAGCCAGGGATGGAGTCGTTCCACCCAAGAATACGAAGCTGCTTCCACTTCCGCCCTTCACTGGTGTGCCCGTAGCAAAGAAGGGAACAGGACCGACAGCGATTCATTGGCTTAATCATTGGACCCCAGGTTTTTTAATCCAGTCCACCAACTTGGCCCAAACTTTTTTTCGACTACTGGGATCACATGCTATGTCCTGTTGACTTATAGATATATATATGTATTGTTCCCCAGGAAAACTAGCAAAATTTTCAGGAACACATTATTCATGTCCAAGATGTAGGGATCCGTCAGCAGACAACCTTCATATGTTTTTAACATGCCCAGAGATTACAAATTTTTGGATTGAAGTTTGTAAATTCTTAACGGAAGTCACAGGTATGCAGGTGAGGGTAAGTCCTCTACTTGTATTCTTTGGAATATGTCAAGATAGTGCCACCTACATTAACAAGCTGGTCGCAAGATTCATTTTTTATGTGATCTTAGTGGGGAGACAGGAGATTTGTAGATCATGGAAATCAGGTGTTCCACCTCCTTTTCTGTTGTGTAAAAAGAATATTATATCTATAAGTTTTGGGCATTTTTGAAGGGTAATGTGCATAACTCATTAAGATCTGTAATATTATTGGCTATCGATTTGTGTTCTTTCGCCATAAGTCTTGAAATTCAAGGTCTACGGGTTTCAGAACGGTGGCTGTATTGGGTAGGGATCATGAGCATTCTAGAATGTTGATAAGAGGAAATGGTGATGAAGTGCAGAGACGAGAAATGGGGGGTGATTAGAGGAGAGCATGAGGCTTGAAAATACGATGGTAAGGAAAAAGAAGCATAAGACAAACGAATGGTAAAGAAAGAGACAGATGAAATAAGAGGGTTAGAGTGACTGGAAAGGAAGAGAAGAAATATCATGACAGGGATGGTTGATTAGAGAGGAGTAGGAGAGTGATGCATCTCAAAGTAGAGAAGGTGATTTAGATGCTGTCAAAGGTGGATTAAGGAGGGTGAAGGATGAATCTGAGGAAGTAGGAGAATGGAGCAGGAGAATGATGAGCAAATATGGTGATGAAGTAGGGTGATTTTTGAGAGGGGGGGCAATAAGAGGTGAGTGAAGGGGAGAGGACTTGGAAATGGTGAGTGTGGAGATGAAGTTAGTGAAGGATCCGGATGCTGAGAAAGGTATTGATCAAAGAGGAGGGTGATGAGCGAATGATAAGGTGTCGGGTGAGAGAAGGAGTTTCAAGAGGAGAGTCGTAGAACAGAAGGGAGCGGAGAGTGATGGGTATGGATTTATGAGAATAGGAGATACTACCTGGAGAAAGGAACAGAACAGGAAGTGGAGAGGAACATGCCAGTCACAATTTAGAAGAGACAGTTCAGTTTTGATGCGTTCATATGAGCTGTACGTTTCCTCTGTGTTTCTCCAAATACCACTTTCTGTTGAAGGAACCGACAATCAATCCTTCCCCTAAAACAGATTCTGCTCAAGGAACTGACAGTCAAAAATTGGTTGAGAAATTAGCCACCAAATTAAAAGTGTAGCTGTCAACATTGAAATCTATGCTGTTGGCACTGCGGGCAGTTAAGGACTGAAAGAGGTGCGCATGTGATGTTTGGTCGGTTCTGCTCAGGTTATTTTCATTGCTTTTCCAATTTATTTTGCGCTTATTTGGAGAAAGTGTGCATCAATAAGGCCCCACCCACAACCTTAAAAGGTTACACAGGTCATTACTATCTACATATGGCACAAAGTCTTTGTGGATTGTCTACTTGCTCATAAACACAATGTTGGGAGCCGCCAGGGAGGAACAGGTACAGGGTATTTCTAGGTCCTTTAATACCCCCCACGCACCAACACATGCACAGCCACATGCATGGAAGCAGCTCAAGCTTCTTCCCAAAAATCACCAGCAGTGAAAGTAAGGCTGACAGAAGAGGTTGAGGTGGAGAGATTCTAGTTAGAGAAAGGGCAAGGGGATGGTGAAGCATAAAGGGGGAGGGTTATGCTCAAAAGAATGATGGGGAAGACAGTGAGGAGGCAGAGGGCGGTGAGGCAGCAATTGAGAGGAAGGTGAGGCAGAGAGTGAAGGGTAAGGTGGAGAGAGAAGGGTAAGGTGGAGACAGAAAGACGAGGTGGAGGCACAGTGAGAGGATGGTGAGGTGGAGAAAGAGAGAGAAGAGTGAGGTAGAAAGAGAGGAGGGTGAAGTGAGAGACAGATTATGGGGAAGAAGAGAGTGTGTGAGGTGAGAGCATACAGAAGGTAAGGTGGGAGGGGACCAGGGTGAAGTGGAAAGAACGGTGGGTGAAGTGGAAAGAGAGGAGGTTGAAGTAGAGAGAGAGGAGTTTGAGGTGGAGAGAGAGGGGTTTGAAGTGGAGAGAGAGGAGGCTGAGGTGGAGAGAAAGGAAAGTGAGACAGAGAGCAGAACAGAAAAAGCACAGAAATACAGAATTTAAATTAATAGATATGATTCAGTCAGTAGATAGAGTATGCAGTTCATTCCTCTACAAAGACCATCTAGCAAGCCCAGGCCCAGCTTGCAGAGAGGTGGAATGCTTTTCCATGGCCCTCGCAGATCTCGAATGCTGGATCCGGGCCTGGGCTGTGGTGATATGAAGGATGAGTAATAGGGGAAGGCCAGAGGGGAAAAGCAAGAGAAGAAGCTGAGGAGACAGGGATGGAAATAAAATTAACTTATCTTTAATATAATGCTACTACCACTGTTTCACAGTTTCAAAGCACTACAAGTGTTACTACTGCCAACTTTAATGAGGATCAATTTATCAACATGAGGAACTGAGATAGCCATGCAGAGATTTGAAATGATGAGTTTCAGGTAAAACCCACGTATCAGGAGGGAGGTTAAATGAGTAAAGGGAGGTGAAGGAGGACTGATGGCAGGATAAAGAGGAGATGGTGAAGAGGAAGGGCTGAAGAGGAGTGACGGAAAGAGAACGGTTGAGGGGAGAGCATGAACATTATTTAGAGGTGGGCAATGGTCTGGCTCGCCCTTCGCCACCTCTGGTGCTGAATTTGCAACACCTAGCCCCAAGTTTCAACAGCAGTTCCATTTTCATGTAAACATTTTATGTACTGTATAAGAGAAGGGAGCAGCTCCAGGCAGCACTTGACTGGGACTGTGCACTTGCAACTGTTTTAATGTTTCCCATGGAAGTGAGGTCTTGTTTAGCAACACTCCTTTCTAGGCCTCCCAGATTCAGGTTCCACCAAGCACAAAGTTGCTTGGCTTGCAGGCTTTGGTGTTTTTTCACTGAATTGGACGGCATCAGAAAATGTAAAAGGAATTGCAAGGACATGTGGAAGTAGTTTTGACCAGGCCTTCCTGTGCTACTGGGGCCCAGCTGTTTTTTGGGCCAGGAGCTGCCCTACCAAATGAGATGGCCAGTGTATTACCAGCATGGTCAGAATTCTAATGCCAATAATAACAATGAGAAAATAAGCTACATTTGCAATTTTTCTTCATTTTCAATAATAATCTAAACCACCAAATAAAATAAGAAAACACTACAAAAAGTATTTTGCTGCGGGTTACTTTAATCTTAAATCACTGTAAAAGCAATCAGAGGGAGAAATGCAATATTGCAAGAGGATTTCACATAAATAGGTATTCATGTACCAGTCCCAAACTCATTTATAACCTTAAACAGGAGCAAAAAGTTGATATTTTTCTATAAGGAAGCTGGCATTTTTCTGATCCTGAAGCTCTACACAGCTGGCAAGTTTTTGGTTTGCTTATGTGCATGGGCATCATTTAGGGATAGCTGTTACAATTGCAACTTCTATGCTTTGGCTTGCCACCCATCAAGGCCGGACTGTCCCTACCGGACCTCAGGCGTTTCCCCAGGAGGCTGGAAAGGGTGGGGGGCCAGTTTTGTTGCTGGGGGGCCGGTTTTGTTGCTGGAGGACCGGTTTTTCAGCAGTGCTGGCCCATAGTAACAAAATCAGCAGGCCAGCATAAGCCACACAGCACTCACTTTTGTTTCCAGACTCCCTGTGTTTTGAAATATGGTACAGTTTTAAAAGCACCCGCTGCAGAGAGCACTTTTTATCCACAATAAAAGTGCCAATATATCTCTGGTGATTAATCTTCCTGCTGGATTGAAATGGAGTTTTGTCTAGTGGCAGTTTTGACTCATCTAAGGTAGCACAGAGGGTAAATATGCTTGTTTCAAGGAATGTGTACCACCCGGATCACATACGTTTATTTTATGTGCATAGCTCTGTAGATTGCTGCTTTTGTCACAGAGATCCTTTTGTTACTGTGCAGTTCATAAATTACAGTTGTAATCTAGTTGTAATCTAGAACTGCCATCAAGCACGGTACAGGTTAGAAAGTTATGTTTTTTTCCAGTCTTTCATTATCCTAATGTTGCTAAAAAGGGTTTGTTTGGGTAGAATTAAATTCTTATTAGTAAATGTAACCCTAACCCCTGTGTTGCATCTTGAATCCTAAGTTTGTGCTTCTGCAGCCCAAGCACTCTTACAAAATGCCTACACCTCGTAGTGCTCTTTGTCATATGTAACATTTTCTGTACACTGACTTATCCACGTATTATTAATTTTCTCTATGTGTGTTTGATGTAAAGTGCTCCAACACCATAAACTGGTATTAGAGGGGCTATAAAATAAATTAAATACATGTGAGAGAGAGACTATGGGGTTATGAGTACCACTGTTGGAGGGTGATAGTGAAGGATTGTTGTATCCTGGTGCACTGTAAGCCCATCATTTACTATGCTTTAAAAGCTAATACAATTGAATATATAATGAAAAATGTAGAATGCACCATTTTTGCCATTTTTCTTCAAACTTTCTTAGTGGGAGAACCACCCCCCAAAACCCTCCTTGTAGTGGTCGGGCTTGCTCGCTGCGCTCACTTGCTACGCAACGTACAGGGGCTGGTCTGACAAAATTTGCTTTGGGTTCCCATTGCGACCCTGCTACCCATATGAGACTGCTTGCGACTTCTGTCAATTAAGTTTGCAACCCTGGACTAACTTGGGCGTCAGAAGATTTCTTCGTGTCTGCTTTTCAGCTCTGCAAGCAGGCAAAAATCCAAAGCCAAGCTAGCCCCTGTTGCACACATAACATCATTTAAGAAGAGGAAAGTGGGAGATTAAAAATAATAAGTGGGAGAATCTATTTTCCCCTATAGACGTCTATTGAAGCAAAGGCAATTATTCACCTGAATCATGTCTATTGGCATGTATGCAGTTGCTGTTTTAGGTTGATATTTCAAAAGAGAACAACATCTGAATTTCACCGATTTTACCAATTTTTCCCAAGGTATTGATATAAAAATGTTGGTCGCTTCCTTTACCCCTGGTATTTTGGTAAATCGATGTACATGGGGGAGAGGAATGGGTGAGGAAAGATAGTGAAGCAAGGAAGGTGTGAGCTGTAGATAACGAGTGAAGAGAAAGAACTGAGAGAAGAATGAGAAGAGAGTGAGATTAGTAGGAGTCGGATCAGGGATGTGGAAGAAAAAAATGCTTTTGAGGGAGAGGGTGACGGGTGACCTAGAATCACATACTCTACCCAAGCCTGGATGGTGTCAGAGTATGCAATAGATGTGTGGGTAAACATGCAGTATAAACATATTCCATGCATGAAAAGTTATGTCTATTTGGGACTTGCAAAAAAAGAGGTTACCGAAAGCAATGGGAAGCTCTTTCTTAGTAAAACTAGTAGATTCATTTAATTTGTTGTTTGTTTCCTTAAAATCAAGGAGGGAAGGCAATCCCCATATCCAACAGGACCGTCTAGCGCTGTTCCAATTTAGGAAAGAGTTGAAGATGCACCTCTTTAAAGAACACTACTTCACAAAGCATTCACCATCCACAACTCAGTTTCCACTTCCATCACTCATTGACTTGAAGCTGCCTTTGACCATGTACATTGTTCAGTTTGTTTTAACAAGGGGGTACTGTTCCTATACGCGGGGTGCAAAAAGTCACCCACGCATGGGGGTGCAAATAGTCACCCGTGCAATGAAGATCAGAAAGGTGAACAGATAGAAAGAGAGAAGATATCCTAGGAAAAAAGGGGACCCATTAGTGAAGTGGAACAACCACTTGTTGTCCTCTGTTGCCCTCACACCCCCCAAGAGGTGTCATGCTTCATAATTGGGCAGTTGCTCCTCGTAGGGCTGGCGCTGCAATTCCCTACGGGTCCCCCGAAGGGTCTCTTTGTCGGAGATCTTTTTAAGGACTGCCGGATGGTGCATGTGGGTATGTGGGGTATGGGTCCAGATGAGGGTGAAAAAGGTGCGTGCAAGGTAGTGAAAAGAGTTAATAAAGGGTAAACATGCAGCAAATGTATGAATTGTAAACCCTTGGCAGGTAAACTGCTAGTTAAAATCTTGCCCCAGAGGCACACTATGTCCGGGTGTCAAAAGGTCATGGGTCGACATGTTTCGCGCCTGCGTCGCCTTAAGGGTCGTTGGCGCTTCTTCAGGACCAGAGCAATGATATACAAAGTGCATGTGATAAAAATAACTAAACCCTCTAAATCAACAGAGCGAGGCAGTAACCTGTATACCTATAGTGTGGCTACAGCTGCATGATGAAAGAACGCTCCTGATGAAAACCTATAGTGTGGCTACAGCTGCATGATGAAAGAACGCTCCTGATGAAAACCTATAGTGTGGCTACAGCTGCATGATGAAAGAACGCTCCTGAAGAAAACCTGATCGTTCACTCGACATCCTTGCCGATACTCGATGGGGGGCCCGTTCACAGCTGGGTTGGAATCTCGATGGTTCCCGTTACCAAGGTCTACAACTATGGTCGTATCGCCACATCCTATTCTGATCTGGTTGGGCCCTCCGACGACTTGCCGCTGATGTCCGAAGTGTCGGTTCTAGTTCTCAAGCCTCCTATGCGGCTAGCAACAGTAGCAGGTTTTCAGTTTGTGCCATAGAACTACCACATACATACATACAGACTGGAAACTTTCAGTTCAATTGTATTCATGGTGGGATATCAGACAACTGTTTTACCAATGGAGAGTGATGCACCACACAGGCTCCTTGCAGCCCCTCAGGTGCAGGGAGAACCAAACCCCTTCTTCGAGACATAGCTGAGGCATTACGTGAAATTTTAGATGCGCTCATCAATTTTTGCAGAGTGGTCCAATAACTTTGCGGTACTGAACAAAACACTTTCCATGTTTGCGCCACTGCGCACCTTAAAGCGGATGCGCTGGGTGCAAACAAGGAAAGTGCACCCAATCTGGAAGAATGCGCTGCTCTCCGCCTGCCATTATCTGGCACTATTTCGTCTCTCTAGAGGGCCGCACTTAGAAGGCGCACTGAAAGTGCGCCACCTCTTTGTTGTGCACTTTCAGTGTGCATTCTAAAGGCATGTTTGCCTCTGCGCCCACATCGGTAATAAGGCACAGGAACAGAGGCAAAGTGACTCCCTCATTTACATGGGACATCTGCAGCCCCTTCTATAATACCAAAGGGTCCAGGGGCGCATAAAGTAGGCGCACATACCCGTTGTGCCCCTGGGGCGCTTGTGTAATAGAGCTCCTGGTGTTCAACCTTGAGCGAAATCCCTTTCATACAGACTCTCCTTGCAAAGGTCTTGGTTCAGAAACTTTGGATTGGTTAATAAAGTGACTACAAAAGAAATTCCAGATTTACTTAAAAAGAATGCAGTGTAGTGCTGCATGAAAATCTACAGAGTTGTGTTTTGAGATCATGAAAAAAATTGCACAGCACCATATTTACCTAGTCATGCACCAATAATTCCATTGGCCATGCTTCTGCTAAAAAATTTAAAAAAACACGTATTTGCATTATGCTGAACAATTTAGCACTGTGCCACTGAGCAAAGGCGAGTCAGCGATATCTTGCATGAGTTTCACACTTATGCCCGCCATTGGCATTTAGCACCAATCTGGGGCCGTATTACCGATGGTGCGCGCTCCGGGGGTACTTTGGTATTATAGAAGGTGACGCAGGTGCTTGTGCGTCCCCTTCTATAATACCGATAGCGCTGATGCACTTAAAGTGTCAGCGCAATCAACAGAGGGTGTTCCCTCATTTGCACAGAGGCATGCCCTATGCAAATGAGGGAATTCCTTTGACTCTGCACCCGTGCTATATTACAGACGCAGATAAAGAGGCAAAGATGGCGCACTTTCAGCACGCCTCCTGACAATAGCCCTCTGCAGGGGGTAAAGGGGGTCCCATGGTCACTGACCGTAACCGCCTGCAAGGGGATCTCTAATGCCCTTTGAAAGTGCAGGCGGATGCTGCCTGCACTGTGAAAACACAGGAATGCGCTGCCCTGGGGGCAGCGCGAGTTCGCGGCTGCTCTGGGGGCATCGCACACACCATAATGGGACACATTATCACTGTTTGCGCCAGGCGCACCTTCTGAGAGGTGCCCCGGGTGCCCGGGGCGCAAGCATTGATAATGTGTAATACGGCCCCTGATATCAACTTTCAGCACGGAAGCTAATCAGCTCTACAATTTGCACTGCTGTCTGTTGGATTATGCCACTTTCCATTGTGTGAGCGCACCGCGCTAAACTAATAAATCTGAGCAGGAATATTTTAAATTAAATATCATTTGCACACTTCTGTCCATAAACAGATATCTGGTTCCTAATGTAATTTTAAACAAGATCTGTTTGAAGAAGTTCGCAGGTCTAGGATTTTGTGCTCAGGGATTATTCCTAGAAAGGACAAAGGCATTCCCCCATCAAAGTAGCAAGCTGCATCTTGGACATCTCCTCACCGCCAATCCCATGATTAGTGAGTGTGGCGGGCTCCACTAGGAGCTCTTTGAAAGGTGTGTGTTTTTTAAAGATTTTTTGATATGCACCTTCCAATTAGTCAGTTGATTTGGGGCCCTATTATAAATATAAAAATTAGTTCAGGGTAGCTATTAAATTATAGCTCACTGTACTCACCAATCATGGAGATTGCAGTGAGGAGGAGACCAATGATGAATCAGTGGGTCAGGGAATTCATCCTTTTTAGGAAAAATCCCAGAGCACAACACCCTACACCAGAGAATATATCTCGTTTTAAAATCACGTTAGGGACTTGAGATCTGTTGTTAGGGACTAGTTGTGGGAAAGGTGTATCTTCGTCCTCCTGTCCTCCCTTTTCCCCTTTATTGTGTATGAACACTTCTTCCCTGTTTGGGCATTCACATTCTAAGGAAACAGATGCAGCAGAGGTTAGCAACCCCTCATGAAGGGGAGGATACCATGGTAAAACATACATGGACACCCAGCCTTCTAGAAGCCATCAAACCCACTTTTCCCTTTTCCACTTTCTGAAGCACCCTCCACCATCACATTCCAAACAGCCTAAAGGCATAAGCATATTCAATATGCTGAATCACATGACATTCTGGCAGTTAGGCAGGTGAAGCACCAGCAGCCCACTAGACCCATCTCTTAATTGCTGCACCCAGCTAGCAAAATCCCACCCCTCTCTACCTTAGCATGAGCAGTTTATTCAACCACTGACTAATAGTGCATTGTCAGATTACCATGCCCCCACCACTGGTGCTAGGAGACTCCTCATGGACCAGAGCACTGGAGGTCAACCAACTGACAACAAGTCACTCTCAGCACAATACTCAAATCAACCTCACCACTTCACTCTCAGTTTTATAACTTCTCTGGCCTAACATTTCCTACATCATAGAATCCCTCAACTGTATGCTTACACTGACCATAGAGGCTAAGGCCAATTGACAATTTTTGAACTCCTCATCACACTTCCCTTAACATTATCTGACTTAGGACTTCATACTCTGCGTGTTCATGTGCGACAGCAGGTCCTACAAGCTCCATTGTACATGTGCACCACCTTATTTTCTAGTCTGAGCAATGGACCAATGCCAATCTTAGCCAATATTGAACAGTGGTGCAATGAACAAAACAAAAAGTCACAAATACAAAAATAAACACGTCAGTGGAAGTCACATGGTCTCAAAGTACCAGCAGTACATGGCACAATAAGTTGAACGTCATGTCATTTGCACGTCCTAAGTTTAAATCCCAGTAAAGCTAACTCAGACTTTTATCCTTTAGAGGTGGAAAACCTAAGAATACCTATTATGTACAGCACTTAGAAAAGAAAAAAATGGGGCATGAAACACCATATAAAAATAAAGTTATTATAAAAGCTCGGCCTGCTATAGTAAAAGGGAGTCAAAAAAGATAACACAAGAGAAAGTAGGTGGCAGAGGTAGAGTGACAGCAAGTGGCTAGTCTAATGCGTGAGAGAGAAAATTAGGGAGAGAACTTAATAGCATCGATACAATGAGATGGATAAAAAAAGTGACCTGTCCGTGATCGCAAGATGGCAAAGACCTTGTTGATGTGACTCTTCATTCTGCAATCAAGGTCGTCCGCACAACTAACAGAGAAAAGAAAGTATGTTATTTTTCTAGTGATCAGAATATATTTGCAAAAAGAGGTTCTGCAATACAAGAAACAAGAACTGTAAAAGTCTGAAAAATAAAAACATCACTGAATGATCTCTTATACTAGGGGCATCATAAAAATTACTCTGCCTCTACATTTCTACCTTCCACCAGCTTGGTCCACTGTGTAGGTTTCAGCTTTTTAATTAAAGTCAGTATTCCCTCCCGGCCCTAAGGTCTTGAATTTGTTTATTGATTTTAATATGTTCACTATCAAAAAATTTTTATGGAATACACATACAGTCATCTGCATTTTCTACCACCTCTCGGGACTAGGAATCTTTAGATCTATTTGTATTTCTCTCTCTTTCTTTCAATCTGTTTCTAATATATTGTTCCTAGAGTTGTATAGCTCATTCATGTATTTTATCCATACTCTTTCTGTTATTGAAACCGTGATCATCCATTTTCTTTTGTCTCCATGATCGTTCCTACACAGTTTCAAATTGTTTCTTCTGAGTGCAAAGATTATTCTTGTCAATTGATGTTCCTATTGTTTATATTTATGTGGCCTCATTTGTTTCTGGAACTCTGTTCTAAATCCCTTGATTTAGTCTTCATCATCCAAAGTGATCGCCATTTTGGCGATGATCTTTATTTTTTTGCTTCATCCCAAAATTCAGTTTAAGTGGATGATGGTCACTGCCACGAAGTTCACCCTCATAAATCTAATTTTACACATAAGAAATGAGAAATAACGAGATGTTAAGATTACATAATGAAGTAAAGAGGTGGTTCTCTGTTATCAAATGTTGTCCAAGCAGGTAGATCACCTCTAAATATGTTAATGGCAAATAAGTTAAATGCTTTTACAATATCTGACAACTTTTTTCCTCTTTTTTTCCATCTTGGTTGCCTGGAGGCTCTGAACCGACATTTCCAGGCATTCATAGATTTCATCATTTACAACCCGATCTGAGGTATTTTGGCATTACTGCAACTTTGTTCTTCATCATTCAATAGACTAACTGGGGAGGTTGGATAAACAACTATCATTTTCTCTACTAGGAGGGAAATGAGTATTAATCAGTATCATGTGTGTAGAGCCCTTGCTGCTACCTTTCAGCAAACATACTAAAATTGCTAAAAACTCCACTTCCTTATGACATATCTGAACCAAATCTAGATGAAGTTACATATTTATATAAAACAAATAAACCTACTGCTGGTCTATCATGAGGCCTTTTCTCTGCCTTCTAGCCAATTACAATATAAATGATAAAGTCAATCTCAGAAATGTGATGAGTTTCTTTCAATGCACTAATTGTTATTTCATGTTTCCCACGTTCAAATTCTAGCCATTTGTTGCATCTGGCGAACCCTGTCACATTCCCGGTAGCTACATTCAGAAAGCTGTTACGAGTGCTGATCTATCTCACCTTTTTTCATATGGTCACTAACCTTGACTAGTCTTCTTTCGGACCATTCTTGGGGTCGTTTTCTGTATATTCTAGTAATTGTCTCAATCCCTCTCCATTTATTGAAGTTGTTTTATCTTATCTGTTGCTTCTCTTACAGTCGCTTCAGATAAGTAATTAGGCAGCAGTCACACTCCTATTCTTCTAATTTCAGAATGAATGCCAGCTTTATTAGTATTCCCTGTATGCTCTTTGACTGGCATAATATCTATATCATACATATGATTACCATTTACTGAATTAATAATTGCTATGGTTATAATCTATGAAGAAAATGCAAATAAGTTACTTACCTTTAACTGCCGTTATCCTGTATTAGTATCTTTCATAGATTCACATCCTTGAATTATTCCCCATCTTTGAAGTAGGAGTCCACACGGTACCATAGTAAAGAAGTATGTAGAACTATCTTAGGCTATAATGGCACCAGGCCATCAGTTTCATAGCCTATCTATGTCCCTTTTAAAAAAAGGACCAAACGAACTATGACCCTCTATAACACTGCCAAGAGACACCGAGTCCTTCAGACTTTCAAGCACAAGTGGGGATAACATCCCAAGTCATAAGGGGAGCCTCTCAGGGGAGGGTGGGTCGCATCGGCATCTATGATAGATACCAATACTGGATAACTGCAGTTACAGCTAAGTAACTTATTTTCTTATCCTTTATTAGATCTTTCATAGATTCACATGCTTGAATCAGAACAGCAAGCAGTATTGTAGGTAATGTAAGTACCCTTAGAGGATGGTGGATGACAAAGCAATACACCTTTATTGTATGTATCTATAACATAGACCTATATTGAAATTTAAGCATTCTGATCTATAACTTTTAGCTAAATAAACATTATTAGAACACTCAAGAAGCAATATAGATAGCAGTCTTAAAAGCATTTGAATGTAATATGAATAAGCACCACTGTTTAAAGAGGCTCACCTTATCGGAGTAGATGGTGTAACACCGACTGGCCTACGGCTGCATCACTTCGCTGTGTCGATTCTAGGCAGTAGTGCTGCATAAATGTGTGGGTGCTCTGCCACATGGCAGCATGGCATATCTTCTCCAGTAGAATGTCTGCATGCAGAGCAGCCGAAGAGGACACTGCTCTTCTAGAATGCACTTAGCTTTCATCATTAGGGGTTTGCCCGCTTTGGAGTGGCGAAACTAGATTATTGCCGAAATCCATCATGCTATTGTTACTTTCATTACTGCAGTCCCTTGAAGACCTTGTCCATAAGAGACTAGTAGCTGATCCGTTTAGTGGACATGCTTAGTTCGGTGGAGGTAAACGTGAGACACCGTCTAATGTCCTATGTATGGAGAGGCCTTTCGGCCAGTGTAGCTGGATTGGGAAAAAAGTTTGAAGTATGACAGGCTCATTGAGATGAAACTGACAAGGAACCTTCGGAATTAATTTTGGGTTTGTTATGAGAAGTACGAACTCTGCTGTGAAACGTAGAAAATGGTCTTGTGTGTTGAAGGCCTGTATATAGCTAACCTTTTTCGTAGATGTGAGCGCTTGTAACAGTGCAACTTTCCACATGATAAACTTTAGGTCAGCCTTGTGAATGGGTTCGAGAGGATGTTTCATTAATTGTGAGGTGACCATATTGAGATGCCATTCTGAGGGAGGAGTTTGCACCAGTGTCAAAACTCTGAATAGCCACCTAATGAATTGCTTTATGACTCTTGTTGAACAGAGAGATAGAGTCTCTGTAGAGCACAGTACCTTGAGATAGCCACAAGGTGAACTTTGACAGACGAATTAACAAGGCCTGACTTAACATGCAAGAGGAGATAAGGCAAAATCTGTTCAAACCAATGTAAGTCATTCTGCTGACAAAAGGAACATAACCCTTTCCATTTTAACTTGTACGTTTTTTATTTGTGCCTCCGCTCTTGCTTTGGATATGATATCTCTGCATTCTTGAGTGATATTTAAGTCTCTGAACTCATAGATATCAGGAGCAAGTGGAGAGAGACTGGCTCTGGATGTAATATCTGGCCCTGGTGCATAGTCAGGAGTGTTTCCATTGTTGGAAGGCATATGGGAATGGTCCCTGTCAGGAGGATGAGCTCCGTAAATCAGTGCTGCCTGGGCCACTTGGGAGCGATCAAAATGAGGTGACACTGTTCCACTTGCATCTTGTTAAGAACCTTGGGAATTAGTGGGAAGGGGGTGAAGGTGTATGCATATTTTCTGGACCATGTCATGGAAAGGGCATTCCTTCATGACCCTGGGAGGGTATATCGACTGGCATAGAACTGGCATTTTGTGTTGCTGTTTGTCACTCAACGCTTGTTTCCCCTAAAGCGAGAAGATCTTTTTTCAGTTGTAGTGGGTTCAGTTCCCACTCTTGGTAACTGTTTTTGGCTCTGCTTAGAGTGTACGCAAGGTCTTGTGTACTCCAGACACGTGTTTGGCCTTCAGGGATATCTTTTGGGTCATGAGCTAACTCTAGAGCTCTTGGGCTTTGTGAGTCAGTCTTAGAGATTTAATACTCCCTTGCTTGTTGATATAATACATGCTGGTTGTATTGTCCGTACGAACCAGCACCGAGGTTCCTACTGTCCTTGGAAGAAAGGCCTGCAGGGTGAGAAAAATGGTTTTCAGTTCCATGCGTTTGATGTGCATATCCTTTTGACGAGTCAACCACTTTGCTTGGATCAGTAGGTCCAGCCTTTTAGTGCAGTATCCGTGTTAACAACGAAATTGGATACCAATGGCAGAAACTTGAGGCCTTGTGAGAGATGAGATCTGTGAGACCGCCAAGCTAGCTGTTCTATCACCCTGGGGGTTATGGTTATCAAGTTCTCAAAGGAATCTTCTGATTGAATCCATTGGAGCTGCAGTTCTTCCTGCAAGGGTCTCATCTTGAGGTGCTCCTGTGGAACTAGGTTGATGCGGAAGAAATCATGCCCAGTAGCAACTTAAACAACCTCAATGAAACATACTTTTTTCTTGCAATTCTGTGAGCTAAGTCTGCTAGTCACCTTTGCCTTTCCTGGGAAAGGAAGGCTTTGTTCTGAGTTGCATCTAGGTTGGCGCCTATATACTGCATCGTTTGACCTTGAGTATTTGAGGATTTTCATCAATATGCAGTGAGACCCAGCTTGAGAAACAGTGACAGTCAGGCTTTTGTAGCTCTGGCAACTTGTCTTGAAGTTGAAGCTTTAAGCAGCCAGTCGTCTAGGTAGGGGAATATCTGATGACCATGTTTTCTGAGAGCGGCTGCTACTGGGCCCAAACACTTGATGAATATGCGGGCACTGACTTGAGGGCGAATGGGAGGACTCTGAATTGGTAATGGGTACCAGCTACAGTGAAGCGGATATCTTTGCGGTGTTTTGGATGATTGGGGATATAGAAATATGTATCTTCCATGTCTAGAGATGTCATGAAGTCTCCACTGTTTGGGACGTGAAAGATGTTGGAGAGAGTAATCATCCAAAAGGATTGCTTGTGGAAGAATGTGTTTAGCTTCCTGAGATTTAGGATGGGTCTCCATTCCCCTGATTTTGTGCGTATAAGTAAAAAGCTGGATTAGAACCGTCTTCCCTTTTTAGCAACCAGAACCATCTCTATTGCTCCCCTGTCAAGCATTATAAGGGCCTCCGATCTTAATCAGTGAAGACTAGGGGGTATGCTCCCCTTGGTGGAGTGTTTGGTGGTCTTTCTGTAAACACCAGAGTATGACCATAGGTGACTAGGTCCAATACCTATCTGTCTGAGGTGATGCTTTTCCAATGATCGAGGTAATTGGAGATATTCACACCCACTGGGTGAGAAGATGGTGGTGTAGCTGGTACCTGGATGAGGTCACTGTTTGCAACCTGTATCCTGGCTCTGAGGTGGTGGCTTTCTGCAGGGGCCTTGCTTAAAGAATCCCACTGTGGGTGGTTGATGGTATGTTTGCTGTTGGTACGCAGACTTGTTTTGGGGCTGGTAGGACTGGTATTGCTGGGGGCATTGGTAGTCAACCCTGTAGGTTGAGAAACCTCACCCACACGCCCCCTAAAACAGCAACTTCCTTTATTGGAGGGGTGCTGAGGGATTTTGCTGTGTCAGTGTCCGTCTTAATGGCAAGAAGAGAGTCATCAATGTGATTACCAAACAGTATGTTCCCATCATATGCCATGTCAAGTATCTTAGATTTGACTTCGGGCCTAAAAAGAAGTTGCTTTAATCCATCCCTGGAACCTCCAAACAGCTGTGCCTGCAAGTTGACTGAAGCCTGAGGAGGCAATGTCCATGGCGCAATCTATAATCTCAAAGGAGGTGTGTTCGCCCTTCTGTAAGATCTTCTTGGCTTCAGGTCTTTTGTCTTCAGGGATGACGTCAATGATGGAACAATATCTGACCACATCGACTGGTCACAGTGGCGCAGAATAACCAGGGATTTGGCTGCATGAACTGTAATGGCAGACAAGGTGGAAAACCTCTTGTCGATGTTGTCTAAACTGCGCCTTTCTTTTGTCTGGCGGTGGAAGATATAGGAGTAGAGGGGTTTTTGGATTTACGTTGTGCTGCACGAGAAATTGCAGAGTCAGGTTTGGGGTGTCCTGTCAGGAATGCAGGGGAATCATCTGGGGCTCTGTACGTCTTGTCAATACGAGGCAGGATAGCCACCACTGTGGCCGGGTTCTTCATTATCTTGACACCCTCTTGTCAGACGTAGTTGATGATGGGTATAGCCCGGACTAACTTTCTTGTTTGTTCCTTGAAATCATAAAGGAAACAGTCAAACTGCTTAACTGATATAGGGGGTGGAACATGGCTGACGCTCTTTCCATGAGATTATGAAAATATCCAATGTCCTCTGAAGGCGAATTTACAGGTTGTTGAGGAGGTGGAGACAGTGGGGGTAGATGACACAGATAAGGCTGTTTCGAAGGAGAATTATTTTTGCTTCTCCTTTTTAGAGTCCTTAGCCTGATGAGAACTCCTCAGGGACTTCCTGCTCTCCTCAGAAGTCCCTTCATGGGATTCTCTGAGTTTTGGCTTTTTGAAGCCACAAAAGCAGCCTCCCCTCCCTGTCCTTCAGTGTTTTTGAGGAAAACGTGTGACAAATCTTGCACTCTTTTACCTTGTACTGGGTGAAGGAGGCAGTAAAGGCAATCCTTATGTGGGTCATCAACATGTACCCATTTTCTCCCCTCAGGTCTTGCAGGGATGGAAAAAATATTTTCTGTCAGACATTGTGGTAGTAGAAAAAGCTTTCAATATCTTTCTTGAAGAAAACTGAGCAGAGCTCATGGAGACTACCTTCACACATGATGAGTGGTGAAATTCTGAGGGACTCAGCCTCTCCTGGGAGTGTTCTAGAGGGGGCTAGCACCTGATTGGTCAGACTTCAAGTTTGGTCCTTTTTGCAGAAAAAAATGATTTAGATAGGCTATTAAACTGATAGCCTAGTGCCATTATAGACTGTGATAGTTATATATACTGCTTTACTATGGTGCAGTAGAACTTCCACTTTCAAGACGGGGAATGAATCAAGCATGTGAACATATGAAAGATCCAATACTGGATAATAAGCTATTGTTTTATGTATGACTGTTTCTCCTGTAGTATTTCTGTAGAATGATTCTAAATCAACATCCTTAGCCTTCACCCCTTGTAAAGGTAATCTCATATGTAACATTTCAAGTGTTCTTCTATTGAAGGAGGGAGAGCCTATCATTGCAGATTTTCAGATTTTGGAATTAAGGATAATGGATTTGATTGAGCACAGGTTTCCACCCATTTCCATTTTCCAGTGCCTCATTTTAAATGTTTTCTACACGTTCACCATCATATATAATCAGTGTTATCATATATATACCTGAACTCTGAATTACAATATTTCCTTTCTTTAGTGTAATCCCTCATCTCTTCTAACTCTTGACTGAATCTGTAGTAATATTTTTAATTGTTCCCTCAGAAGGCTTCCTAATTTCTAGGCTTTCTAAGTCAGCTGTAAAATCGAGACTATTGTTCATGTCCCTATAGATGTAATACTTTAAATTTCTCTATAGGTACATTTAATGTTATTCAGAGGTAGGATTGGCTTAAGTTAAGCTCCTCAGTTTATACTTCCCTACACCTTCAAGAAGGAGACCATGGTTCTCTGACTTGTTGAAGTTCTTTTGTATTATTCATTTGCTTTTCCTTTATTACCTCACTATTGCCATTATCTACCCGAATGCTCTCTATGGTATAGAAAATGTTTAGGCCACAGACAGCCAAGATACACTTATGGAGGTTATGTTCTTTAGCACATGGATTATGGAACCTGTTAGGTGCCACCTAAAGATCCTGTCCTGGAAAGGGACCCTCTGAGGTGCATGGGGAGGAACATATAATGTACAGCTGAACAGGCCTGTGGACTGTAGGGAAGAAGCCTCTGAGGTGACATGTAAGGTCTGTGGCGGTGCCGCAGAAGGAACTTGTCACTTTTAGTTGATGGAGCCTCTGGGCTGCAAGTGAAAGAGCCTGTAAGTTGTTGGAGATGGAGTTTCTGGCTCACCGGGCAAGGATTTGTGAGGCTTAGCTAGGGAGCCTATGAGGATCCGTGCAGGAACAGATGGGGAAGAGCTTGTAGGGTGCAAGGGAAGTTTCCTTGAGGTGTTGAAGAAGGAAAGATCATGTGAACTGCTAGTTAAGGACCTTGTGAACTGGCGAAGAGCCTGTACAGCTCGGACCCTTCCGGACACATGATGTGTCTGAATTTCATTGACCACCTCTGACTGCCTTCCCAGAAAGCAGTGACTCTCTTCATAACCTGGCAAGGTACAGTACAGCACTTGAAATACTAGTGACCTCTAAGTGACCTTCCATGAATACTACCACAGCAAAACTGGCCTGCTGGTCTGATCTACGGGGAAGCACTGGACCAAGAGGTGTCCGGAGTAGTGGTGATTGATAAATGATCCCTTGTGCTATATTTTGGGACTAGTACTAATACATGCTTTCCCTTGAAAGCAAGATGTTGTAAAAAGGCAGGCGCACAGACACCTGTAAGTAAACTTAATGCAGGTTTATTTAAGATAAAGCTCGCATACAATCTGGCAAAGATACAAAACATCTCCCTTTTTCTAACAACAAAGAAAATAAACATCAAATAAATAAAACAAAATCAGTTAATACAAAAAACGAAAAAAAACATTCTTAACATAAGAAATTATAAAAGGAAACAATCATTATAGCAACACTTCTGACTATAACAAATGGAGCCAAAACAATTACTCCAAGACAAAATCCTCAAATTGCTTTGGAATCCTACATAAGCATTTAACAAGTGGATTATGTGGTTTTGCCTTGAAATTGTCCTCTTCCTGAAAACTTTTGGCAATGACCATTTCTTGCTCAACTCCTTTATCAAACCCGGATAAACCAATGTCCTGATCACCCTCAAATACCATCTGCCATGTCACCACACATTCCACCATTGACCATTAGACAGTTTCACAGCACAACCATCTTCACTCACTTTTTCACCATGGTGAGGAAAGCCAAATTTCACATTGCCTTTCATCACTTCAGAAATAGGTAATGTGACTTAAGCCTAATCTCCCTTAACAATAAGTAGAGACTTGATTTAATTTTTGATGCACTGCCTGACATGCTGGCATGGGGATGTACCACCTGTCAAATTTATAAATGACTGCTATGCAGGCTGCCATTTATAATGCATTGACAGGAATCACCGTTACAGTGGTTCCCCTCAATGCATATTGCGGTTTGGTGCAGGGCTGAGTCAGCATGATTGGGTGGGTGGACATGGAGCCATTTCTCTGCCTCCCCTTACTCCTTTGTGCTATTAAAGAGGTTTGTCTATGGCGGTAATGGAGTTGTCACCGCCGTAACCAAACCTAAGGCCTGACTGTAATTTAGTCCACCTGGCAGACCAATATGCTGGTGGTGTGTATATTTCTTGTGCGATGGAGTATACATACCACCAACATATGATCAGGCCCATAGATCTTTTAATCACATCAGACTTCCTTTTATTCCACTTTAGACTCACATGAATATTAGACAGCATTTTCTTCAAATAACAACAACACTTGTCAGTGATTTTAGGCAATTTACTTAACCACAAAGGCTTAAGAAAATCATGCACTGTCCTTCACCGCAAAGCTACAAATAGGAAAACACCGGTCACTCTATGTGGAGTTTTGCGATACAACCATAGCATCGCCCGAACAGCATGTCCAACATCCACACCCTCAATCACAGCACCCCTAATACCCTGAATGAGCACAAACTGCACACCATTATACAAAACAAGTTCAGTAGTAAAGCCCTTTCTGGCAAAACATCAATGAGAAAAGTGAAAACTGCCTTAGTAATAGTTTCATGAACAAATTTCACCTCCAACCATTCTTATAGATTGTCAACTAACACGGTTTCAAAATATTGCACATTTAGAAGCTTTTAGAATGACCCCAAAACATCAAGACTAATTTTGTCCCAAATGCTCTCTGGACTACCTACCTAACTCTTCGGTGTTGTGAGACACTTTAAATTCTGGTCATTTTGAGAACAAATGAGAACAAGACAGAGTAGTGATCACTATATTCTCATTAGCACCATATCACCACCATATTCTCCACAACCTTATCCATACCTGGTCAACAATAAGCTTCTCTAAATCACTTCTTATTAAGAGTAATACACAAATGATCCTCATGAATTACATACAATAACCTGTCTCCGACAGAAGTAAGAGAAACTCTTTTGTCAGCTCTGCACAACAATCTGGACTCCGCAGGTAATTTAGTCAGACTTTTTGCTTAATGACTGGAAATCTACAGAAATATATCTTCTTTAGGCCACACTTCAAGTACTCCATGACCTTCTCTAAAGGAACATTGTGTTCAACAGCATTCCTCCATTACTGTTTACCTACACACTTACCATCATCCCAAACTACACTTCCAACCAAACAATCATCATGTTGATCATCCAAGAAATCATGTGCCTTATCACTTGAACAAGAAGCCGGGAAAGGCAATCCATCTTCTTATTCTTGCCACCAAGTATGTATTCCACTAAAAAGTTTCACAATTGATCTAACCAACTTAATAATAGCTTTTGTCTAATGAACAAAAAACCCTAATTACAGGCACCAATAGCTTATGATCAGTAGGCAACAAAATGTTTGTACCCCAAACATAAGCTGCTTGACTGCCCAAAAGCAAGCAAGCATTTTACCTTCAAGTACTAAATAAAGCCTCTCCTGCAGTTTAAAAGTGTGTGAGGCAAAAGCGACAATACGTTCAGACTCTGCCTTACCATGAGACAGAACAGCCCTAAGACCAACAGTGCTTGCATCAACTGTAATCACTAAAGGTTTTCCCAGTTGATAAGGGGTGAGAAGTGGAGCACTGGACAATTCTTTCTTTACTTTTTAAAAAGCTGCATCCTGACTATGATCCCATACGAGCTTTGCATTTTTCTTTAACAAAGCTTGAAGGAGAACAGCTCTAGTAGCTAAATTTTGAATACATTTGGGGTAGTACTCAGTCATACCTAAGAAGGCTTGGAGTTATTTTCTATTTCTTGCTATTCTAGCTACCTTTTTGATTGCTTTAATCAAACCTGGACATAGACCAAAGCCCTTCAAAGAAATTACTTATCCAAGATATTCCACTTCCTGTACACAAAACTCACACTTATCTTTTTTCATTCTCAAACCCTTCTTACTCAACACACCCAGCACAGCATTTTCAATCTCAACATGTGTTCCTCATAATCCTTAATAAAGACCAAAATATCATCTTGAAAAACAAAGACACCCTCCAAACCTTTCAAAACGTCTCCTATAACTCCTTGAAAAAACACAGCAGCAGATGCCAAGCCAGAAGGCATTCTGCAAAATCAAAATTCTCTACAGGGAGTGACAAAACCTATAGGATGTCTTCATTCTTTACCTATAACAACTTCATGGTATGCCAATCTCATATCAAGCTTGAAAAGAAAAATATGCCCCGCTAGAGAGACCATCATCTACTCTATTTTAAATAAAGGATGTCCATTAATCCAAATAGTCTTATTCAGACTCCTGAGATCAATGCACATCCTTAATCTGGCATTCTTCTTTTTCGTAACCACAATAGGCGATAGTCACAATTAAGAATCTACAGGTTTTACCACACATCAACACAAAGTTGAGAAAGAAGCTTCTCCAAACTATCTCTGATACTTAAGGGAAAGCACCTTAATTTGTTTTCGACCGGCACACAATTTTCCTTAGGTGTTAAAACATGCTCAATCAAGTCCAACCATCCAAGTTCATTTTCAGAAACAACTTCATGTGTCTTCAACACACTTTCCAAATCACTCACACCATTCACTGTTTCTTTCAACATACAAAACATATTGATCACATACTGGCTTAAGGATGAACCCTAGACATCCCTGGTGATATCAACCAAGAATATCAGCACCCTTCTTTAAGACACGCGCTTTAACCTATACCTCCCCCCCCCCTTAAAACCCATAATGGAATTAAAGATAAATTTTTTCAACATAATGTCTGTATGAAGATATGTCAGGAGGAACCAAGCTTTTAACAGCAAAGTTGTTGTTCAAAGTGTTCTTTGAAATAATGGTGGTCTATCTTGGACCCTGAGTCTGTTAATACAGCAACAAATGCATCTACTATAGCAAAATATTCAATAGGAACTTTATATCTAGAAACATCATCTTCATCAACCCTGGAACACATAAGTAAAATATCCATACCTTCTGTTAACTTTTTGATCTGTTTCATCAGATACTACCTGTACTGCGTTTTTCTTAGTACTCATACAATACACTCTTGCGAAATTACGTGAAACACCACATTTATTACAGTCATTCCCAGGAGCAGGACACAGAACATGAAATTTAGACCCACAACGAAAGCACAGATTATTTATTTCTTCCGCAGGCACAGTTTTACTTAATGTGGTCTTGTTCCCTTTAACTACTAGAACATTTTCATATGTGTTCTTGTTCAATTCTTTAGCAGGTATTTTGGAATCCTATATACTACTGGCAATATCCAAAGCCCCTTCAAGAGAAGACTTTTTTTCAAGACAAGAATCTTTCCTGTACTTTTTAATAATGTGGTAACCAACTGGTCCCTTATAATGTGGTCAGTAAACACTCCAAATTCGCATTTTGCCACTAAGACTTGCATTAAAGCAACATACATATCTACAGACTCTGTAAAAAATGGCTCCCTTGAAAAAAATGGTGGCTTCTAACTACCAGCTTAGGTGGTTTACAGAAATGGCTTTCCAATCTTTAACCTGCTTCAACATACTAATCAAGTTCTTCTTCTTCATCTTCAGGTACAAAAGGAGGCAAATGTGCGAAAATGTCTTGTCCCTCCAGACCAAGTGAATGCTCCAACCACCAATACTTTCTTTCAGGTTTTAACTTTAAGCTGTCAGTGGCTCCAAGAAAAGCATTAAATGCCCCAAACCATCCCTTCTAAATAACAGGTGGTTCACCAAGTGACTCCAAAACAGGAGGAGGAGGGATTATAGCATGCATGTTGGCACTAGAACTGACACAAATAAGCTAACAAATGTGAGAGATATTATTTTGGCCACAGTAAAATAATCACAGTATTTAAATTCCCACTAGAAAGTAGTCAAAAACCAGCAATAACAAGATATTTCTTCTAATAATATGTATGACCTTCACAATGAGACAAAACTAGGCACCCAACATTGCCACTAGTGCCCATCTTAGCCTGTAGCAAAGCAATCACATCAATATTATAAGTAAGACTGGGCAAAGCACTACGCTACGCTCGCGTAGTTTGCGAAGTTTGCGCTACTTCGCACTACTCGCATTGCACGTAGCACAGTGCAAACATGCGTAGCGTAGCATTGCGTAGAGCAGCGGTCATTTTTTGCTTGCTCGCGGTCCTCAACATCAAGTTGGCGACCGCGAGCAAGCAAAATGACATCCCGGCGAGACTTTTTCCTTGTTCGCGATCAGCAACATCAAGTTGCCGATCGCGAGTGTGGAAAATAAACATCCTGGCGAGATTCTCAACGCGAGGAGGTCAGGTTTCTCATTGCGAGTTGGCGTGTATGCTCGCGACCGCTCGCGATGAGAAACTACCAGTCCGCGTTGAGAAAGCTGATGCTCGAGTAAAAATCTACTCGAGAGGCAGAAAACTACAGCTCGCACTGTGCAAGATGCCGTTTTCAATGATTGCAGAGTGCCAGATGCTTGTCCGCACTGTGCAATCATTGAAAACGGCATCCTGCACAGTGCGAACAGGGTACTACGCAGTTCGCGAAGTGCTACGCGTAGCTCGCGTAGTGCGAAGTGCACTTTGCGTAGCTTGGTGTAGTGCTACTTCGCGAACTACGCCCAGGGTTAATTATAAGTCTTCCTGGTTGCAGATAAGGGTGTCAATAACAGCTTCCACAAACCATAAGATGAGCAATCAACTGTACAGGGAAGAAGCAAAAACCAGCAATACCTGAACTTCACATTGAGACAGAGTCAGGTAACATAGATGGTCGCCAATGCACCCACTCACGTGCAGTAATATGATGACAGCGGCTCTAGTTTCCTTGGGTGCAGATAATAGCATAGGTTAACATTGAACACAAACTGTGAAATGAGCAGGCAGCAGGACAAAAGCGAGCCATAAACTCCTCGGAGCAACAACAATGGGTTTGAATCCCATCCTCGTCGCCAATGTAGAAATGAAAGAAGTCTCGTAGACATGCTCTTGAAGTTGTAGTTTATTCCATAGTTATGTCCTTACAGGTTCTTATGTAAGTCTTTAAATAAGCCCCACCAGGAGCAGCCTCCTGGCCACTCACCCATCTTCCACAACTGACACTCTTCAAGTCCCAACATTCCCAACATTCTATATGACATCGCATAGCTAGGGAGAACAGCAGGGCAAGGGAAATGCACTACATTAGAAGCAGATCACTACATATTCCAACAGGAATCAATGCAGGAGAGCCAACAAGAAGTGTATATGGCTCACAACCCGCACTCACCTCGGTCTCAAAACAGTCCTGCCATACCCTGCCATGCCTCCATTATTGCCAGTGTTTTTAAGAGGCAGGGACACTGACACAGAGAGATTAAACTTAATGTAGGATTATTTCAAATAAGTATATTCATACAAAAGAGAGGGTGGCAGCAACCATACTCCAAGCACCACAACCGTTCCTCCTATGTGTGGAACCATTGTGCCACAGCACTCCACATTCCAAAACAGAATGAAGACATGATCTCACATATAATCTGACAAAGATACAACAGAAGGCTTTGTGTTCTTAAGCAGGGAGTAGTGCTTAAGATCAGGGCTAAGTATGCAGGATATCAGAGCAGGGCAGGGCTGAAGGAGTCAGATACTGCATTCCTTGAAGGTGAGGTGTAGGAGACAGCCATAGTGACTTGTACATGTGAGGTACAGAGGCTGGGCAGCCAAGCAGCCGTGTTTCCTATAAACAGAGGTCAGGAAGGGACAGAGAGCCATACATCGGATTTGTGAGGAAAAGCCTCAGGCATATATGAGGAATGTGGAACGGGGAAAGACAGACCTGGAACTGGGCTTGTGGAATGCGGGCACTGACACAGTGTGCAAGTGAGGTGCAGTGGGTCAGACAGCTGTAATTTGAGGTGCAAGGAGCAGGCAGACATGCTTCTCTGCCCAGGAGGTGCTGGAAACAGGCAGCGATTATGGCTGAGCACTTGACATGCAGTTGAAGAGCAAAGAGGGGATCCCTGTGTTTGAGTTACAGAGATAGAAAAACATGGGTCTATGTGAGGTGCAGACTAAAACTGACTCTGTGTATGTGGATTACAGGTAAGTGGTACACATGAAAATCGTGAGGGCCAGGAATACATGTGGCTGGGCATGTGAGGGGCAAGGAACACACATAAATGATGGTGTGCATGTGAGCTTCAGGGAATAAACTTTCATGACAATGAAAGTGAGGTGCAGACACACAGGCTGGGAATGTATGGTGCAGGAAGCAGGCACACATATGTTGCATGTGAGGTGAAGGCTGCAGGCAGACAAGGCTGTACATGTGAAGTACAAGGGCAAGCTGCTATGACGTTCCCTGTAACTTACGTCCACAGTCATGCGCACACAAACTATTGACACTGCATGTGAGGTACAGGGAGCAGGCATGCATTAGGCTGTGCATGAGAGGTACACAGAAAAAGCTTTTTTTAACTTGTTATTCAGTAAGTGCTACCTTCTGCATTATTTTGTTAAAGAACAATCAACTCAACATGGGAAAATTAACTAAGAAGCAGTCTTTCAGCTTTGAGGCTATCATAAAAAACACAGAAAAAACTTGGCTGAATAGGGCCAGTCATGATTGTAAGCAGTGGTCATAGCACCAGAAATTCAGTTTTTTTTTCATTTTTATAGCACATGGATATAAACAAACATCTGGCCGAAATTGTAATGCTGCTGTTGGCTTTTTAAAGTGTATTTATGTGTCCTCCATGAAGTTGTGATCTTACTTCTGTTCACGGTGTGCTACCTACTGTTCCAGTTGTGGAGGACATCTTCATCTGTGACATTCATGCTGTTGTACACATTCTGGTTTTAAAGCCTATGTATTGCTGTGCATTCATTTGTTACCTCAACAGTGTGTTTTGTATTCTTAATGCTTCTGTCAGTGTATTATCAATTGCTGCTTTTCAATAACCTTTTCAAGTTTTGGATTTTACTTCTGCTGTTTTAACACATTCTGGGTGTGTCTACATGCTGCAGAACTAGTTTGAAGTGGTTCTTCTATCAAATGTCCTTTCCAGTCTGCTCTGCATACACGACCTTTGTACAATGATGCCCATGACAGCAGGGTAGTCTCCAACCTGCAGCATCCCCAACAAAGGCACAAACAGGTATGAGGGTTTGCACTGGCTGACATTAACCAGGGGTCTCTAACCTTTTCTATTCTAAGAGCTACTTATGTTCAATGAAAACCAATCTGATCTACTATTATTAGTGTTGTAATAGTGACCAAATCAAACAAGATTACAGTAATAGCCATCATATGCAGGACTATTAGAAATGATCACCTCAGTGCATCAGGCAAGGTTGCCAGTTGTAGTGAAAAAATGCTTTATCAATTTGATACCCCCCTGTAGGAGTAATACATGGCAGCCATACCTGCAATCCCTCAGGCACCCAGGTAATAATATTAGTAATCCGTCTTCTGAATGCCACATAATTTATCACTTAAATATCAGCCTTAAATCTTTTTTTGAAGTCCCTTTTTTCTCTCAAAACATCAGTTTATGAGTTTTGAAACTACATACATTTTCATCTCAAAAACACATTTTTCAATTTTATAATACATATATTATTTCAACCAAGTAAAAGCTTCTAATTTTGTAGACTGGGCTGCACACAGGAGAGCTACTCATAGATAGCTGTAGAGCTACCAGTAGCTCAAGAGTTCCTCTTTGGAGAAGCCTGCATCAGCCCAACTGAAAGTGTGATCAAGGAACCCAAAAAGGCTGGACCTGCCCTTAGGGTCCCATTCACCTTGCACAAGAGAATCTGAAGTTCCATCTCTCACCCAGACCATCTACCAAAGGGCAGTGCTTGAGGAAGTGTAACTGGCAGCCCCTTGCTAACAAAGTCGTCATTGAATTTCAGTGCATGGGTATCCACTGTCCAGCCACAGGAACTCAGGAAATGTACTTCAACTGTCTAGGGTAACTGTACTCGCCCTCCATCTTTTGCCATGTCAAACCAGAGGGAACCAAAATGGATCTGACCTTGCTTCCAATTAATACGGTGAGCCAGACTTGAGAAGGTATCCACTACAGCATTTGTAGAGTCACCTTTTAAGGTTTGTGCAAAGCCATTATTTGGAGCTTTCAACCCCTGAGTTGATCAGTTATCCTTGCTAAAGTGGTGGTTTTTGTAGCCTGGCAGCACACACACTGTTCGTCTAATTCTAGTGCCTATCAAAAATACGGAATATATCACTCTTTATTACAGGCAAATAATGTTGATTATTTCTTGATTCTTGCATCCTTAAATTGTTTGCTGTCTCAAAATGAGTCCTCTTTATGCATAAAATCTTGTATGAAATTCTTTTTATTTTTTTCGTGAATTGGCCCTCTTCTACCATTCCCATCTTCTGCACGCATTTTGTCTTTGGGCACAGCTTTTTCCAAGTCTCTTAAATGTTTAGCTGAATTACTATAAATGTATTTCTCCAATATGCCCATAGCTCCTTTCAGAGGTCATAACTTCTCCTGTGTTAAAAGGCATACCGCTGCAACCTAACCTCCTCTAGATCTTCTATTAACCCAGCAGTACTGCCCCAATGATAACACCTAGATCTTATTAATTTAATATTCCACAGAGAACTGGAGTAAATACATGGGATGTTTTGCTTCTGCACACAACAATAATCTGCAAAACCAATAGTAACAAATAACACTGGACTAAACACTAACTTTGGGTTCTGGAGCAGAGTGCTGCCTTGCATAAAGCACTTATACATCCGATCAGGGGTAGTTAACACTATATAAATACAATTATACCAGTGTTTTGAGTACCACAAGATCGAGGCTGTGCTTCAATTTGAAAGTGCAGTGTTACCTGACATGTTATGGTTGCCCTGGACGTTTACAGTAAACTGATTTAACCTTTTTCCAGCCTTCTCTCCTTTTAGAAGAACATCAGTCTTGGTATCTGTCAGTAGTAGACAGCGCAAAAGCATGTTAGATGGAAATATCTCTTGTGGTAAATATTTAAATTACCTGTACTATTTTTATGCGGTAAAGTCTAGTAAGAATAACTCAGTCAAAATAAGAGGCAGAATCCGTGGTATTAGAGGTTCTGAAAAGGGCTTTATTCCTTACAAAGGAATTATAGTTCGAACTAGGCAATCTTATTCCATCAGCACGAAGGTTCAGGAAGGGATAGGCAATACATTATTGACAAGTAACAATATATATATGAAAAGCATTGCATTAAGACAGATGCAGGAGGCGTAACAGCTGATAATACAGATAAGAATACACATACGTAATGAAAATAGGCGTAAATACAGGCGTATACTAGAAACGTCATTTAAAATGATGTCACAAGTGGGTGGATCCATAAGAGAATCCTGCAGTGTCAGCAGAAATATTTGGCAGAGATGCGCGCGCAGCCGCATGACGTGTGATTGACGTGCAACTAGAGGGTGAAGGGGAATTGACATTTAGCTCTACATGTGGAGACAGAAGTCTGGGGGGTCAGGTCAACCTAATCCCAAATCGTATCTAATATCTTTGTTTAAGGAACTGTTTTATCCAAAAGGAAAGGTCTCTCGGACGGAATCTATTCTATACTGACTGTTAGTGCATGTACAAGCGTCTGTGTCTACATGAGATGCGAGGGGGCAGGAATCTTCCATGGTAACAGGGGCTATGAATTACTTGCATAAAGACAGCGAGGCCGGGCCCTTTGCTCGGTAGCTGGAAGGATGTTTACCTAAACTACTAGACAGGAATGCATTGGATGTGGAGCGGAGCAGATAACTTGAAGGCTGAATACAGTTTTTGGCAGGCAACAGGCCGCGTCAGGCACCGTTAGCCGCGCAGGGAGTAAGACAAAGTTCATGGACACGGATGTAGGTCCAGGCTGGAGCATTTCAGAGGCAGAAGCAGGAAAAGGCTTGATGACAGAATTCAGGGCCTACTCGCCTGAACTGTAAAACTAGAAAAGTGAACCATATAAAGTCGGTGGCCAATCATACTTAGGAATGGAATATTTGACCCATTCATGGCGGATCTGAAAGAGGGCATGTTGACGTTGGACGCACATGCATTTGCGTCTTCATAGCTGGAACTGGAGGGAACATACATGTACTTGTAGCATGTACATGGAGCCGTTGGGGTCTAAGATAGGGGACATAACTGGTCATAAAATTCATATTCCCTCATTCCCTCCTTGTCCCCTACGGACCCTTATGAAATATCCATCTTCATCAATCCATCAATCTGTTCATATAGCATCATTTGTTCTTCTTTCTTCTTCCGGAATCTTGAATGAAAATTTGAAGGCGGGATACACGATGTGGCACACAGACCACAAATCGCTGGCCCACATTGTAGACATAAGCAACAACTGAATAGTATGAGAAAGCCAATACCTAGGAAGGATAGGATCCTCCATCCCCAGGCTGACAACACGCTCCAGAACCAACCGGACCAAGTCCAGGTGCCTGGATTCTGGTGTATCTGGCTTACGATCTTATGAAGTCGAGTTATGGCCTTATATACTGACGGCGCGTTTTCTGGTATGAAAACACAGCAACTTGATCCGATGACCCTACAAGCTCCGCCCCTATCGGCCAGAATGACGTCAAGGACAAGACGATTTTGAAGAACAACAATCCGCATCGCAGACTGCTCCTCTGTTAAGTTGCCTAAGGCGGAAGTAGTTTCATTCACTACTGCTTCAAGGGTTCTAGTTAATCTACGTATCAGCTTACTATTAGTGACTGTACCTATGTAGGGAAAGAAACCTTTATTGAAATCTGTGTATTGCTCCCATGCTGTTTCGGTGTAGTCGACAATCGGGAGATCTCTCTGCTGTCTATTGTGTACTAAATGGGTATTCCTATGATAATCAGGCGGGGCTAGGAAAACAGGTGGTAGAAGGAATGCAATGTAACAGGTACCATCCCAATCTAGGGGTAGGCGTATGTATGCGGTGTGACCACAGACGAAATAGGAGTGACGAGAAGCTCTAAATGTAGACTTGCCTTTATCACTGAATTCTATTACAGTGATACATTTACTATGGCCCATGTGTATTGAACCATTCTTTCTTACACATAATTCGCCTCTAACTGGAAATACTGACATAGCGGGCAAGATTGGTGTAGCTTCGGATTCAATATTCAGGATCATAAGATTAAGTGTAAAGTTACCTAATCCATATACTTCATTTTCTAGATCAGTTCCTGTTCTTTTGGGAAGTCCCTCCTTGTTAGGGTAGCAGACTTTAAGTAAAACTAGGTTCAGGTTTCCCCAAACCCAGTTGCCTTGATAAACTACTGAATTTGAATCTAGGGAATTAATCAAACTAAACCATGCTCCACAGGAGCCATTGTGTGTGAATGGATACGGAAAGAGGGGCAGAACTCCCCTATATTTCTGATAGGGAGGGAGTCGGCCACATATCCAACAATTTGTAGCATTGCTGGTCTGATGAGAATGATGTAACATACTAATGAATGTGTTGTTGCGCAGCGCAAATCTATAGGACAACTCATGCGGGGGTAATTCGCTAAAAGAATGTTCGGCAGTAGCATTGAAAGCATGCTTGGAGATAGGGTAATACATGTGTAAAAATATACTAACAGTAATAATCAGAAGACTGAGAAAAAACATAATTAACAATGTCACTATGCAGTGACTACGAAGTGATTTACAGTACGCATGTTTCTTGAGCTGTTTCTGTCTATTTCTCTCTCTATTTCGGTCTAGAGGATACATGTCAGAGACAAATTCAACCGATTCACCTTGGAGAGGACTTAAACAATCAAATTGTCTGACTTGCTAGACCTTAGTTTCAGTTTATAGTTTTCCTTTTCTGGCTTGTCAACCAGGGGGAGTTTTGAGTCAGTCTGTGAGGGAATGCAGGGCTGAAAACTCAAGTCGGATGATAGTCCATGAAATTTTTTGATATGGCTCGAGTGCAACCACCCTTTACGTCCCTCAATCTTCACAGCTGTCCTTGTGGTCAATAAGACGAGTTTAGGCGACTGCCAGCGAGGCTCCAGCTGGTTCCTTCTGTCGAAGTTCCTTACAAATACAATATCACCCGGAACCACGTCATGGGGCTTCACCTCAGTGTTATCGGGAAAAGCTGCAGCTACCTGTGAACGACAAGATTGTAGTGCAGACATCAAGGAAGCCAGGTAATCTGTCAGCATATTACAATCAACATCAGTTATTTTACGAGGTATAGGCGTCCCCCACATATTTGGTGGTCTACCGAAGATCACCTCATACGGGGATAGCCCTGTTCGAGAGTGTGCTACCATTCTCATGTAAAAGAGCGCAACCGGTAAAGCTACTATCCAGTCGACACCTTTTTCTCTACATACTTTGGACAGTCTAATTTTCAGAGTTTGATTATGTCGCTCCACGAGACCTGCTGCCTCGGGATGTCGGACACAGTGGAATTTCCATTGGTAGCCTAACAGAAGTGAAACATGTTTCATTAACTCGGATGAGAACGGCTGGCCATTATCTGAGTACACGATACGGGGCAAACCATACCGTGGGAAGAATTCTCGAACTAACTGTTTGGCAGTAGTCGGGGCAGTGTAATCCGAGACGGGATACGCCTCTGTCCACCGGGAAAGAGCGCATACAACTACGAGGACATATTTGAATCCTCGACATCGTTCCATCTGGATATAATCCATCTGGAGGACTTCAAAAGGGTGATCGGGGGGTTGAAATCCACCCTGTTCTACAGGTACGCCTTTTCCTGGATTGAACTGACAACAAATCATGCAGGTACGTACTTTCTGTTTAGCTGCTGCTCGCAAGTGTTTATTGAACCAAATGTGTTGAATGCTGTCTAGCATAGCTTTCTCTCCTAGGTGCGCTGGACTATGTATTGTGTTAATGATGACCTGAACCATTGAGTCGGGGAGAAACCATATAGATTTTCCCTTCGTCATCCATCCTTGATCCGTTTGGATCTCTCCTAATTCAGTCCATCTCTTTATTTCTTCTGGTGTAGCATGTGTCTGTATGTCAATTACATCAAGGGCGGGATCCTTAACTGTCATGCAGTGTGTTGGTGTCGGAACTATTGTCTTTGTCGTGTCAGTTGGATGAGTCTGATTCTGAGCAGTCTGTTTAGCTGTTCTGTCAGCTAGGTCGTTATCCTGAGAAATAATGTCAGTCACTTTTGTATGGGCTTTACACTTCATAATCGATATTGCAGTCGGCAGATGTATTGCATCTAACAGAGCTTGAATAAGGGGACCGTGCTGGATGTGGGCACCGTGAGAAGTTAAATAACCTCTCTCTCGCCAAAGTACGCCGAAGTCATGGACGACTCCGAATGCATAACGTGAATCTGTGTATATGTTGACTTTCTTATTTTTGGCTTGAATACAGGCTTGTGTCAGAGCGATGAGCTCTGCTGCTTGAGCTGACAAGGTATCGATACAATTCGTTTCAATAATTTCAGTATCTGTTGTGACTGCATAAGCGGCCACTAACTCTCCTGTATTTGTTCTCATTGCATGAACCATCTACATATAATGTCAGGTCTGGATCTGATAATGGAATATCTGTCAAGTCTTGTCTGGGTTTCGTCATAATAGTAATAACTTCAATACAATCATGTGCCAATGGGTCTGTTCCACTTAATGGCAAAAGTGTGGCAGGATTTAATGTACTACAACGTCTGATTTCTATGTGTGGCTGGAACAATGTCAATTCATAACCCGTCAGTCTTGCTATAGTCAAGTGTTGTGTTTGGGTCCGGTTCAAGAGAACCTCTACTGCGTATGGTACTTGTACTGTCAATTGATGTCCTAACACTATGGCATCGCTTTGTCTGATTGCTAAAGCTGTTGCTGCGACTGATTTCAGGCACGCAGGAAGAGCCTGAGCTACGGGGTCTAATGTACTAGAAAAATAAGCACATGGCTTGTGTGATCCTGCTTGTTCCTGCGTGAGTACTGACAAAGCAGTACCTTCACGTTCTGTGACAAAGAGTGTAAAACGTTTGCTGTAACACGGTGTTGCTAAAACAGGTGCTTGACATAAAGCTTTCTTTAAGCTTTCAAAAGCTTGTGTATGTTCCTGAGTCCAAGGGAGGACAGTCGATGTCGCTGCCTCCTGTGTTGTCAACTGAATGAGTGGTTTCGCTAGAAATGCATATTGAGGGATCCACTGCCTACAGTACGAAGTGAGGCCTATGAATGCCCGTACCTCCTTTTGTGTCTTGGGTGGCGGCATGTTAACAATTAACTGGATACGGTCGGGTGTAAGCTGTCTTCCCCCCTTGGACAGCAAGTGCCCAAGGTACACAACTTGCTGGACACAGAATTGCAGTTTCGAAGGGGACACTTTGTGCCCCTTGTCGGCTAAGAAATGTAAAACCGTCAGTGATGCTTTTTCACATTCAGGTTCGCTTCGTGCGGTGATCAGCAGATCATCGACGTATTGAAGCAGGGCAGTGTTAGCTGGCATGTGAATACTGTCAAGTTCTCTTTTCAGTGCTTGGCTATAGATGCTGGGGCTTTCTGTGAATCCTTGAGGTGCGCGTGTGAATTTAAAACTTCGTCCATTTAAACTGAATCCGAACAAATATTGGCTTTCCGAATCGATTGGGACGCTAAAGAAAGCGTTCTTGAGATCAATTACAGTAAAGAATGTTGCTTCTGAATCTATGGCTGTTAGCAATGAAGAGATATCTGGGACCACGGGGTATTGTGGTACAATACATTTATTTAATTCTCGCAGATCAATAACTAATCGATATACGGGTGGTGCTTTTGGATCAGTTCGTTTAAGAATCGGAATTATCGGGGAATTACATACATTGGAGTCCGTTTCTACAACCACTCCTTGTGCAATGAGCTCGTCAATGATTTGCAGCAAAGCCACAACAGCATCTGGGGGTAACTTGTATTGTCGTATTCATGGTAGTACCACTCCTGTTTTGAGTGTGACTCGATATGGTGTAATGTGCATACAACCTACATCAGTGGGGCCTTGTGCCCATAAATGTGCAGGTAGATTCTGTAACCGGTGATCCATGTCTCTAGACACGTAGTGACCCTTAAAGTCACGCAAAAAGAGTCGCACTCCTTCCGGAGAACAACATATTACAGCTCCTAGAGCCTTCAATGTTTTTATACCTAACAAGTTTTCTGGACATGATTTCGTAAGCAATAGATCTGTAGTCCGTGTTAATGGACCGACTGTGAATGCAAGTGGTTGATCTACGGGAACCTCAATAAGCGGTAGGCCAACTTTCCTCTCTAGGCTATTTCATGTGTAGCGCTGATACTCTGGATAGTCATTTTGTGCATACTGGTACATTTGTTGTGTCGTGTTTTGTATTGCAGCAATAGGCTGTGGCTGTTGTTGTGGTTGTTGTTGTGGTTGTGGTGCGGTCTGTTGTACAGCTGGCATAGGCTGTATATTCTGAGGTACTTGTTGTTGGATCTGATCCTGTCTAGGCGGACGTGGTCTCTCTTTCGTTATACCCGTAGAGATATTATGTTTCAGAACTGCGCAATCGTGTATATAATGACCTGGCTGTTTACAATAGTTGCATGTCCCTCTAACAGGACCTACTGAATCATTGGACTGTGTCGTACCCTTTTTATGACCGTCAGCTGGAACTGACTGAGCAACAAGCATTTTCATTTTCGTGTCTTTCATACGTCTTTGTTCATGTTCTTGTTCTTCTCTAATTCTATTGTGATGATATTGTAACATTTGTAACATCTGTGACGGTGTGTTACCTTGCCAAGTACTCTCGAATTTTAATACTCTACTCTTAACTTGGGGCAGGGCATTTTCAACTAATTTTGTCACAAACAGATGTGGATACGACTCACTACTTGCTTTTATACCACTATTAATACCAAAACATTTTTCAAATCGGGAATAGAAATCACTAGTGTCTTCATCTTGTTTTTGTTTACAGGCTGAAATTGCACCCCAGTCTTCCTTTTTCGTAGTTAATAAACGTGGTAGTACCTGCACTAATAATCCTGGTAATGCTGTAGTCTTTTCCCCAAGCCCTGAACCTGCAGCTCGGGCCTTTTCTTCGTTTTCTAATGCTGTCCAATCTATCTTTTGGTCTCCCACCCCCCATTCCTTTTCTTTGAGTTTCTCGTAAATACCGGCAGGCAATAAAACTTTCAATATTTTCATAATGTCGGGATAAGTATACTCTCCCATGAGTAACATGTCTTTTATCTCCCGGTGGAAACCTGCTGGGTCTTTGTCATGGCTAGGTACTACTTTCTTCATTTCTAATAATTCAATTTTAGTTATGGGCGCGTACACAAACACGCGTTTAAAATTATTGTCTTCACCTCTTATTGGGTGTACTTCGCGTAAGGGATTCTGTCTGTCTATGTGGTACGTTTTTCTTTCCAACTTGGGGGGAACTGAAACATGTTCTGGGCATACGAAGACAATGTACTGGTGTCGATATTCTAGAATTTCTTTAATTAAATCAGTACCTGAACCTCTCCATTTATTTGTGAGTAATTCTATCAGTATATCAGGTAGGGGACCAGGATCGGAATGTTGGCTTCTATACAATATAACGAGGTGTTGTATCATGTATATACCAGCTAAACGCTGTTTGTCTGGGGTAAGGTTCAAAAACGTGTGTGCTAGCGCATCATCACTGTATTTTTCAGGACTGTCAGCCCATTGTACTGCTGACCTGGCTAATTCTTGTTCATCCATAGAATCGAGCATATGATACCCCCTTCGGTCTCGGAGTAGTTTATCAGCAGCCTGGAATAAGTGTTCAGGGGACTTCGTATTTAACATAGGGGCTTGAAAATGTCTGTTACATTCTGGACGTATCGGACGTATCGGGTCATTAAAGTATCTGGTATTGTTACAAGGTCTTCCCCTACCTACATAGGCTATCGTTTCTAATTGTCCTGTGGGCATTTCCGATTCTTCCTCCTCCTCTCCCTCTGATTCAATTTTGTCTGCCTCCAATCTGGCTTTATGTATTCGTTCTACTTCTTTGCGGATCTTTCGGCACATAGCTACTATACATGTCTGTTTATCATGTTTTCCTTCTGATATATTCTGACCCCATCGGGTAAGTACTTGCATTTCATCCTGGTCTACCTCGAACCTATCTCTGTCTCTGATCAAGCAGTTTATGAAGAAACCTATCAGTTGTCTCTGTATATCCGCTTTCTGGTATTCCATGGCTTCGTCAATACTTTCAGGGCCTTGCCCTGTTTGGACAAAGCGATATATATTGTCTAAATGTTTAATCATTCCTGGTAGCGTCGTTAAATATATTGAAGCTCGTCGTATACGTAGTGATGATAGCAGCATTCTGTCATTTTTACCGGGCACTGGATCATATCTACAATCTACAAGATGTTCCTTAAACATGTCGGACGTTGCTATTTGGGGTGTACGTTGGTTTGCTAAATCTCTAAGAGACGATTTGCTTCGTGATGGTGGCGTGGCAAAAATTGCCGTCGCACCTTCTGAGGTGCTAGGCACGAAAGGATTCGTGGGATGTAAGGTAGAGACTGTGGATGCAGGAAAAGCGGTGGAAACAGATGGACCTGTGGGATTGTGCGGAGGAGTTCGTGGTTGCGGAGTTGGGGGCGGATGTTCTCGGCGTTGAGCACCATCGACAGGTGGCGTGTGTGGTGGAACATTAACATATTCGGGAGCTACATCGTCTAAATAGGAAGAAAGGAAAATATCTTTTGCGGTCTTGGGATGTGCTTTAATCGGGAGTAATGGGGGTGGCAAATCTTTCGGTATTTCCGGGGTGGCCTTAGGTAAACCTTCGGCCAAAAGAGGATACATACCATTCATAAGAGTGTTTCGTTGTCTGTCTACTTGTTCTGTTTTTACTCGGATACCTTCCTCAACTAATACGTTTTCTCGAGCTCTATTTGAGTTCTCCCTACTTTTCTCTTCCAGTCTGAGCGCTTTCTCTGTGCGCCTATGCGATTCTTTACGCCATAACTCAATAGCATCTTTCTGTGACTGTCTGGCTTTCTTTTTCCATAATTCTTCTTCTACTCTCATGATGCAATCTGCATCCCATGTCCCAGCTGCGGGCCACCTCTGACTTTCTGCTAGATCCTTGGTGTAGTCCACCCATAAGTCAAGATATAATACGGCATCTAGGCCATGTTTATGATACATAAAATACCCTGGAGTGTCCCTAGGTGGAATGGGAACAGCTTCTTCGAGTACTCCTTTTCTAGTTTTGATCTGTCTTAATTTTGAAAAGAACGGCATCTTTAAACCTTGCTACTTGATTCTTACTTGAACCGAACTTGAACACAATTAATACAATAAACACAATAATGAACACTCATTCATACCACAATTTTTGAACACAGTAAAACATTTAACATTTAACATTTAACTTTTAACGAACAATGATAATTAGAAGAAAACTAGTTACTGACATAATACTAATACTAGATAATATTGAATTATATACATGAACATACTGGATATACTGCTAAACAGTACAGATACACTGCTAAAACAGTGCAGACCGGATCTGTGTACCCAAACCCGTCAGGACCGGCACAAATTAATGTGCACGTCTAACTGCCTCCCCAGCAACGGTACTCACCGGGTAGCACGGAACGGAAGGCCTCGGAACTGAACTGAACTGGACCGGACTGAACTCGACTGGACTCGGAACTTCGGAACCTGGTGGGCCTCTGTATACCTCGGATCTTGCTCTCTCAGCTAGGCTCTGGTCGGGATACTTCGCACTTCTCACCGCCTCGTCTGGGTGTTGATCGCAGCCCCAGTCACCCCCGCTTGGCCGGAGGGAGATACAGGAAATCCTGCGGGTACGCGTTTTTGTCCGTCCAGCTGTGGCAGGAGACCGGGCCTGCAACGCACCTCCGGCGCGTGAGATGAGAAAGTGTCCCTATTCGGGCGCCAATTTATGTGGTAAATATTTAAATTACCTGTACTATTTTTATGCGGTAAAGTCTAGTAAGAATAACTCAGTCAAAATAAGAGGCAGAATCCGTGGTATTAGAGGTTCTGAAAAGGGCTTTATTCCTTACAAAGGAATTATAGTTCGAACTAGGCAATCTTATTCCATCAGCACGAAGGTTCAGGAAGGGATAGGCAATACATTATTGACAAGTAACAATATATATATGAAAAGCATTGCATTAAGACAGATGCAGGAGGCGTAACAGCTGATAATACAGATAAGAATACACATACGTAATGAAAATAGGCGTAAATACAGGCGTATACTAGAAACGTTATTTAAAATGATGTCACAAGTGGGTGGATCCATAAGAGAATCCTGCAGTGTCAGCAGAAATATTTGGCAGAGATGCGCGCGCAGCCGCATGACGTGTGATTGACGTGCAACTAGAGGGTGAAGGGGAATTGACATTTAGCTCTACATGTGGAGACAGAAGTCTGGGGGGTCAGGTCAACCTAATCCCAAATCGTATCTAATATCTTTGTTTAAGGAACTGTTTTATCCAAAAGGAAAGGTCTCTCGGACGGAATCTATTCTATACTGACTGTTAGTGCATGTACAAGCGTCTGTGTCTACATGAGATGCGAGGGGGCAGGAATCTTCCATGGTAACAGGGGCTATGAATTACTTGCATAAAGACAGCGAGGCCGGGCCCTTTGCTCGGTAGCTGGAAGGATGTTTACCTAAACTACTAGACAGGAATGCATTGGATGTGGAGCGGAGCAGATAACTTGAAGGCTGAATACAGTTTTTGGCAGGCAACAGGCCGCGTCAGGCACCGTTAGCCGCGCAGGGAGTAAGACAAAGTTCATGGACACGGATGTAGGTCCAGGCTGGAGCATTTCAGAGGCAGAAGCAGGAAAAGGCTTGATGACAGAATTCAGGGCCTACTCGCCTGAACTGTAAAACTAGAAAAGTGAACCATATAAAGTCGGTGGCCAATCATACTTAGGAATGGAATATTTGACCCATTCATGGCGGATCTGAAAGAGGGCATGTTGACGTTGGACGCACATGCATTTGCGTCTTCATAGCTGGAACTGGAGGGAACATACATGTACTTGTAGCATGTACATGGAGCCGTTGGGGTCTAAGATAGGGGACATAACTGGTCATAAAATTCATATTTCCTCACTCTGATAAGCATTTAATCCTAATGTTTGATAGCTTGCCTGTGGCATTACAGCTGATAGGGTGCATGCCCTATTACAGCAGGAGATCATAAATAGAATTAAGTAGAATGCACAGGAAATAACATTTATAAGCCCATATGTACATCAGCCTGCATTTCTGAAGATGCTGCTCTGTGAGGAACACCAAAAGACTCAAAAGATGGATACATAGTACGTACTTACAATTAGGAAGACAGGGATTACACCCAACTGCATTAGAGAGTGTATTGCACAATCTACAGCCCTGGAACTCCAAGCAGCATCTTCCCAGATTGGCAACATGAGAGAGAGACAGGATAAGCCATTTTGGCTTTCAGACGGATGTTCCCTGGAAGGCTAAGGGACTGATGATAATGTGGAGCATAGAGACACCTAAGCCAAGATCTGGAATTTGCTTCTGGCTTAAAAATGTGGTCCCATTTTCTATGCCTCAAGCAATCCCCTCCCCAGTGACGTTTGCCCTTTATACCTGAACAATCCTCATTGGGAGTTCTTATATAGAGACCATTGCAACAGTAAGTCTAATTTTTGATCACTGTGTTCACCATAGTGGGTTGGAGCTTGAGAAAGATATGGTTTGCTCTTTCGAAGACATAAAAGGAAAGGAGGAGCAGTGGTTTCAACGAAATGGTGGACTTGAGAGTCCGTCAATGGGCACCACTCTTAGATGTTTTCAGCACTGGGTCAACAGTGATAATTTGAGCAAAATTGGCTAGTCAGAGAGGTAACATAATATTCTGCCTTTTTGCATCATAAACATAATGAGCTTACATTTGTCTGCATTGAGCTGGAGATAGGTGTGGAATACCCACGTTTTGACATTTCTAACCATGTGTCAGAAAAGAATATTTTTTTCCATGAGCTAAGCTTCAACAACATACAAGTTTGGTGCCAGCACATCAGACTCAAGAATGGATGCACATAAATGCTGAACATTTATGAAGAAAAAGGTGAATGTTGAGACTGTAGATGTGTCTAATTAAACATCAGGAGGAGCTTCATAGACATTTTAGCTCCACTCATTGATGTTCTGGAAAAACATCAAAGGAAGAGGAGGGAGAGGTTGGTTGGAGGGTCTAAAAGGCAAGCAAAGATAGAAATAGCTCCTCTGACTATTGACAACATTTATTAGATATAAGGATCTTTGCACAAGTGTACTAAAATTACACTGGGGGCGATGAGAGTAAATCACATTAGGTCATTTCAATACATTCATTTTAGGGCAGTTGACATGTCCTCTGTCTATTTGTGTAATCTGGTTATAGTCATTTGGTAATGGGCTCTGACCACTTTATTTGTCCTTATGACAAGATGGGGGAAAAAACTGAAAAATTTGGAAAATATCATCAAAATTGTAGCATTAAAATTTGCAAAAATTGGATGTTTTGGAGACAAAGCACCACAATTATTTTGTAAAAATGAAACGTTTACAGTTTCTGCAAAATTCAATATTTGTGGCATTTTCTTCTGCACAAAATTCAACACTTTGATTTCTTTGCTTATCTTGCATACAATAAAGTTGCTCACCTATTCCCCACAAAGAAATCAATACATGGATTGGTTTTCCTCCCACATATTTAAATGGGAGATTATGGTGTAAAAACTCTTGCTGACTGAGAGAAAATATTTTAAAAGGCAGCAAGTGTATTAAATTATGCACTTATTTAGAGCTATCAAATGATTGTTACATTCAACTGTCCAGGTGAATGATTTGTAAAGAAAGTTAAAAGTGAGTGAGACAGACTCCCTTGCTTTTGACCAATAAACTCCTGTGGTAAATGCAGAAGCTGGAGCAACCAAATAGGCTACATTAAACGACCAATACAACAAAGTACACAACTGGATGGATTCTCCTAACAACAGTTGCGCGACCAGCTACCAAGAGGGGATGTGTAATTATATTAATTAGCAGAAAGTAAAACAAAATTTATATTTTGATCACTGTTTGACTAACCTTCCCTCTGAAGAAAGAAATGATACCATATAATTATTATAATTATGTCATATTTAGGGATATAAACTGAGTAGATTGTATATATTCCCCATTATTTAGAGGCACCTTGGTTGTTTTTAATTTTTTATTTTATGAGTGTAACCAACCTTAAGGTTGCTTGATTCATATTTAGCTTCTTTCACACCTATTTGTCTCAAAGTTACCTTTCAGGTACAATATGTTTGGTAGAAAGTACTGATTTAACATACAATACTATCCTATGGACCTCATCCAGAGTGCCCTTTAATTCCCAATGAGGCTGTGAAAGGAGGTAAAAAATGACTAGGCACTACAAGAGCGTTGGGAATACGGCAGGCTCAGAGTTTTCACCTGACTATTGTGCCTGCTCCGTTAAAACTGGAGACAAACATGCAGGAATTGGTTCCAAAACACTGTCATTACAAATTAACATGGATTTAGAGATTTTTTCTTTTTTTTCTTTTTTTTCTGCTGTACAAATGGTTATTCTCTAAAGTTGTTCACATTGCAAACTCCCGACTTCTTATATGTACTGTTTTGTAGGGTTTTAACCTATTTTTTAGCAGATTTTATTCGATGGTTTTATAATCTTACAAATAATTCGGAACTAATGTCGTTTTATTCTTGTTGGTCACATAATTTTGAGAACTGTCTTTTATTGAGTTTTGTATTGCTTTAATGGCCTTTAGGCCGATAATAAAGTTTCATGACTGACTGACTGACTGATAATGCCGCCTTTAGTATTATCAATGCCCACAAATTTGGTAATTCTTTGGAGATAATGAACAAATACCAACCCACTTGAAATTGGCCCCTTTGTTGTTATGTGTTAGAATCGGGTGAAGACAATGTGTTAGAATTTGAGAAAGACAATAGCTATTGCTTCTCACAAATATGTGAAGTGACTTCTCTGTATTGTTTTATTATGGGCAAGTAAGGATCACTGCACACTATTAGTCTAGTGGTGTAATCAGAATGAATACCTTTGTCAGCTTTTATCTCTTTAATTGTTAATTACTGCAAGCTGTCATCAGGAAGATAATGATCTCCTTGAATAATGACAGGAGGCCTGGCACAGGTGCACCAATGGCCAAATAACATAAAGGTACTAGAAGTCACATTTGTATTATCTTTAGAGACCAGGAACTGAATTAACTGGAAGACCTTACTATAATTCATGCCTGTCACAAGAGAGTCTTGTTTTCTACTGATCTAGCTAGTTTACACACAGGCCATCAAGATGAATGGCCCATTAAATGCAGTGTGTGCAATACCTCTTGTTACCACTCATACCAGAATTATACATTTTGCACTTAGCACCGCACCTCTACCATTTGTCCCAGGTAAATTTTAGAAGGTGAAACTTGCCCCAATTTACTGGGTAGGGAGGGTTGGAGGGGATACTCTTATAATTACTGGAACACATGGATTTCGACATGGTAAGCACTAACATCTGCGTGTAACTCCTCAAATACTTTGATGCTATTTATCATAGCCAAGAAATGCTGACCCTGTGAAGTGATCTTATCAGGTATGATAACTGTCACAACAAACACTCGGCTAATCCTAATCAGGGCTTTGGTTTAGTATTCATAAATTCTCTTGCATAATGATCTTCATATTAGGCAAACATCTGAAATCAATTCCATGCTAGCTAAGAAATGTGAACTTCAGAACACTAATGCATACATCTCTTCAGCAGGTTAATTAATCTTAATGAACTTTCTTTGTTTATAGCTAATAGACTATTTATCTGGATAACATACACAAATGTAGGGGAATTTCTTGCCCCCTTGCTAGCACCACTCTCTGCTGCAAAAAGTTTCTTTAATTTTCTTGTGAACGTCTTTGCCGCAAATTCTAAACATCTCTTTGAAATATAAAGCTTAGGAGCTATTTAGCGAAGTTTATTGGTGAAATTATGGGTGAGATTTAGGTATTCTTGGTGGTTTATCAAGACCCATGAGTGATACAAATTTGAGCAGACATTTGTATCTCTATTGCAAATCTTCTACAGAGAAATTTACCATTCCTAGTCATAAAATTCACAACCCCAATTGCTCAAAAACCAAGGTGCACAATGTCTGAATAAACAACAATGTATAGAAAAATAATTATTTATTAGTGGAAAGTAAGGCTTTTCTTTTACTGCAAAATGTTTTTAACCCCCAAATGACTTTAACTGATTAAAACGTATTGGGCTTCATTAGAAAAATATAAAGGAGTTCCTTTCAAGAACATAAGTTATTTTCATGAAAATCAAGTAAGTTCTACTTCTCTGTAATGTAATGTTAATTATTTATTGATGTAGGGTCAGACGTACAAAAAGACTGGTTGCAAAAAGTGGCTTCAAATTGCACACTGACTTTTGCAATCAGTCTTTCATTTTGCAATGTGACTTATGTACTAATAGGTTGCACTACAAAATCTCCTTTCACAGTGGGTCATAGATCAACCTGCCTAATGAATATTCATGAGACAGGTCAGTGTTTGCAACCTGCTCTGTTTGGCTACAAACAGCGATGGTGATGTGCAAGGAACAGCAGACAACAATCTATGTGTTTGCATTACAAACCATGATGCTCGCTTTTAAAACAGCTTTGTGTTGTTTAGAGGAACTGGAGCTGCTCCTATTGCCCTCCCTCACAGTCCCTCCTCCCCTCAAGGCTCCCAACTCTATTCAAACTCCTTTGTGTGGCTGTGGCTGATGTGGCTACGCAACGTTACGCGACGCAAACAGCAAAACGACGACAACGAAGGAAGAAGACGGACGCGTGTACGGGCGATTGGCGTTCCGTGGTAAAGTCGTAAAAGTTACCGTTCATTCCATCCCGTTTACCGCCTTTGAAAGGCAGTCATCATAAAGGCACTTTAAGGGCAGGAAAAGTGAGAAAAGACGGTGAGACTCTCCCGAGGAGCAGTAGCGAAAGTATCGGCTGGTAACGCCGGTACTGGGAAGGAGCAACTCGAAGGAGCAACCTGAGTGTAGTGCCCCCTGTGTGTGCCCCAGTGCGTGTCCTTAAGCCTCCGTTTGGGGACTCGGCGGATGCAGAGGAGGGCGCTGGGGGCTCTGGCAAGCAGTAAGCAGAAAGCGGTAAGCAGAAAGTGGTGGCAGTGACGGCCACTCCGGGGGGAGCTGGCAAAGTGATTTACTCCCGGGAAAAATGCCTGCACAAGGAGGGCAAGTGAGGTCTGAGCAGACTTAGAATAAGACCTTTGCTAGCATAAATCAATATATAGCAAAATGTAGCCCACGGACAGCCAGTGCAAGAAAGAAGTTCCACTGTCAGCCAGTCAGCACACAGGGGAGGTAAGTGTTTAAGTGTTTTTTAAATATTAAAAAGTATAACAATGGATTTATTTAAAATTTAGACCTAGTTTGAGCATAGAAAGCTCAGGCGGAGTAAGAGGAAGTGTGCTTTAAGGGTCTATGTTGACTTTTGTCACTTGGGGCTGAAGAACAGAGACCTGTGCGGTGTAAGGAGGTAGAGCCAACTGCTTGAGAGTTTAATTGGATTTTGTTGACAAATCCTATGAAATAGACGGATCCTTTAAACAACACAGGATATATAAAGAGGTTGTAATTGGAATGGCGCCAAGGGAGGCAAAGTCAAGAAAAACATGTAAAAATCTAGCAGAACAAATTGATGAACTTGAGGTATCAACAATTGAAGGGCTAGAAGGGGCGCCTGTGAAAAACCCAGTAGGTAATGATAAAAGGGAGGGGAGGAAAATTACAAAGAAACCCGCCATAGTTGATAAAACAAAAGGATGTGGGAAGGAAAGCGGTCTAGTGTCCAAATCTATAAAGGACTTTGTGGGGAAGCATTTTAAGAGGACACTTACACCGGGACAAGGTCAAAGCCCAGCAAGAAATAAAGAGGCAACAAGGGAAGAGGTGATAATGGAGAATGCCGATTCCTCCCTCATACAGAGCGATCTAAGCCAAATTGTCCCTCCCCTGGAGCCAAGATTGTCATCTTCGCCACAGATTTTTTCATCGTTGGGGGCTGAGAACGAGACATCGTTAGAGAACAAGTCCAAAGATGTAGGGGCCTGTATTGATTTGTCAATCTCTGTGTTTGAAAGAAGTGCAGACCATGTGGGGAACCAAAGCTCCAAGCTTATAGACTCTGTAAATGAAATGAGAGACACGCTGGGCCTCGATATTACGACATCATCCTCAGCTTCTATGTTGGACATTATGTTAATGCTGCAAAAAATGTTACAAGGGCTGTTAGAAGTCTCTGTATTAAATAATACTCTGTTAAATAATCATGAAATACAGTTTAAAGGAATGATAGAGGAGTTACAGGGGATAAGGGGGCATATGCCAACAATGGTTAGAACAGTACCCGACCCCTTAATAGAAGGCAGTACAGAAGGGAACACAGGGCCTATTGCAGAGGCTAGAATTCAGCCGGATGTATATATCTCCAGATGGCCAATGCTGGTAAAAAGGCGGGGGAATCTCTTTTGGCCAAAATACCAGACCCTTAGATACTCTCATAAAAGACCTGCTCATATACATAGAAGAAAGAAGGTACTAAATAAAGAGAAGGGCAAGGAACTGCAGACTAGGGAACAAATTTATGGAAATAAAATGCTGCTAGAGAATAAAATGGGAAGAAGCCGTATAGAGAGACAACTTGGGTCTGTAGGAGTAGATGTTGAAGCAGAAAGGAGAGAGGTTCAGCGAAAATACTCCCGTAAACCTTGTAGAGAGGTTAAGAGCTTAAAAATTAATGGTAATAAGCTAGCAGGCAAGATTCTTCTAGAAATTTAGTAAGTAGAACCAACACACCAGTGTGGGATTGGGACTCAAAAGGTTCCTCAGAAAATAAGAACAAAATGTGGATCTATTTTAAACCCGCTGATCAAGAGATGGGGAGGAAAAAACAAAGGAAGATTGCCCCTTTAAATCGTTCCCAACTCTTATTTTCCTTTGCAAAATGTCCAAGTCAAAAGAAATTGGTACAAAAGACCTGAGACAGGTAGGGTTCAGTAGTAGCAATATAGGCGTAGAATACACAAAAGTCCAAGTCTATTCAGGTCTGGTTAAGGCAGCTATTCGGAAAGCTGAGAAGGAGATTTTAAAAGAGGGTATAAAGATAATCCCGGAAGTAGAAGTAGAAAAGGGGAAACAGCGAGAGAGAGACTTTCAGAGTTTCCATGCAGGGTTGGGGGCAAGGCAGGTAAAGTTAGTTGCAGGGGGCGAGGTGAGAAAGAAAATATTACCATAGCAGTAGAAAACCGGGAGTCCTCTAAAAGCTGGGGCAATTGGTGCTCGGATAATAGTATTCTAAGTACTTCTACATGGGGCCTGAATGAATCAAGGTGCCTTAGTGAAATCGATTAGGACACCGAGTTGCTGCATAGTCTGAGAATAATATCATGGAACATAAATGGGCTGGGAGGACAAACAAAGGTGGACAATTTAAATCAAGTAGCAAAGTACGTTGATATTATTTGTCTGCAGGAGACATGGCTATGCGGCAACACCCCAGTAGTTGAAGGGTTTGTTCAAATACATAAACCAGCCAGAAAAATAAAAAGATTTGGACGACCGTCGGGTGGGGTTATGACTCATTTCAACAAGGCTAGTGAAAGAGGTAAAGTTAATTAGCACATTATGTAAATGGATGCTGAGTTGTAAAGTATCCCATTTGGACATTGAAGGGAGGGAGGAGAATTTGATTATTATAAATGTATATATCCAATGGAGCTCTCAAAAAGAATATGATACAGAAATGGGGCTCTTTAAAAAGGATATAATTAATTTAAATGAAATGTATGGAACAGATGAAATGGTGATAATGGGCGATTTTAATCACAAACTAAATTATGAAAAGTTAGATTACTGGTTTGAGGAAATCTTGAGCTCTTATAATATAGGGTCAGCAAAATTTCCCAAGTGTGTAACTAATAACCAGGATGAAGCATTAGGGAAGTTCCTGGGATCTATGGGTTTAATATGCTTAAATGGTAGACTGGACCTAGACCGTCCGGCCACACAGACCTTTAGAGTAGGTAGTCAACAGTGCCCTATAGATTATATTGTTGTCCAGGCTTGGAACTTTGAATTGGTAAAAAAGTTCCGGATAATTAAGCATAAGGATAGCGCCCATAATGCTTTATATTGCGAATATGTAAGGAGAGTGATAAGCCCATGTGAGAGAGTGATCCCCCAAAATGTGGAAAATCCCAAGCGCCTTACTACAAAATTGACCGAAGAATATGTGATTAAGCTAGAAAATTTTCAACAAATCTTAACAAAGGACAGCGCTGTAGGGCAGCAGGTAGAATGGTACGAGGATAAAATAGTACAGGCTGTTCATTGCCTCAGAGTGCATTTAAATGATAAGAAACAGGGTAAGGTAAAAATACAACATAGCCAAGGAATGCAACCAAGGTGGTTTAATATCGCATGTAGGAACAAAAAAAGGGCCATTTGGAAAATAGAGCGGTGCCAGAGAAAATGTTATGAAGTTGGGAACTTAGAGATTCTGCTCAACTTGAAGAAAGAATATAAATCCTTAGTAAAGAAGCAGAAAAGGATTTTTCGGGAAAAATGTTGGGAAAACCTCCTAGAAACAATTGAAACTAAAAATATAAAAGGGTTCTGGAGGCTGATACAGGACGCCGCAGGAAGGACTCTGGGAAATATGAGCTGTGTGGTGGAAGAGGCAGCATGGGTAAATTACTTAGGAAATTTATATAAAGCAAATAAGAACTTGGAAATAAATAAGGAAAAATCCATCTGGACAGTATCCGTAGATGACTTAAAACCAGCCTTTAAAATAGAAAAAGTAAAAGAAACAATCACAAGAAGCTGAATTTATCTCGTGCAGCTGGACCTGATAATCTCCCAACGATAATAATTAAAACTCAAGTAGATTGGTGGGCAGGATTCCTATCCCATTGGTTTATGGCCATTTTAGATTCAGGTTGTATTCCAAAAACCTGGAGAGGGTCAATAATTAGACCACTACACAAAAAGGGCGATAGGAAGGATCCAATGAACTACAGGTTAATTAACTTATTGGACATTGGAGAAAAGGTATTTTCAAAAATAATCCTTGGTAGATTAAAGGAATGGGTAGAGCGGCGGTCGATAGTCCCAATAGAACAGGGAGGTTTTAAGGAAGGACATTCGACTATTGACCACTGCTTTGCCTTGTGGGCTGTGGCGCGGAAGTCCATGGAGCAGCAGGGCAAGCTGTATTGCTGTTTCGTGGACTTTCGCGCAGCATTTGATTTGGTGGATAGGGAGTGTTTGTGGGAGACCATGAATAATTATGAGGTTCCACCAGATCTCTTGATGGTGATTCAGAAGATACACAGCCATAATTGGGCACAAGTAATTAAAGATACATCTGGTGGCCTAACACCAGAAATAGCAATAAATAATGGACTTAGGCAAGGTTGTGTTTTGGCTCCGCTTCTGTTTGCCATATTCCTTGCAGATCTGCCCGCTACTCTGGGTTCTGCTAGAGGTGCAAGCCCGAAAGTAAACGGAAGGCACCGGTCCTGTTTACTGTATGCCGACGATCTAGTAATATTGGACCAAACTGAGGTGGGTCTACAAAGAAAGCTGAATAATTTCAGCGCATATTGTACGGCAAAACAACTATCAGTAAACATGGACAAAACAATGATTCTGTGCTTCGGTAAGAGGAATACGAAGTGTAATTGGTATCTGGGTCAAACCAAACTAGATATTGTAAATGAATATAAATATCTTGGAATGTGGTTTACAAATTCTATGAAGTGGGGTATGCACCTTGAGGCAAAGAAAGTAAAAGCACAGCTGGCGGTATGTGGGTTGAAAAGATTCAATCAAAGTTATGGTGATATGTCTCATAAACCTCTATTGAGGGTCTATAAAGCAATAATTCCCCCACAACTCCAATATGGTTCAGAAATCTTCTGTATCGATGGTAAAAGCTCCTGGGACAAAGAGGAAGGGAAATGCCTAAAATCTTTATTGTCCCTGCTAAGTGCAGCAATGATTCAAGCTATTAGACTGGAAGCAGGGCTGATAGCATGGAATATTCAGGTGCAGCAAGGTTTACTCCGATTTTGGAATAGTTTGGGTCATGAGGAGGTCACAAAGGTATCTCAATGGTGTTTGAAAGAGATCCAAGTTAGTGAGTTAAAATGGGCTAAAACCACAAGAAGCAAACTTCAAACTATCTGTGACCACCTGAAAGTGAAAATAGATCCGAAGACATTAAAAATTAATGTAACAAAGAGTGTACTCAAATTGCAGGGAAAAGAACTGTCAAGAGAAATAGACCGGGAGTATTTGAGTAGGAAAGATTCTGTAAAATGTATGAGCAAAAGTTGGGAGAAAGATATAAGCTATCCCTATTTAGATATATTACCAAATCAATGGTTAAGAAGGGAAGTCTTAAAGATAAGAATTGGAATAAATCCGGCTGTTACAAATAGTGCAATAAAATCAGGCCTAATGCAACCTGATGGTAAATGTATGTGTAAGATGGGGATGAAATGTAACATTTTACACATTTTATTGGATTTTCGAAAATGTTTACAATTACGTAAATTATTTCTTCGCCCGCTCTTTTTAAAGTATAATGTGAAGGTGCGCTTGCAAGCATGGGAGCTTCTTGCGGATATGGAAAATTTAGATACTGCGATAGCCATTGGGAAATATATGCAGGGTGTATATAAGTTTCCTAATTCATTAGAGGCTTAAGCACAGAAAAGCGTATCGCTATATAAAATTACTGTTTTTAAAATTTTAGGTATGAAGTTTTAAGGTATATATGATGTTTTTATTGTTGGGAATAAGAATTTTTAATGTGTGTACTCTTTTAAATACTATTGTATGATCTGTAGTTTAAAGAGTTAATGGTCTAAATAAACTTTATGTTGAACTGAAACTGAACTATTCCCAACGAGGAAGATGGCCCAAGTAAACACTTTTCACTTTGCGAATCCGTTACCACCACCTTTGGAGTGCTTGTAACTGATCAATGATTTCCAAGCATTGATACATACCTTACAGAATTGCAATTATGAGTAACACATATTTTACACCCCTACCAAACTGAAATTTAGTTTGAATCAATACATCAAGTTTAAGAGTCAGAAATGTTTCTCTGACTTGCAAAATAGATTCGATATATACCATGAAGTCAATTTGCAGTCACAAACCCTATTAATCTGAATTGCACGGTTTGCAACAATAATATGGCTTTGTACATCTGGACCATGGTGAGTAGTTTTATATACTTAGCGAAGCTTGTGCAATGATACTAGGGAAATATGTAAACCCGGTCTATTATGCTTTAACCAGAACTACAGATTTGTGTGGATTTCATTTGAATGTGACGAAGAACAGTGCATTTTTCTGACTTCACCTGAAGGACATGTTGTTCAGTTTTGCAGTCTGTCTTAGAGACAGTGCATTCCACAGCCTAGAGTCCACCATGGACTAGCAGAATTTTACTTTTGTGTTTCCAACACTCAAAAGATTGTTGGGTGATTAGGTGTGCTGTCACTGAGAACAGGCTCCTGTTCAGCACATAGTTCCAATTCACAAAGGTAAACATACATATGTAAATGTACTCATGTATATATTTTCTCATTCACTAGGTGTAACTTTCTACTGTTTTGGCCATTCACCATTTCCAAGTGGAGATTTACACCAAGGTGTAGACTGACATGCTGCCCCATCATCAAATGAGAGGGCGTTGAGGTGGTGTAATGTAATACACGAAATGTAGGGTAGATTCATAGAGTGCTGATTGTCACCCGTGAAGGTATCCAGACGCTGAATAGGTGAGAGTAGGCATGTGGTAAGGCTTGGCCTGAGTACAGGCAGTCTCATTGGTCCCGCAGGCCAAATCTTCAGCTTTTTGCGGAATTCAAGAAGTGAAGACCAGGCCCTGGTGGTTTGGGGGGGAGATCATTCCAGGATTTTGTGACTTGGTACAATGATCGACCGCCTTTTCTGCTTATTTGGATGTTGGGTGTGTGTGCAAGTTAGAGTGATCCTGAGCGAAGTAGTCTGGTGGGTTGCTGGAACAGTAGCCGGTGATTGAGTTATGTGGGTCCCATGTTGTGAAATGAAATTAAATAAAGATTTATAAAGTGCACTGCTGCCTGGAGGCGTTTAGGCTCTAGCTGATAAAGAATAAACCAAAACAGCTGTCCTAAACATATTAATAAGAGCAGACTACTGATTGAAGAGCCATGTTTTCAAACTTTCTTAGAAGGCATCAGACCTGTCATTTTCTTGAGGTCAGGTGGAAGAGTATTCCAAAGCTTGGAAGTACAGATAATGAAGCTTCTGCCGCCCCACTTAGATCTTCTGACTTTGGGAACAATTACATTAAACGCTGAAGATGAGTGTAAGGACCTGGAGGGAGAGTACCATTGGAAGCTTTGTTTTAAGTAGTCAGGGCCAGGCTCATGCAGGGCCTGAAAAGACATACAAAGTGCTTTAAAATCAATGCATTTCTTCATGAGGGGCAATTAAGTTTGGTCAAGGCTTGAGAGGCAAATTGTGTAGTGACTTGAATGCATGTGTGAGAAGTTTGAGCGGGAAGTGCTTTTGGATGGGGAGCCAGTGGAGCTCACTGAGGAGTGGTGTGGTGTGGGACCAGCAAGTGGGGTTGCGAATGAGTCTGGCAGCGGCATTTTGAATGGTGTGAAGTCTGCAAAGAAAATGAGTTAGAATACCAATGGTGACTGCGTTGTTGTAGTCTAATCTACTTGTGAATAGGGCCTGCATTATAGTACGTCTGGTGTCCAGTGGGAGCCACTTGAAGAATTTTACCTAACATACGGAGGATGTGAAAGCATGCTGAGATGACGATGTTGACCTGGGACTTCATGGTGAGGTTGGTGTCCAGGATGAGGCCTAGGTTCCTAGTGTGGTCAGTTGGGGTGGGTGTGGGTCCGAGTTTAGCAGACTGCCAAGAGGAGTCCCAAGGTGAGCTCTTTCAGCACTTCAGTGTTGTCGGATGCAGTTCTCCTTCATCCATTTGGCCATGCTGGCCATGCATTGTTGGAAGTTTGTCTTAGTGATGACAGTGTATTCTGAGAGGGTATAAATTAGCTGGATGTCATCAGAGTAGATGATGTTGATTCCAGGGGGTTAGTCAGAGGAGTCATGTATATGTTGAAAAGTGTGGGGCTGAGTGATGATCCCTGAGGGACTCCACAGATGAGGTCCTTGGGTTCTGAAGTGAACTGCACTAGCATGACTCGTTGTGTTCTTCCGGAGATGAAGGAAGCTATTCATTTGAGTACAAGTCCTTGAATTCCCACTGTGTGTAGTCTGGCAATGAGTGTGTGGCAGGTGATGGTGTCAAAAGCAGCAGTGAGTTAGATGAGGATAAGGTTGGCGATCTGTCTATAGTCGAAGATGGTGCGAATGTCGTCTGTGGCAGCGATGAGAGCTGTTTCGGTGGTGTGGTTGTTTTGGAATCCTGATTGCAAGTCAGCCACAAGTTTGTAGTATTCAAGTGGTCAGAGAGTTGTCTGTTGATGATTTTTTCTATCACTTTGGCTGGGAAGGGGAGTGGCAAGATGGGTCGGTAGTTGCTGAGTGCTTCATGGTCAGCTGAGGGTTTTTAGAGTAGGGCGGTGACTTTTGTGTGTTTCCAGCTGGGAAGGTGACTGTGTTGAGAGAGGTGTTGATGATGAAAGTGAGTGCTTCGCTGTCATGGTTCTTCCCAGGTTGTAGATATGGTGAGGTCAGAGGTCTGTGGGCAACCCCAAGTGCACTGTCTTTATTATGGTTGCAATGTTCTGAATGGATAGAGGTTTCATGATGTCAGTTGATAGTCTTTGCTGATGAGGTTAGCATACTGGGAAGCTCAATGGGGGTTGGCTTTGTTTCAAAGTTGCTGTAAATGTTTGTGATTTTTCAGTGGAAGAAGTTGGAGTGTTTGTTGCAGACTAAGTGTACGGGCGATGGTGTTGGTTGCAGCTGGTGGGTTGGTGAATTCCTTGACGATGAAGAAAAGTTCCTTGCAGTTGTTGGAGCTAGATTCGATTCTCAGGGTCAGGACCTTTTTCTTGGTCTCTTTCACCTGATATGATAGGGTCTAAGTGCAGTCTTGTAGGTGTTTTTTGCAATGCTTCCTTGGGTGGTTCTTCATTTCCTTTAGAGTTGTTTGCAAACTCTCTTGGACTCTCTGAGGTCAGCATTGTACCAGCTAGCTTATTTGTTGGATCTTTTGGGTTTCATGTTTTTCAGGGGCACCAGGGTATTGGTGAAGATGGCGATCCAGTTGTTGAAGTTGTTTGTGTACTGATGAGGTCATCGGTGTGGTGTGGGTAGCATAGCTGGAGGGCGTTCAGCCCATTCCGTTTCTGTAACTTTCCTCCAGCAGCTGCTTGAGGTATTGCTAGACTCCATAGGGATGGTCCTGTCATGGGAAAGTGGATGATGGAATGGTCAGTCCATGTGAGTGGATTGATGCGTTGGACTTTAAACTTGTCGCTGGAGGAGAAGATGGGGTCCAGGGTACGTCTAGCAATGTGGGTAGGGCCTAGTAAGAGTTAAGTGAGGTCGAGGTTCTATAGACTTTCAAGCAAGTCTGTGGAGTTTGAGTCCATGGTGTTGTTGAGATCACCTAGGAGTCTGAGGTATTAGTACCCATGGAAGGGGTGCAGTGAGGTTGGTGAGGAGGTTGCTAAAGTGTGTGCCAGGTCCTGGGAGCTACTAGGCTTTGATAGATGGTTTACAGTCTGCCTTAAGCTTGAAGTGCATGTGTTCCATAAAAGTGACTTCTGGGTCAGTGTAAGAAGAATACTTGATGGTGTCTCTGTGGATTATGGTGACCCCTCCTCCTGGTTTATAGGTTCAGTCCTGGTGCAGGATTTTGTATCTGGCAGGGATGGTTGAAAGAATGTCCGGGGCCGATGTGTGGTTGAGACAGGTTTTGGTGAGGAAGACGAGGTTCTGTATGCTGGAGTCGACTGAATTGTTGAATGTTCTACTGTTTATAATTTGTCTCTTGAACAAAAAATATTGTAGCTTAATCTTCGCTAGCTGTCTTTCCTTGCGATGTCTGGGATTAACTACCTGCGTGAGCTTGAGTTCTGTCAAAGAAAAAGTCTCCGACAGTTCCCTAATTTTCATATTTCCTAATTTATAAAGATTGTCCTGATCAGCAACGATCCCCCGCATAGTCCCTTAGAATGCCTCCCACACATTTTCAATGTAAGAGATTTGTTTGTTCTCATAACACAAACTAGTCTGGACATTAATTTGTTCAACAAAAAGGCTCTTTATATGGACCAATGATTGGGGAAGACTGTTTTCTCAGAAAAAGTAACATATAGGCTAATAGCAGCATGATCCGATAAATAATTTGAAGTGATCGAAGGAGAAAAGATCAACAGAGTAAAAAAATACTAGAGGCAGAGCAGAAACAGGAAGAAAAAAAGTTTAACTCTTACATGATGGATAAAGAGTTTGTCAAGGATATAACAAACTATGTTCTTCCTTAAGCCTCTGCATCGCTCTAGCAACTTTGGGTTTACGTTGGTGGGACACCAGCCTGCTTATATCTACCTCTGTCTTTTGTGCAAAATTAACATCGCCACCAATTATTATTTTATTAGGAAAGCTCACCAAATTAAGTGACAAGTCACATAGTGGCTGACGGTCATCAGTGGTTGGGCCAAAAAATTACGCCAGGGAACACTTTTCGCTATTAATTTGAATTTCTACCACTGCCATCTACTGGATGGATCGGAAACCCCTTGCCCTTCTCTACCCACAAACTTCCTACTTGTGAGAAGCACAACACCTCTAAGAAAAGCAGATCCAGAGGAATGAACCACAAGTTGGATATGGGCTCCATTTTACTGATAATATCTTAGATTTTTAAATATGAGTCTCATGTAGAACAAAACAAGTGTTGTTTTCTGCTCAACGAGCCAATGGATAACTGTCCTCCATTTGCATGGGTTATTCAGCCCATTAATATTCACTGAAACAATCTTGCAACTGAAACCAAAAATCTCAAACTAGTCCTAATATAACACTACACCTAAAATACCTTGCTACTTCCTCACCATCCACCGGGTCTACTTAGTTAAATTGCTTTGACCAGCTCCTGCAAGAAACATTTTTCTCCCCAACATACTTGCCACAGCCCTAATTAAGAGCTGCTATGCCAGCCCTCAGCCCCAAACTCATACCTCACTAGCAACCCAAAAAACCCAATCCTCTCCCCACCAACCCCCACCCTCCCACTGAGACTCTAAGTCGCCCAGTGACAGTGCCCCTACTTTCCACCTTCTGATGCAGTGTTTGCACCTTCCTGAGGCCCCAATTAGCTGGGGACATCCCCCGTCACCTAAACATAGGTGCTGCAAAGTAACAGACTTATATACACTTCACTTGCTTTTTCTCTTACAGAAAAACATTTTGAATGATTTGAAATCACAGCACAATTATAGCCTTTTCATATTGCAAGACAGCCCCAATTAACTCCTCCCCCCAGAGCCATTCACTGCTTCACTTAAATTCATCAGCCTCAATTCATGAAGCCAAATTCTGAGGACCCTGCAGTTCACCCTTAGCAGTTTCTAAGACTGCATTTCAGACAAATAGTTTTGTGTTGTCTCAATGTAATTCAAAACCTTAAATGTTCCCTTAAACAGAGCTTTCAATCTAGCAGGCTGCAGAAGCCTGGCTTGACCCCCTGTCACTTGAAAAACAGAGATCATCTGCCTAAACTCCTTCTGTCTTTTAGAGATCTCATACAACATATTAAGAAAGACCTGCACATTTTACCCCTCTCTCATTTTAACTCATTTTTACTTCATCACACTATTAAGCACCTTCTCCCGGATTCGATATTCCCTGAAATTCACCACCATTGTATGTGGTGTGCCCGCATATTCCAAAAAGTCAGATCATCTGTAAATCCTTGCAGCATGTGAGTATGAATCAAATCATCCACTAATTCATTAGCAGGATCAGCCTTTCATTCCTCCTGCTCTGGTATCCCCACAAATCTAAAATTAGTCCGTCTTGCCTCCAGATGTTGTTTCACAGAGCAAAGTTCTTTTTTATGAATGGCGTTGGTTTTCAGCAATTCACTGAGTATTTTCAAGATCTGAAATCCTTTTTGACATTGTCTCCATTTGTACCGCATATTTCTCAAAAACCTTCTCCATTTTGCCATCCTAGTATATAGTGTCTGAGCAAGTGAAGTTTGGGATGTCTTTAGCGCCTGAATTTCAGCCAGAATTGTTAACACTAAAGATTCAATTTTTGTATGGGCCCCATACTTCTCATAGTCCATACCACCCAACTCAGCACTTTTGGACTGCTTTGTGAGGGGCTGGATGAGGGCCCCACAACCTCAAGTATCCCTCTTTCGCCCTCATTTATATATGTAGCTGACTTTTCATTCATGGCAGCTCGATGTACTATGGTAAACAGTGGAAACAGTTTCTCCATGGAAATTGGGTTTAGCTGGCTAGAGACCAAATTTGTTGCAGTGATGGAAGAGGACGCTGTACCAACCTTCCAATTTATCGGAATAATCGAGCTGGGTACCAGCGCAGCAATCCTTGGACCATCCGACTTATCCACATCGGAGACTAAATTTGCCACTGCTCCTTGCTTGCTGGCCCATACATCCATAGCCATGCTACTGTTCAAAGATCGAGTTTCAAGGTGCAAATCCACCATATTTTCCACATCATAGCCCAGTAGGGAGCTGGTCTCTTGAGCATCACTATTGGATGTCAGTGATTTCCTTCTTCCTTGATCTGTTATGACCACATGGAGCTTTAACACCGTATCGTCACAGGACAGACGTTTGTTTCCGCAGCTACCTAAAATTCTTTAACCCGGCCACCAGACACAAATCTGCTTTCCCCCTCTGCCCTAAGAATTGCAAGATGAGTCTTGGATTTAGCAGAAACACAAGAGGCACTTCTTTTTGTTGCCAGCCCCTTGCACCAATCTTTAGTGTAGCTTTCTAAGGCTTTCCTCACTGGGGCTGATAAATTGGCATCAGATTTCTGTTTTGCCATGGCTAAACATACTTAGGTCATACAGATTTTAAACTGGAAACATGGCTTATGAAATGCTTAGAGAACGGTCTTTCACCACTAGTGCAGAACCCAGCCGAAGTGGAGGAAAACCGAAAACCAGAGAAGCCTGTTCTCCTTCCAGAGGATACTCCAACCTCGACTCCCAGCTCCCCAGGAACCCGATGCTGTTTCCCCCAGACCGGCAGAGCATCCAGCCATGTTCAGTCAAGCAGGGTGGCCTGGTCTTTTCCTGTAATTTTGGCTTTTCTGGCGCCTTATAATCTGCTAAAGAGCCTTAATCCTTCTCCCTCCTGAACTCACTTGCAGACCAAGGTGGGTCCAGCACCACCAACACTCTTGAGCAGCGACAAAACCTCTTGAATCCTTGACTGAAATCAAGCAATGTGAGAGTAAGTGCATGTTCACCTCAAGCAGCCTGCAGCCCTAAATGCAGGTGCCGCCATGTCTCAGCTCAGGGGCATGGCCTCCGACTCACTACGCGTCAGGCGACGTGTACACGTATCGCCTCCCAGTTTTGAGATGGAAATTACTAGAGTGGCCATTATTTGGAGTACCAACATTAAAGAGACCACTGCCCCCTACACCTGATGGCATTCAGCAGTCAATTCAAAATGTAGCAGAGGGGGTAGCGGTTTTGGTTGTCTTGACAAACTGTCAACATTACCAGGTTTTCTGCTAATCTCGACTGGGGTGGGTAAAAGAAATTGCGATGACACTGCTGTTGACAATTGCCCCATGGGTAGTCCCTCTTTGGCTGCAGATATGAACCGGATGGATCCTCCGGTGCCACCTGCAATGTCACGTACCGAGCTAGGAGTAAGTGGCTGGAAGAATGACTTGAATAAGTTTTGGGTTGAGATTCACCAGTCAGACACTTTCCAGTGTCAAACTTGTGAGTACCTCATGACTTGTAGACTCTAATAAAAATCACAGAGATCGCTTCTCTATGACCAGATATTAGTTGTACCAAGAGTATCGCTTGCACAGCTGAATGGTGATAGCTACTGATGAGCCGGCCTCTGAAAACTTAAACTCAATGGCAGAATCTAATGGCTGAGGTGACTATTAGGCAACTGGCCTCTTGGATTCAGAAGCACAAGAAAATGATCAGCTATTAATAGTGGAACAGAGCTCAGCAGACAATTTGACAGCAAAAGCTTGTTCAGCTTCACCTCGGTAATGCCAAGATTCAAACTGTAATACCTACAACAGGATATATATATATATGTGTGTGTGTGTACGTTATAAATGTGAGTATTAGGTAAGTATTAAGGCACTGTCCATTCATTCACAGACCTCCAATCAGAATTTAGTCTACATTAGTTTTCTTAGATACCTACTTCTCATGCATACTGTCCCTATGTCTAAGTGTCTAAGACACTATACCCCAATTTATCTCACTCAAGGTTAAACTGTAGATGGGTAAAGACAAAACATTTCAATACTATATTGTTTATTGGTAGTTAATACCCCCCTGACTCTTTCCTGCAGCCTTCATGAGACATGAGAATCAGATTTGGGTTGGCTTGAAGAAGAGAAATGGAAGGAAGGCCCTTATGCCCCAGAGGGAGATGGGGATATCATCGCAATTCAGATTGATCTAATTTAAGTACTTGCACCATGTCTAGTTTGCACAGAAGATACATTGGAGGTTCCAATGGGGTGCCACTACTCTGAGCCTGAGATGTGGAGACCGGCAGAGCAATTTTTTTCACAACATGGTTTTGCCCAGTGATATAGACCCTTTGGCAGAGGCTGTCACAGGCGTTGGGCACGGCAGCTGGACCTCACTCCAAAACCAGCCCTTCTAAATATACTATTAGACTCACACAAACATGCACTATTGCAAATTTGTTTCAAAAATGCAAAATGAGACATATTGCACAAATATCAGGCTGCAGAACCCCAAGACTTTAGAATCTGGGTACCAGCCCTAAATCACTGTATGGCCCTTCAAATACATCTCTATAAAGCCTGAGGGCACCTTCAGAACATTACAAATTTGGGATAGTGTTGTGATAAGAGAGAGGACCAATTTGATAGCACTCCAGGGGAAGCGGATTAGGAAACAAAGGTTGATATATGAGGCCAGTAATTGCTAAAAAGTGCTTATTTCTTCATGAAATGATCACAGATGAAAAGAGCAGACATTTTTTTCAATTTTCTGGAAGTTTACCTAATGGCAGCGATTTCAGTTGCACAGACTTTTGCCAGGAATGGGACGGGTGAATTCTGCACATCTAACTGCTTGTAAAATGTGTTGTCAACAAATTTAAAATAAATACAAAATGAAATGCAAACTTATTTTTCTTTAATATAATGTGTGTTTGAGCGTACAAAAATAATGTGCATTTGAGGCAGAAAGGTTGCGGCTAAATCAGGGGGCACCTGAAAGAATACAAAAAATCCAGCGGAAACTTGAAAATGGCCGTCAGGAATACAGGATAAAACTTGATCAGAAATGTAAAGCTCAGTGGCTGACAAGATCTATGCAGAATTTTGAATCTGGAGAAAAGGCAGGAGCACTTCTGGCATGGAAAGCCAGAGCGGACTGTGGAAAGAACCACATTAATGAATTAATTATAAATGAAAAGGGGGAGACATCCAGTAGATTGGTGGATATGCAAGCTTGGCTGCTTTTATCATTCTCTGAGATCTACAAGGAGGAGATGATACCAAATACCGAGACCCTCAAGACCTGGTAGGGGGAAAATCCCTATCAAATTTAACAGCCGAAAGTCGAGAAAGTTTAGATGCCCCAATAACGGAGGATGAAATCAGAGAGCAAATCAAGAGATGTAAAACCAAGAAAGCAGCAGGCACAAATGCACTTCCCAGCAAGGTTTATAAACTTCTCCTCGATGAGCTGGTCCCAAATATGGGTATTTTATTTAACTCGGTCTATCAGTCAGCGGGCAAGGTACCTAGGTCATGGAAAGAGGCAATTATAGTTCTTATTTTGAAACCTGCGAAGGACCCATTAAGGGCTGACTCCTATTAACCGATCTCCCTGCTGAATGCTGACTATAAGATCTTCATGAGCATTCTAGCAGGGAGGCTGGTTAAAATTGCCCCACAACTGAGTAATGCTCACCAGAAAGGATTTATCCCTAAAAGATAAATTCAAGAACAAACACAGCAACTAATCGGCAATATAGACCTGGCTACGGCCCGATCAGAACCCTTGGCCGTAGTGGCACTAGACGCGGCCAAGGCGTTCAATAGAGTCTGTTGGATATATTACTGGGAAGTGTTATGGTTGATGGGCTTTGGGCTTTTCTTTATTCAGACTTTGGCAAACTGTTATCAGGGGGCATCTGCTAAAATACTATTAAACAGGGTCTTAACATCTAGCTTTAATATCCTAAGAGAAACGAGACAGGGCTGCCCCCTATTATTTAATATCTATATAGAATCTCTGGCACAAGCAATAAGAGCAGATGATTTGATTACACCTTTTAAATCTTATCAACATAGCAGCAAGGTCGCCTTATATGCGGATGGCTTGCTGCTATATACTGACAATCCGGCGGTGGTAATACCAAGGGTTGAAACCCTGTTAGAGGAATTTGGATCTTTGTCGGGATATCTAGCCAACACCTCTAAAACAGAGGTGATGTGCTGGAATATCGACAACTGGGGCGGTAGAACAACTCAAGAGTTTGAATACCTGGGTATCATAATTGTTAAGGAAATTGAGAAAATCCTACACATTAATTTAAATAGGACCATAAAAGAAGTTGACCGATTATTACCTAGGTGGAAAAATCTCCCTTTAACAATTTACGGAAGGGTTAACCTAGTCAAAATGGTAATTGTCCCCAAACTAACGTATCTTTTTAACACCATTCCCCTTAATTTTCCAAAAATAGACATCAGTAAAATCCAGCACAAGATCGAGAGTTTCATCTGGGCTTATAAAGGCGCCAGATTAGCTTGGAGAAAGCTCAGGCGTGGCTAATTAAAGGTGGCCTGGCTCTCCCCGATATTAAGTGGTACTGTGTTGCCTTCCAATTTAAAAATATACGGATGTTGCTCACAAAGCCAGATGAGTCATCTTGGGGAAGACTTTTGGCCGAAATGACAAGGCAGGATGGTGGACACGGTTTACTGTATAAATTCGGGGCACCAAGGTACTTCAAAAAAGTTCGACTAAAAATATTGAAGGCTGCCCTTAGTTTGTGGTATAAGGTTAGAAGCAGAGGGGAGATAGGGTATTATCCCGAGTGTGCCCCTATTTGGGAATCCCCAGGGACCCCGCTATGTCTTAAGGATAGTCTTTCAATTCCAATCAAAAGAGCGGGTGTAACTATATGGTTAGACTTGTTAACATCAGAGGGGGCTCACCCATGGGAGGTTTTAAGAGCCAGGATTGGAAGTGGCTTTTCCAGATTTAAATACATGCAATTAGTCTTGTGGTTTGCAGCGGAGAAGAGGGAAATACATGGAGATTGGGAGTTGGAGAAATCTCTCCAAGATGCGAAGCTTAAGAGCAAGGAAATTTCAAAATGGTATAAGAAGTCCATGGAGGCAGATGAGAAGGATTATACATCACAACACTCAGTATGGAACCAGGTTCTCCTGGACTGCGATATCGAAGAACTATATGAACCTTCTTTGAAGCTTCTATATAAATCCGTCAAGCCGGCCAATCTTGAGAAGAATCATTTCTTTGTCATCAATCAATTATATTACTCACCCGCCAAGATAGCAAAGTTTGCTCCACTCTCTATTCCTAAATGCCCAAGATGTGACCTTATCAAGGCTAATGATCTCCATATTTTCTACGAGTGTCCCAGACTTAGTGCCTATTGGAGGGGAGTCGAGGAAGCCCTTTGCTGTATCTTTGGGGAGAAAATTACCTTAAATGTGACCCTGGTCTTTTTTGGGGATGATGGCGTGTTAAGTAAGAAGATGAGGTATGCACATAGAGGTTTACTGCTATATCTTGTTTTAATAGCACAGAGAGAAATTTGTATGAACTGGAGAGACCCCTTGCCCCCCAAGTTTGAAGTCTGGGTAAAAGCTGCTTCTACAATGGCTCAATTGGATCAGGGAAGAGGAAAAGAGAAAGGTTTGAACATCTGGCAGGCCTTTATATCGTGGGGTAGAGGCCTGGGACTGGTATAGCCCCTCTCGGTCCTATGGTTACACCAAGCCACCAACAACGGGGCAGGTCTGGCTTGGAGTACAGACCAAAGCGAACGCAGCAGCCGTGGGGTGCACAGGACGGAAGGGCGGCTTGTAAAGAATTGCACATGCTTTTTTGGTGACAAAAAAATAAAATGCATTTGCAAAGCTAATAGGTCTGGAGTTTGGCAAGTCTTGTTTTATCATGGTTTTTGCAAAATGTTATATATTGGAAAGCTGCTGGGCCCTCATTAAATCTATTAAAAAAAATGGCTAAAGGCAAAAGTGTTTTTTGTTCTCAAAAGGATACACTACCATGGAATAATGGTACACCCAGCACTGAAGGGAATTACCTTGTGTGTGGATGTGCTCCGTCTGAAAGAACAGTATGCCGTAACTCCTAGTCAAGTCAGTCAATGGCTGAGGTAGAATAACATTGCCCCATGATGCATGCTAAAGTGGGTGGTAGAAAAATGTGAATGTCACAATCACAGACTAAAGGGTGAATTCTGGCTGAAAACCCCCTTAAGAAACTATGTTGTAGATACTTTAAAACAAAATCTATAGGAATTGCCTAACACATACCTAAAAAAGCCATTGGTCTAGCATTGGCTGCTAGCCTCGCCTTTGAGAAAGGCGTCAAGGAAGAAGGGAAGAAAGTAAAGAGGAAAAGAGGAAATCAAGAAGGGTAAAAAAGGAAGGAAAGAAGGTTGCTAAAAGGAAGGAAGGCAGTGAAGAGGGCAAAAAGGGAAGAAAGTAAGGCAAAAAAGAAGAAAGGATTAAGTAAATTTAAATAAAGAAGGAAAGAAAAAGGGAAAAGAGACATGGAAGAAAGAAGAAAAGAAGGCAAAAAGAAAGAAGGGAAGAAAGAAAAAGGAAAAGAAAGAAAGAAAAAGAAAAAGAAAGAACAACAATTAAGAAGGAAAAAATGAAAGATGACAAAACAGAAAGAAAAAAGGAACGAAAGAAAGATAGAAAGAAGGCACAAAGGAAGATTAAAAGAAAGAAGGCAAAGGGAATGAAAGAAGGAAAGAAAAAGGAAAGACAGAACATGAAGAAATAAGGAAAGAAAGAAATGCAGTAAAAAAAAGATAGATATTAAAGAAAGAAGGCAAATTGAAGTTAGGCAAGAAAGAAAGAAGGCAAAAAAGAAAGGAACACAACTTAAAAAAGTAAAGCATTGAAAAAGAAAAGAAAGAAAGAAAGTAGGTAAAAAGAAAGAAGGAATGAAAGGCAAAAGAGAAAGAAGGAAAAAGAAAGAAGGAAAGAAAGAAACAAAGAAACAAACAAAGAAAAACAAAGAAACAAACAAAGAAAGAAATAAAGGAATGAAGGAAGGAAAGAAAGGGAAAGTAGGCAAAAAGAAAGAAGGAAAGAAAGAATGAATGAATGAATACATGAAATGCGAGAAAGAAAGAAAGTAAGAAAGAAAGAAAGAGGAAAATAGGCAAAATATAAGAATTAAGGAAAGAATGAATAAAAGAGAAATAAGGAAAAAAGAAAGAATGCATGAATAAAGAAGAAAAGGAAGAAAGAAATGGGAAAGGAGGAAAAAGAAAGTAAAATAAATAAACAAAAAGAGGGAAAGAAGGTAAGAAAGAAAGATACATGAAAAGAAAAAGGGAAGAAGGCAGCAAATAAAAAAGAAGGAAAAGAAAGGAAGAAGGAAAAAGGAAAGGCAAAAAAGAAAGAAAAGAAATGGAAAGCAATAAGGAAAGAAAAAGGAAAGAATTAAAGAAAAAAAGGAAAGAAAGATGATGGAAAGGAGGGGTCACAGTATAAAATAATGGATACTAAAACTCAAATTACACCCAACCTATGGTTAGATAAAACTTCTACAAGTGTGCTGTAAAGTAAACACCTCAAAGTTTGATTTTCTTTTTGGGCAAAGTTTATCAAAGAACCATAAGTGAAACCGAGTTCAGGAACACAATATAGTAATTAGCAGCAGACCACTTTAAAAGAAATTTACAACAGCTTTGGAAGGAGACAGAAACTGATGAAGCTGGAATGTGCCCTGTACTCACTTCAAATACATCCTACTATCCTATCAGGCAACACTGGAACAAAAAGGAACTCCCTTTGTGTGGATGTGCACCTCGTGAAACAGCAAAACACAATCACTCAAAGTGAAGTTAACCAGAGGCTTGCGTAAGCTGACCCATTGCCCCATGTTGTACGCTGAAGTGGGCGGAAGCAAAATGGGAAAGACACAACAACAAACCTGTGGGTGAAGAGAGGTGGCTGAAAGCCCCTTGAAGTACGTATATTATTCATGTTAATTAGTCAAATCAAAAGGTCTTGGCTAATGCCAGACCAATTAATGCTCCCTCAAAAAGGGAGAATATAATGTTTTACCTGTATACAAATGCAAATCTCTTCTTCTTGGTCCTCTCAAAATCACTATAGCTTGTCTCCAGTCGAGTGAGGTAGCTGTGTGTGAACTCAAAGTCCAACTCCACAGAGATTGAGAGACCGCTACGCATGTTCATGGTGTGAAGAGGCCTTCGCAGGGGGTCAGCATCTCCAGAGAGGCAATTAGGACTTTTATGGCTTTCAAATAGGAGAAGTAACTTCCTTGTGTGGAGTGGCAATCCCAGCAAAACAATCTCCACTCCAGCACCAACGCCGTTCTTCACAATCTTCCAGTCTGGAAGGTAGAGATAGGAGGTGCAGATGAGAATACTGACACAAGATGGCAGCAACCAAAAAACGTGATCCCATGCACACTTCTGTCAAAGCACTTCCGTTCTCGGTCACTCCTCTCTGCAACTGGATTATGACAAAATGACTACACAGCTTCCTATGCAAAATATGTTAAAGGGGTCCAAAAAATGTATTAAGTTCCCCTAAGATGCCCTGGTCTGAGTAGGGGCACCCTCCCCAAGTTATGCCCCTGATATTTCAGTCCCGGAACCCACACAGAATTCTAGAAACAAGCATCAATCCTGATTTTGCAGCTGACTCTGGTAGTGCTGCGATCCACCAACTGCAGGGCAGATCCACCTCCATTCTCATCTAGTGCATCACATGCTGCTCTAGTTCTAGGATGCAGACCCTCATTGTCAGTGTGTCATGCTCCTCTACTCACCCTTTGAGGTGGTCTAACTGGGCCCCTTACCATTCGAATTACACAAGAGCAACCTGCACATTTCCTCCTCCTGGTCTGTCTTTGGCTCCAAGCATCTCCAGCCAAGGGGGGATCTGCGCCTTTTCTCTAAAACAGATAAGAAGAGTTTAGTTCATGTTGAATGGTACATACTCAACTGCCAACACCTGGAGTTCCCCATGTCCGTGGACAGTCCATGGCAGTAGGTATGCTCGCTGGAAAGAAGTGGAGCATCTTCGTGGGAGTAGAAAGTCTAGGATGTCAATTCAAAATGTGTCAGTAAAGGTAAGTGTATGTTTGGACAAGGCAATTCAAGAGAGTGTGGAAATGTTTGTATTTGGCTGTGGTTGAGAGTGTGGCAAGGAGGGTAATTACAGACTCCTCTGTGGATGTAATAGAATCAGCACAGTATGGCCCAGCTCACTGTCATTCTTCTAAAGTGTACCTTGTGTGTGAACACTATTTGGATCTGCAATTGTGACATTCAATGCTATGATGGAGATGATCCAAAAACCTGTCTTTGCAACTGAGCTTGTAAAATATATTCAGTTTTGTCAAATTAGGTGAGGTATGCTATAGGTGATGGGGAGGTTGGAAGAGCAAACATTCACTTTTCTGAGGGCAGCAAAAATCCTTGCACTGGCCCAATTTAGAGTAGAGCCAACACAAGGGGTTACTTACAAACCCATTCGCCCACAAATAACCTCCTACCTGCATGTCTTACTCTTCATTGCGGTACAAAAGGGGGTGGTGATGGACGGAGCATCAGAACCAATCAAACACTCACACCCAGTCAACAGATCTGGGTTTGATCCATCACCGTTCTTTAGCCCACTCTGCCACCCCAGTTCAGACATGGCCATATGCAAATCAGTCTGACCCTGTGCCTCATGGGAACAGTCCAGCCCGAACTGCCGAGCCATGCCTTCCCTGGACCGGAAACAAGCTTCCTAGGACCGGTTTCTGGCATTTCAGCCGTCTTCAGCCAGGCTTGCTTGAATCCAGTGGCAAAGTGAGCAAGGGACTCACGTCTGAGCATACCCTGCCAACTTATGGCGAACAAAGCGGTACAAAAGGGGGTGGTGATGGACGGAGCATCAGAACCAATCAAACACTCACACCCAGTCAACAGATCTGGGTTTGATCCATCACCGTTCTTTAGCCCACTCTGCCACCCCAGTTCAGACATGGCCATATGCAAATCAGTCTGACCCTGTGCCTCATGGGAACAGTCCAGCCCGAACTGCCAAGCCATGCCTTCCCTGGACCGGAAACAAGCTTCCTAGGACCGGTTTCTGGCATTTCAGCCGTCTTCAGCCAGGCTTGCTTGAATCCAGTGGCAAAGTGAGCAAGGGACTCACGTCTGAGCATACCCTGCCAACTTATGGCGAACAAAGCGGTACAAAAGGGGGTGGTGATGGACGGAGCATCAGAACCAATCAAACACTCACACCCAGTCAAGAGATCTGGGTTTGATCCACCACCGTTCTTTAGCCCACTCTGCCACCCCAGTTCAGACATGGCAATATGCAAATCAGTCGGACCCTGTGCCTCATGGGAATAGTCCAGCCCAAACTGCCAAGCCATGCCTTCCCTAGACCGGAAACAAGCTTCCTAGGACCGGTTTCAGGCATTTCAGCCGTCTTTAGCCAGGCTTGCTTGAATCCAGTGGCAAAGTGAGCAAGGGACTCACGTCTGAGCATACCCTGCCAACTTATGGCGAACAAAGCGGTACAAAAGGGAGTGGTGATGGACGGAGCATCAGAAACAATCAAACACTCACACCCAGTCAAAAGATCTAGGTTTGATCCATCACCATTCTTTAGCCCACTCTGCCACCCCAGTTCAAACATGGCCATAGGCAAATCAGTCTGACCCTGTGCCTCATGGGAACAGTCCAGCCCAAACTGCCAAGCCATGCCTTCCCTGGATTGGAAACAAGCTTCCTAGGACCGGTTTCTGGCATTTCAGCCGTCTTCAGCCAGGCTTGCTTGAATCCAGTGGCAAAGTGAGCAAGGGACTCACGTCTGAACATACCCTGCCAACTTATGGCGAACAAAGCGGTACAAAAGGGGGTGGTGATGGACGGAGCATCAGAACCAATCAAACACTCTCACCCAGTCAACAGATCTGGGTTTGATCCATCACCGTTCTTTAGCCCACTCTGCCACTCCAGTTCAGACATGGCCATATGCAAATCAGTCTGACCCTGTGCCTCATGGGAACAGTCCAGCCCAAACTGCCAAGCCATGCCTTCCCTGGATTGGAAACAAGCTTCCTAGGACCGGTTTCTGGAATTTCAGCCGTCTTCAGCCAGGCTTGCTTGAATCCAGTGGCAAAGTGAGCAAGGGACTCACGTCTGAGCATACCCTGCCAACTTATGGCGAACAAAGCGTCACAAGTTGGCAGGGTATGCTCAGACGTGAGTCCCTTGCTCATTTCTAGATTTAACAATATCCTAAATACAGTAACATACGCCTTACATTACCACTTGCACTCTTTCAGTGTTGTAACACAATACTGAAGCTTTAATATTGACCTGTACTTACATCAGTTCCACAAAATCAACATATTGTCAATGTAAGTAGACGTGGAGTTAAGAACGGGAAATCTATACTTCCCCATATATGCTTAAATTGACGATCTGTTGGTAGTTGATACTGTGGAGTTGATGTATTGCCAGACTGATAGAATGTTATGTTATGTGCATTTGTAAAGCGCAGTATCAGCTGCGATATCCAGGTGCTGCGCAGGTGTGTTTGCCTAGCCCTGCCTATGGTAGGTTAGTGTATTAAAAAGCCAGACCTTCAACTTCTTGCGCAATTCAACGCGAGAGGAGGTGGTTTTGATGTGGAATGGAAGGCCGTTCTGCGCTTTAGGAGCGATGTACGACAATGCCTGTCCTCCAGATCTGGTTCTGTGTATGTGTGGGATGTGTGCGAATAGGACTTCAGCGGAGGTGTCTGGGTGGATGGTGGAAGGACATGTTACTGTTCAGGTAGGTGGGGCCTGAGAGGTGTAGTTCTTGAATGTGTGTGAGGAGTTTGAATTGAGTGTGTTTGTATATCAGGAGCCAGTGGAGCTCCCTGAGGTGTGGTTGGATGTGGGAGGTTGAGGATGAGTCTGGCTGCTGTGTTCTGGATGGTTACTAGTCTTCTGGTGAGTTGCTTGGTTATGCCAGTATATAGGATGTTCCCATAATCCAACTTGCTGGTGACTAAGCCATGAGTGGTAGTTTTTCTGGTGTTGCTTGGGAGTCATTTGAATATCTTCCTCAGCCTCTTCACGTTGTGAAAGCAAAATGCAGTGACAGCGCTGACTTGTGTGTTCATGTCCCGTTTGCTGTTGATGATTATTACGAGGTTCCTGGTGTGGGGGTTTGTCTGAGTTTGGCCAAACACCAGTTGGAGTCCTTTGATGAGGTGTTCTTACCAAAGAGCACTACTTCTGTCTTGTCGGCGTTGAGCTTGAGACAGCTGGGTTTCATCCAGTTAGCAATTTTGTTCGATTAAGCAGTGAACTTGTTTCTTGTTTCAAGTGTGTTGTCGGAGAGGGAGCGTATTAGTTGCGTGTTGTCAGCATGGGAGAGGATGCTGATATTGAGTGTGCGGATGACGGTGGCCAGAGGGATCATGTATGCGTTCAAGAGGATGAGGCTGAGGAATGAACCTAAAGGCACTCTGCAGATGAGTTTTTGGGCTTCTGAGGAGTAAAGTGCCAGGATGAGAGCTTGTGTATCGACCTCAATATTGTGGTATGCTCATTCTATTCCTAGCCGAATCCCAAGCCTTGCCAGCTCCCGCAATTACACACCAAAAACCTAATTCTAAAACTAAATCTAATACTCACACTGGCCCTATCTCTAAATTATACTCTAATACTATCTGTTACCCCATCCCTAAACTAACACTCATCCTAACCCTAACTCTATCGCTAACACTATCACTAACCCAAAGTCTTTACCATATGCTATAAACCTAATATTAATCCAACCTTACATAACATTGGCATTTAAGCAAACACTATCACCGACCTGTATACTGCCCCAACATTTTTATTCCCAATATTTTTGCAGTTCCAATTCTTTCCTCAAGCTTTTTGTCCATCTAGACCTTTGTTCCAGAATGATATCATTGCACCTCTTTCAATTTCTTCCTTAGACAATATGGGTAAAAACCTTCATCTTAACAACAATGTCTAACTGTAAATAATACAACACAATTGGCTCAGCATTTGAAACTCACGCTCCTTTTAGTCTCACCAAGGCACTCATTTAAAGTTTGGTGGGTGGAAATTCAGCCCACCAGTATGGCCGAGAATACACCTCAGCCACACCGGAAGATGGGGATCGACTGTATTTAGAAACTCCACTAATGAGCTGTTGTTTCCTCAGGCCCAAGTAATCTTCCACCAGTGTGCTAAGAACAGCCTTATGGGGGAAAAGTCTAGAAAAACATCAACACAAGGTGGAATTGTTGCCACAGCCTGTGGGTATTAGAAATACTTCCCCCAAAGATTAGGTAATTTAGTGTGTCCACAAGCCTTACCCGGGTGACCAGACCACCACAGCTGTGGACAGTATTTGTGCTGCACACATGGCATTCCTGATAGTGAAACTCGCACTGGCGCCGCCCTTGGAATTGCTGCTTTTCCACAGACTCATAATGGTGTGGGGATCTATAGAGAAGGTCAGACGAACCATTGCCATTCTTTATCAGAACACCTGTCACCTCTAAATAAGGCTTTTAGTAAGTGCCGCTGAGCTTCAGTCAGTTCGAATAATTTCCCCAAAACAGTTGGAAAAACTGGTCTTAACGTTTGAACACTACCAGTCTCCTCAATGGGGAGGAACCTAGTCTTAGAAGAAAGGAATAATGTCTTACTCAAACTAGTCCTCTCTATACACTTAATTTAAAATTGTCACCTCTCAACTCTGTTGCCTTAGCTATTAACCTCGTGAGTGTCTCCATTTTCACCACAAGGTACAAGGGTTAAAAAATCCCCTCAACCCTTGGCCTATCACTGTATGAACCCCGGCAAGAAGAAAATCCAGTCCCTGGGTCTTTAAAGCGTCAGCAAGGTGCAGCAATACCGCTTTAACTGCAACCTGCATGTGCTCACCTGAATGGTCGCTACTGTCAGTGCTAATTTTAAACAAATATATTTTTTTCCTTTGGCACCTGCCACTAGCGCTGAGAATGCCAGGGCAGAGCTCCTAAATACCCATGAGGTCTAGTCTTTATTCCACTGCATCTCTTTTTCTTTCACCGCGTGACACTTCCGGCCTCTCCATCTCAGGCAATCACCGTCCCTGTCTCAATTCAGGAAGGACCTCAAGACCTGGCTCTTCAACTGAACCACAGTTCCTTCGGCGGATCAGCAGCCCCCCCTCAATCCCCTCAGCGCCTTGAGACCCTCAAGGGGAGTGGTCACACTTTACAAGTCACCTGATTTGTTGATTGAATTATCTTCTCTCTTGCAGTTTTTTCTCATCCAATTTCTCCCTTTGATGCAGTTTACCCTCTTCCTCTTTCTTTCCCCCTTTTCTGCATTTCTCGCTCTAGCTCTGTGTGGTGATGAAATTAAGTCCTAGCCCCCAAAAAACTAGTGCCGGTGCCAACCAACTATGACCAAAGGCACAAATTAAACACTGGTAGTTAAGCCTGGATGGGAGACGTCCGTGCATACCCATCATCCCTTGTTCCTCAGCGTGGTCACAATGCACACATTCGCATTGGGTTTAGCCATCAGATGCATTAAAAAAATATACTCTACTAGCGAAATTTTGGGGCTGATATATACAGAGTGCTTCTCCTATATTTCGTGCTAGATTTGTTCATAAGTGGTGTGTTGTTGGGACGGTTAGCCCTGAGAGTGGCGCACCTGTACTTTGGGAACGACATAGCGTGCGGTGACTTATGCCACAACCGTTCTCTAACTTAGATTGTAATATTTTAAAAATATCTCAATTATTTACATTTAAATTCCCTTATCTGCACGAACTTGAAAACGCAGACATGTGTAATATCATTTTTAACTTCAGAACAGGTCTCCACCCCAATGTCACTCATCCCTTAGGATTATCTCCCTTTAAGAATGTGGAAGGGATGTGCAGCAGTGGGTTATAGATGCACTGTACAAGAAAACATGTTTTACTGGATTGCCGGTATTTTATTCGAGCTTGTCGAAAAGCGTTAAAACAATTATTTAACTACAATTTAAAATAGAGATTGGCTGCATGGAGTTTTTTTATTTATCTTATGTAATCCTTGGATGTAGCTTGTGCCTTAGCGAGAGTTCTAAAGGTTTTAAATGAATTTGTACCTTGATTGTTCAATGATTGGGCTCATGCGGTTATAATGCTTTAATATCCTTTTAAAGTGTCTGTATTCTTATCATTTGTATAAATTCTAGTTTAGATGTTTAATATAACTTGGTTTTATTTGTATTTTTGTAAATGGGATAATATATCATGTTTTTATGTTTCACGAGATTGTTGCTCAGATAAACATTCTTTTGACTAACAAATATCTTTTTTGTTCCTGTCTGTTTTGTCTTTATGGAAAATTACTTTCGATCAAAAGTCTTAGAGACATCCGCCATGAAAGTGAAGAGTTATGCACTTATGGAATCACGTCCACTTGTTACAGCAGGTGTGATAGAGTCAGGAATATAAGGGGTCCTCTGCACCCCAATTATGGCTATTTTTACGTACCTCAGGTCAGTGAGATATATCTTGGTGCCTGTGGCACATTAAACACGGGATCCACATCTGAGAATACCGATCAAACTTAGGGCATCCACTGAAATAAACAATAAAGTTATGGAATGAATCCTCAAGTAATCTCAGCCATTGGCACCCGCGTGGGGCTGCATTCCAGCTCGAGGATGGATTGGCTGCATCCCAAGTAATTACCAATGGCTGAGACTAAGTCAAGCATTCCACCCATCACTTTTTGGTTCTGCTCATGAATTGGACATTCCACTTGGTAAGCTTGGATTTATGGTGTGCAGTGTGGCCTCACACGTGTGGATTTCCTTCCTGCATGACCTGAGATCCACATATATGATGACAAGATTGCAAATGCTACACAGTTTGGGAGAAGAAGCACAGCCGTTACTAGTCCTGAATTTATACCTTTAGGAGTGAAGGCTGCTGTCCTGCAATGCTACATGCTTTATATTAGTGTTGGACAGCGCCTTGCAAGGAACCTCTCCTCTGCGTGCTGCAGGGAGTGGTTAGTGGGAGCTGCGAGGGACAATGGCCAGTGTGCCTCTAAATAAACACACACCCTTGCTATTACTTGCCATTGTTCCTACATTAAGGTGATCAGGCATCGCGGATGGGTCGAATGAATACAGATGGAGATAAGATTTCAAGTGCAGAATTAGTTTGCAACCCCCCCAGCAGTAATCAATAAATAGTTAGCACTGATGGTACTGTGTAAAAGTTGCATGCAGTTCCCTTTGGTACCTCTATGACTGTATTTTCTATGTTGGTGAGTTCTGTCAAATCAGTATTTGCTCCCCAGGCAATGCTAAATTTGTAGTCCTGCATCTCTGTTTTTGTGGCAATAAATGATGGACGGAATGCTGAATTAATCAAACATTCAACTCCCCCCCTCCGCCTCACCCCTGACAAGAGATCTGGGTTAAATCCATCATTCTTTTGCTCACTACGCCTCCCCAGTTTGGACCCAGTCATATGCAAATCAGTCTTGACCTTGCTCCTCATGGGAACAGTCCAGCCCAAACTGCCAAGCCTGGTCCTCCCTAGATCAGAAGAACAAGCACCCTGGGAGCGGTTTTGGGGTAACACCCCTCATCAGCCAAGCATGCTTGAATTCAGTGGCACACTGGGCATACCCATCCCTCTAAGAGCGAAAAGTGGTGTGTCAAAAAAATGACGGACGGAATGCTGAATTAATCAAACATTTACCCCCAGTCAAGAGATCTGGGTTAAATCCATCGTTCTTGTGCTCACTACACCAGGCCCAGATCTCGGTACTGGGGTGAATGTTTGACATTGTTTAACATTCTGTACATCAATTGTTCTTTTTGCATTTGTCACCCCAAGTGGTATGGGTATGCCCAGACGTGGGTCCTGTGCTCTCCGTGCCACTGGAGTCAAGCTATCCTGGCTGATGAGGAGTAAAAACCTGAAACCAGTCTCAGGATGCTAGTTTCCAGTACAGGGAGGACCTGGCTTGGCAGTTCGAGCTGGACTGTTCCCTTGGGGAGCAGGGTCAAGACTGATTTGCATATGGCTGGGTTTAAACTGGAATGGCATGGGGAGTAAAAAACTATGGATTTAGGCTCAGATCTGTTGGGTGAATGTTTGACATTGTTCAATATTCTGTCCATCAATTGTTCTTTTTTCACTTCTCTATTTTTGACGTGTCCAAGTTTTTGATGTGTATAATCTGGTCAGCACCCTATCCTAGAACCCTCTGCTGCACTGAAATCGCAGTGAGCCAGAAAACAAGCACACAGTATTGTTCTTTCCCATTCTCCCTACAGACCTCAGCTGCAGGGACTTGAACGACGGTGCCATAAAAATATGCCATATGCAATGCCCCCACCCCCATGCAGCAGCACCGCTCAGGCTCTCTCTGGCTTAATTTTCTCATCAAAAGCTACAACTCGGCAGCGCGTTTCGAGTGTGGCACTGCTCTGGTCTCTATGCAGGGCCTTTTTTCTGGCATTTTGGCAAAAAAAAAATTTAGCTTTATATTTTGTATTAGTAGTCTTACTGTAATGGGTAAAATATGATGATGCTTCCTGTGGTGGGGGTTCGTTCTAATGTAAATTGATAAGAGCCTCATCCAGGATGACACTAGTGAGGTTCCACCTACCTGCTGGTCTATTGCTGCAGCAACTGTGGCAAGAGACACAGAAGGCCAGGAATAAAATGAAAACTAGAATGGCCCAGGTGCCTGTGTACCGCTTCTGAGACATCCAGAGATCTGAGGGGAGAAAAGAGTGTCAGCTGATAGCACCATTCATGAAAAGGGTGTAAATAATGATATCATGCATGATGTCATCAATGATGATCGCAGTGATGTAATCTGCAAGAGTTAAGATCATGGCCCAGATTTCGGAGGTCTTACATTGACCTTGTGTTACACAAGGCAATGCAGAGGGTTTCAGTGAAACTTACTAAGGCACGCAAAGCCACCTTGTGTGGATCTTCGTGGCTTAGTAAATCCAGAATAATTCAAGGAAGCGCAAATCGCTGACTTGCATTATTCTGCATTGGGAAGGCATTCCATGGGTGGAGCATGGCATTCCCAAACATCCACCCATGGATTTTGATGCAATCCGAGATTTACCTTCTGACGCACACGTAGAAAAAGAAAAATGCCCATGAGTATTGTTTGTGGACAGGAATGTGTCCTTCCTGCACAAAACAACCCGGCCTGTAATGCTGGCACCCTTGCACCCTGGCTTAAAGGGTGCCTGTGTTGGCCTTAGGCAGCACTCAGTCAGTCAAAAATGTTTATTTTGGAAAGTGTTTTCCATAAAAAATACAGCAAGCAATAAGTACATGTTAAAAATAACATAAGATTTAAAATAGACATTAAATCCAAATAAATCCAACAAAATCTGTTAAAACATACAGGCAGATCTTGCCTGCGCAAAATTCAAACATTTAACAGGGAAATTATACATTTGCGACATAGGTTGCTATAAAAACCACAGAAAAATATTAAGTGAAAAGTGTGCTGTGTTGAAAAATTATCACTATGACAGGGAGGAAGATTCTCCGCCAACGACTGTCCTTTGGGAAAAGCAAACAGCTGACGTGTCAACCCAAAATGAAAACTGTCTAGACGATAACAATGATAACAATTACCAGCGTAGATCAAATAGGATCTCAATATCCAGAGTTGTTTTAAGCAATACAAAAGCAATCACCGTACCTTTTTGCAATTCTAGAGCCTCCCTATCAGATTTTCGATGAGCAAGAAAATGATCCTTAGTCCAGAATAAATCAGATTTAGTGATGGACTCAGGGTCTGTAAATGATTCAGGTCACCCAAGGGCCTGGAAACTTCCTTGCACCTAATTCAACGAGGCAATCTTCTTGCCATTATCAAAAGAGAGGCAATCTCTCAAAAATAGCTGATTCAACTCAAGTTCTGGGTTGACCCATAGTGCCAGCCATTTTATAAGTGGTTGAAGGACAATTACATCTACTAAATAGCTCTACCCTACCTCTTCATGAATGCTGAAAGAGGATATGCCATGGGCAAAGCCAACAAGAGCTTCAAAAATAGATTCTTCACCACTTGAAGCTGAGAACACCCAAAATTTGCGACCATATAAAACAGCAGACCTACATTTAGCATAAAAAATAATCAATAGAGGTTGTATAGGTTTGCTGCCAAGCCTGGTGTCAAAATCAAAAACAGCCCCTACAGTCCTCCAGAAGAGAGACCGTTTGGCTGAGATCAGGGGACTTCAGGTTCCTTTTATGGTCAAACAGAGCTTCAAAATATAAAAACAAGGAGACCCCAGTAATTCTACCCCCACTATTATGTGTTTCCTGCTCTTTGTGGATCTAGGACCCATGTCCATTACATGTGATTCCCCAAATAATTGAAAGTTCAAGAGAGGCCATACATTTCACAAAAGAATCTAATAATCGTGAAAGACACAAAGCTGCCCTTGCTATTAGGACCGCATCATCCCCATACAGGAGAACAGGGATTTGTCTCTTGCCTATTCGGGGTAGGTCATGGCCCTCCCATAATAATTTGCTCTTGAGTTCACTGATATACAATGTGAATATAAATAGGGCCATGATACAACCCTGCCTGACCCCCTGAGTGATCGTAAAGTGTTTTGTACAGTTCCTATTCCTGCTATACCTTACACACACAGATATATTCGAATGTAAGTCATACAGGACATGTACAATCTCAAGTTCAAACCGTAAGGGGACCATCAATAACCAGAATTTGTTTCAATTTACACAGTCAAAAGCAGAAGAGAGATCCATAAAAGCCAAGTGAATACTCCCCTGCCTTGCTATGGTAAAATTATTAATATTAAAATATAGATTCAGGGGCAGATCAATGGTACTTTTCCCTTGACTGAAACCATATTGGATATCAGAAAGAATCAATGTTGCTCTATCTACACTTGAAGGCGTGTAAGGAAACCCTCCCTACAATATTAACTGTGGAGTCCAATAAAGATAATGGCCTATAACATTTCTGTTCCAAGTTATCTCCCTTTTTAAAGATGGGGATAGTCACAGAGCTCATCCACGAGGAAGGGATCCCCGTTTTAACAACCCCATTCAGATACACAGTAAGCAGGGGTGCCCACAGATTAGACTTCAACTTAAATAAATCAGCAGGAACCCCTTCAGGGCCAGGAGCCTTATTACTGTGAATCCAACGTATTGCGTCCCTTTCCCAAGTTTGAATCTAAGGTTTGAGTAGTCAAAGACAGCAAAAGAATCTGCACTCGTTCCCTTCAGAAGCCTTGGCACCTTTAATTGCCACTGAAATAGGACACTCAAATATCGGGGTAAATAAATTCATGGATGGCTGGGAAATCATTGCTAGAAAAAAAGATGGTTGGCAAGTTCCCAAAATCTGAAACTGCTTTTCTGGAGACATGCTTCTGCTAGGTCCTCCCAAACTCCATAACGCAGTCTTTCCTTCCTATGTTTAATAGCTGCTTTCTATATCCTTCTGCATTCGAACACCCTGGCAGCCATTCTATGTGTGGAATTGAGGGCCTGTACAAAATCATGATTGGCCTTCAAACATGCATGATCAAACCTTCAGGGAGAATCCCTCCGCCTACTATCCCCTGACCAGTTAGCATAGCATTTACAGTGGAGCAAATGTGAGAAAAAGCAGCCACCTGACGTTCTAAAAACAGATCTTCCAATAGGCATGTCTCAAAGTCCCCATAGCTATTCTTGACCAACTCTGATTTAAAAAAAGGGATTGGACAGATCGTCTTCCAGCTAATCCTTCTTCCCGAGCTTCTATCGCCATGCCATTGCCCCTCAAAATTGAATGGTGGGCAGGAGCACCAGCAACATGCCGACTTAAGGAAACCTTAATTAGAGTATGATTGCTCCAGGCCGGACTAGTGATGACATACTTAAAAACTGGGACATAGCGGGCCAAGTGAAGAACACAATCAGTGATGGTATCTGCCCCCCTTCCCATCAATGATAGACTGAAGAAGTTATGAAGATTAGCCCCAAGGCCACTTCAACCAAATGATATGTGAAAATCACACATAATGTCATACAACTCTCCCTGTGGTTTAAGCTCAAAATGCAGAGTGGCCTTTCACCTTGTTACATCTAGCCATCTCACAGTTCTTAAGACACAAATGCAAATTGAAGTTACCCAGGTTGACCACCAGAATAGCCAAGTTAGACTCTATCCTGAATCAGTCTAGGCAGTCCCAAAGCCCAACAAATGTACTGAGGTCTCTGCAGAGGTGTTACGGATGTAAAAATTCAACAAAAGAACCCTATTAGAGTTAGAAAACAGAAACATAACTCCCAGCAAGTAAGCAGAGCCTGTGTCATAATATATACGATGCAGCCTAAGGCCGTGAGACACTAATGTGGCCAGGCCCCACTTTGCCTGACGAGACAGGGATGGATCAGCTTGGGGAAAAAAGAAGTAAAGCCCTCAATCAAAAGCCCATTATAGACATCCTAGGCTTCCTGACAGCAGAGTGTTAGAGTTATAAACAACTTTAACTGACAGCTTATTAGTTTAACACTTCCACCCCCTTACATTCTGTGCCTAGTGTCAGAGCCCAATCCTCTGTTTATGTATGCTGTGAGCTAAGAACCAAGGTGCGCACCGTATCTCAGTCTACCCCCTTCAAGATTGCTTAAAGCAGAAAACCTGTTCGCAGTCGAAACTTTAAACCAATACAAATTTGGTCCTGCGACTACCCTCCGATGTTGTAAAGTAGGGGCATCGATACTAGTCAGAAAGGGATAAAAGAAGGACAAGGGATAGACAGAAATGTTGAGTCCCACAACAGGTGACCGTCAAAGCCAAATAATCGACCAGCACTCAATTATTAAAGTTCACCACCACACAGTCCACAGTTGCCTTTTTCTGTTTTTGGCCTATCTAGCCCACTTTCCTGGCTATCAAGATGTGCCTGAACAGTAATATTCCATCAATGTTATTTACTCTATACCAGTGGACAACTTTATTAATACGCTGCCCAGTGGGTTCCATGCGCGCCAAAGGGGGAACATTGGTCAACACCATCACGAAAGGAAAGGCTTTTAGGGGGAGGTCTAAGACAATATTACAAGGGCTAGAGTTTGAGTTCAGCGGCAAAGATAAATGAGAGCCATTAGTTTCCGTCATGGGACTCCTAGAGCTCTCAACCATGGGGGGCAACACCAAGGGTCTAAGCATAAGCTATTTCTGGCCTACTATATTATAACTTTGGGTTGGTTCCCTTCTTGATCTTGTTAATTGCAGATAGAAAAGAAATACCTCTTTCCCTGTCAGGTTGCAATCAACGGGCAGCTCACCAGGGAAGGGGGACTGAGAGAATGGCCTCCAGTTGCCACCAAGGTTCCACAGGTCCTTTCATACATTATATACATCTACCATTGATATGCGGAAGCAGGTAATGATAATTGGTGACATGGAATATATCAAATTAATACCGAAAGAACAGTCATTCAGACTAGAGTAACAGTCCTCCATCTTGTAGTTGGAGGTACATGATAGGCTATAGTTAGTGTTTATATCCTGGTGACAATTTTATGTAACAGGGTACATTTTGATTGCATTTGTTGAATGATGAGTATGCCTCTTATGTGCTGCTGCATGCACAGGACAAGTAGGGAACACACCAGGTATAGCAAATATTTTGTAAGATACAAAATTCTCTTCTAGCATGCCAAGGACCTTGGAAGAAGGGCCGATGCCTTCTATTTAAAGAAGACATACAAAGGGACAAGAAACCAGCACCCAGTCTCAATTCTTACAAGATACATAGGACCTTAATTTATAAAGCCACATCCCAGTCCTGCTTTGCTATGCTATGGCCTGATTCTTTTGTAAAGTATTCCAATGCCCTCGGGCTATACCTGAAACTACGAAAGTAAGTATGTTTTCTCTTCTTAACCCTTATCTTTTTTCCTTCTCCACAAGAGGCAAGAAATGTTTCACTCTCACAAATGACATTTTAGCTAGGTGGGTGGATGGATAGTGTAACATTTCATAAAAAATAAAGATGACTCCTTGGTTGCTGTGTTCCAGATGTAGATTATTCTTAGTAATCAAGAATTAATGTACAGGATACAAGTAAGAATGTAATTCAGTAAAGGCCCAAGTCAAGATGCCACCGGGAGCAGCTGCCCTGCTGCTCAGCCTCAGATATAGCTGACAGTAGAATCAAAGAATCAAACATACACAAAGGAACTCTAAATGACATCATAGATACAGGCTGAGCAGCTTAGAACAAACACTAAAGAAGGACAGAGAAGGAGGAAAAGCAGGATGTAACACATCTCCCTCCTTGACAGAATAAAGAGCCAGATGTGAAAAAGAACATACAGCACATACGAATGTAACACATTTCCCCCCTTGACAGAAATAAGAGACGTACGGAAACGACGGAAAGAAGAAACGTAGATGATAGAACATACAGCACATACAAAGTAAACCCTCTTTGCAAAGTAAGTGGAAGAGGATAAAACATCAAATGGTGAAAGTACGAAAGGCAGTGCCATCACCTGAAAATGATGGAAAAGGAAAATAAATAAATATGGTAAAGGCCAACACATAACAAAATCCAAAAGAACGGAAGTGGATGGAATCATCATAAGCAAACCAAGTAAACTGAACACTCCAAAAGATATAGGGCAATAAAGGTTCAGATACAAGAATCAACAAATGAAATATGAACTCCTCCAAAATATCAGAGCACCTACGTGGTTCATATCAACAAAATTGAGCAACCTGCGGCTCTTCATAACATTAAGCAATTTGAACTCCTCTAAAACATTAGAGCACTTATGTGGTTCATATCAACAAAATAGATCAATCTGCGGCTCTTCATAACATTAAGCAATTTGAACTCCTCTAAAACATTAGAGCACTTACGTGGTTCATATCAATGAGCATAAAAAGATCTGAGCTCCTCTACGGCTCTTCATAAAACTGAACACCTCTAATAAAATAGAGCACCTAAGTGGTTCATCAGAAATAAGCACAAAGGAAACTGAGCACACTAAGGCTCTTAATCATTAAACAAGAATAGAATGGAGCGCCTCAAAAATGAGCACCGATGTGGCTCCGCATAAATACACTTTAAATAAGTCCAAACACAGGAACAACCAATCTTCAGGAATAAAACTGGGCACCCCTATGGCTCAAAATAAACACTGAGCCCTAAATGACCCATTACCAATAAGCATAACCAGAATGGAGCACCTCAATAGATATTGAGCATAAAACTGACTCCGCACAAGTACACATTAATAAGATAAAATATCTCAAAACGCATCACCAAAATGAAAGAAAATGAGCACCTCAACGAAGGTTGAGCACAATTGTGGCTCCAGAAAAGTACGCAATAATAGAATCAATTACTTCAAAACACATCACTCGCAAATCCACACAGCAAAGAACACAGAATAGCATACATCTATAACCTAAAACCAGAAAGAATATAAATCAATATTGAGCACATCACAGTACTTCCAAGAAATGTCATGACTGACACACGCTGTGAATTAACACTATAATAATAAGACAGGCAAACCATTCACACAAAATAATTGGAGAATGTACTCAAGAGTAAATTATAACGCAAACAACACACTGCATAACTTAACAAATATGCATAATGTAGTACACAACATTTTAAACATAACAAATTAAAATAATAAAGGTAGTCACCGTAGTCTGAATTTCGGAGAGAGCTACTCCTCTGATATCTAGCACCAGGAAGACAAAAAGTAAAGTCAAACTTGAAGAAGTCATAATGGTGTGCACAGCTCTGTCCGCATTGGCGAAAAGGAAAGTGAATACCTCTATTTTGGGGAGAAGGGCAGACACTCTGAGTAAATTCGGCCAAAATTAACATGTTGCTAAGGTACCAGGCAACAACACATCAAAAAGTGAAATGAAGATGGCTGCTACGCAAGTTCACGCTGCGTGACCTTGTGCGATGACGAGTGCTTGAGGTGCAGTCTCGTAATTGCATTCCAGGAAGAACAAAGACGTCATGGAGGAGCTCGAGCAGGACAACTTTTAGAATGCTGGAACTTCTTGAAAAATGCATCTTCTCTCCGGATGTACCAACCATCAATCCGTGAGGTAAGAGCATCGTTTATTCAATATACTTTAAGCGATGCTCTTCTGTTCTTTTCTTAAATGTTGCAAAATCCACCCAAGTTGTGCTGAGGAAGTTCAGCTAAGATGAGAAGCTCTCCGGCTCTCTTCATTGGTATGCAGTGAAATAGCAGATCAACCAACAGTTCACAATACATAAAATAGATTTATTTTCCTGCCGTCTGCGAACAGTACCATTTAATAAGAATGAGCGATCTCGTTCTCAGATATGTAAAAGTCTGTAGAAGGTAGATTAAAGTACAAACACTTAAAGTGGAGTGCACAGACTTCAGGTATCCATATACCCTTTTAAACACGTAGCAGTAAGATTCAAAGTTGATCAAATCAAATCCCCTCCTTTTGTAAGATGTGTGTAAGGCGGAGAGTCTTAACATCAATGTGCAAATTCCATGTAATAACAGATTTCAAAAAGCAGGTGACAACTTAAACGTCCAATGTTTAGGCGTACTTTAACATGTCCCAAACCCAACTTACTTCAGGCTGTCTGTTGTTGTAGACACCGGTGGGGCAATCAAGGGGTTGGGCATGAGGTTCAGTTAATTTCTTCTAGTTTCTCTTGCAGTATCTTTTTGATCACGCATGGTTTCTTTCCATAAATCCCATCCTCGTCGCCAGTGTAACATTTCATAAAAAATAAAGATGACTCCTTGGTTGCTGTGTTCCAGATGTAGATTATTCTTAGTAATCAAGAATTAATGTACAGGATACAAGTAAGAATGTAATTCAGTAAAGGCCCAAGTCAAGATGCCACCGGGAGCAGCTGCCCTGCTGCTCAGCCTCAGATATAACTGACAGTAGAATCAAAGAATCAAACATACACAAAGGAACTCTAAATGACATCATAGATACAGGCTGAGCAGCTTAGAACAAACACTAAAGAAGGACAGAGAAGGAGGAAAAGCAGGATGTAACACATCTCCCTCCTTGACAGAATAAAGAGCCAGATGTGAAAAAGAACATACAGCACATACGAATGTAACACATGTGCTCTCATCAGGAGCATAGCTTCCATTGTGCTCCCATCAGGAGCGTAGCTTCCATTGGTGCAACAGGTGCAGTGGTACCAGGGCCTACAGCCTCAAAGGGGCCACTAAATCCTGATTATTGATGTATTTTGCAATTCAAACAGCAGCCAAGGGAAACAATTTCCTTCCTCGCACTAGTGCCCATGGCACACTGACTCTGCAGTTTGTTCACATGTGTGGGGCAGGGTGGGAGAATGGTCATGAGTGCCAAAATGCATTACAGATCATGTTCATTCACCGTCAATGAATGGCAAACTAATGTTCAATTTCAGAGAGATAGCATTCCCTTCTTATTGAATGTCATCTATTTGTTTATTTGTCTGTGTGTAACAGTCTAACAGGGAATGATATATTGACTCATGTGCAAGGCACAAGGGAGTATTAGAATGCCATGTGGATGTTCATCATGTAAAAAGCTAGAGAGACACAGGGGTCTGACTAACAACTCCAGCGACAAAGTAGCTTATAAAAATTGACTTACTATATATCTTTGAAATATAATAGTGCTTGCAAAATATACATCACTAACCAAATTGACAATGCTGGAAACTCTTCTAAAGAGCTTTTTAAAGTTTTACATGACTATAAATCCTGAGGCCTGCTCTCAGACGATTCAACCCTCACAGGAATTATGCAACTTTTTTGCTGACTTCTGAGATTAAAATCACATCAATTTACCCAAAAGTTGCCTCTTTATTGAGCCAGCCTAAAACTAAACTGAACTTTAACACTCCTTCCAGGAAAGATGGGCACAGCTTGAGAAAGTTTGAAACTTTCTCTCTTGAACAAATACAGAGTGCCTTAGACAAGGCTAAATCTGGTTCTCCTTCTGATCCTTGTCCGGCAATGTGACTCTCTAAGCAGATTGAGCCAGCTATTAGATTTCTATTTCATTTATCAATAGAGTCAGGGAAGATTTCCATGGCCTGGAAATCCGCACAGGTTTTGCCAATTCAAAAAAAGGCCACTTTAGATCACTGAATTCTCACAAATTATCAGCCAATATCCTTGCTTCTATTCTTTGGCAAGCTTTTGGAAGATCTTATTAACAACAGCTGTCAGTCTACCTGGACGAAAACAATATCCTGAACCCTTCACAATTTGGGTTCAGATCAGAGCACAGAACAGAGACAGCCTTAGTTGTCGTGACCGACTCCATAAGATGTTCTTTTAATGCTAACATTCCCTCTATGCTTGTGTTCTTAGACCTGTCCACAGCTTTCGACACTGTGTTGCATGATAAGCTGCTGTAAAGACTAAATGAGATAGGGATCTATGGGACAACCTTGGAGTGGTTTTGTGACTTCTTGGAGAACAGATCTTAAGTCATTTCACTGGGTGACTAAGTCATGGACCATGCTGATTGACAAAGGTGTACCCCCGGGATCTTGCTTGAGCCCAACCTTGTTCAACATATATGTGGCTCCTCTTGCCAAGTTTATTAAATCCTTTGGCTTTGAAATCCTCTCTAATGCTGATGACACTCAGCTGGTTATCTCCTTCAATAACAAGGTGGATTAAGTGAAGGAACTCTTCTGCAATTGGATGAAAACGATAGCAGAGTGGGTGTCAGATATTTACCTTCAGCTCAATGCTGAAAAGACAGATTATGTTTTTTGGGAAAGCCCCTAAAAATGTGGACTCCTGATTGGTGGCCATCAAAATTAGGAAGTGCTCCTATCCCTTGTCAGGTAGTAAAAACTCTTCGTATTAAGTTGGATCAAGCTCTCACAGTGAAAGAGCAGGTCCTATCTATAACAGGCACCTGCTTCCATATGCTGCGTTTATTGAGGAAGGAACTTCCTTTTCTTCCGTTGGCAGCCAGGAAATCCTTGGTGCAGGCTCTTCTTGTTAGCAGGCTTGATTATGGTAATGCTCTTTTGGCTTCTGCAAATGAAACATTACTCTCTATGCTACATGTAGTGCAAAACACAGCTGCATGGTTCATTTGTAATCTCCCATCCAGATCGGCATCTACCTCTCTTATAAGAAAGTTACACTGGCCACCGGCCAGAAAGAGAATTACATTTCAGATCTGTTGCCTGACCCACAAATCTTTAGTTGGGAAAAGGACCAAGCTATCTACACCAGAAGCTTAACTGCTCTCTCCCTGTGAGGAATTTGCGATCAATGGGTAAAGAGCTACTTACCATTCCCCGCATTCGTCGATCTAGATGTGGAGACAGATCTTTTTTCTTTTCTGGCCCCCACCTACTGGAATCATTTGCCTTTTCACATTCATGTGTGCACTGTGTCAGGAACCCCTGATTGAACTAGGAGAGTGTGTCCCGGTGCATCCCGAGCCTGAGGTTCTACTGCTACACACACAGGCTGAAGATTACTCCTTTAAGACTCCGTGTGATGTGAGCGGGGAGGAGCCCTGTCCTCTGACGTCATCGGGGTGGACCAATCGGGAAAGGAGGTGACCGATAAAGAGGAAGAGGATTCCGGGTTGTCGAAGAGCGTGAAGAAGGAATCGAGTGACACCGGAGAACCGAGGGAGGAAGTAGCGGATTGCGAGAGCCATCCAGTGTTTCCTGCGCAGCTGTCCGAAGCCAACGTTCGGGAGACAGGAGAGAAGCCAGGAGGGCAACTTGACCACGTACCGCCCCGCCACTCTCCTGGAGGAGTGTGGCTGGACAAAGTACGGCGTCGTGTACAAGGGTTCTCGGGGCATTGGGTGGAAAGGGGAGGCACCTAGAGGGAGGACACCGATACAACGAGACTGCACCTGGTGGCGGAACGTGGTGATCCCTCACTAACCCCATCCCAGACGTGAATAAGCAAACCGGCCAAACCACTTATTGTGGCTTCTGTTTTTTCTTTTGAGTTTCCGTTTCTTTCCATATACCCTCCCGGTACTTCGGGGGAAAACGCTGAGTATCCTGGCCGGATCCTCTCTTGTGGCAACGAAGCCGGCTGGGGACTTGATGCTTAGCCAAGAGTTATATTGGAAAAATAAAAGCTACTCATCTCAAATACATCCTTGCCTGTGGGTTCTCTGTTCTTAGCCTAGAGTGCCGGCCCTGGAGTTGCATCCCGACACACTGATTACACCAAATTCAAGAAAGCATTAAAGGCTCACCTATTTTATTCTTGATCTCTGGTCTGGCTGTTGTGTCTATCCTTAATGCAGAGATACCCCGCTGGGGTGATTTGTGCGCGATATAAAATTAAATTAGATAAATAACATTAGTTTAGTAAGTGTTTGACTTGGTTAGGATGGGACATGCGCAAATGTCTAAGTGCAATAGGGAGTTGCATTCTGGAAGCTTACAAAATATCACATATTTTTAACTAGATGGTTTGGAACTGACTAGAATTGTTGTGTTTCGTGCAGATGTGTATGAGCAGATGTGAAAACAAACTAATACAAGGGTCCCCTGGCTTGAAGGAGAGCGGGAGCAGGGCAAAATAGCCAAACAAATGACTGATAGCCCACCTCCTCTCTCAAGAATATAATAAATTAAACCTTTTTCTTCCTACCTATCATCATTATTCATAGTCCTTTATAACATATGTATGGACTTTATGTGGCATTCAATTTTACTGGGCAATGTTTTGTATGTATATGAAGTTTTGAAATAATGAAAGCTAAGGCAGGCCTAGGTAGCTTTCAGTGCCTAATTGATTTTTAGATATCCAGTTGAAGGGTGATCTCACATTTGAACTCCCTAGAATTTTATCACTAACGAACATTGCTTCTACTGAGAAAACCTCAAATGTTGGACACTAGGTTGTGGTTAGTTGCCCCACCAACATTTGGATTTGGAATTCATACTTTGTATCCTGAGGAAGGTGAACGAGTATTTGGTTGCTTCACCGAAACGCGCTTCGCCATGGACTCAATATGGAACAGTGATTGATAAACAACCACAAGGGTTATCACAGTATACCAGGAAATAAAAGTGGAAATAAATAATGCATATGTATTCAATGAGGGGCATCCCATCTTGCTTGAATGAATAATAACTTCTGATATAAGTGTGCTATCTTCTAATGAAAATAAGAAAAAGACGGTTTTTCTGTGAAACACTGTTTGAATTTATTCACATATTGAGATATTTGTTTGTTTTTTAGTATGGTCTGAGTGGAGTATATGAAGTGTGAATGGGTTGGCAGGGTATGAAATGAAGTTAAAATATTGAAAACTGGTTAATGAAATCGCTGGTTAACACTGTGATGTAAATGGATTTTTTTGAAATATGATATAAAGGACTATAAACAAATGATGAAAAGTAGGAAGGAAAATATTTGATTTATTGAATCCTCGAGGGAAGGTGGGCTATCACTCAATTGTTTGGTTATGAACAGATGTGTACAAAGTATGAGAACTGCAGGATACGTAATTTGGTAACCCTACCCTCTCCATCCCCATCCTCCATGCCTTCCCTGCCGGCATTCATTCTCACCATCATACCCCTCACTGCCCCACCCATTCACCATCAACCCTCATCCAACTACCTCGCCCTCCTTTATCCGCATACCAAACCTAAATTCTTCCCTTATTTACTCTTGACACAATACCCCAGTTGCAAACACGTTTCCTCATCTATGGCAACTTTATCTGTTCTATGTGTCAAGAATTCCTGTCATGCGAGGGGAGGAAAACGGTAACCAGCGAAAACGGACTACATCTCCCAGGATGCTTAGCGGTTGAGAGGTTATGTAAACAGGAGAGCTGTTACATAACTCAAGGAAAACACGCCCTTATGTAAACAGGAGAGCTGTTACATAACTCAAGGAAAACACACCCTTATGTAAACAGGAGAGCTGTTACATAACTCAAGGAAAACACGCCCTATAAAGGGAGGAACCGGGAGGTACAACGCTGTCGGATATTGTGTTTACACCGACGTACCTGCTTAGTGAAGAGCAGTGTTCCGGAGTGGTGCTCCAGTAAGGCAAGAACGGAGGTAGGTCGAGTCGTTACTCCCTGGGCCGTGTCTTGCCCCATCGTCACCTGTGAAGGACCCGGAAGCTCTACCGGATAACCATTGAGCTTCGCTTTTTGACTCGGCTGAGTCAAAGCGCAGTGGCGCTTTTGCTGGTTGGAGTCGTAACTCCCAGCCCGACCAGAGATACAGGGACTGCCAGCTGTAACGCACACCAGGAGGTGTTTGCCGCGTTACAGACTCGGAAGTCCACAGGATCGATCGAGCGGCTGCTCTCGGTTCAGTCTTCTTTGCTTGTGATTGGGGTATCGGTGACGCATCACCAGGAGGTGACTCCGCGTCCCGGTGCAGTCTGAGGAAGAGGTTGAGCGGCTGCTCCCTTCAGGTAGAGACCCCGGCTGGGTGTTTCCCTGACTCCTCGATTCTCCCCAACACTCTTCGTGCCCCTCACAGCCTACCGATTGGCATTGTCGGCCATTTCATTTCTGCCCTCTGTTGGCATACGCCGGGATCGGCGTATATGCAGAGGACGGTTAGGACCATCCGTGCTGTGGGCTGGTAACGTACTTAGCCTGGAGGATTCCAGTGACTATAACCTTTGTTTATTCCTTGTATTGTTTTTGCCTTCATTAAAATAACTAAACCTTCACAAGTGGTTGCGTTCTCATTATCGTGTCTGTTAAACAATCCTGAGACGTTCAGGGCGTTACACTATGTAAGAGTGACCTTGTGTCACTGTTATTGTTAACATGTGAAGTGCATTTACACCTTGGGTGATTATGCGGTACAGAAATCTGTGAACTAAGTAAATATTTCAATCGCGCACTATATCCAATAAGCTTCCCATTATGAGTGGTATGTTTAATTCTGGTTCCGGTGCAAATTTTTCTTGTAGTATTTCTACAAAGACAGGCTCAGCAAGCTCCTCTGTCCACTTAACAACTATTTTAGGACACAAGAACGCGTGTTCTCTCCTACAGACAAATAATATTCAGAGGTAGATCCCTTGCCCCAAAATGAAGAGCTGATCTGATGTTGTTCCAACCAGCCAGAATCATTCAACAACTGAGTAACGTTGTATCCCAGCTGGATATACTTAAGTTGCCGAGCACTGCTTACGGCAAAGTTTGATTGCAATTCTTGTTTAGCGTCAAAATATAAAGGAGGTACCCTGATCCTTGGAAAAGGGATGGGTATAGATACACAAACAACACAATCAATCAATCAATCAAGGAATTTATATCGCGCACTACTCACCCGGAAGGGTCTCAAGGCGCTTGGGGGAGGGGGTCTGCTACTGCTCGAACAGCCAGGTCTTGAGCTGTTTCCTGAAGGCGAGGTGGTCCTGGGTCAGCCGCAGGTGGACGGGCAGGGAGTTCCATGTCTTAGCCGCCAGGTAGGAGAAGGATCTTCCTCCGGCGGTGGCTCTCTGGATGCGAGGGACGACGGCGAGGGCGAGGTACGCGGATCGTAGCTGTCGGGTGGGCGTGTAGAAGGTCAGGCGGTCGTTGAGGTACCTTGGGCCCAGGTCGTGGAGGGATTTGTGTGCGTGGGTGAGGAGTCTGAACGTGATCCTCTTGTTGACAGGGAGCCAGTGCAGGTCTCTTAGGTGGTTCGAGATGTGGCTGCGTCGGGGGGCGTCCAGGATGAGACGGGCGGAGGCGTTCTGGATACGCTGAAGTCTTTTCTGAAGCTTGGCTGTTGTACCGGCGTAGAGGGTGTTTCCGTAGTCTAGTTTGCTGGTGACGAGGGCCTGGGTGACAGTCTTCCTGGTCTCAGTCGGGATCCATCTGAAGATCTTGCGGAGCATGCGGAGGTTGTGGAAGCAAGATGAGGAGACGGCGTTGACTTGTCTGGTCATCGATAGGGAGGAGTCCAGGATGACGCCCAAGTTGCGTGCGTGGTCCGTTGGCTTGGGTGCGGTGCCCAGGGCCGGGGGCCACCAGGAGTCGTCCCATGCAGAGGGCGATGGTCCCAGGATGAGGACTTCTGTCTTGTCCGTGTTCAACTTCAGGCGGCTGATGTTCATCCATTCGGCGACATCTTTCATCCCTTCGTGTAGGTCGGCTTTGGCGGTGTCGGGGTCTCTGGTCAGGGAGAGAATCAGCTGGGTGTCATCGGCGTAGGAGATGATGTTGAGGTTGTGTTGGCGTGCGATGGCAGCGAGGGGTTTCATGTAGATGTTGAAGAGAGTGGGGCTGAGCGATGATCCTTGCGGGACGCCGCAGATGACTTCGGTGGCCTCAGAGCGGAACGGAGGGAGGCGTACTCTCTGTGTTCTGCCGGAGAGGTATGAGATGATCCATTCCAGAGCAATCCCCTGGATGCCGGTGTCGTTGAGGCGTTGGACTAGGGTGCGGTGGCAGACAGTGTCAAATGCTGCGGAGAGGTCAAGGAGGATGAGTGCCGCTGTTTCACCTTTGTCGAGCAGGGCTCGGATGTCGTCGGTGGCTGCGATGAGGGCGGTCTCTGTGCTGTGGTTGGCTCTGAATCCGGATTGCGATGGGTCGAGGGATCCGTTCGTCTCGAGGAAGGCGGCCAGCTGCTTGTTGACGACCTTCTCGATGACTTTGGCAGGGAAAGGAAGGAGCGAGATAGGGCGGAAGTTCTTGAGGTCGGTCGGGTCCGCAGTTGGTTTCTTCAGTAGTGCGCTGAGCTCGGCGTGCTTCCAGCTCTCTGGGAAGGTGGCTGTGTCGAAGGAGGCGTTGATGATGTCTCGGAGGTGGGGTGCGATGGTAGAGGCGGCCTTGTTGAAGACATGGTGGGGGCATGGGTCGGTCGGAGATCCGGAGTGGATGGTGTTCATCATGCGTGTCGTGTCTTCGAGGGTCACTTTGGTCCATGTCTGGAGGATAGCGGCGGGGTGCGTAGGTTCGGTCGATGGGTGCGGGGGTGGAGCGCCAAAACTGTTGTGGATGTCGGCGATCTTGCGGTGGAAGTACGAGGCGAGGGAGTCGCAGAGGTCCTGCGAGGGAGTGATGTCGTTGTTGCTGGTGCTGGGGTTGGAGAACTCCTTGACGATGTTGAAGAGCTCCTTGCTGTCATGGGCGTTCTTGTCCAGTCGTTCCTTCAAAGATTTCTTCTTGGTGGTGCGGATGAGCTGGTGATGTCTGCGGGTGGCGAGTTTGAGGGCGGTCATGTTGTCGGTGGTCTTGTCGAGGAGCCAGGCCTTCTCGAGGGTGCGGCAGGCCTTCTTGGAGTCCTTGAGTTCGTCGGTGAACCAGGGGGCCTTCTTGCTTCTGGGCCTGGTGAGTGGGTTCTTCAGTGGGGCGAGGTCGTTGGCACAGGAGGTCAGCCATTGCGTGAGGTCGAGGGCTGCTGTGTTAGGGTCCGTTGTCCGGACCGGTGGGTTCTGGCTGAGGGAGGTGGTGAGCTGGTCGACGGTGATCTTGCTCCAGTTTCTGTGGGGAACCTGCTTCGGGTGGTGGTGGACCGTGTTCTTCTTGAAGCTGAAGTGGACGCAGCTGTGGTCAGTCCAGTGGAGTCCGGTGCAGTGGCTGAAGGTGATGTGCTTGCTGGATGAGAAGAGGGGGTCGAGCGTGTGGCCGGCGTAGTGGGTGGGGGTGTTGACCAGTTGCTGGAGTCCGAGGTTGGCGAGGTTGTCCAGCAGGGTGGTCGTGTTGCGGTCGTTGTTGTTCTCCAGGTGGAAGTTGAGAATCCAGTTGATTAACTAGATTCTGGAAGTTTAAAATCAAGGAAAAAGGAACTTTGTGTTGTTTGTGAATTCTTGTTTAGCGACATTGTTGCCGAATCACGGAAAATGTATTAATAATCCCCGATGAAAGTAGGGGATTGTCCAATATTGGCAACTCATGTTTGACCCTATAGATTGTAAAAGTTTGACTTATAGTTTTCCAAGCACACATAGGTGTAAGAACAGTATTTCATTCATCTGTTTAAAAACAAAAGGGATGATTGAATGTCATTGGGTGGCTATGTCTTGGTTTGTGAGACAAAACGAGAAGTTGGGACAAGGTAAGTGTACCACCGGCTATATCAAAATCCATGCTTTGTGCGATGCTGCTCCTCACAGTTGCCAAGTAAAACCATTTAAAGTCAAACTGAATTGCCAATGTGCTCACCTTCCCTGCTGTGATGGCATTAGAAATGAAGTAATTATAACCTGTAGTTACTCAAGAAAAAAAGAAGAAAAGATCAGGTGAAGCTTGAAACATTATTTTTTTTTAACTTTTTTTTTTATCGCCCAAATGCTTCAGGAGTTCTTCAGTAAATGCTTCGACAGCAGGCAATGTGGTATCTAGACTTAGGGTAATGATGGCAATGGCACCAACATAAGCTAGTATTTTTTGTGAAAATTGTATAGCTCGGAATGACTGTAGAGGTCTTGATTGTGATTACAGAATCATTATATAAAGCAAAAGCAGCAGAAACAAGGGGTAGCCCTGTGGTGTCCCATAGTGAAGATCAAAAGTAGGCTAACACTTCTGATTAATGCAGCAGGCTGTGACGAGGTGCAGAGACACGCTTACAAAGATGAGTGCGTTACAAAAGTTGCGGAATTAAGGTGGACCCTTTAGGCATTACGGTATATAGTGCCCAAAGGTATATGGTCTTGTGCAACATCAAGCATTGCTGCTAACAAGTTTGCATAGTTACTGTGCTTTGGGACTAGAAGAAATCCATGTTGCTTTTTGGATACCAGGGTCTAAAGGACGGAATTAATTCTATTAGCTGGAAGTCTTACATAGTTTTTTCCAGTTACATTCAACACTAAAATAGGACAACACCACAAACCTAATTTTGATTTGTCTTTCTATTTAGGAAAAATAACCAAATTTGCACATTGCCAGCGCTCCAGAATTTTATGAATTTCCTCAGCTTTATCAGGAGCCGGCAGCCGGCAGAAAGATAAGGAGTAAGAGATCTTTAAACTTCTATTAAAATTCTGACTGCAGCTGTCTTGACCAAAGGTTTCATGGCTGGGAGCTGGTTCTATAGTTTCACCCAGGTCAGAGAATATGAGTGTACATCAGAGAGACCTCGAGGTGGCTACTGTTACCTACTTTGTTGCCACAATCAGCGATAGAATATTATCAAAGCGATAGAATATTATCAAAAGCGGATTCTGTACTAGTGTCAACGGATGATATACCTTCATAATGAGGATTTGTGCTAAATCTTACAGAAATCTCTCGAATAGACTGAGTCAGTTTGCTAAATAGTTTTATCTACAATAATTGGGTATCCTTTGTCATCATTGCTAAAATAATAAGGCCAGAGATGGATGGCAGGAAAATCTCTCACATGAATTTACTGTTGAGGTATAGTTCAACATCCTCCTCTTTTAGGGTGAAGGTCAAAGGGAAGCAGCACAGAAGTTGGGTTTCTATTGGATCTTACATGAATGGCGCCTTTAGGGTGAAGGTCTAAGGGAAGCAGCACAGAAGTTGAGTTTCTATAGGATCTTCCATGGATGGGTCATTTTGGGTGAAGGTCTAAGAGAAGCAGCACAGAAGTTGAGTTTTTATAGGATCTTACATGGATGGTGCCTTTAGGGTGAAGGTCTAAGGGAAGCAGCATGGAAGTTGAGTTTCTATAGGATCTTAGATGGATGGCGCCTGTCGCTGAAGAGAATGCAAGCAGTAGGGCCGAACTCTTGCACTTCTGCTAAACACTGTTTTTATCCAATACTAAATCATTGATGCCAGAACCTTGTGAGAAAGACCAATAATTTAGTCATCTTGGAGAGAATGCAGAGTTTGCAAGGCTTTACTTGGCAAAGGTTGTACTGAGAAAAACCTTCAAGAGTCTTGGAAATTTGTGCACAGCTGGAAATTCGGTATGAGCATTAGAATCTCATTTGCATCCAAGTTGGAATTGCTACCCCGATTGCAATGAGCACGTGAGTGACACGGTGTATGATTCCCACATTGGATTTCTTCCCTTCTAAATTCACCATCTGTGTGCTATAAATATCTAAGGCAGAAAATCCTGGTGTTTGGATTAATCTCGACTTCAAACGCATCAATATGTCATCACTTTTTATTGCCTCGTAATCTATGCAATGTGCCCCGCCCCCGCCCCCAAAGCTAAATATACGTCTATCTGAAAAAGTGAGAGCATCTCGGTCTAAATATGCAAGGAACAGGAATTAATAGATTTTTTTCACTTTCTCTTGTGTTTTTTACCATTGGCCTCGCACCCAATCCAGTGCTGCCCTTTGAGAAAATATTTTGGAATCTACAGCAGAATTTGTGACATCTCAGATCGCTAGTCTTTAAGTTGGAATGTGTTTGTAGACTTACAGTGAAAGTTGAAGAGATGACAAATAGAGTGACACAATTTATCAAAGGGGTTGTGGTCTGGCGCTGGTGCAGATAGCTGGAAAAACGAGCCCTTCAGTACTGATCCCCGTTTGTCTGACTCTGCTGGGGGGAGCATGCACCAAATCCAATGGAGCGGACACCTCTGCCATGCATGATCTCTCCTCCATCCGCCTGAACGAGTTCTGTGTACATGGCAATACAATTTTCAAAGTGGTCAAGTGGTGCACTGTCCAAGTGCCTGCGGTCTGCCAGGTATGCAGCTCATGGCGGTGCCCGGCTTCTGGGATGATAGTGAAGTGGAGGAGGCCACATCCAGAAGAGAAGCTGCAGATGAACCGGCACTGCAACTTGCCCTTGCCTGGTCCTGTATTTCTAGCAAGTGCTAGGATTAACATGAGTGGAGAAGTGCCAACCAGAAGGTTGCATTGGCTGTCCTGGGTACATCGGAATCCCGCTATTACCACGCCCTACTCAGAGTGGGTGTGGGTTCGCAGGCTTGCAGATGGGTAGGCATAAGGCCAACACTGTGTAAAAGGGGTCCTGTCCCCATACTCTCTATTTTTTTAAAAACGTTTCTTTATTAGTTTTACTGCACAGCAATGACATAGCAGTGAACACATTACCTTGCAATTATCTCCAATATGAAACCCCACTAAGGTACATTTAAAAAATCCCCAGCGGAGGGTTGAGCTACCCATCCCCTCTCTCTACTTACACCCAAGATGTACATCTTTTTCTCCCTGGAGGATCCTGAGTGGCAAGATTACAATTATACTTCTAGAGCACCTCCCATGCTTTCCGTACCTATGATGGGGGCATCAGAGGGACTGCGGTGACCCACCATCTGAGGGACTCTCTCCTGCAATGTGACTCAATACTCTTTCCAACCCCCAACTAAACTGTCCAAATGGTCCGCCCACATTTGCAGGGCCTTCTGTCCCGTGTCACCCCCCCCCCTATTCAATTCAATATGCTTCTCGTCCCAAGGAGACATTCCACCAAATCTCTGTCCCGTAAGTTTATGTGGGGGGGCTACTGTTACCCATCCGACACATTGCGACTCTTCTATGTACTAGTATCAATGCCAGGTTCAGGAATCCATGGAGCATCTTTTTCCTTTTTTTCTTGGGATTCACTTTTAATATGCCCGGCAGGGACTCAATCTCTAATTTGATCCCAGTTACTGCCTCTATAGTGGAGTAGATCGAGTCCCAATAATGCCTCACAGGGGGCCAGTTCCAAGCCATGTGCAAAAATGAGGCCATCTATGTCTGGCACCTGGGGCAGGCAGCACTGGTCCCAGGGTAAATTTTACTTAGGACCACTGGTGTAAGGTACATGCGGTGTAAGAATTTAAACTGCATTAATTTAAATTTTGCATTGTCCAAGACCGCTCTCACCTGCACTCATGCTTTGTCCCAGGCCTCATTGTGAACTGATCCTTTGTATCAATTGCTCAGTCAGGTTTTCCCTTTGACTCTTTATGGAAGTTGTCACTTATGAGACCTCCATCCATGTGTGCTATGGTGTGTTGTGGAGGACCTAATTGTAGGATGACCTCCAAAGTCCATGAAGGGGGGGGGGGGGGGGGAGTGAGTGCAAGACTGGTCCAAATCTCTCTGGCCGTCCTCCCCGGCTTTGTGTATTAGAGAAACTGGCCAGGGCCCACTACAAACACATCTTGATGCACTGGGAAAGGGAGAATAGTATCTCCTGGGTAAACATCCCGTTGGGTCTTACGCCCACTCCCTCCACTGGGTCATCGTCATTGTCTCTGTTATGTTTAGGGTTGAGGCACCCATTGAGCCAAGTCCCCATCAAATGGCGGTAGCCGGAGCACTCGAGTTATGATCTGCTCCCAAATTAATCTGGTCTGTCTGACAATGTAAGGGTATTTTGCGGGGATGCGGGATTCCCTTATTAGGACCTTAACCAGGAGTCGTCCCTATGTGTGCCACTTAATAATCTCTGTTCCCAGTTATCCTCATCTGTCCACATGCTGAATGCGGCATGCATAGCGGTAGGCTTCCAAGACTGGGAGCTCCAAGCCCCCCTCCTCCAAATGAGGGTATGAGTAAGGCCAAGGAAAGGCTGCTTGCCTACCTGCCCAGACCAGTTTGATCAGGACACTATCTAATGTTTTAAATGTGGACAGTTGTAAACGGATTTCCACAGGGTATAAAGACAGAGTGGCAGAACCACCATCTTCGCCACTGCCAACCGTCCCATGACAAAGTAGCAGCAATCACGACCAGAAGTCAATAGATACCTGGAGTCCCCGTATCATTCTCCCCATGTTGTATTCAAAATATTTTTCTGGGGTGTGGGCCATTTCTAGTCCTAAATACCACATGTTTTTTTCAGTTTCCAATTTCAGCCCTAAATCCAGAGCTCTGTAGAAGGTTGGAGCGGCAGATTTGTACAGGGGAAGAGGGGACTTTTTCAAGTATTTATGTGGAGTCCTGAGACTGCTCCGAATCATTCCACGCAACACACTAACATGGGAACTGACAACTGTGGGAGTCGCAAATAAAACAACGCATCATCAGCAAACAGGGACTCCAAATGGGTGATCTCCTCCACACTGAGTCCCCACTCCACCAGTTTTTAACAAATTTGAAGTTCCAGTGCCTCTATAGGCAGTGCAAACAACAGTGGGCACCCCTGTAGTGTCCCCCCTCTGTATGCTACATGCATTCCAGACTATTTTGCCCAGTCTCACCCTGGCTGTTAGTTGTTCATAGAATAATTTAAACCATTTACCGAACCCCGGGCCTATTCCCAATGCGTCGCGATCACCTCTCAGAGATAGTCGTGTTGAGTGTATCAAAGGCCTTTTCTAAATCAATCGCTACTATGGCTATTTCTTCGTCTCTTTCCTGTACCAAGTGCAATACATGTGTCTGATGCAATATGTTCATGACTGTGTTCAATTGTGGTACAAAACCACATTGGTCTTCCTGCAGCAGTTCTCCCACCACCCGGCTTAGCCGTGTCACTAAGGCCTTACATAGTATTTTTGTATCGGAATTAATCATGGTGTTTGACCAGCTCGACAAAGGTTCAGTTCCTCGCCCCCCAGGTTTAGGATCATACAAATGATCCGTTCCTTCCTTGTGGGGGCAGGATCCCAGCCATGAGCACCCCTTGAAGGTTTTCTCTTACCTGTCTGGAAAATGTTTGATACAGATCAGTCAGGAAGCCGCCCCCCTCTGGCGGTCTGTTTTTAGGCTTCACTGAGCTCCTCGAGTTTGATTTCCCTCCTAAGGTCCTACCACAAGGTGACCTACAGAACAAGAAAGAGGAGTATATCTAGGTATTGAGCAATAAGGTTAGGCACTATCGGTGGCCCCTTGGTGTATATTTGTTGTAAGTGCTAGGCAAGCATCTTATTAAAAACAAGTTTTGCAACGGCTACCATATTGTCTGGAATGCTTAATGCTAATATTGGGGTGTGTTGTTTCTCTCTGTTTAGTATCCAGGCCTGGAGTCTACTCAGTTTGTCTCCCTCCCTGTGAAGACTCTGCCAGTTTTCCTGAAGAGTGTATTTGTGTAGTCTGCCCCATGTTTTACCCAGTGTCCTCCCCATGTCCAGCAGCACCTGCCCATATGGGGGTAAGGTGGGGGGAGGCCTGCTGCAGCTCCGCCAACCGTTCACCCGCTACCATTTAGAGGATGCAGCTGATTGGATCATGTGGCCTCCAATGGAATTTTCACTTCAAACTGGCCATGATGGAAAGGAACAAACTAGAGAAGGACTTTTTTTTTAAGAAACAAGCCTCCCACCGAAACTGAAGAAATGGAAAGAGGACATGGACTGGTGTATGGTGAGAGAGAAAACAGTCTATGTAGCTCGGGGGTGTCCCAAAAAATGGATTGAAATATGGTCTAAATGGAATGTGTATCGGGGGAGACTGTGCGAACCCCCATCTATCCCATCACCGAGGAGCATTGTATGGTGTAAATCTCACTGCATGCCTGGTAAATTTGCACGCTATGATGACAGCAATGTGCTGATGCCTCTAAAGAACGGAAGCTATTATAATGTACGATACATGTCTCTGTAATGCATGACTTTTGTTTAAGTTCAATAAACAGATTAAAAAAAAAAAAAAAAGAAACACGCCTCGGGCTTAAAGAGGAATCAGAACCTATTGAATAGTGACCTTCCTGATGATGCTGAGCTGAGTAAGGGTGAGAGCATACTCCTTAGGTCAATGAATGCCCTGTGTGAGGGGTTAATGCATCCATCAGTTACCATTGATGGTGCCGTGAAGGCTGTGGAACACAATGTTGAGGGACTGTCGAATATGGTAGGTCAAATTGAATGCAAGGTGGCAGATGCCATTAGTAAGATCCAGGCTCTGTGATGCTGTATCTGAGATAAGATGAACTGTCTTGAACAATTCATGTTGTATATAGATTTTATGGTTGATATTGTTTTAAAGTAGGACCAGAGTTGTAACACAAGTCCCAGAGCCACTGTGGCATAGGAGTGCCCCCAACCCTCTAAGGCAAGCAGAATTCATCCCAAAGCCAATGGATATCTGGGAGATATGGAAGATTGGGGGCTCTCATCACATTGTACGGGGGGCCCATCATTTTGTGTTGCGCCACTAAATTGGAGGCCAGATTCGAGGCACTTGAAAGCCAGAGGCTTGTAGCAGATATGAGTGCTGGGTGCCATAGCTTTAACCCCCCTGATGACTGTCTTCTGGTTTAAAAACTAGGAACTGTTAAGGGACTTCTCAAGCCTGGCTCGTAAGCGGCCTAAATTAATGGGTTGCAAAGCCTATACACTGGGAGCAGAAGAGATCAACCAGAGGGTGGGACCATTATGATTGTGTTGAACTCTGCTGAACCACAATCTACAGTACTGCAAACAGTGAACAGGGTCGAAAGGGGGGGGGGGGGGGGTTATCTGCTCCTCTTTCCAATCGTGTGCCTTCCAACCTTAACAAGAAGGAAAGAAGTGCTGGGCTGCTTAGGTGTTTGAAAGCTTTCTGGCTTCTGTGAGCTTGCCTATCTAACAGTTCACCATCATGGGAAGAGGTATTTGCTGCCAGGCATGATAAATAAGTGGATTTGAGCCTGGTGGTGGGGAATCCACCGTAGATAGTCCAAAAATCAATGTATCCCAAACTCCTCTGCCCAAATGTAACATGGGCCCCTTCCAAGTCAATATTGATGTTTTCGGGTGCAAGAGGCCCAGATCACAGAGTCCTGGTGTCAGTTAACTGAGATATCAGGCATCCAGACACCAACATTAAAGAACAGGATAGAGTTGAGAGGGGCAACTGGAGTCCAAAGTGGTTAGAAAGTCACAGTTCAATACAGAGGTCTAAAGGTGCTAGGGATGAGCTAGCACCTACACACAATCCATATGTGGCACATTTTTGTAGTCCACATCTCAAAAAGGTTTGCTTGTGGTCAAGTTGTTCAGTTGGCGAGGCATCCATGCAATGAAATGCACACCTTCATCTTATGGGAATTGAACACAGGGATAGGGTCTAACACAACTTCAAAAGAAGAGAGTTTCGGAACCATAAAGCCTTGAATGAAAATGTAAACAGCTCGATCACCTGGAAATTGGTACTAGCCAATGGGATAGTAGCCTAGGCCTAGGATAAAGAGAAAACATCACTATGTCCCTCAGTGACTAGAAAGGCCTACACACAAGCTCCACCAGAGTCAATGATAATTAATAAGCTGGACGTGGGTCCTTGTTCTCCTGGTCTGGGTCAATCTTTTCCTAAGCTTGTAGATTACATACTTCTCTGCTTCTCGGGCAGGTCACGGCAGCAGGACCTCTTCAGTTACAAGGCCAGTTCTTAGATTAAAGGTTAACAGTGACACACAGGGTCTCTCCAGGCTGGTGTCCATAGTCTCAGTACATAGCTACTGCTCATGAAGGTCAATAATTATCTTTATTTAGGGCACTTTCAGGAAGCAAGAGGAAACCAAAGTTCAAGTTCTTATAAATCCAAACACTTCCAAAGAGAACAAAGTGCATTGTCCAGGGTTTTTATGCCTTCTTGGGTTTTTTTTGCAGACCAGTGGAAAGGGAAGGGCACCAATAGTAATAGATTATGGTTTACACTCAAACTCTCTCATCCACGGCCCTTGGATTGCTTGCAAATATCAAGCTCAGAACAAAGCAACTGTTAATAGGAATATGGCAAGGATTGGATCTATATTCCCCTAGTCAGCTCAACAACTATGGGGTCTCCAGCACTGGTATCCTGGGACAGGATCAAGAGGGTGTGTGTGTCCACAAAGAATGATCAGGACAACCACAACATGAAGGAGAACTCATTTTATGTGGTACATATTACTCACCATTTTAAGTAGGGTGGACCGCTCACGGTCTCTGCCACAGGGCACCATTCCCTGTGCACACTGTCCCCACAGATAACTAGCATGTGTAACACCACCACCGGTTCAGTGCTCATGCTGGGATGAAAGACAATTTGCCAGGTGTACAGAGAATGACTGGATTCATGAGTAAGGAATAAGAGAAATGTATTTAAAGATATTTAGATAGGGGTGCTAGAGAGCCCAGCAGCAAGATGGCTGCTGCTCAGCAGGGCTCTGCCGGTCATTTGAGCTGCATTGGATTATTACCTCCACACTCAGCCACTCATTGTTTTTAACCATAACAAGAGAACTCACTTATTAAAACCCATAAGGGTATCTCTTAGCCATTTTTTAAATCTACTCACACCAATCTACACTTAGAGCACCTCCACTTCACATCTGCATCTTATGCTAAAAGCCCTCCGGCAAAGTGCCCCCTTGAGGCCTGCACTTGGTGTATACTAACCTGAGTTCAGAGACCCCCCATCTTGGGCACTGACTGTCGGGGGGTCCACTCAACTCAGCAGTGTCTTCCTCCGGGCCCTCATGCCCACCACTGAGACTCTGCTGGCGCCTGTGTGCTGCCGCTCATTGGAGACACTCCTGCATCACTCTGCTCTCCGACCGGTTTTTGGAGTGGGGCCCTCATGCACATCCCTGTTTAGCACTGTGAGTTCTTTGGTGGGGGCCTCGCAGACAAGCCCACTTGTGCCTCTTGTTACTCCCAGGGCAGCGCAACCAATTGAAAGAGATGCTACCTGGCACCTGCCTGCCCTGTTGGACTGCTAGCCATGTGGAAACTTGAAGCACGCCTGTCAAAACTGGCAATTGAGGGTAAGCGGCAGACGCAACATACTGAGCCAGACTGAGCTGCGGAGGTCCCCAGTGATCCGTCCCAGGGCTCTTCTCTGCAAGAACCAGACCTGAAATATATCTTAGTGGACATCAAGAATAGTCTGCACACCATCAATGCCAAGATTAAGCTTCTGACAAGCCACCTTGAACACATGAAGAACGAGCGGATAGCATGAGGACCTGCTTGACCACCTTGAAGCCCTTGCATCCGATGCGGAAGACACTCAGACAGCAGCCAGTAAACACCTGCTTCATATGGACAAAGTCCTCAATGTCATCAAACTAAAAAATGAGGACTTCAGAGCGTAATCCCGGCGCAATAATCTCCGCATAATTAGGCTTCCAGAATCTTCACGATTGAAAAAAAGGAAGACTTTGTGGAAAGGATGCTGCAATCGCTATTTGATTACGCTCTGTAAGCCAAATGAGCTCACTGGTCACTCAGTCCGTGCCCTCCCCCCTGCACTCCAGCTAGACCTATACTTGCTGGACTTCTTAATTACAGAGATCGTGATGTGATCCCCTGGCCAGCTTGATAGCACTGCTCTCCAACATCAGGGCAATAATAGCTCCTTTGATCCTGATTTTACACTGGCAGTACAGGCGGCACGCTGAAAGTTCATCCAGGCCAAACTACTTCTTCAGAATGCTGACAATGCCTACTCCTTACTCTACCCTCAAAAGCTGCAGATCCACCACAATGGAAAGCCCCACTTCATTGCAGATGCCAAAGCTGCACTAAAATTCTCCCAAAAAGTTTTGACCCAGTAAGCAACTCCTCGAGCATCCCCTACTCATCACGCTGATAGCTGCCTCAATGACAATGAATAACGTCCTACGGAGCCGCTGGCGCTGTTGCACCCTTAGTGATGCGTGTCACCTCTGCGGCTGGACTTCAATTGCTGCCGCCGTGTCACCTGTGCCCCTGTCCATTGGATGGGAGGACACCTCCAATATGCTCTGTTACTCTTATGATACTGACTGTGTGTTTTTTTTGTTTCCACACCAACTTCAGCTAGAGTACACTCGCTCTCCATCGGCTATGCAGTGCCTTCCTTACTGGGTAGTTTGCCTGGCTCTTTGACGCCCCACCGAATAATTTCTTCTATTTATGGTAATTTCTGGGATGTGCTTTTGGGGTGTGGGGGGGATGGGAGCTCTCAACCAAGTTCTGGGGTTGAAGAGGGTGGGGGTAGCTTTGTTTACTAGTTTGTGTTTCTTGGTTCTTTCTCCCAAAATATCACAGCTGGCAAGGCTCCACATTGAGTCACCACCCTACGCAGCTGATGGGCCACGCTTGATCCATTTCTTTTACAGTATGCCACTCTCATTTTGCAGTGTGATGACCACTACCAGATGCCTGACCTGGAATGTCTGCGGGTTGAACAAATAGCAGAAAGGCAGGTCAAAATACACTTATCCCAACAGGCACCGCATTGACCACGGTTTTCTTCAAGAACTTCATCTTCCTGTGGAAATATGGATTTTTATGATCAGTTATGTCCCCTATCTTGGACCCCAACGGTTTCATGTATAAACCATAAGTACATGTATGTTTCCTCCAGTTCCAGTTATGAAGACGCAAACACTTGTGCGTCCACCGTCAACATGTCCTCTTTCAGATCCGCCATGAATGGGCCGGATATTCTATTCCTAAGTATGAAAGGCCACCGGCTTTATATGGTTCACTTATCCCATTTTACAGTTCAGACGAGTAGGCCCTGATTCTGCCATCAAGTCTTTTCTGCCTTCTGCCTCTGAAAGCTCCAGTCTGAGCTCGCATCTGTACCCATGAACTTTGTCCTACTCCCTGCGCGGCTAACGGTGCCTGACTCCAGCCTGTTACCTGCCAAAAACTGTATTTTACCTTCAAGATTATCTGCTTTGCTCCGCTCCCTATCCAATACATTCCTGTCTAGTAGTTTAAGTAAACATTCTCCCAGCTACCGAGCAAAGGGCCCGGCTTCTCTGTCTTCATGCAAGTAATTAATAGCCCTATTACTATGGAAGATTTCTGCCCTCGCATCTAGTGTAGACACTTAGACGCTTGTACACGCACTAACGGACAGTATAGTCAGTATAGAATAAGATTCTATCCTAAGAGACCTTTCTTTCTGGATAACACAGTTCTTTAAACATAGGATATTAGATATGATTTGGGATTAGGTTGACATAACCCCAGACTTCTGTCTCCACATGTAGAGCTAAATGTCAAGTCCCCTTCATCCCCTAGTTACACGTCAATCACACGTCATGCTGCTGCGCGCGCATCTCTGCCAAGTATTTCTGCTGACATTGCGAAATTCTTTCATGGAACCACCCATTTATGACATCATACCTGATGACGTTCTTTAGTTACACCCACTTTAGTTACGCATGTATGTTCTTATCTTTGTTATCAACTGTTACGCCTCCTGCATCTGTTTCACTGTAATGCCTATTGTATATAAATGATTACTTGTCAATAAAGTGGGGTCCTTCACTTCCTGAACCTTCGTGGTGATGGAATATGGAGTCCTCAATTCGAATTGATTTTGGAATAAAGCCCGTTCCGAACCTCTAATACCACGGATTCTGCCTCTTATTTTACTGAGCTATTATTATAGATTTTCCGCATCAAATTAAGTCCCGGTAATTAAATTATTTACCACCTCCTGCCTATGTGCGGGATGGTGTGCTGAGATGCATGTGTCCTTAAGTTCCAGTTATGCTAGGGGGACCACCGTACTCCTACACAAGGGCTTGTCCTGGCATCTGAGCCAGGCCATCTGTGATGTTAACAGGTGGTATGTTCTTCTTGCTGGCACACTTCACACACTCCCAGTCATTCAGGCCTCAATCTATGGCCGTAACACTCAGTTCTTTGCCAAAGTGTGGCAACTGATCACCAGAATGGGACCAGGAGCTGTCATTTGGGGGGAAAATTTAATGTGGTCCTTGATCAAGCTGCAGACCTCTCTGGAGCCCCATGAGCTCCTAATCTCAGTACAGTGTTGCAAATCCACACACGTATGAGTGATAATTGTTTAACCAATGTCTGGCGGCTGATGCATGCGAAAAGCATCAAGGGTATCTGTGTTACAGTTAACAGTCGTGATACTCAAACCGGACAAGCCTGCCACTCATTGTGATTTGTACGGGCTGCTTTCAGTGATAAATGTTGATGATAAAATATGCGCTAAGCTCCTCGCGAACTGCCTCTTTCCTCTGCTGCCTGATATTATCCACCCGACCCGTCGGGGCTTGTGCCAGGCCAGTCCACGGCTCACAATGTTTGCACAATGTTTGCCCTTATACATGCTATAGAGCCACAGCTTGCTGCCGTCGCTGTTCTACTAGACGCCCCAAAGGTTTTGGACCCGTTTCCTATCACGTGTGGAACTCGATACGGATGCCCCTTATCCCCAGTCCTATTTGCTGTGGCAATGGAACATCTGGCCGCCTGCACCATGCACACAGGAGACTTAATTTTACGGCCAGATGGAGATTAGTGTCCATGTATGCTGATGATGTCAAGCTATATATCTGAGAACCTCAAACACACTTAGCCCCCACCATTCGTGTAGTCATCAGATTTGGTGGGTATAGGGGCATCCACATAAATTGGGCCAAGTCTATACTATTTCCCCTCACCTCGGGTACACATTTATTAAAATCTGACTATCCCTTGCAATGGGCCACTGAACCGGTATATTACCTGGAGATTTGGCTCAGTTGTGACTTAGAGGAACTGTGGAGGGCTAACTATGGCATGACCATGGTGTGGGTGGGGGAGCGGATCCCGACTTGGACTAGGCTATCTCTGTCTTTGACAGGGCATATCACTATTGCAAAAATGGTTGTCTTACCCAAATTCATGTTTCTCTTTCTTAATCTCCTGATCCCACTTACTGCCCAGCTCTGGGCCAGAAAACAGCCAAGGATTGCATAGGAGACACTCACTCCACCGTTTCAGCATGGGGCCTCAACGCACCCGACATAACCCTATCTGTATTCTGTGCACAAGCCCAATACCTCACTTTTGGCTTTACCCCACAAGCTTTCAAACCCATACAGCGATGGAGGTGGATCAGGTGGTCCCTTGTCCCCTGGCCACAGCACTTCAGCCCTACAAGCCCCCCATGAAAAAATTAACACAGGTGAGTGTTTTCGCTGGGCCGTGGAATGGCATGTGGCGTCACACCCAACTGCCTTGCATCTCCGCTCCCTTCATCCCCCTTGCACGCAATCCGCACTGCTGCAAGATGACGGTACTAGAGGAAGGACCTACAGACGAGGTCTCTTTAATTTTGCAGACTTATACCCTAATGGTCAATTTTTATCCCCATTTTTTGCAGAGGAGGCTCCCCGTCTCTCAGCGCTGGGCATCTTTTTCTACAACCAGCTCCGGGCTACCTGCCAGGCAATGCAGATCAAGTTCCCCACGCCACCACCCATGCTCAATGTGCTTGAACACATGCTAACCAACACCTCCTCATGGGGGTTAGTCACACGCCTATGCACTGAGATGCAGGGCAAGGCGCAGGTGAGTACTCTGGCGGCTTGCAATGCCTGGGACCTAGACATTACACCCCAACCCATCACAGACGTGCAATGATTGTATTGCTGTGGGCAATCTGCAGCCCTATCACCCAATTAGAGACTGCAGCTCATCCATTTCAAATTCCTGCATAGGCTGTACCATACCCCTGTGCCATTGCTTCACATGGGTTGGTTGATGATGCACGCAGGCCTCATTCCTCCATCTCGTCTTGGAATTCCCTCTGGTGGTGGGATACTGGTCTGCAGAATACTCGGTCCTGCCTCAAAAAACTGCTCATTTAGTGCTGCATACCCCATTAGTTGGACTTTTTGGATACGTTGAAGATGTCCCCCCAGCAGTTTGTGTCTCACACCAATGCTTCTGCTTTTAGCCAACCAACGGATTGCTATGCACGGTGGGCAGGCGACCTGCACCAAAGACGGAGACCTGGCTACAAGATGCATTTTATTGCCAGGAGCAGTTTTCCACCTACTGGGAACTCATGCCACCGAGATCCCGCCCGAAGGACATTTGGGAACCCATGTTGGATTACCTTAGACAGAGAGATTAACCCCCCTCGCCGAATGCAGAGGGGGCTTTGCCCAATACAGGCATCTCCACTTTGTTCAATGATGTTGCCATTGACCTAGACAATCCAGCCCATGGCCTCCTGCTAACCTGAAACTCTGCAACATGGTGTAGATTGTAGTACTGTGCCTAAGTGCCTTAGACTTTCCTTTGATTAAGTGCCGATATAATGACTCACTATATACTACGATGAATTTCCTTCTATTTTTGTCATCTTTCTGATTGGGTGTTGTTGCCATGCTGTATTATGTGTTGAAATGTACTCACTGCTGTGCCTTGCCTTTCCACCATTTTTTTCCTTGCCCCCGTCCAAGGAGGCTGTTGTTGTTAACTTTCTGAAATACCAATAAAAACTGTTTTAAAAAAAGTTTGGGAACGATATTTAGAAAGGAAGGATCCAGTTTTTTTTTTAGAATTGGCTTTGTGGCGTCTTCCTTCCAAACTTGAGTAACTCGCTCAGTTTCCAAGGAATACCTAAAGATGGGTTCAATCTCCATGGCAGGCATAGTCATCCGCGCCCTCATTTGTTTGACAGGGATGGGAGATAGGGGAGAGTCAGGTGGGCAACAGAGACCAGCTCAGTGATACTTTTATCGGAAACAAGACAGAAATTTGCAAGTGAAGCCTTTGGAGGAGCTAATTAAACAAGGTTATTGCACCGTATTAAAGCCTATAACGCTGTGTTGAAGACATATGTTGTTACAAAAAAATCCCATATATTATCTTTGAAGCAAGGAATTTGGTGTTGATTACCCACTTTTTTAAAAAAAAAAACATGGTAGAAGATTTGCTCTCTAATAGTTCTTGCTAGAATTTCTTCCGAAGTGCTAACAGGATAACAGGCTGAGCTGTCAGGATTCATTGAAAATACATAAATATGCGTATACATACATAGAAGCTTTGGACCAGTCATCTGTCATTGGTGTGCATTTCATGCTGTGGGTTTTATTGTGGTTGTATAGGTCAGTGGGTGAAAGAAAGGATGCATGAGAGCAAGGATGGGTGAAATAGAGCATGTTTGATGGCTTATCATTTATAACCCCAACCTACTGCAAGTACAATTGCTTGTTTTTTAATATGTACAAGCATCTAATTTAGCTTCTTTGTTGGAAAAAAAACAGAAAATGAGCTTGAATGACTGACCTATCCACTGTTACTTCAATTAACTGAACAACCTGCATTCACAACTTGCACTGCATGTCAAACACAGTGTGAGAATGTGTTCCTACCTTCTATGGGCTGGCATAGAGTGTTATTGTGCCGCGTGAAGCTGTTTCTCCAGGAGCAGCAGAGAGTAACCCTGGTCCTGTGGAAAAGCCGCAGTGTTCCAGTAATACGAAATAGCCCCTCGGAGTCCCTGGTCACCTCCTGTGTGCTGTCCCCATCAATGGTGCTCCCGTCCTTGCAGTGCCACTCCAACTCGGCTTGTGGGTAACCCTGAGAGAACTCACAGGCACCAAAAATGGTCTCCCTCCGGCGAGAGAGCAGGAGCCTTCCATTCTGGTATGGAGCTGATGGGGGGGGGGGGGAGAAAAGAGCAGTGAATGAATAAACAAGCGGGAGGAAGGACGAGTTAAAATAAAACAGCAAGAGAGATTAGAGGGCAACGCATAGGACATGAAAGTGAGGTCGGTGCAGTATCTGGCGTCAGTAAATGCTGTACCACTTGCTGTTATCCGGTATAATCAAAGCAACTTCGCTATTGGTTCGCTCCTGCTGAAAAACTGAGGTAAAAACAGGGACGCCAAAGTCGTCTCACTAAAAATGAACGTTTTCACCTCCAGGATCTTAAGAAGCTTTTCTGAGGTAATATCAGGGTGGGGGACTGTAGTAATTATATTTTAGGACATACTTCATTCACTTCTCTTAAATACGCCATGATCTTTTCTCTTTTTGAGAGGTTCTAGAGGCCATGATTTTCAAACTAAAGGCCTTAGTTTGGTGATGCAATTATATAAATTTGTCTTCATGGGGATGATGTCAGTCAGGAGGAAGCTAACATAGCCCTTAGCCAGGCAGAGGTGGATTTAGCTAAAAGGATAATTGTTTTAGATAATTTAGAGACTAATACTGTTCCCCATACTTCCACATGCAAGATTTTGAGTTGGAATATTGCGGGGCTGAGAAGCAAATGCAAGGACGAGATTTGGTTGGAAGAAATTAGGTCGTATGATATTTTGGCATTTCAGGAGACCTGGGACACAGATCATCATTTTTATTTGGATGGGTATGCACATTTTTTTATTTCTGCTAAACAGGTACATCATGGCAGGGCACAGGGAGGTTTATTAATGTGTTTTTCCCTAAACGTGAATGGCTCTTTAAAACAGATCGAAGCAAGCTGCCATAATTGTCTGGCAGTAGAGCTATCCCGCCCCCATATGGGGAAAATCTTATTGGTTAATTTTTATAATACTCCCAATAGTGACAGTACCATTGAATTTTTACTCCGCCTAGAGGATTTTTTGACTGCTTATCAAGCAAATAATCCGCAAGCTGAGGTCATTGTTATGGGTGACTTTAACATTCACCCCTGTCAAAAAAATGGTATCTTTGACAACCTAGATGGACCCCCATATTCTGCTCTGGTACACTTTGAACATACAGAGCAAGGTGAGTCCCTTGAGAAACTTTTGGCCACTCTAAATCTCTATGAATCTGGTTGTGTTAAGAGTGGCCCGAGGGTACCTACCTTTAAGGGAACAGCCACAGGTACAATCATAGATTACATTTTCATGACTGCCGCAGTCTTAAGCAGCGTTATCTCCTACAAGGTGGGGTTTTCTGTTTTTAGTGATCATAACCCTGTAATCTTAGAAATAGCTCAGGGGGCCCAATTTTTTACAGCATCTGAATGCAGGGCAATTAGTCGTGAGGTGACACCAATGGCTCAAGGAAGGAGACTGAAATGGACGAAAGTGATCCCAGAAACCTTTGTAAAGGAAGTTTTGTCCAATACAGAGAAGGAAGTTAATATCTGTTTGGACTCTGATGCATCAAATACATTGATTATAGATGCTTTTGAAAGTATCTGTAAGCATATCAATAGTAAATTGACGAAACAAATGTCCCTTGAATTTAGCATCAGAGGGAAAAGTTGGTTTAACAAAGATTGTACTAGGGCTCATTCTGCCCTCCTAAAAGCATTAAAACAGAAACCCAGAGATAGGGAACATATAAAAAAGCTGAGGAAATCCTATAAACAAGTCATTCTGACAAGAAAAAATCAGATTAAGGATGAGGCATGGGGGAGGAGCCTAGCGCGCAACCAAGATAGCCGCGTAGGTGCGAAGCTCCCGAGGACCTCCGCGACCTCCTGCATTAATCCTGACTATATCCTGTCCTAGATGAGGGGACTGTGTTCGTGAGCCCGAGCTGAGGTGACACCCGTTTTCCGTTTCCGAATCGGACCTCGGACACCGGCGGGAGCACCGATTGTGGTTTGCGGCCTTCTCCACGCCGGCCCCCCGGATTGGAGTTGTGGGGCGATCCGGAGACAAAGTGAACAACAGCGGCGGGCAAGGCTGGGCGACTCGCGTACCCCGCACTTTCACTTTCGCTTTTGCGCCCTCCTTGCTGACAGGCGAGGTAGGGTTGCGGGGCGGTGTGCGGTGGTGTGGCCTTGTCCGGGTGCCCAGCCGACCCGCCGGCTGTGATTCGTCCTGCGGAACTGTGGTCGCCCCCCCCCCGGAGCCCGTGAACTGGTTTGTCGGCCCTTTCGAGGAGATTGGCACGATTTGGGGACTGCAGCCATGTCCACAAAGCAAGATGGCGACCGGGCAAAGGTGAAATCGACCCGCCGTGGCACGGCCCATCAGTCCAACAACATGGACCGCTACACCCTCCAGAAGGGATCTCCAGAGGCGCCGCGTACGTCCCCTGCGGGCCCGACTGATGCTCCTGCTCTGCCCGCGGATCTGACCCTCCGAGACGTCATGGGCGCCATCGCCGAGATGAAGGCCTCGGTGGACCAGCGCTTTGACACTCTGGCGCAGAAGATAGACTCGGTCCTCGTGGATGTGGGCCTGGTGAGGGCCGATTTGTCCAAAACGAATGACCGGGTCGATTCTTTGGCCCACACTACCTCGGGCCTCACAACGGACGTGGCGGCCCTCCAAAAGGAGGTGCGCCGGCTTGGCCAGGCGAGCGCCCTGATTGATCGTCGACTGGAGGATTCCGAGGGTCGGGCCCGGAGGAACAATGTCCGCATTATCGGGGTGCCGGAGGGACGAGAGGAGGAGGCGGCGGATCTGTTTGTGGAGGACCTGATTCTCACCCATCTCCAGCCCCGGGGGCTGAGTAAACTCTTTGCTGTGGAACGTGCCCACAGGGTCCCTGGAGGAAGACCTAAGGCCGGAGCCCCGCCGAGGCCTCTCATTGCCCGGATTTTCAACTTTCGGGACAGAGACGCTATCCTGCAGACCTCTAGGCTACAAGGACCGGTCAGACTCGACAACATGGACGTAAATTTCTACCCTGATTTTACTCCGGCGGTCCAAAAGCAGAGACTGAGTTTTCTCGGAGTCAAACGTCGCCTACGGGACCTGAACCTTAAGTACGCAATGCTTTTTCCAGCTAAGCTGAGGGTAGAGGTGGATGGCCGCACGCACTTTTTTGATCGTCCCGAGGCGGCCGGGGACTGGTTGGACACTTTGCCCGGGGATCGGGGCCGGGGGGGTGGGGGGGGTGCGGTTGGCGGGGAGGGCTCGCCGGATCAGGACTGAGGGACAAATAGTAGGCCTTGCTCTGGACAACATTATTGTCACCATTGACTGCTCGTGTATGTTCCCCTCCTGTGGAGGTCGTACGGGGTCTCTTGGGGGCTTTCCCTCCTCCTCTGGGGGACTAGTTAGTTTTTTCATCTATGGGGCGACAGGCACACTGCACTTTGGGGGGGCTGTCTGGGCTCATGCAGGGGTGCAGGGAGGGGGGAGTTCTGTTGGGACGGGTGGGTTGGGGTGGGGTGTTGTTCGTTTTTACCGCAAGGCAAACCCTTTACTGTATTGGTGTTTTTGAGGTGCTCTTGGGGGGACAAATGATGGCTTCTGTATGTGATGGGGGGTAGGGATTTGACTCTGTTGTCGTGGAACGTTAACGGACTGGGGGATAGGATTAAGCGAGGTGTGGTCCTGCAGTATCTGAAACGAATTTCGCCAGATGTGGTCTTTCTGCAGGAGACACACCTTATTGGTAATTCCTTTTATGCCATGAATCGGCGGGGCTATCGCTTGGTGGCCCACTCGGGCTTCACGTCGGGCTCGCGGGGGGTGGGCATCATGGTTAAGAACTCGCTCCCGCTGGAAATAGATGAGGTGCGCCATGATGAGAGGGGACGCTACACTGTCTTGGTGGGGAGAATGGAGGGCAAAGTAGTCGTTTTTGTATCAGTGTACGTCCCACCGGGGTTACAATCTACCACTTTTGCGGACCTGGGGCGCCTCCTCCTTGACCTCCCGGGGGGGCTTCTGGTGGTTGGGGGGGACTTCAATGCGGTGGCTTCTGGGACTATGGATCGTTACCCCCCTAGGGACCTCCCCCGGGCACAGGCGTGGCTGCCCGGCCTCTTAGATACATTGGGATTGGTAGACTGCTGGCGACTAAAACATCCCGCGCAGCTGCAGTACACCTTCCATTCGGGTGCCCATGGTAGCCTCTCGCGGCTTGATCATGTCCTTGTCCCTGCGGCCTATGCTGGGAGAGTGGGAGAGGTGCGCCATCTGGCGCGGGGTATTTCAGATCACTCCCCGCTCCTGTTGCATTTTGATGTCTTCCCGAGGGTGGAGGGCAGGGTAGCTCCAATCAATGCATGGTACCTGCGCGACCCCACTATTCGTGCTGACTTGATTAAATCCTTGCAGCGGTATTTTGAGGAGAATGTGGGGTCTGTCCCTTCGGCTATCTCCCTGTGGGAAGCCTTCAAGACAGTTCTTAGAGGGGAGGCCCTCTCCTTTATCTCCCATGCCCGGAGGCGCGAGCAGGAGGAGGTGACCCGGGTGGAAGCCGAAATTACTGAACTAGAGGGTGACCTGGGGAGTGGGGCGACGGATGCCGCACTACATGTTCTACACCTTAAGCAGGCGGCCTATAGGGCCCTCGTCACGGAGGCGGCCAGGGGCCTCAGTAGAGAGCAACAGGGGCGACTGTATGATGTGGGTGATAAGGCTGGTAAATTGATTGCGTGGTTGGATAAAAAGGAGAGAGCGAATCGTGTGGTCCCGCTGATCGAGAGAATGGATGGTGTACGTGTCACCGAGCCAGAAGACATTGTCTCTTGCTTCGCGGATTATTTCCGCGAGGTGTATTCCCCGGTCTCTCCCTGCTCGGAGGAGGATTCCCATGCCCTGCTTCGGGACATCGCGCTGCCCTCCCTTTCGGTGGAGGACAGGGAGTCGTTGAAGGCTGCTCCCACCCCGGACGAAATTGCCCTTGCCATACGCTCGGTCGCATCTGGCAAGGCCATGGGCCCAAACGGCATCCCTATCGAGCTGTATAAGCTGCGACCGGATGTACTGGCACCCCACCTCCGCGCGATGTTCCTGGCGGCCCACTCGCGGGGCTCCCTCCCGCCGGACCAGCGTCTGGCTACAATCGTGGTGATCCACAAGGAGGGGAGACCCCGAGAACGGGTCACATCCTATAGGCCTATCTCGCTCTTGAATGCGGAGCCCAAAATCCTCGCCAAGGTGCTCGCCAACCGGCTGGTCGGCGTGGTGGGCGATCTGGTCCACCAAGACCAGTCCGGCTTTATACCCCATCGCAACACGGCCCTTAATCTGCGGCGCCTGCACGGGGTGCTCGCGCGTGTTCCGTTTGTGCGGGAGCCGGCCATCTTGGCGTCCTTAGACGCCACCATGGCGTTTGATACACTCGAGTGGCCATACATTTGGGCGATGCTGGCGAAATTTGGATTTGGACCGGGATTCATCAGCTGGGTCAAATTGTTGTATTCGGGCCCATTGGCGCAGGTGGTGGTGAATGGATGAGTCTCGGCCCCATTCGCGCTGGGACGGGGCACGCGACAGGGTTGCCCCTTGTCGCCTCTCCTGTTTGCACTGGCCTTGGAACCCCTGGCGGAGTGGCTGCGGTGGCACCCTTCCATCCGTGGTCTCCGTTGGACCCCCGAGTATGAGGACCGCGTGTCCCTATACGCTGACGATATCCTTTTGTACCTCGCCTCCCCGCGTAAATCACTGATTGTCCTGGTTGATGTTTTGCGCTCATTCGGCCGCAACTCAGGCCTTGTCATCAACTGGGCTAAATCATGTGTGTATGTGCTTTCCGGGGAGGCTCCCGTCCTCCCGCGGGACTGTCCGATCCAGATTGCCTCTCAGGGGTTTCGGTACCTGGGTATCTATATTACTCTGGACCCGGAGGCCCGATACGAGCGGAATTTGCTTCCCCCCCCTCCAGCGCTTGAAGGAGGACGTCGCGCGTTGGCGGCGCCTGCCGCTTTCGCCGCTCGGCCGGGCGGCATTGTTTAAGATGATGTCGTTGCCACGCTTCCTGTACGCTCTCCAGAACACTATGGACTTGGTCCCGGCGCGCTACTTCCGTGAGGTGGAGAGTCTACAGCGTCGCCTGTTCTGGGACGGGAGGCCGCGTATTGCCTTGGCGAAGTTGACGCTCCCATGGTACGACGGGGGGGTTGCCCTCCCGGATATTAAACGGTATTACTGGGCCTCCCAGCTAGCTGCAATTAATCATGGCCTCTACGGGCCCGCCTTAAACCCGGCATTTGAAATGGACAAGATGCTCCTGCCTGGTGGCGACTACAATCGAGCGCTCTACTCTGGCGCGCCCGACCCCCGCCTGACGGGACCTACGCGTGTCATGGTGCGAGTATGGCACGCGGCTAACGCAGCTATGGGGTGGAAGGACCGTTTGACCCGGGCGTCACCGCTATATGCGTCTGAGAGATTGGGCTCCCTGTGGACCTCGAAGGGCTTCGAGAAGTGGGACACGATCGGCATCAGTACAGTGGGGGATCTCTGGACGAGGGGGGGATTTAAAACATTCGAGACGCTGCAGACGGAGTTTCAGCTGCAGGGCAGTGAATACTTTCGGTACTTGCAGGTCCGTCACGCACTGGGCTCCGTCTTCCCAGACGTCGCCTCCATTCCGGAGTCTTCCCCCCTGGAGGATAGAGTGCTGGATGGCCATGTTCCGGACAGCACGATCTCCCTCATATACAAAAAACTGATTAATGATCGCTCGGGCTTGCTGACTGGCCTCCGCGAGGCCTGGGTTGCCGATGGGCTGGAGTTGGACGACGAGGACTGGATTTCCGCGGTGGCCTCTCCGAAGGAGGTGGCCATACCGGCTCGCCTTCGCTTCGTCCAGCTAAAGATCCTCCACCGGGTTTACATGACGGGGCCAAGGCTTCTGCGTATGGGCTATGCCGAGGATGGGCTGTGTAAGCGTGGGTGTGGTGCTTTGGCGACTTTTTTGCAAATTCTGTGGGAATGCCCGAAGGTGGAGCGATTCTGGCGTGGTGTGCATGAGGTCCTGCGAGTGGTTACGCGTGTCGCGCTGTTGCCTGAAGCGAGGAGATGCTTGCTGAATGTGTGGGAACCAACTGACTACTCGGTTCCGCAGACACGATGGGTGACTCTGGGATATATGATAGCTAAGCGTGACATCGCGCAGCTGTGGGGATCCCAGAGGCCCCCGGCGGTGTCGGCCTGGAAAGAACACATGGATTGGTGCATGTTCCGAGAAAAGGTGGTGTATGTGGCGAGAGGTAAGCCTGGGGCGTGGGTGAAAGTTTGGGGCCCCTGGAACGCCTACCGCGGGGGTATTTGTGAGCCACCACTACTGCCGGCTGCCTCACCAGCTCCGTCCCCCTAGTTGACCCCCAGCCCCGGGCACAGGGTTCCCCAGTCCCTGATCTGTTCCCATTCCCCTCTTTAGATTCTTGTGGATGGTTGGGGTCCCCCACTTAAGGAGCACGTGCTGTCACTTTGGATTGCGGGTTGCCTTGCGGGTGTGGTTCTTTGTGTTGTTGTGTTCTTATAAAATGAAACCGTATTGTGGGCTCGGAGTCATGTGGCCCACGTCGTTGTTACCTCCTCATTTACCTCTCTGCAACGCCAAGAGCCTTTTTGTATGTATGTCATATGCTCCTGTCACTCTAGCGGCCGGCCGGAAGGTTGTAGGCCCATACTTGTATATATTTGAGATTGCAATAAACGGTTTCAAACAAAAAAAAAAAAAAGGATGAGGCATGGGACAAACTTTTGTCCCCGGAGGTTTTGAGGGACAGTGGAAAATTTTGGAAAACTATTAATGATCCCTACTTTTCTAGTGAGGATAATTCTTGCCGGGACTGCAATATTCAAGATGAGCGATGGGTTGCCCATTTTGAGCAAATATATGGCTGTCAGGGGGCTGAGAGTTTTCAAGAACACACTCTTAACTCAGGTTCACCGTCAGGAATGGTCTTCCAGGAGAAAGAAGTTTTAAAAGCAATAATGGAGACCATGATTAACAAGGCACCAGGCCCAGATGGGGTCCCGGCGGACCTTTATAAAAGTTTTCCTAAATTTTGGGCAAGGATCCTGACTAATATTTTTAACGCTTTAGGGCCAAATACCCTGCCCATATCCTGGTGTAAATCCACTATCATTCCGGTATTTAAAAAAGGAGAAAGGGATGACCCAGCCTGCTATAGGCCGATCTCTCTGATAGACTCTGCCGTAAAGATCTTAGGCAGAGTTATTCTTGCCAGATTGACAGATTATTTTGAGGGTAGAGGGATTCTCTCTAACGCTCAATATGGATTTAGAGCAAAAAGGAGCACATTAAATCAGTGCCTTAATCTACAGCTCCTTATCAGCAAATACACCGTTGCAAAAAAGGGTTCCCTCTATCTGGGTTTTATGGACCTATCAACAGCGTTTGATCTAGTTAACAGGTCTAAGCTTTGGCAAATTTTAATTGATATGGGGATCGATCACACATTAGTTAAATTTCTTGCTGATCTCCATTGTGGTCTGATCGCCTCTATACGAGTTACTCAAGATGGTAGATGCACAAGGTATTTTAAATCAGATAGAGGAGTCAGGCAGGGGTGCATCTTGGCTCCCCTGCTTTTCACATTATATATCAATGCTTTAGAACCTGCCCTGAAGGGAGCATCAGTAGATGTTCCGAGAGTTGGAGATACAACTATACCAGTTCTCCTTTATGCTGACGACGCCGTTCTTCTGGCGCACAGGCATAGGGCTAAACAAATTATTAAAGAAGTTTGACTCATTTATGGAATCACTTAATCTAAAAATAAATGGTAAGAAATCACATGTTATGATAGTGGGGGAACAAAGCAAAAAGAAAAATACATTGACATTCTTCTGTGGCAAAGATGTGGTCAGTAGGGTCCCTGTCTTCACGTATCTAGGAGTCTTATTTGACGAGAAGGGGACTTGGGGCCCGCAAATGACACACAAAAGAAATGTATATGCAAGATCTACATCAGCCCTCATGGGTTTTTCAAAACGCCTAGGAGCCAGACCCATGGAAGCTATTATAAAGGTTTACAAGGCAAAATGCCTTGTAATAGCTACCTATGGCTCAGAGATTTGGGGATATGCTACAAAGATCCAGCAAATCCAAGTGGTGGAAAATACATTTCTAAGATCCTTACTTTCAGTGCCACAGTCTACCCCCACTTTCTCGATTCATGTGAAGATGGGGTTGGACTATGTTTTGGATAAAGTGAAAATGGCCCCAATAATCTGTTGGCTCAAGACCTGGCTTAATGACGAGATATCTCTAAACCACATGATTTTAAAAGATTGTCTGGCTTTAGATATGGGCAGTAGAATTCCGTGGCTAGCATATATTGAAACAACCCTTAAGAAACTTGGCAGGCCGGAGATTTTCTCGGCGCCAGAAACTATCACGAAAGCAGATTTGGATTTGATAAAAAATGCTATGGTAAATTTTCAACTGGTTGAAAGAGAAGAATTAGAGTTGAAAAAACCTTTAGTTAGATCACACTTTGGGTTAGTGACTTCACCTGGCATGGAACCCTACCTGAAACTAGTAACACATCCTTACCATCGTTTTCTGTTAACTAGATTTAGGTTTAATCTAATTCATCTTCTCTTGGGAGATTTTCCCAAGTGGGGGGTTCCAGATAAAGCTGAGCCCTGCAAATGTGATAATTTATCTTTACAAGATACACTACATTTTGTTATGTTTTGCAGGTTTTACTCAGAAATCAGGAAGAGGTATTTATTACCGTTGCTTAAAGATTTAGGGTTTGCCCAGGTTAGACCAGCACTTGTATATTTACAATTACTGGGTAATGCCTGGACAATTTTCCATGTTGCCAACTTCTTAGTTGCTGCTGTTCGTATTAACAATAAGATTAAGGGAAAAAAAAAAAAGTCTGACCAGGGCTAGATATACTCTGACTTGATATGATGCTGTGGTTTTTATTAGGTTTTATTAGTGGTTATGATGATTTTTAATATGATTCTAAATTTAATATTTATTGCGTTTCTAATTGTACGGAATTTTAGGTATACCCCCGTATGTATTTGTGGGGATTGTGTTTTTTGTCCCTGTTTATTGCCGTTATAATGCTAATTATCGATGTTATATCGGATTTCTATCCATATTGATGTAATATTTTTGTGATCGTCTCTTTTTATGATATTAATTTTATTGAATAAAAGTATTTGACTGACTGACTATATAAATTTGTCATTGAGAGTATGTGTTCTTTTAAAAGCAGGCTGAGATTTTTTTTCTCATTTTTGTTTCTCTTATTTTAGGATGGCTTGTAGCAATGTAATTTTAATATTGTAAATTAATCTTAATTTAATTTTAAATTAAAATGATCACATTTATTTAATTTTTTTTATTAAATGGGACTGTCGTTTTAATTCCTTTAGAGTACTACAAATTGAGGATTGCTACACTAAAAGGGATAAATATGTTTCTCGGCATACACATAAAATAGATATGTGCCCTTTATTAGCATATGAAAATGCTTTATGTTATGGGCGAATTTATCTGATAAATGGAGTATAATGTTGGAATCATACATTATTTTTGACACGTGACAGTACAATACATCAGTGTGTCAAATAGAGGTTCTTTATCTGCAATATATACTTTTTCAGTGTAGAACACGTGACATAGTACTTTATTACAGACCCAAAACATGCAAAAAAAGTCTGTTCTGGATGGACCCAATGGGGCGCGTGATAGTGAAGCGATGTTATTAGTCAGAGGCTTATAGCATGGAGTGGCATATGCCTGGGAATTTTCTATTAGTTGTAGTTAAAAGGATGTGTGATTCAGGTGAGTCTGAGCTGAGGTGTATGTGTGTTCTTGTTGGTCAGCTAATGTATGACCTTGGTAGGATTTCATATGTGGGGGCAGATTGCCCCTGTGAGGTGTCTAGTGTCAATCGAGGTGAGAGAGTAGAAAGAAGTTGTGGGGGGCGGGAGATAGAGAGCAATAGAGAGAGAGAGAGAGGAGGGCAAATGTGGTGGAGGTGGATGGGTGGGCTTTCGGAAAGTAAGGAAAATGTAGGGGGCTGAAGTATGCGGAAACCTGAGTTTGGTCTCACTTGGGGTGGCTGAGAACACCTTTTTTGAGATCCCAAGCAAGCTTGCCAAAAAACAACCCTGCTTTCTCCATTGCAGCATAATATGGGTATTGATTCAGTGATTCACACGGCCCAACTCAGGCCGCTATTTTATTGGCGAGGGTAAAATATACCCCAGCCCTAGAGAATTATTAAAAAGCCCTACAAGAAGTTGTTGCACTAGATAAAATAGGCAAGATCAAGTGGATAAGCTATGTTAGGGACTCTCTAACCTAGCTTGGCCTATGTGACCTTTGGTTTTCTTCTTCTTCTTCTGCGAAAATCTACCCAGGGCCAGCCTCAAGGATGCTTTTTGGCAACACATACATGGCAACAAAACGAGGAACACATCACAGGGGTCTTAATATGTAATTTTCTGGATTTCAAACTTTATTCCGCATTCGAACCTTTTTTAGATTATATTCATCCACCAGCAGCAAGACATCTGTCCCTCAAATTTATATATGGTACATTGCCTCTTCTGTCTTTGTTATCCAGATGGAACCCCCAATCTGTCCCGAGTTCTGCTTGTCCAACGACATGAATCTCTGGCTCAATTTGACTTCTTCTGTCCTGGTTATGCCCGCCCCAGAAAATCGTGGATCACTCCTATCTGTAAGCAACTTGGCTGCAGACACCTTAATGTAGCCCTTAGGTTCTTCCACACAAACGCGAGCCTGTTATCTGCGAAGTCTCCAAGTACTTACACTGAAGCTGATGCATAAGAATCAAAGCACAGGGGTCAACTTATTCAGTGCTTGGCAAGCCTTGATGTCGGGTATAATCCCTACAGTCTTTAGAAACAATTATTTTTTGATCCCCCTGTATGAATTCCTAAGGACCCCCCCCCCCCCACCTCACACCCCCCTCTTTTAATGGTCCTGTTACCTTTTATCCCTAGTTGTCCTTAATCTTGCATTATCATTAATATTATATTCGGTCGAATTGTTTTAGTGATTGCTGACATTCATGTTTTAATTTTGCTTTTATTCTTTTATCTATGGATATTGTTGTTCTAGTTACATCATCTATGCAGTTTTATTGACTGCAGTCTATGCGCCAACAACAGAACGTAATAGATAAACATTTTTTGTAACTGCATGACTAACTCTGACCAATAGAGCAGGGTTCATTTAGGTGAAGCTGAGAGGTTTAGACTACATTAATAAACTTATAGGAGCAGAATTTATGTCTGCTTTTTCAACATGTTTTGTCGATCTTAGTTATAATGTGTTTAGTCCTTTTTAATATGCATTTTGTGAACTACGCTCTTAAGCCACTTGCATTTTATCGTCTATGGGGCTCTGTTGCACATTTGAGCTTTTTTTGCTCATTTCTCACGCAACCTGCTGTAATTTCAAGGAGCTGCTGGTGAATGTATATTTGCTGTCAAGCCGTGTATGTGTTTTTTATGTTTTTACTTTAATGGGCTTTTGACTGAATAAAGGTTATTGATGATAATGAGTAAGGAAAATGAGGAAAGGAGGCAATGAGATCAGTGGTAGATAAGAGACCAGAGAGAAGAAGAGGGCTAGAAGGGGTTCAGGAAGAATCGAAACAGGAGGAGAAAGGAGGTAGGCTGTGTAGGTGAGGAGTTTATGGATTAAGAAAATAGTGAGAAGAGACAGGAGCGAGGAGGTAAGGAAAGGAATTTGGAAGAAGGGGTGACAATTTGGTAATTAGGAGAGCTAGGTGGTAGAGAGTTGGTAGTTGAGAAGATGGTGTGCGATGGGATATGCAATGGAGAGGGGATTTGGAAAGGGTAGGCACAGTGCTTAATTTGTGCCGGTGCTTTCCGGTGCTTAGCACCGGCACTTATTTCTCTAATCTACTCTTACACAACAATTTATTACGGTAATGTAATAACATGTATGCGTGCTGCTCACTAAGTTGAGAGTAGGGTCACCGTTTCTCCTGTGAAGTGTTAATATTGCACGTGACTGTGCGCGCATAAAATATTTCAAATGGGATGTTGGCAGCACGGCAGCCCGCCTTATTTTGAGGCACGAATTACTGCCAGAAAGTGAAACTGCCTGGATCCCTGCCTCGGCTTAGCGTAGGTCACCGTCACACCTCACAGGTCACATCCCATTTTGCAATCATTCATTGGTAGCGCACTAGCCTAGTGCACTGCCAATGAACAATTGCAAAATGTTATAGTAGTCTGGCCCAGATACCTCCTTGGCGAATCATCATGTTTGGGCCCAGAGTCAGACCAATGAGCAGTGTTTTCGTCTGCGGTCCTCCCAGTATACTGCAGCTACAGTATTAATTCATCACCCGACGACCGAAGTTACCATCAATCGTGCAGCAGACATCTCGCGCAGATTATTTAAAACTAAAAATGCCGTCTCGCAGTCACAGTAAGTAAAGGCTATTTTTATGCTAATTACGGTTTTGTAGTGCGAGGCACGCGGCTGCAGTTCTTCCTCCAAAGCTGCTGGCTTTGAACTTTTGGGGAAAAATACATCTTTCTTTAAAGTTAAAAGTCAGCAGCAGTGGAGGAAGAACTGCAGCCGTGGGCCCCATCTATAAAACGTTAGTTTGCATAATGAGCCAATTCAATGCTTTGTAGATAAATACAGCACTGAACACGGTTACACAGCTGATGGCAGAAAAACAAGACTACCTGAATGTGAATTTTGCCTGGAGTGGGAGGTTCTGGTAGTCTTGTTTTCTGCCATCAACTGTATAGTGTTCAAGGCTGTATTTGTTTACAAAGTATTGAAGTGGCTCTGTTGGACTTGGCCCTTTTTCCCTCATTTTTTTCGTTTTTGTAATGTTAAGGTGCAGGTGCTTACTTCGCCCAAGATGGCTGCCACAGACCCCTGCTACTGCAGGGTGGTCGTTTTTCATAGTAGCACCCTAGCTGCCAGGAGCTGGCTGGGACCCACAACAATGTTGCGACGCCAGCCCGCCTTTTTGTCCCATAGTTAGAGTGGGGAAGCTCCTGGAAGAAGCTGGAACCTTCTAGAAGGGAGGTGGGGTTTTACTTTTGCCGCCTTGGCTAGAGGTCACCTGACCTAGGGCTACTTAAGAGTGGGAGGGAAACTTTTGTGGTGAGTTGGCCATTGGGGTGAAGCAGAGCTGGAAGAATCCACCAGGAGTGTAGGCGGTAGGGCCTAGCCAGGGACTTATGCCTCTGAGAGTGACAGAATTTAGGTACTGCCTCTTAAGTGAGTGAGGTGCCCTGTGAATCCCACTGATCTTGCCCAGTAGTAGGAGGACCCAGAGACTCTCTGCCAACCTGACTAGGAAGGACCTAGTCGCCCTCTCCATCCCTGCCCCTGTAACAGAACCCCTTAAGGGCGCCAGATACATCTGCGCCAAAAGACTTCATCTGTCAACTGAGAACTGAAACCTAACTTTAAGAACTGAGACTGCATGACAAGAGCGAGCTGTAAGCCTTGAATGCCAGAGCTGAGACTGCGTATTCAAGCTACCCTATTGAACAAAATACTAAGCCGATTGCCAATTCACCGGGGATCGACCAGGTACTAGCGCTGTGACCCCCGCGCTCCCTGCCCTGGTCTGGGACCCCCGGCAGCGTGCTCCGCTGAGCACTTTACCCCCATCCTTAATTTGAGCCCCCCCCTGCGACGACGAAGCCAGCGCGCTCACCGCCGCGGCCTGGAGGCCTGGAGGAGTGCCCTGCTGTATCGCGAGGCCCAGGCGAAGTCCGGGGCCCCGTCGCTGCCGTCGCAGCCGTGTGAGGAGGTGCGCAAGATCGGGACCGAGTTCCCCCATCGTCGTGAGGACGGACGCCTGCTGACGCCGAGACGGAGGTAAGCCCGGAGGCCGAGATCCCCCCTGGTGCGCCCCCTGCTGGTCTGGAAACCACACCGCACTTGGCCCGGGTTGTCCCCTCCGTGGGAGTCCCCGCCCCTGCCTGCGCGACGGAGAGACCCCGCCGAGGGATCCTGTCCGTGTCCCCCCTTCTGTAATACTGAGCGCGGTGCTCTGTGAACTGCACCGGAGCATAGGGACCCGCTCCTCAAGTCCGGTCACCCTCCCCGCTGGAAGCCGCCCAAAGAACTGACTGACATTACCCTCGTGTGGCGCTTCACGCCACCGACCCTGCTTCCCCAGCCGGAGAGACCGGGACTGCGAGTAGCGCACTGTGTTATATGCTCGGCTCGAAAGTAATTACCTGCCAAGGAATGCGAGTAGCGCACTGTGTTATATGCTCTGTTCGAAAGTAATTACCTGCCAAGGAATGCGAGTAGCGCACTGTGTTATATGCTCTGCTCGAAAGTAATTACCTACCAAGGAATGCGAGTAGCGCACTGTGTTATATGCTCTGCTCGAAAGTAATTACATGCCCAGGAATGCGAGTAGCGCACTGTGTTATATGCTCTGCTCGAAAGTAATTACATGCCCAGGAATGCGAGTAGCGCACTGTGTTATATGCTCTGCTCGAAAGTAATTACATGCCCAGGAACGCGAGTAGCGCACTGTGTTATATGCTCTGCTCGACCGTAGTTACATGCCTAGGAATGCGAGTAGCGCATTGTGTTATGTGCTCTGCTCGAAAGTAATGTTATGCGACTGATTACGAGTAACGCGTTGTGATAACTGTTCTACGCAAACGTTTCCACATGCAACTGATTGCGCGTAGCGCTGTGTTTTATATGCCTTGCTTCACAGTACTAGGGGCCAGTGGTCACGAGGAGCGCTCAGTTCGACAGGCGCCATGTTGATGAACCCAATGTTCCCCCTTACCAGTATTACGCTGTGTTAGACGGCCTGTTCAGGGACAGACTTTACATAAGCGCGCACCGCGCTAGAATCTCCTGCATTTAACCAGCGGGCGTGGGTACATGAACGAGGTTAGGCACTGCATAGATATCACCCAGAGTGTCGCATGTACTGAACGATGGTATTATGATTCATGTATTACCTTGTTATTTCCTGAACTGCAACTGACCAGCTATACTTGGATAAACTTGAAGTATTTGCATAATTTAAACGGTGTGGCGTCCCTTATTGTGTGTGACTCTAGTCCATGAGAAGCGTGTGGTGTATGGTTGCTTAACACATAGCCCTCTGGTTGCCCGACCGGCTCGCGCCACGTTACCGCCCTTAGGGCCTGGTGACCCCAGGTTCCTACAGGCTCATTATGCAAAATATCGTTTTATAGTGCAGGGTCCACGGCTGCAGTTCATCATCAACTGCTGCTGGCTTTTAACTTTAAAGAAATATTTATTTTGCCTCGAGTAACACCAGTGTGGTTACTGCCAATAACACTTGGTGGGTCAGTGGGGGTGGGAGGGGAATAAATTAATAAAAAAAAAAAAAAAAAAAACCTAAAATAACTTACCTTCAACTGCTGCTGCCGGCCGCCGCCTCAATGCTTCTCTGCTCCCCTCCAACCCAATCACGACGCTGCTCTCACATGAGAGCAGCGTTGTGCAGTTCAGCAGTGCATTCTCAAACACTTCACAATTGTATTGATTGACTACATGCTCTGCAGTAGTGCACGTCCCAATGTCCATTACAATAGAAACCAAATTAAGGGATCAAGAATGTGTGATGGAGGGAGGAGCCTAGCGCGCAACCAAGATGGCCGCATAGGCTTACGGCTCTCGAGGGCCTCCGCAACCTCCCACGTCTATCCTGACTAAATCCTGGTAAACTTGATGGGCTTTTGCTGATGCAGCCGCGCTGAGGTGCCACCCGTTTTCCAAATTCAGATCGGACGCCGGGAACCCGAATGGTCGCCCTCCGAAGATTGCGGTCCCGATCTCGAGTTGGTGGGGTGCCCGGGTACGAAGTGAACAACAACGGCATGCTGAGCTTGACTGGCCGCATACCCCGCACTTTCACTTTCGTTTTCGCTTTCGAGTCTGTTTTTTTGAGATCGGCCGAGGGACCTCGGTGTTTCAGAGGAGGGCGGACGGCGGAGTGTCTGGCCTGACTCGCGAGCTACACACGGACTTCCTGCCTGCGACTGCAGTGTTCGACTGATTTGGCCAACTGGTTCCTGTCCCCGGCTTCGACGAGTGCCAACCTTGGTGGCCTCCGGACGATGGCGACTAGACTAGACGGTGACAAGTCGAAACCCAAGTCGACTCGGAGGGGATCCTATGCACAGGCCAACAATATGGATCGGTATGCGCAGCTGAAGGGATCCCCCAGTGGCTTGAATAAATCGCCTGAGAGGGCTAAAGAGGTTTCGGGCCCATCGTCAGATTTGACCCTGCAGGACGTTATGGGCGCCATTGAGGAGATGAAGGCTGCGGTGGGTCAGCGGTTTGATACCCTGGCGCATAAATTGGATGCGGTCCTTATTGATGTGAATTTGGTCAGGGCAGACCTGTCCAAAACCAACGATCGGGTCGACTCCTTGTCTCAAGCGGCGTCGAGCCTAACTGTGGAAGTGGCAGCCCTGCAGACGGAGGTCCGCCGGCTGCGGCTTGCCAGTGACCAGACGGATCGTCGACTTGAGGACTCGGAAAGCAGGGCTAGACGGAATAACGTTCGTATCATCAGAGTGCCGGAAAGATCGGAGGAATCTGCCGCGGATCTATTTGTGGAGGATCTGGTGATAAATCATCTCGCGCCCAAGGGATTGAGTAAGTTCTTTGCGGTGGAGCGGGCCCACAGGATTACGGGTGGTGCGCCCAAAGTGGGTGCTCCCCCGAGGCCTATAATTGCCCGACTTTTCAACTTTCGAGATAGAGATGCTATCCTTCAGGCATCGAGGGTGGCAGGGCCGCTGAAGTTTGAGAACTCCAATGTCAGCTTTTATCCGGACTTCACGCAAGCGGTCCAGAAACAGCGGCTGGGATTTCTGGGTGTGAAACGGCGCTTGAGGGACATGGAGTTAAAATACGCGATGTTGTTCCCGGTGAGGTTGCGGGTTGAGTTCCAGGGTCGTTCACACTTTTTTGACCGGCCGGAGGCAGTTGGAGACTGGTTGGATGCCCTGCCGCGGGGACAGGACCGAGACAGTCGGATGGCGGAAAACAAACGGACGGGATTTGGTGGAGCGGGACTAGAGCCTTGTTCCTGGTGATGGACTAGACTGGCGAGGTTTTGCACCTTGGCTCAATTGTACTTTAATCTGGTGCATCATGCCCTTCAAGTGCCTGGGGGTTGTGGGGAGCTTATTGGGGTCCTTTCCTCCTTCTGGGGTTCTTTTTGTGGTATAGGTTAGGGCGACAGGCACACTGCAAGTTGGGGGGGCTGTTTGGGCTCAAGCAGGGGTGCAGGGAGGGGGGAGTTGTTGTTCTGGGATTGTGGGGGAGGGGGGTTGTTGGGGATGGTTGTTTTCTTGTTTTGCAAGGCAATGTGAAGTTTTCTGGTGAATTCTCCGGGTTGTGCTCTCCGGGATGTGGGTATCATGTGCGGGAGTGGGATGGGGGTAGGGGATTGAGAATCCTTTCGTGGAATGTGAACGGTCTGGGGGACAGGATCAAGCGCAGGGTGGTGTTGCAGTTCTTGAAACGAACCTCGCCCGACATTGTTTTCCTGCAGGAGACACATTTGATCGGGAACTCCTTCCAGGCCCTAAATAGGAGGGGCTATCGCCTTGCCGCTCACTCTGGTTTCACTTCTGGCTCTAGGGGAGTGGGTATTCCGGTTAGGGCCTCTCTCCCATTGGAAGTGGACGAGGTGCTTCACGATGATAGGGGACGATATGTGGCGCTGGTGGGGAGATGGGAGGGCAGGACTGTGTCGCTCGTGACTGTGTATGTACCTCCGGGGTTACAGACGGCTACGTTTGCTGATTTGGGGAGGTTGGTCCTGGGACTCCCTGGGGGGGTTCTGGTGTTGGGTGGTGACTTTAATGCCGTTGTCTCCGGGTTGGAGGACCGTCACCCTCCCAGGGATCTCCCTAGGGCTCAGGCCTGGTTGGGGGTTTTTTTGGACACTTTGGGACTTGTAGATTGCTGGAGATTGATGCATCCGGGGCAGGCGCAATACACCTTTCACTCGGGGGCCCATGGGAGTCTCTCGAGACTTGACTATATGCTTATGCCGGCGACCCAAGCTGGAATGATTGGGGAGGTGCGTCATTTGGCCCGAGGTATCTCTGACCATTCCCCTAAATGGTTGCAGCTGAGGGTTGTCTCAGGGGCAGAGGGGAGAGTGGCACCCATTAGCACCTGGTATCTTCGTAACCCTAAGATCCGCGCGGAGTTGGTCAAGTCCACTGATCACTACTTTACTGATAATGTGGGGTCGGTGTCGTCGACCGTCTCCCTATGGGAGGCTTATAAAGTGGTGGTCAGGGGGCAGGCCTTGTCCCTTATCTCCCATACTAAGAAGTGCGAGAGAGCGGAGGTGGTCCGCCTGGAAGCGGAAATAGCTGTAATGGAGGAGGACTTGGAGAGTGGGGTTACCGCGGAGAAATTGCATATCCTCAGCCTCAAACAGTCAGATTACAGAGCGTTAGTCACGGAGGCTGCTAAAGAGATGAGTAGAGAGCAGCAAGGGCGGTTGTATGATGTGGGGGATAAGGCCGGAAAACTGATCGCTTGGTTGGATAGGAAGGAGAGAGCTAGCAGGGTGGTGCCCGTTGTGGAGAGGAGTGATGGAGTGTGTGTGACTGCCCCGGTTGAGATCGTTGACTGCTTCGCGGCTCATTTCCGCGGAGTATACTCTCCGGTCTCGGTGCGATCGGAGGAGGATTCCCATAGCCTGCTTAGAGACATTGCATTGCCAGCCCTATCGGAGCCAGACGCGGTGTTGATGGAGGCGAAGTTGTCGTCAGATGAGATCGCGTTGGCCATTCGCTCGATTGCTTCGGGTAAAGCGGTGGGTCCTAATGGTCTTCCCATCGAACTCTACAAATTGCGTCCCGATAAGATAGCACCATATCTTCGAGACATGTTTTTGGCGGCACGTGCGGCGGGCTTCCTCCCCCCTGACCAACGCCTCGCCAGCATAGTTGTGATACACAAAGAGGGGAAGCCGCGAGATCGCTGCGCCTCCTATAGGCCCATTTCGCTGTTGAACGCGGAACCCAAAATTCTGGCTAAAGTGTTGGCTAACCGACTGGTTCGGGTCGTGGGCTACTTGATTCATCAGGATCAGTCTGGTTTTATACCCCATCGGAATACTGCTCTAAATCTGAGGCGGTTGCACGGCGTGCTTGCTAGAGTGGAATTCATACGTGAGCCGGCCATCTTGGCATCTTTGGATGCTACTATGGCATTCGACACTTTGGAGTGGCCATATATCTGGGCCGTGTTGGCGAAATTTGGGTTCGGGCCGGAGTTTATTGGTTGGGTAAAATTACTATACGCTGACCCACTGGCTCAGGTGGTGGTGAATGGTAGGGTGTCGGCTCCCTTCGCACTGGGGAGAGGTACGCGGCAGGGGTGTCCGCTATCACCCCTTCTCTTTGCACTTTCTTTGGAGCCTCTCGCCGCCTGGTTGCGTTGGGAGCCGTCGTTGCGAGGCATTAGATGGACGCCGGAATTCGAAGACCGTGTCTCCCGTTACGCGGATGATATCCTTCTGTATCTCACGTCTCCCCGGCGGTCGCTAATTGTATTGGTGGATGTGCTGAATCCTTTTGGCCGCAACTCCGGCCTGGTCATCAACTGGGCCAAGTCGTGCGTCTACGTCCTCTCGGGGGATGCCCCCCTTCTGCCGCGGGATTGCCCAGTTCAGATTGTTACCCCAGGGTTCAAATATTTGGGGATCTTTATCTCACTGGACCCCGCGGTTCGCTATGAGCGAAACCTTCTGCCTCCCCTCCAACGATTGAAGGCCGACGTAGCGAGATGGCGACGACTTCCGCTCTCGCCGCTCGGACGGGCGGCATTGTTTAAAATGATGTCGCTGCCGCGTTTCTTGTATGCTTTGCAAAATACTCTTGATGTCGTGCCGGCCCGTTATTTCCGGGAGGTAGAGGGTCTGCAGCGCCAACTGTTTTGGGACGGGCGGCCGCGGATTGCTCTCGCCAAGTTGACGCTCCCTTGGTATGATGGGGGGGTCGCCCTCCCCGATATTAAACGATACTATTGGGCGTCTCAGCTGGTGGCGGTGAACCACGGGATGTATGGTCCTGCTTTAAACCCGGCCTTCGAGATGGATAAACTCCTGCTTCCGGGTGGGGACTATAATAGGGCGCTGTACTCGGTGTCCCAGGACACGCGGTTGACGGGACCCACGCGGGTGGCGGTACGTGTGTGGCACGCAGCGAATGCTGCGATGGGGTGGAGGGATCGCTTGACTCGGGCGACGCCGTTGTATGCTTCTGGGCGGTTGGGCTGTTTGTGGAGATCGAAAGGTTTCGAGAAATGGGATATGATTGGTATATGTAAGGTGGGTGATCTATGGGCGAAGGGATCTTTCAAAACGTTCGAAATGCTTAAACTTGAATATAAATTAAACGATGGAGAATACTTCCGGTACGCTCAAGTCTACCATGCGCTTTGTTCGGTTTTTCCGGATGCTACGGCTATCCCCGAGTATTCCCCACTGGAGGATAGAGTGTTGGACGGCTACGTGCCCGACAGCACTATTTCCCTGATTTATAAGAAACTCATTAACGATCGTGCTGACTTGCTGCTCCGTTTGAGGGAGGCATGGACGGGCGATGGCTTGGAATTGGATGATGAGGACTAGGTATCGGCGGTGGCCTCCCCAAAAGAGGTGGCGATCCCGGCCCGCCTACGGTTTGTACAGCTGAAGATCCTTCATAGAGTGTATGTCACAGGGCCCGGTTTGCTGCGTATGGGTTATTCGACGGATGGATTGTGTAAGCGTGGATGTGGCCTGCCGGGCACGTTCCTTCATATATTGTGGGAATGCTCGGAGGTTGTGCGATTCTGGAACGGTATCCACACCGTAATGGAGGGGGTTACGCACGTGGCCCTGTTGCCAGAGGCTAGGCGGTGTTTGTTGAATGTCTGGGAACCGAATGATTGTAATGCGGCACAGACGCAGTGGGTGACCTTGGGGTACATGGTGGCTAAGCGTAACATTGCACAGCTATGGGGCTCCCCGAGGCCGCCCACGATTGATGTATGGAAGGAGAATATGGACTGGTGTATGTTTAGGGAAAAGACAGTGTATGTGGCGAGTGGTAAGCCAGGGAAATGGTCTAGGGTATGGGGTCCGTGGAATCTATATCGGGGACGTATCTGCACCCCGCCTCTGCCATTGGAGGTCGATATTGCTCTAACCCCCTAGCCGCGCGTCCCGCGGGAGGGCTTGATGTGTGCTCCATGCTTTGTTTTCCCATTGCCCCCCTCTCCAGCTTCCGGACAGGAACTGCTTTGGACATTATATGTTATTCCCCGTCCCGGGAAGAGCACACTGCTACTTCGGACTCTCATTGCCTTGAGTGTGTTTTATATTTAATAAAAAATGAAACTGTTTTTTCCGATTGCTCCTGGCCTATGGCCACGGCCTATTACATGTGCTCACGAACTGCCGGGAGCTTTGCTTCTGGTTCATTTGAATATGTGACGTTGCACTGCGGGCCCTCGGGCTCTATAGCGGCCGGCCCTGGTGGTTGTAGGCCCTTGTCTGTATTTTATTGTGTACCAACGGTTTCTAATAAAAATATTACAAAAAAAAAAGAATGTGTGATGCAAAGAACTACAGCTACCACAATGCAATGGAATTGAAGAGCTTCTAACAAGCAGAGCTATTGTAAACATGTTTTACCTCTGCTGAGTCTGCACTAATTGGTGAATTGGTTTGTTTAGAATGGGAGTTGTATGGCCTTATCACTTGTGAATAGTGCTCCCTCCGGTATGAGGGGAGGCCTTTTTCAGAGCGCAAGACTCCTCTCTTCTGCTTCTGCATAGGGACAGGTGAGAGTAACTAAATCTTCTCAACCTAGATCCCTGAGGTCGCAGAGACTGCATGTTTTCAGTCAGTTGGATGTTTAGGGACCAGCTATTATTGGAAAGCTGACAAAGAAAGGGAAGCTTTCATGAGCAGTGACCCACCAGACTGAAGTATCTGAAGGCTACAAGCCAGACTGGGCCATAACGACGGGGATGTTGCACATGCCAGGCTGGAGCGGAAAGGGCCACAAACTAGACTGGGACCCAAGGAGGTACAAGCACACCCTGACTGAAGGGGGTTTTACAAGCATGACTGGAGTGTGATGGAGCAGAAGCCAGACAGCTGTGCGAGGGGTTTGCACGCCAAACTGGAGTGTAAGGGAGCCACATGCAAATCTAAGGCATACGTGGGGCAAGGGCCTGATCGTAATGTGAGGTGGTCGTGGGGGCATAGGTCATACTGAGGGTACTGGCCAGGGTAGGGCATGTGGGAGGGGGACACAGGAGGATCTGCCCCTGAGTAGCATGTTCAGGTAGTCTTGTTTTTCTGCCATCAGCACACATTCTTGAAATCTTATAAAGTGAAACTAGAAGTCCCACAACGTAGTGTGCTCCGCTCAGAAAACCTTGTACTGGCTAAAGGAAGCAGTGGCACATGTTATGGGGCCAATTGGCCGTTATTCAGGACAGCTCACCAACCTAGTTGCAAGACAGCCACAGAGTTTTCAGGATCTCCCTTTCATGAAGAGCTCGTACGCCCGTTAAAAAGAAAATAAATTCCGCTTGTCACCTTTGCTATATTATCGTATTTCAGGACAAAATGTTACCCTTTGATGTCAGAAAAACATGCCCAGTTGGTGTCTGAGTTGCAGTGAAAATTGAAAACCTGGGATCACTGCTGGCTTCCCTACTTAGCCAATTTGAGTGATCCTAGGCTGCTATTTTCTTTCATTTACTCTCCCTTTTATTCATTGGTGTAAACAAGGAGAGGGCTAAAGCTGAGGGCCTCTATTTCCATTCATACCTCTTCACACCTCTCGCAGGCACAAATTAAGTTGTGACATGAACGTATTGTTGCTTAGCTGCAACAAGTCCATCTAGAGCAGCATATTACAGCATTTGCTATCTCTTTCTTCTGCTTTATTTTAATAGTTTACATAAACGAGCAGAGAAAATATATATTTTTGCACTCCATAGAGAAAAGCTATAATCTCTTTCTGCATGTTTCCACTTTCTACACGTTCCAAACTACTCCAGCTTTTTTTAAACTGACTTATATTGAAGTGTTTCTAATATCTGTATGCAGGTTTTTGGTGTGTAAAATTTTGCAGCACTAGAGATTTTATTTGTATTCTTCATGATTGCAAGCATGCTCACTCTATAATATAAAAGTGCTACGCACCAAGGTTTTAAGTGGTTTGTGCGAAAGGTGATGGTGTGGCCATGTTTTATATGACATAAAGACATACACCCTGGTGTACATGTTCGAACTTGTTCCCTGTTAATCATTTTAGCCAATTTACTCCAAAATTGTGCTTTAAATGCACCATTGATTTCATTTTTAAATACATTTCCTCAGGGGTGGTGGGACCTTGTATCAATATCTTACTTGAGGAAAGCTCCCTTGCTGAAATTCAGATTGGGTATTACATCGGGCTTTCAGTGGTGCCAGTTGAGGATGCAGTTGGAGCCAATAGAGTAAGTGGGTGGAGTCAGTGGGTGGAGCAGGGGAAAGTGGTGTGGCATCCTACAAAAATTTGAGCACCTGGACTTAATATTTTACAAATTAAGCACTGGGTAGGCAGAGAATGATTCTCATAACCAGAGAAAGGTAGAAGTGAGAGTGGCAGGGTGCGGTCAGCTCCAAGAGGCAGCAGAGAGAAGATGGGGAAAGAAAGGAAATTGTCAGTAGAAAAGCAGATGGCATGTCAGGTGAAGAGACCACACAAAGCAGGAGGCTTGCATCAAACTTTAAGGAGAGCTTGTTTACTAGTGCTTTTTCCTCTAATAGCAACGAGTAAAATTTCTGATTGGTCTGTGCAAGCTGCTCTTTCCTTCTTTCCAGATTTGCTAATTTTTAGGTCTTGCTGAGTTAGCGCATGCGCTGCTCTGCGAGACATTTAGTCAGTGGCTTTTCGAAGTGCTTCCAAAGGCTCTTGCCGGCCACCAGCTTTCGGTTACGCGCGCATGAACGTGCATGCAAAGCTGCCATCAGGATTTTGTAATGGCTCATTAAGCCTTACAATGCTCCTCCACCCCCCTCTCTCCCTCTCTCAATACCCCCTCCCTCCTCGTAAGCTTTCTGGCAGCGCGTGGATCCTGGCTAATTAAGCCTTCCAGCGCATGAATTATGCTTCTCAACCCCCTTGTTAGGTCTCGGCTAGCGAAGTCTTGCTTGCGAGATTTAATGTTTTTCAGTAGTGGGGCTTGAACTCGCCCCTCTTCTCCAGTGGCTGGCTTCTTAAATGCTGGTCAGCCATTGGAGAAGAGCTTTGTCTGTCGAAACAAGCCCCGTCTTTTTCGGATTCGGGGGTGTGTTTTTTCGCTTCTTTCTCTTTTTTAAGCCCCGTCCCTTTTACACTGGTGGGCGTGTTTGTATATTTTCTTTTTACAGGCACGTTCTCGTGTTTATTCGTGTCTCTTGCTGGGATGTACAGAGCGATTTCCGAACCTCTAAGGTAAGCGATCTTTGTTTATTTACATTTCTTGTTTGCTAATTTATTTTTTGGGGTGTTTGTTTTTGAGGTCTACCACGTTCAGGTAATGCATCTTGTCTTTCTTTCTCATCTAATGTTTTGTTGTGTTTCTTTTTCAGGTCTACCCCGGCCCGTGTCGTCTCCATGCAGCGTCGAGCATGGAGTGCTTTGCCTGGTATGTACGATGCTGTTTGCGGGTCTTAGGTAAGCCATCTTGTCTTTCTTTCTCATCTAATGTTTTTTTGTGTTTATTTTTCAGGTCTACCCCGGCCCTTGTCGTCTCCGTGCAGCGTCGTGCAAGGAGTGACTTGCCCGGTCTGTATGCTGCTGTTTGAGTGTCTCAGGTAACTCATCTGGTATATGTTTCTCATCTAATGCATTTTTCAGTTTGTTTTAGAGGTCTACCCCGGCCCGTGTCGTCTCCCTGCAGCGTCGCGCAAGGAGTGCTTTGCCCGGTATGTATGATGCTGTTTGCGGGTCTCAGGTAACCTATCTTGTCTATGTTTCTCATCTAATGCATTTTTCTGTTTCTTTTACAGGTCTATCCCGGCCCGTGTCGTCTCCGTGCAGCGTCGTGCAAGGAGTGCTTTGCCCGGTATGTATGCTGCTGGTTGCGTGTCTCAGGTAAGACATCTTGTCTATGTTTCTCATCTAATGCATTTTTCTTTTTCTTTTACAGGTCTACCCCGGCCCGTGTGGTGTCCGTGCAGCGTTGTGCATGGAGTGCTTTGCCCGGCATGTATGATGCAGTTTGCGGGTGCTAGGTAAGCCATCTTGTCTTTCTTTTTCATGTAATTTTTTTTGTGTTTATTTTTCAGGTCTACCCCGGCCCGTGTCGTCTCCGTGCAGCGTCGTGCAAGGAGTGCTTTGCCCGGTATGTATGCTGCTGGTTGCGTGTCTCACGTAAGCCATCTTGTCTATGTTTCTCATCTAATGCATTTTTTCTGTTTGTTTTACAGGTCTACCCCAGCCCGTGTCGTCTCCGTGCAGCGTCGTGCATGGAGTGCTTTGCCCGGTATGTATGATGCTGTTTGCGGGTCTTAGGTAAGCCATCTTGTCTATCTTTCTCATCTAATGCATTTTTCTGTTTCTTTTACAGGTCTACCCTGGCACGTGTCGTCGTCGTGCATGGAGTGCTTTGCCCGTTATGTATGATGCTGTTTGCGGGTCTTAGGTAAGCCATCTTGTCTATGTTTCTCATTTAATGCATTTTTCTGTTTCTTTTTCAGGTCTGCCCCGGCCCGTGTTATCTCCGTGCAACGTCGTGCAAGGAGTGCTTTGCCCGGTATGTATGCTGGTGGTTGCGTGTCTCAGGTAAGCCATCTTGTCTATCTTTCTCATCTAATGCATTTTTCGGTTTCTTTTACAGGTCTACCCCGGCACGTGTCGTCTCCGTGCAGCATCGTGCATGGAGTGCTTTGCCCGGTATGTATGATGCTGTTTGCGGGTCTTAGGTAAGCCATCTTGTCTATCTTTCTCATCTAATGCATTTTTCTGTTTCTTTTACAGGTCTACCCCGGCACGTGTCGTCGTCGTGCATGGAGTGCTTTGCCCGGTATGTATGATGCTGTTTGTGGGTCTTAGGTAAGCCATCTTGTCTATGTTTCTCATTTAATGCATTTTTCTGTTTCTTTTTCAGGTCTGCCCCGGCCCGTGTCGTCTCCGTGCAACGTCGTGCAAGGAGTGCTTTGCCCGGTATGTATGCTGGTGGTTGCATGTCTCAGGTAAGCCATCTTGTCTATCTTTCTCATCTAATGCATTTTTCTGTTTATTTTTCAGGTCTACCCTGGCCCTTTTCGTCTCCGTGCAGCGTTGTGCAAGGAGTGCTTTGCCCGGTATGTATGCTGCTGGTTGTGTGTCTCAGGTAAGACATCTTGTCTATGTTTCTCATCTAATGCATTTTTCTGTTTGTTTTACAGGTCTACCCCGGCCCGTGTCGTCTCCGTGCAGCGTCGCGCAAGGTGTGTATTGGCCGGAATGTATGATTCTGGTTGCGGGTTTTAGGTAAGCCATCTTGTATTTCTTTCTCATCCAATGTTTTTTGTGTTTGTTTTTCAGGTCTACCCCGGCCCGTGTCGTCTCCGTGCAGCGTCGTGCAAGGAGTGCTTTGCCAGGTATGTATGCTGCTGGTTGAGTGTCTCAGGTAAGACATCTGGTCTATGTTTCTCATCTAATGCATTTTTCTGTTTGTTTTACAGGTCTACCCCGGCCCGTGTCGTCTCCGTGCAGCGTCGTGCAAGGAGTGCTTTGCCCGGTATGTATGATGCTGTTTGCAGGTCTTAGGTAAGCCATCTTGTCTATCTTTCTCATCTAATGCATTTTTCTGTTTCTTTTACAGGTCTACCCTGGCACGTGTCGTCGTCATGCATGGAGTGCTTTGCCCGTTATGTATGATGCTGTTTGCGGGTCTTAGGTAAGCCATCTTGTCTATGTTTCTCATTTAATGCATTTTTCTGTTTCTTTTTCAGGTCTGCCCCGGCCCGTGTTATCTCCGTGCAACGTCGTGCAAGGAGTGCTTTGCCCGGTATGTATGCTGGTGGTTGCGTGTCTCAGGTAAGCCATCTTGTCTATCTTTCTCATCTAATGCATTTTTCGGTTTCTTTTACAGGTCTACCCCGGCACGTGTCGTCTCCGTGCAGCGTCGTGCATGGAGTGCTTTGCCCGGTATGTATGATGCTGTTTGCGGGTTTTAGGTAAGCCATCTTGTCTATCTTTCTCATCTAATGCATTTTTCTGTTTCTTTTACAGGTCTACCCCGGCACGTGTCGTCTCCGTGCAGCGTCGTGCATGGAGTGCTTTGCCCGGTATGTATGATGGTGGTTGCATGTCTCAGGTAAGCCATCTTGTCTATCTTTCTCATCTAATGCATTTTTCTGTTTATTTTTCAGGTCTACCCTGGCCCTTGTCGTCTCCGTGCAGCGTTGTGCAAGGAGTGCTTTGCCCGGTATGTATGCTGCTGGTTGCGTGTCTCAGGTAAGACATCTTGTCTATGTTTCTCATCTAATGCATTTTTCTGTTTGTTTTACAGGTCTACCCCGGCCCGTGTCGTCTCCGTGCAGCGTCGCGCAAGGTGTGTATTGGCCGGAATGTATGATTCTGGTTGCGGGTTTTAGGTAAGCCATCTTGTATTTCTTTCTCATCTAATGTTTTTTGTGTTTGTTTTTCAGGTCTACCCCGGCCCGTGTCGTCTCCGTGCAGCGTCGTGCAAGGAGTGCTTTGCCAGGTATGTATGCTGCTGGTTGAGTGTCTCAGGTAAGACATCTGGTCTATGTTTCTCATCTAATGCATTTTTCAGTTTGTTTTACAGGTCTACCCCGGCCCGTGTCGTCTCCGTGCAGCGTCGCGCAAGTAGTGCTTTGCCCGGTATGTATGATGCTGTTTGCGGGTTTCAGGTAACCCATCTTGTCTATGTTTCTCATCTAATGCATTTTTCTGTTTCTTTTACAGGTCTATCCCGGCCCGTGTCGTCTCCGTGCAGCGTCGTGCAAGGAGTGCTTTGCCCGGTATGTATGCTGCTGGTTGCGTGTCTCAGGTAAGACATCTTGTCTATGTTTCTCATCTAATGCATTTTTCTGTTTGTTTTACAGGTCTACCCCGGCCCGTGTCGTCTCCGTGCAGCGTCGTGCAAGGAGTGCTTTGCCCGGTATGTATGATGCTGTTTGCGGGTCTTAGGTAAGCCATCTTGTCTATGTTTCTCATTTAATGCATTTTTCTTTTACAGGTCTACCCCGGCCCGTGTCGTGTCCGTGCAGCGTCGTGCATGGAGTGCTTTGTCCGGCATGTATGATGCTGTTTGCGGGTGTTAGGTAAGCCATCTTGTCTTTATTTCTCATGTAATTTTTTTTGTGTTTATTTTGCAGGTCTACCCCGGCCTGTGTCGTCTCCGTGCAGCGTCGTGCAAGGAGTGCTTTGCCCGGTATGTATGCTGCTGGTTGCGTGTCTCAGGTAAGCCATCTTGTCTATGTTTCTCATCTACTGCATTTTTATGTTTCTTTTACAGGTGTATCCCGGCCCGTGTCGTCTCCGTGCAGCGTTGCGCAAGGAGTGCTTTGCCCGGTATGTATGCTGCTGGTTGCGTGTCTCAGGTAAGACATCTTGTCTATGTTTCTCATCTAATGCATTTTTCTGTTTGTTTTACAGGTCTACCCCGGCCCGTGTCGTCTCCGTGCAGCGTCGTGCAAGGAGTGCTTTGCCCGGTATGTATACTGCTGTTTGCATGTCTCAGGTAAGCCATGTTGTTTATCTTTCTCATCTAATGCATTTTTCTGTTTCTTTTACAGGTCTACCCCGGCACGTGTCGTCTCCGTGCAGCGTCCTGCATGGAGTGCTTTGCCCGGTATGTATGATGCTGTTTGCGGGTCTTAGGTAATCCATCTTGTCTATGTTTCTCATTTAATGCATTTTTCTGTTTCTTTTACAGGTCTACCCTGGCCCGTGTCGTCTCCGTGCAGCGTCATGCAAGGAGTGCTTTGCCCGGTATGTATGCTGGTGGTTGCGTGTCAGGTAAGCCATCTTGTCTATCTTTCTCATCTAATGCATTTTTCTGTTTCTTTTACAGGTCTACACCGGCCCGTGTCATCTGCGTGCAGCGTGTCAAGGTTAGTTAGTCTGTTTTACTATGGTGTGACGCAGCTACATTAAGGAACGGTGTGATACTTGGCTTTTATGTATTAGGCTACTTTTTGGTTGATTGAAATTGCTTTATGTTACATTCTCACTGCAGCTTCTTTAAGGTAAGTCCAATAGGTATTGTTATGTATTTATTTTATAGGCAATATTTAATTCTTGGAATAATCTGTTTGTGTTTTATTCTATATTTTGTCCAGTTTTTACTTTGCCTGTTTTACTAGGGTGTGACGCCGCTACATTAAGGAACTGTGTGATATTTGGCTTTTATATATTAGGCTACTTTTTGGTTGATTGAAATTGCTTTATGTTACATTCTCACTGCAGCTTCTTTAAGTCCAATAGGTATTGTTATGTATTTATTTTCTAGTTAACAATTAATTCTTAGGATAATGTGTATGTGTCTAGATCTATGTGTGTCTGTGTGGTTCTGTATGTCTGTGTGTGTGGCTCTGTGTGTGTGGCTGTGTGTGTATGTGGCTCTGTGTACGTGTGGCTCTGTGTGTGTGTGGCTTTGTGTGTGTGTGGCTCTGTGTGTGTGTAGGTGGCTCTGTGTGTGTGTGTGGGAGGCTCTGTGTGTGTGTGTGTGGGAGGCTCTGTGTGTGTGGGAGGCTCTATGTGTGTGTGTGTGTGTGTGTGTGTATGTGTGTGTGTGTATGTGTGTATGTGTGTGCCTCTGTGTGTGTGGCTCTGTGTGGGTGGCTTTTTTTGTAGGTCCCTCTATGCGTGGGTGGCTCTGTCTCTGTGTGTGTAAATCTGTGTGTGTGTAGGTGGCTCTGTGTGGGTGACTATTTGTGTGTGGGTTGCTCTATGTGAATAGCTCTGTGTAGGTGGCTCTGTGTGGGTGGCTCTGTGTGTGGGTGCAAATGCAATAGGTCTCGCATTTGAGAGAGATTAAGCTATTGACATTGTAAATAACAATGCCGTTTCTTTCAATGTTTTAAAAACATAAACAAAAATAATGTCATGAGCAATGCCAATAGCTCTAACTTTAACAATGCCGAGACCACTGGTTTTTTTCTAACTTTGAGCGCGAGACTAAACTGCGCCCCTGCCCACGGGGAGGTAACAAAAGTAGCGGCACAAATCATGTTTGAGTGCTTTGCAGCAATTTACTTAAATACGGCCTCGTTTTGAGAACGATCATATGGAATGGAAAATGTTATCTTGAAAACACATCAGTTGACAGTTGGCCGCTTTTTTTATTGCTGTTAATTGTGGATTTATGATGTACTTTTATAGACTCTCACTTACTTTCACGGAACTGGAGGCTTTGTTCTACAATTAAAAACACTGTTTTAAAAAATGTGAGAACACACATCATTTGACGTAAATTGCACGTTTCAAAATTAAACCCCGATCACTGCAGCTCTGAGAAACAGAATTTATGTCTAGTTTCCAATTCACAATTCTTTTACTTTGGTGCCATCTAGTGGCACATTTTTTATTACAACTAATTATTTTTCTTTAATCCACAATTTTCTCGTCAAAACACCGCGAATGCCAAATAAATAGTAACTACAGAAGATACCCACAGTTTCGTTTGCTCTGTTAGAATCCTATGAATTGCTGAGAGACGCCATAACCATGCATCGTAAGCGATGCATAGTACGAAGATGCAAGTTAACTATTTCCCTCAAACTTCTAGCAGACCTAGTTGCTAGGTTTTTGAAAATCTTTCTAATTTGCAAGGGAAAAAAATATTTTTTTTACAAATTGCTTCATTGACCCGATTTTGCTTGCTGGTACTGTCCATTGAATTCCGTTGGAATTCCTATTTTGAACAATACAGACACGCATTGGCATAACCAATAGGTCTCGCCTTTGGGACCTTATAAGTGTTTTGTTATCCAGCAAAATATCCTTGGTGCAACAACATCAACTATTGCATGGCTAAACACTTATAAGGTCCCAAAGGTGAGAACTATTTGCTATGCCAATGCTTGTTTTAGTAGTTTCCTGAGTGGCAGTCTGTTGAGCACTCAGGATGAATGAAGTCACAACTGGCTGATCGGACCTTGTTCAGGTGGTCTTGGGCTGGGGGTGGGTAGTACTTGTGAAGGAGGTCTGGAAATTGAGTTTCCCAGAACAGGGAGTGGATATCATTGGAGTCTATCTTATCACTGTTCTTAGACCACTGTTGACATAACAATTTGTAACTTTTCTCGGTTTAGGTATGTATGCCTTTATAGAGCAATAAGTATGGTGATAATCATTGTGACAGGTCTGTGTGGGTGAGGAAGGGAATGGGAATGGTCCTACCTTGAAGACTTGTCAAACGCAGCCCTATGAGTCCTATGTCTGCTATCGGTGCCAGAAAAGGAGGCCGTGGAGAGTATGAAGTGCGGCCAGTCCTTCCAAGCTGCAGACACGCAGATCCTTCTGCAGTGGTGCAATGTGCCTGCATATTATATGTGGCACTTTAGTGTGCTGTGGTGCTTAAATTACATATATGCTAGGTTCTGGGACTTGTAGCTTTGCATTTAAAATGATAAGCCTAAAACCCCAGCCTAGAACAAGCCCTGCAGTAGTCCACTGGTTGAGGTTAGGTATCAGCCTGCAGTTTTAGGAGGGGGAAGGCAGAGGGCCCAGACCACATTGGAGACCATTTTCTGGAGTAGGTGACAGTTGGTGGCTGGGAGCAAGTGTGGATCTGGGTTGCTGGGTTGGTGAAGGCACACATACATATTTTTTCATTAGGAATTTTTTAGAAAACAAGAGGCTGGTGGAACAGTTATTTAGCTGTGCCTAGGCCATAACTAGAAAAGCAGAGCATTAAAAAGCTGTGCTATTGGCAAGACTTACCATACACTTCCAAGACAGTCTCAGCATAAGCCATGCCGCTGGCCTCGGTGACGATGCAGCGGTACAGCCCAGCGTCTCCCACGGTTACTTTGGAGAGCTTCAGTGAGGCATTGCCATGGTGGATCTGGCTGAGCTGCATCAAGGCCCGTCCACGATACGAAGGGTTCTGGGGTTCTATTGCAACGTTACTGTCCTGGCTGTTGCTGTAGTGGTGAACAACATGGGTCTCATCTTCATAGTAGTGGTACCAGAGGATATTCAGCCTGGAGGTTTGGACCAGAGACCTGGGCGTGAAAGTGCAGCCGAGCAGGACATCGCCCTCAAGCCGGGCACGAAAGATGGGGGCTGCGACAGATACCGAGGGAGTTGCTAAAAGGGAAAAAGAAGGCAGAGATGTGAGTATGAGGAGTGGAGAGTACAGTAAGAGGAGGACTGGGAGGAAAGACTGGGAGGAAGGGAGAGGAAAAGCCTTGCCATTTAAAATAGGAGCTTTTCATACCTGCTAGAAGATGGCTACTATGGAAGATAAGGGCCCAAAAGAGCATCTCCGCCTAGAAGGAAGAAAAATAAATAAATCATCTCAAACAACCTGTAAAAAAGCCACTTTCAGCCATGTATGACTACCAATAAGTGCAACTGTATAAACAAAGACCACACTCCTTGAATCTACTGTGATCGAATGCAAATCAATGGCCAACCTTTGTGCATAGGTATTTAGTAGGATCATGTGAAAGTGATTTAGGTTCAGGTGAGTTAACAATACTGTAGGTGACTTAATACTTCTTACAAAGTAAATAACTGTGAACGCTTGCAGCTGCATTCAATGCAATTAGGTGTAACTACATTAAGTGAGAAAATATAGAGTAAAGCTAACTTTGAACATGTACAACTAAGTTGCCTACCTCTGCAAACAATAGTGTTAATTATGTGCCTTTAGAATTGTGTTAATAAGCAGGCCCATGCAACGACATCAATGCCTAGCACTTAGAACCACAGCGATGGCCGACGCATGTAACTGTATCAATGGCGAGTACGTTGGACTTCTTCAATGAAAAGCGCATTCACACATATCCACTGGAAGCAGGTGGAACTGCACCAGAGAAAAGGGTTTAGAACTGCTTCAATGACAAGTGTGTCCAACTGCCTGAGCCGCAATTGCAGTGCAACTGCCTCAATGGCAAAATGTTATATTATTAAGTGCTTAAAACACTTTGCCACCCAAAAGGGTGTCTTGGTACTGCACAAGGTTTATAGCAGGGTCAATCCTGGAAGTTAGGGAAACTTAAAAAGCCAGGTTTGTAGTCTCTTCCTCACAATGATTAAAGATTCAGTGGATCTCAGGTCAGTTGGAAGGGAATTCCACCACTTCTCCACAAGTCGGGAAAAAGAACGTCCTCCCATCCTGCACTGTTTAAACTGCGACAAGATGAGCAGATTCGCACTTGATGATCTAAGGGTGAATTTAGGCTGATAGAAAATGAATTGACATCTCAAATAGAGGTTCAGATTTTTGGAGGGTGTGAAAAGCCATACACAAAGCCTTGTTTTTAAAATTGGGAACCAATGCAGATATCTAAGAAAAGATGAGCTATAAGAAAGTCTTAGTACAGTGCGAGTCACTGCTTTCTGTATGATCTGAAGAGGCTTAATATGACATGAAGGTAACCCTAAATATATAGAGTTTCCATGGTCCATGTGGAAAATAATTAAAGACTGAATGACCTTTATTCAAACAGAGTCTGTAAGAATTTCCTTAAGCTTAAGGATGGAAAAACAGGTATTAGTGATCTGATTTACCAGGGTAGACAAGAAGAGTTTGTGAAAAACAATTATCCCAAGAATCTTAGATTGAGTATAACGCAACATGGTGAAGCCCAGAGAGATGTTTATGGCATTTGGCAAAGTGGGCAATTGTTTGGCATCATTCAGGGTTGAACGAGTAGGAAATGGGTAATAAAATTCAAGTTTGTTTCCTTCAGGGACCCCCAAATATGTGTTGACCGGGGCCCTCAAAATCCTTAAGAGGACTCTAGTTGAGCCAAGCTCAGTAGGCCACCAAGCCCCTTCACCAGACACCGGCATGGTCACCAAAGATGTACCTCAGTTTTGTCATCATTGAGCTTTAAGCAATTAATATGCATCCATCTGGCAATAGCGGGCACACAAAAATTAAAGCAGTCATGGGTAGCACAAACAAATCTGTAAACAACACCACAATTTGAGTATCATCAGCCTAGGACAGTGCCTTAGACCCAAACGTTCTAATTAGTGTTACATAAACGTAAAGATGGAACAACTTAGGGCTCAACAAAGAGCCATGAGGAACTCCGCACATTTTATTAACCTTTCGTCTGAGCAATCAGGAGGCGTCATGATTGATTAAGGTTGGAAGGAAACAATTTCACCTAATCCAGTGCTGGTTCGCAAATCCCATTTTCAAACAGGCTGTAAATTAGGATGGGGCGAGATCATATAGACGTAAAGATATAAGGCCAGGCTCCCTTTTAAGTAGGCTGCGACTCCATTTTCTGTATTTCTGTAAAACCGTCAAGGCAGACGCAGATGTTGTCTGTCCTTATCTTTTCAAGAACAATGAAAGTGTCAAGTCATTTAGATATAGACATAAACAAAACACCTGATGCGACTTCAGTCTAGAACAAGTGCCTTATCATCTCAATTTCCATGTCAAACAAAGAACAGTAGCCAAAACAGTGTAGTCTCAATTGTCATATTTTAATATTATTTGTATAAAGGAATGCGTCTTAAAGGTTATTGGTAATGTATAACATTCCAAAGGTGGCAATGTAAATTCCATATCAGATAAGATACAGTATATAAGCACTGTCACTTGACCACCTGTCAGGAGAGGTCCTTCGTCCCAGATTATCACAAGCCAGATACTGCAAGACCTCCTGCTAGAGATGCTGACGCCGAATCACAATTTCTACTGAAAGTGGATATCGAGCCTAAGCCCAGCAGGAGTTGATGCTATGCGGAACACGTGTCTGCCTTTCGCAGGGAAGACGGCCTCCTTGACTCCTGATAATGAAAGCGTTTTGCTATAAATAAGGTATGCAGTGCGCTCCTCGTCCCGAAGAAAATTAAGATGCATGTTATTCGACTCTCCATACTCTCCTAGCGTATCGCATAGAAGTAGGCTTTAGGTTTTTTGATGACATTTTAACCATGTTAGTAATGTTAATTTTATTCTTGTTGTTGGCAATATGCATTTGTGCTGTTTTAACCATATTCTGTGTGGTTATTTTAGATGTGTTGAGCAACAGGGTTCACCTGTTCAAATAAACACACTTTTTATTCAAAGTTTTTTTCTCTTATCGCATCTTCTGTTTGTATTATTGAGAAGAAGGAAAAAGGTCTGTTTCTTAATACCACAGTGTCCCTGGATCCCTGTTTAGGGACTGTTAGTAACCCAAAATCATAGACACAACTTCAATTATGCATTGGGTGGAGTTCGGATGGGCTACAATGACCTGTTTTCACATTAAGCATTGGTGTATTTAACTAAGTTCACTCGTGTCACCAGTGAATGGAAAAGGAAACCTTGTAGAGCTAAACCAAAGACTATGTTTATGCAACAGTACCAAATGCTGCAGCGAGATCAAGCAAGATCAGCTCAGCAGATCCCCTCTGACCTAAGATGATACAAAAGACATCCTCCGAAGCAAGTCACATACTCCATACTTAGTAAAAGTCGAAAACCTGACTGAGATAAATCCAGCAGCAAATACATTTTCGGAAATTAAGACATAGGTTGTGAACCTCCTTCTCCAAGACTGTAACTGGATAGGCAACAGAGAGGTGAGACTGCAGTTGCTCAGAACTTTGGTATCTGTGCCTGTGTTTTCAGTTGAGGGAAGACTCTAGCATGTTACCAGTTAAAAAGAACAGCAGCAGAAGAAAGAGTGATAGTAAGCAAGTCACAAAATGCAGGTTAAATTACTTCTGAGCAATGTGAGAATATGAGGCAGAGAGATGTCAAGGCGTAACCCAGATTTGAGAGAAGAAGAAATTGCCTCAAGTGTAAAGAAAACAAAGGTGTATAAAGGGGAGCCGTTTATCTGGCTGTGTGAGACCGGTTGAAAGCCACAAGTTGAGACCAACTGTGATAGAGCGTGTGCGGGATACAGAGACCAGGTTAGTCCAGCTGAAAAGGTTACCGTATAACGTCATGCACGAAGAGTCCTGTTGTAAGGAGTCCTCTGGAGCTTGTTGCGTCCTTGTATGTCAGAACAAGAGGTCAGTCAGCAGACCCTTGGAGTCACTTCAGCCTGGATGAAGGGTGCAGGTCTTGTCTTCCTTCTCAGCAAGCAGGGCAGGCCTCAAGCAGCAGGGCATCCTTCATCTGTAGGTCCAGGAGTGTACTGAAGATTTAGATCTGAGGGTCCAATATTTATACCTGGTGCCCACTTTGAAGTGAGATAAGCTTCTGAAGTTCTCCCCTACAGAAGTGCCTGCTATTTCCTGCCTCACTACCCTGATCCCAGTGATGCTGACTGGGACGAACACACAAAGGCCAACTGCCAATTACACCTAGGCATGTGACCCAGGAAACAGGCTGCAGGCATCAAATGACTAGGACAAGAAAATGCCAATTCTCTAAAAGTTGCAATTTCAGAATTGTGACATAAAATCCGACTTCACCATTAAAGAGAGTTTTAAATTATAATTCCTTAAACACCAAACATGACTTTCCTACTTGCTTCCAATCACCTCTTATTAAATGTAATAATGTAACTCACTATTATCCAAAGGGAAAGATGGGCCTTGCAATAGTGAAAAAACAATTAGAGAGTTTTTCACAACCAGGACAAGCAAAACTTAAAAGTACATGTCCAATTTTTAAAATGCAATGCACCCTGCCCTGTGGACTTCTTAGGGCCTACCCAAGGGGTGACATATGAATTAAAAAGGGCGGTTTAGGTCTGGCAAAATGCTTATTTTGCAGGGTTGAAATGGCAGTTTTAAACTTCACACACAGGCTGCAATGGCAGGCTTGGGACATGTTTAAAAAAGCTATTTAAGTGGGTGGCACAATAAGTGTTGGAGGCCCACTAGAAGCATTTAATTTACAGGCCCGAGAACACTTTACTAGGGATTTTCGAGTAGATTAAATGTGCCCATTGAGTGTAAGCCAATTTAGCCATTTTTAAAGGTGGGAGCATAAGCACTTGAGCACTGGTTAGCAGTAGTAAAGTGTGCACAGTCCTCAAGGCCAACAAAAATGGGTCCTGAAAATAGGAGGGTTTAGGCAAAATGTTTATGGGTGACCCTGCAGAGAAAAGTCCAAGATCATGTTTTTAACAACCAGAAAAAAAATCCTTCAAATAATTTTTAGCCTGTTCAATTTTAGAGGCACCATTTGAAGTACAGGATTGCTAACTGAATTTGTGATAATCTTCTTTTAGTGTTTTCTTATAGATGCCATTTTCTTCCAGGTGATAGTTCTTTCTCTACACTTTTTAGATTTTTCTTAACTGCCATACATTGGTTAGAAAATCAGGGAGCGGAAGAAGATTTTGAGCAATCCCGCCACTCCTAGTCTAGATATGCAATATTCCCTAAAGTTTAAATAACCTTGCACGATTGCAGTAAGATTGGCTGGACCAGAGCATTCATTCAACCATGTTTCTGTTAAAATAGGGAACTCCGAGTGGTGAGCTATAATAAAATGAAATATATTTAATTGATGTTTTATTTTCAGTTAATTTCAAATAGCTTTATTCGACAACATGTATCATAAAAGCATTACTTGACATTTATACAATAAGACAATATATCTTCAGTAATAAAAATATCTTTTAAATATAAAAATTTGTTTAAAAAATATCTTGGCATGACATTATTAGTAGCATGTTAAAATACAAAGCATAAAACAAGTCTCACTAAAAACATTAATCATAGAAGAATATGGACATGTCGCTTTCTACGAGTCCCTTCCACCCCAGGTACTCAATAGACATAATAAAAATACAAAACAAGAAAGATAAAAGGGGCATAGTCCATCATAATAGTCAGTACATAAAGTGCTAGTGCTATATCCATCATAAATGGTATTCATAAATAATAGAGCAACCCAATATAATCTGTGGTTTTAGCACATATTATGTAACACAGTTTTTTTTAACTGCCGCTAGAGACACAATTGCCTAAATTGAAGTCACACCACGTAGGGCTTGGCCACGCCACATGAGAATAAAACACTAGGGTCAGATTTTAAAATGCGCTGAGCAAACCGGTGATCGCGGGTGCCCATGTCACTGCATATTGGTTTTAACCATTTAATCCTTGCTTTGTTGTAGGCAGGGCAAGCAAACAAGACATGAGCAACACACTCAACCGGGGCACCACAGCAGTGGCAACTCTCTGTTGTGTTCTCAGCTGCTTGCCACTTTGCCATTAGGGTATTAACAGGGAGCGTGTCGAACCTAAACTGAATATACGGAGTACTATCTCGTGGGGCCTGGATCACGTCTAGGTAGGGCTCTAGGCTTCTAGTTTGCTTAAACATAAGGAACTCCTCTGTCAATCTCCCCATAATTGGTTTGCTGAGCTCTTGGCTACCAATCCAATCCCAATAATAACGCTTAAGTTCCACCTTACTAGGGGGAATTTGGGTATCCCATGATTCTTTTAGGCCAAGTTGCATCATAGTTTTCTTCACATATGATATCCACTTGATCCTATGGTCCACATCCAAATTCATTACCTGCGTTAGAGCTGAGGCGTAGTTGGTAAGCTCTTCAGTACGCCTTAGGCGTGCCCAAAAAAGCAATGGGCATAGCCTAGCAATTGCTCTGAACGGTCGCCTACCCATGTCATAAATTAAAGGTGTTAATGGGGTGTTACGGAGGAGCATTACCAAATCCCTCAAAAAATTGTGCTCATCCACGTTTTTGAACCCCCATAGTTCGGCTCCATACAGAGCCAAGCTAACTGCCTTTCACCGGGGCAACTTGCCTACTATACGAGAAGTGATGTTCTTTGCTTAGTGCCCCGGTCACGCGTTTATGGTTCAAAAGCATTTTTGCTAAATGGGGCCTCCATGTTTTATTGACATCCTATGTTAATATGAAAGCAATGAACAGTGCATATTCAACAGCTGATTGAAAGTATGTGCAATTGCGCTAATGGCATGCACATGTAACTGCAATCAGGGACGTGCTTTCGAGGAGGTGTTTGGCTTATGACACCCCCAAAATAACTGCATTCTTGGCTTGATAGTTGCTTCTGAGGGCCCTGAGTCAGCGCTGCTATGTCCATTCGTTTTTTCTTGTGGAGCAGCTTAATTCTGGCTCCACCCTTACACATTAAAATATTTACGTTGATTTGTGCAGATTGGCACAGTGTATACTCTGTGTGGTCTTCCATTTCAATAAACAATGGAGTTTCACATGTATTTCTGAAATGTTCCAGAATAGAACTGTAGAAACGGAGATGAAACGCTTTAGTTGTTAGAAGCTTTATTCAATACAGCCCCACAGAGGTGCGGGAAGGGCGTCTCTTCCGCAGAAGGGAAAGACGGTTGACAGTTGGGGACAAGAACACCTAGGCATTCGGAACGTTGTGGCAACCAATGGGGGGAGAGAGAACTGGGAAGCTCTCGCGCAGGAGAGCTCGAGCGCGTTCGCTATCACGCGCTAGTAACATCATAACACATCTTCCTCTCTTGAATGCTTAAACGACATTACATGTCCCATGCAATATAGAGTATAACTATACAATGTTAATCACAAACAAAATCATCATAACGTTTTGGCTTGTTGATAGTTCTGCCAAACCTGCCCTTAACTCTATGAGGGTCACACACACAATCTGAGTCTGAGTGAGCATCATTACGAGTTCTATCAACCCTTCCACTGTGGCACTGACCGTCAGATGTAACTTCAGAGTCAGAATGTGAATCGCCTCCGCAACTCCGATTGAGCGTCGGTGTGCGAGGACACACATCCACAAACTGGTCCGACGTGCGACAATCTGAGGAGTCAGTGCCCGATGTGTGATCTTGTGCCAACCCGTTACTTGACATAGGTACATGGACATTCGTGTCTTCACCATAATCAACCCATAAGTCTTTACTCATTCTATCTCTATGAAATCCATTCGTTTGTTTGGCTTCGTGGTGACATCTGGCTAACCTATTCATATGCCAGACTTTGCCATCACTGAGTCTTGCAGCATTGTTGTAAAGTTTGCATATTCTAAGGGGGGCAGTGAATCGGCTTTCTCCCTTCCTGACTTTCCTTTCAAGGCGAACTTTAACAAGATCACCTATTTTAAACGAGTGTCCTTTCACTCCATGTTTTGAATCATACCAATCTTTATAACACTTTTGCGCCTTGACAATGTTTCTTCTTATGGTTTCTGGCGACCATTCCAATTGTTTTGAAGCTGGCATCCAACCCAAGTCTTTGCTCAAAGGTTGTCTGCTTCTCATGAGATTGAGTCCGCTCGTCGCCACTTGTAGAAACGGAGATGAAACGCTTTAGTTGTTAGAAGCTTTATTCAATACAGCCCCACAGAGGTGCGGGAAGGGCGTCTCTTCCGCAGAAGGGAAAGACGGTTGACAGTTGGGGACAAGAACACCTAGGCATTCGGAACGTTGTGGCAACCAATGGGGGGAGAGAGAACTGGGAAGCTCTCGCGCAGGAGAGCTCGAGCGCGTTCGCTATCACGCGCTAGTAACATCATAACAAGAACCATAATAGAATAATTTAATGTGTACATACTAATGTTGAAGATTTTTCTTAAAAGATGTAGTTCTCGTTCATAGCTCTACAAATGTTTTAAGATTTCACTCAGTTATATGTAACCATGATTTTATTTCACGTAATATTCATTACATGTACCAATCGTAAATGTGCGTGCATCAACATTCATATGTCAAGTGCAGTTTAACTGCTGTGCTAACTTACCATAATTAGAGGCCTTTAGTTTCTGAGTTTCAATGTTTAAAATTTCACATGAGATTTGTTTTGCTTGCATGTTCTCTCCTTTTCATGTGCAGATACAAGGCTTCTTTGTTAGTGAAGAGGCATTGTTTACTTGTAGCGATAGTAAGGTATGGGAGTAAACTGTTGGCAAGAAGAAGACAAGCTAAGAAAGTTGAAGACGAGTTCCAATGGCACAGATATGATACTCAAGGCCGATAGAATTAACCCAATTGAAGGTGTGGGAGAAGAGCTGAATGTTGTCAGTTTCTACAAAGGAAGATGAAAATGTACTGGAGATGATGACGCCGGTTACCTTGAATACTTTGTGCATTAATAGGTGCTGTATTGTTAGCTAGAGACGAGAGACCCTTAGGATTTCACGAGGTGCAGACCTCTTTTGCTACTCCTCTCACTGTGTGACTTCATGATATACAAGCACTTTATTCAAGACTCCATAATGCGGACACCGATTCTTTGCTTCCCTAGATTAATCAAGATTTCCCTATTTGATGATAGAATAGGATAAGTTGGATTTCTTTAGAGCTACTAATGATGAGGCAGGATGATCGAACTTCGCAGTTTAATCCTCAGATCCTTTTCCTCGTCTTTTGTATAGAGCCACTCAGTTTTTGCTGGGCTTCTTATTGTTCAGGCTGAATTGAATTAGGAGATTCTGATTTATTCTAGTGATGTTATACTTTTACAATATGCTTCTGAAATTCATCTTTATCAGTGTGTTTCTGAGTTTGTAATAAATTGCTTTCAAGTCATCAAGTAGTCCTGGATTTATTGCATAACTATATTTGTTAATGTTTTAGGGTAATTGAAAGTAATGCTAACTCCCTCTTACCTCTCATGCAACTAATAAAAGGTCCACGGACCAAAGTGGAGAAAAATCTACGGTAGCAGAGTTTTCTCAGATGGTAGCAGAGTGAGGATGGTTAGCTCTTGAAGTAGAGGGAGGTAGAAAATATATCCTAGACTAGGGAAAACCCAAATCACAATCCCTAGAGTTCATGTTCCAATTTGAAGGATCAGGGAAGATTCAGTGGTTTGGAAGAAGAGTTGTAACAGTGGAGGAGTGAGTATTATTAGGGTTGCGTGTCGCAGTGGCTTACACTTTGCTTCAGGTCATATGAGAATGATATGATGTCTAGCAGAGTTGTTTGAATGTTGTATGAGTGTGGTGTTAAGTTGAATTTGTTATCAGGTCCAACGTGATGTAAGCTCCCAGGATGATATTAAAAAGTGTAGAAGACACTGTATTGTAATTGTCTGCTAGAGTTTTGTGGGGTTGTCGTGAGACGTCGTCAATGGCCCGATTGAGATAGGGACTTATCTTTATGTGTGACAGTGAGGTATGATCAGAATCTTTTGCTGAGAGGGAAGTTATGCTGATCAGGGTGATTCCCTGCAGTTTGAGGTTTCATTTCGAAGGTGTGTCAGAATAGAAACACTTCTTGAATTATTGCATTCTGTTGATTTCTTTAGGAAAGCAGACAATTGTTGTTGATAGTCATTTGTAATACAGGTGTTTGTGTGGATTGAGGAAGAAAGAGAGTTTATGGAAATTGTAAAGGAGGTTGATCCGCTGCGAGGAGCGAGATTGGTGTCACAGTGTGTGGTTTTGAAAAATCGGTGAGTTGGTACGAGATTTGTGGAGAAAAACATTGTTTCTGGGTTGAAAATATTCTGATTCTATTGCTAACAAAACGGTAAAAATGAAAGGTTTTAAAATGTTACATGATTTGGGGAGGGGAGGGGAGGTGGGAAAATACACGTCAGAGAGAAATAAGAGGCACCACCTGAAGATAGGGAGGTCATTATATGCGATAGGTGTAGGGCTTCACACATGTATTTGGCTTAGTGAATGACACAAGATCACAGAAAAGAATGTGCACTGGAGTTTACATGCTTTGGTACATTTAATGTGATAATCATTGAAAATTTTAGAAGAAATTTATATGAGACGAAACCGCTACCTAATCCTACACAGTGTGAAGCGCAAAATGCATGGGAACATGGCAAATGGCAGCGAAAATTAGAGCTATCAGGGTAGGGCTAGAAAGCCAATGCATACATACGTTGATGCTAGATGTGATGCAAAACAGAAAAAGTGGAGAACGGACATGATAGAGGTAGCGAAGTTGTACCCTGCATTGACCGGCCAAGAAAGTGAGAAAGGGGTAAAAAAGGTGAATAGAGACAAGTTAAAAGGATCAGGAAAGAGGATAGTGATATTGACACGAGTGATAGTCTTTTGGATGTGTTATTGTCAGATCGTCCACCTCTGTACAATGAGCCTGACATGATGAGTGGGGGAGCAATAATGTGAGTTGTCAGACGGGAGTAGTCCGCCCCGTAAATGTGAATTCCAGTACGATGGAGGCTATTCCTGTGAATCTGAATCAAAATATGATGGGGTGGGGCACATGGATGTGTGCGCCTAGCACCTCCACAGCTCTCAATGCTCTAGACACACTTACTGTTTCGGTTACTATCAGTCCAGTGGTTCCTGTATACAATCCTAATTTAGCAGGAAATGTGAGACATAATCCTGCTCTTTCAGCTAAACCTCAGGTTTCATGGAATACCCCTATGAGTTCAGGATCAGGAGGATTTGTTCCCTTAGTTCCAATGAATGCGAGTTCACCTTGTGGTCTAACAGCAAACTCATCAATGAATCAAACTGGATTTGGACATTTAAAGACATTCCAGGGATTGCCTGACATTGACACATTACATGGGAGCCACCTCCAAATGCAAATAGTAGTACACCTAGAGAGGGAGGAATAACCACAGCTCCTGGGGAGTAGTCTAAGAATTGGATGAGTCATTGAAAACTTTTAATGAAGCGTCAAATGGAAGCGGAAGTACAGAGCTGAGTCATGGAACAACCAGGTTAACTCAGAAGGTAAATTTGGTGTATGTTGTCAAATTGAAACTGGAGCTGGATGAAATGAGAAGTGGGAGTCTTGAATTAGCCCGAATGGATGTTTTACAGCCAAATTAACTATTGTTGATAAGCAAGTAAGTTACTAGACGAGAAAGGCAAGCTCATGGTGAGCTAATCGACCTAGTCAAAAGGTAAAAGCAGATTTGGAACAGACAAAGGATTTACAAAAGAGCCACTGACACTCATTCTCTGATCAGAATATAGAGAACATGAGAGTACCAGGGTTGAAAATGTAAATTCAAGAGTTGATACAGAGTATTTGGATTTGGAATACTTTAGATAAATGGGAGGACAAGTGGTCAAGGAGGGAGCACCCCAAGAGATCTGTGGGAGAACAGCTGCCTTTAGGAAGAAAGGAAGCAAGTGCCACACTTCTCCTTATGGGAAGAACCTAGCGGAGGTTATGTTCATCTGCCTTGGAGAAGACGTGATCCTGCGTGATTCACAAATGATTTTCCACAATTGAGAGAGAAGCATGTGGAGTGGTACAAACAGGTTGATCGAGTTGTAAAAATGTCAAAGGTACTGTGGACTGATCTGAACTCCTCATTTGACACTGTTGTTCCAAGTGATTTGTGGGCTGCATGCAAAATAGCCACAGAATGGCCTGAAAGGGAGCCGGAAAGACATGCAGTGACACTTGGCCCATCAGCTATTGTAATGAAAAAGTATGACCAAGTGCTGACTTGGTTAAAAGCTAAGGTGCCACCACAGGATATGTACTGGGTTATGATTGACAGGACGATCCAAGAACATAAGGAGATGGTCCATGCATTCTATGAGAGAATGTTGCAGGGTTTTAAGCAGTGTAGCGGAATGGAGATGTTGAAATCTAAGTATATGGGACAGTTTGAGTCCAGGTTTGCGACAGGATGGAGATGTGAAATCTGTACAATGATTCAACAGCATTTAATATATTGGAAGAATAAGTCAATTGATGAGATTTTACGTTATGCCAAGTGCAGTCATGATGAGATTGAGATGAAACAGAAGAGGCTCAAGGAAAAGTTGATGATTGTGTGAATGAAGGCTGCTCAGTAACCTGAATCAGCCCTTAATGGGAAATGTAGCCCCTATGCACGGTGTTTCTCAGCAGGGAGCTTCTATGATACAAGGTGGTGGAGGTTTTCAGTCACAAGGAAGAGGTTGAGGTATTTCTATTGACCTGAGTACCGGGATCGATCTAGCCAACTTGAAAAGTCTAATACATGCCACTACTATAACAGTTTGGGGCACTGGAAGCAAGATGTCATCTTAATCCAGCTAATCAATGACAAAATTTAGGGTTTACTCAGCTTCAGAATGGTAACCCTATGCAATCACAAAATGGACCCAGGCCCCAGAATTTCAATGTGTTTGAAGGTCCAATGGTGCAAGTCCCACAACCCTCAATGCCACAGCAAACTGTCAATAACCCTAGATTTAATTCAAATCAGATTCAGATAAAAAATCTGAATTCTTTCCAGAACCAAAACATAGCTCAGCTGTTTCCTGTATTTGAGACGGCAGAAGATATGATTCAGATCAGTTCTCCTAACAGTGTCTGAGAGGGGAGTAAGATTGTGCACTTGGTGCAATCTTTGAGGTAGACCAGAGTAGCACATTTGTAGATGCTGAAGTAGATAGCCACCCTGTGACATTCTTGATTGACGCTGGTGCTACCCGCTCTACTGTGAGAACAGTGGAGCTTCCAAACCCACCTCTCTCTGGAAGAAGAATCCAAGCTGAAGGAGTGGCAAATAAGCAGATGTCAATTCCATTGACAGAAGAGGTACCTGTAAAAATCGGGTCCTTTGCTAAAAATCATCATTTGTGGTGTACAATTCAAGTCCTGTGTGTCTTTTGGGATGCTACCTGTTGCGTAGGTTAAATTGTATAATCTACTGCACACCAAGAGGCACAGAACTACAGATAAAGGGTGGGGACATTGCTTTCTAGATTGTAAATCTGAATTTAGCTGTTACAATTTCCCCAATGTTGACAGGTGATGAGTTGCCCTTAGATCTCAGAGATGTGGTGAGGATGGAAGTTTAGGATGTTTCAGGGAAGGACAATGGACTCATTAAAGGATTGAGCCTGTTCGTATACAAGTAAAGCCTAACGTTGAGTGCCCAAGAGCACTGAAGTACAATTTAACCCCTGAAACAATTGCTGGTATTACTCCGGTAATTGAGAAGATGATCTAACAAGGGAACTTTAAAGAGATCATGGGAAGTTCCTGTAACTCACGCATTATGGGCCTGCAGGAACCATGTAGTAAGTACCCCATTGTACAGGATCTGAGAAAGATCAATGGGGCCTCAATTCAGGAAGGATCTTAAGACCTGGCTATTTGACTAACTGCAAAAACCCTCTCCCCCCCCCCCCCCCCCCAACCCCCCCCCCCGGGCCTTGAAACTCTTACGGGTGATTAGCCGTACTCTACAAGAACCTGATCGATTGTAGTTCCTTGTTGTCCGTAGCACCAAATACAGCTGAGATATTATTCCAAATTCCATGTGAAGATGAATGGTTTCACTGTCATTGATGTTTGTCAGGCATTCTTCCCCATGCCGTAGCACGAGGACAGCCACTTCCTCTTTGCTTTCCTGTTTGACAGTTGTGTTTTGATATGGTGCTGAGTTCCTTAAAAGTATACAGAGAGTCCTTCCATCTTCAACCAGATCTTGTAAAAGAATCTGGAGTCTTTGATCATGCACTGCAATTCAGTGTTGTTCCAGTATATTGATGACCTACTGATTGCATCAAACAGTCAAAAAGTTTGCAAAATTGATGTATTGCTGAACCATTTGTCCGAGAATGAACATAAAGTGACCCCGAATAAGTTGCAGTACTGTTTGACAGAAATCCTATATCTAGGACATCACAATGTGAGAGATGCATGGAAGATGTTGCAGGAGAGAATCTCGGCATTCATGCAGATGAATCCACCAATGACTCAGAAGGAAGTCAGTATGTTTTTGCGAATGATGGGCTACTGTCGTCAGTGGATTCTCAACTTTTCCCTATTGGCTAAGCCTTTACAGAGGCTGACAAACAAGGTTGTGTCAGATCTAGTGCCGTGAGACAATTTTTGTTTGGTTGCATTCTTGGAACTGAGAGAAAGCCTCTGCCATGCACAATCTCTAGGAAAGCCGGACTACAATAAAGCGTTTTAGTTTTTCTGCAGTGAAAGGAAGGGCTGCTCTCTCTCAGTGTTAACACAAAGTCATAGAGGTGCATGAAGGCCTGTTGCCTATATTTCAGCTACATTAGATGCCATAGCCGCAGCGTTGCCTGGATGTCTAAAATCCATGGTAGCCACAGGTGTCAGTATCAAGAGCTATGAGAGCAGTGTGATGGGTCACCCCTTGACTGTTGAAATTCTGTTGACTAGAACTCGCACACAGCACCTTATGTATAGCCGCCTCACTAAGTACAAGCAAATTATGCTTGTGGTGGAAAATGGCATTTTAAAGCGTTGTACTGCTTTGAACCCTGCCCCTTCCTGATTTTGATGTTGATTCTGATGAAGTAGAACAAGACTGTCTCAATGTTACTGAACGGTACACCAAGTCAAGACTAGATATACAAGATGAACCACTACCTGAATCTGATTATGCACTGTTTGTGGATGGCTCATGATTGCGGAACCAAGAGTGAACTCTGAGAGGTGCCTATGCAGTCTGTACTGTCTTGGGAGAAGTGGAGGCTGCCTGATTACATGAAGTATTCTCCACTTAGGTAGCTAAATTGATTGCCATTACCAGAGCATGCTGTGTTTCAAACCAGTTGAAGGTGATGATTATCATTGATTGTCAGTACAGCTTTGGTGTCCTGCATGACTTTGGACAAATATGGTCTCAAAGGGGGTTCATGACCTCATCAGGTTCCCCCATTCACAATGGAGAAAAATTACAGAAGCTGTTAGAGGCTTTGCAGTTGCCTGCGCAAGTTGCGTAGTGAAATGTTCTGCATATTGCAAGGGAGATGATTATGGGACCGTTGGCAATAGATATGCCAATAAAGTAGCAAACTACTGTACTCATAACGCTTGTACTTTTAATGAGATGTGTACCAATGAGGGAGCAAACAAAACTGATTACAATCTTTTGCTAACAATTGCTAATACTTCGGAAGAAGTTAAGAGGTTGCAAGAAGTGACAGAGACAGAACAGCAGAGTTAGGTAAAGGCAGGTTTTGTAAAAGAGATGACGACATTTGGGTTTCATGAGATGGAAAACCTGTGTTGCCTAACAGTTTGTTTTCACCTATGGCTATGCATTATCATGGACCAATGCATGTGGGCAGAGATGACATGGTGCAGTTTTTTCAACAGATGTGGTTCAATCCCAAGTTCAGATTGATGGTAGAAGCTAGGTGTCACAGGTTTGTCGTTTGTCAACAGATTAATGTAAGGAAAAGGACTGCAGTCACACTGAGTTACATAGAGAGGTCAGGAAGTCCCTTTAACAGGATGCAGCTAGAATTCATTGAGATGACGTGTTTTATGGGCTGAGATAAGTCCTGGTGGTGATATGCATTTTTTCACATTGGGTTGAAGTTTACCTGATTAGGAGAAGTGGCAGTATCACTGTAGCTTAGCTGTTGTTGAGGAAACTTATTCCCAGGTTTAGATTTCTGACTTCTCTGAAGTGAAAACAAGGAACTCATTTTAAAAATGAGGTCCTGAGAACATTGTGTGCAGCATTACAAGTGGAGCCGAGACTACATTGCAGTTACCGACCTGAGGTTTCTGGCATTGTGGAGTAAGTCAATGGAACGCTGAAAACCAGATTGGCTAAAGTGTGTGCTTCAACATCTCCAAAATATATCATGTAGAGAACTTTGTTCATCCTGTGTGGGAACAAACAAATAGACCCAAAAGAGGAGCTTGTGCTGGAGAAATCGTGGGAGATATTTTTGGTGCAACTATCCCAAAATTAAAGGTGATACTGAATGATATTATAGTTGATAAGATGTCTACTAGTACTGCAGGAGCTTTGTTGCTTGAATCTACTGAAATGATTGCTATTAGGTCAATGGTTTTGCAGAATAGACTTGTGTTAGGCATTCTTCTTGCAAAAGAGTGCGGAGTCTGCAGAATGTTAAAAGTTCAGCAGTGTTGTACTTACATTCCTGATAACAGCAAGGATTTACAGAAGTATATCAAGAATATTACTCACTTACAGAGACATTTGAGTGGTTAGACAGCGACAGGTGCATGGGAAGCAATTAGAAATGGAGTTATTACAGTGTGAAACTAGTTTGAATAGGTGGGAAATGGAATGGTGGGTTCTATCTAGAAATCTCTTGGGATTATTGCTCTTTGTGCAATAGTTGTAGTGGTGCATTTTAAGGTGTATAAAAGCGTGAAAGTAAAAAAAGGGAGTGAAAAGAAAGATCTGATATGGAACTAGACAAGGAACAGAGCAAATATGATGATGATATGAAACGTCTAGACGTCTCAAACGAAAGGCAATTAAAATCATGAGGTTTTCATCGGTTATCTGCTAAGATCTGGAGATTAAATGTGATGGCTTGATTCGCTATCAGAAAGGGGATTAGAGTATCTTAATTTTGGCTCCACCCTTACACATGACTTATTTACATTGATTTGTGCAGATTGGCACAGTCTATACTCTGTGTGGATTAACATTTTAATAACCAATGAGGTTTCAAATGTATTTTTGAAATATTCCATAATAGAACCATAATAGAATCATTTAATGTGTGCATATTAATGTTTAAGATTTCTCATAAAACATCTAGTTCTCGTTCATAGCTATACAAATGTTTTAGGATGTAAGACACAGTTATATGTAACCATGATTTTATTTCAACTGGAACCCTTTTTATGTAGCTGTGTGCTTTATAAGATGATATAACAAAAAATAAATGATTTTATTTCACATAATATTCACATGTACTAATTGTGAATGTGCGTATATCTATATTCAAATGTCAAGTGCACTTTAACTGCTGTGCTAACGTAGCATAATTAGAGGCCTTAAGTTTAAAAGTTCACATGAGAATTGTTTTGCTTGCATTATATCTCCTCTGCAGGTGCAGATACCAGGCTTTATTAGTTAGAGAAAAGGCATTGTTTACTTGTAGAAATAGTAAGGTATGGGATGAAACTATTGGCAAGAAGAAGACGACCTTGCGAAGTAGGAGACGAGTTCTCATGGCAGAGAAAGGATGCTCAAGGTCAATCATATGTATCCAATTGAAGGTGTGGGAGAAGAGCTGAATGTTGCCAGTTTCTACCAAGGAAGATGGAAATGCACTGGAGATGATGATGCTGGTTACCTTGAATACTTTGGGGGAGATTTACCAAATCTCCACGCAAAGCAGCACAGCCTCCAGCGAGGCTGCACTGCGCGACAGGGAAGGAGCAGGAGAGCACCATGTTTTCAAAGATATGGCTCTCTCCTTCCCTTTCCCTTGCCCCATTGCTGTTTACAGCTGCTTTGCGCCACACACCACATTAGCGCCATAGCGCTAGGGTGTGTGTGAGTCTAGCATAGGTTTTGTACAGGAAGGGTTCCATTCCTGTTAAAAAAATACTATGCCTAGCCACGATGGAAAGCTTTTCCCATTTTGTGTGCATGCTGCACAGTGCAGGCCACATGCAAAGTCTGAAAAGGAAGGAGAAATGAAAGCATTTCTCCTTCCTTGCGCCTTGCGCCTAGTTTAAAAAGGATCAGTTATCTCAAGGTAAACCCAATCTAGTGTATTTAGTAAATTGTGTTTAGCATGAGAAACCTTGGGTGGTTGCATGGGAACGCCCATGTACCACCCTTGGTATGCTCCATTGCCCAAAGTAATGTGAAGCAGCGCAATTCACATTACTTGTATGTTATTATTTAGCGCTGGAAAGTAAAGAAGGAAAAAATGATTTTGCGTTGTTTTGCGTCACTTTTGTGATGCAAACACTGCGTAAAATCTTAGTAAATCTCCCCCTATGTGTGTTAATAGGTGTTGTATTGTTAGCTAGAGAGGAGAACCCCTTGGGATTTCATGAGGTGCAGACCTCTTTCGCTACTCCTCTCACTGTGTGGCTTCATGCTATACAATCTATAGTACTTTACGCAAGACTCCATAATGCTGACCCCTGTTCCTTGCCTCGCTAGATTAATCAAGATTTCCCTATTTCAGGATGAAGTAGGATAAGTTAGATTTCTTTAGAGCTACTAATGACTGGGCAGGAGGATCAAACCTTGCAGTTTAATCTTCTGATCCTTTTGCTCCTCTTTTGTATTGCAGCCACTGAATTTTTGGTGTGCTTCTTATTGTTTAGGCTGAACGTCATTGGGAGATTCTGATTCATTCTAGTGATATTATACTTTTATAATTTGCTTCTGAGACTCATTTATTTCAGTCTGTTTCTGAGTTTGTAATAAAACCCTTTAACTCCATCTAGTAGTCATGGCTTTATTGCATGACTACATTTGTTCACTTGTTATGTTAATTGAAAGTGGTGTTAACTCCCTCCTATGCAACTAAAAAAGAGAAGAAAGGTTTGTGCCACCTTTGTGATGCAAACCAGGCACAACGTGTTAGTAGATCCACCCCATAAACTTAAAAAGGATTTGAAACATAACACAGGGATTGAGGGTGTCATAGTATTCCAATTGTATGACTACCCAAAGAAACATTTTTAGCAATCTTGGAATAACACAAAATTGATGAGAAAAACAATAGGCTTCTACACCTATGCCTTGCAATTTGCATGCAGCCCTTTGATACCTGTTCATAGGCAAATGTGCTTATTAGAAGGCTTGTAACTTATGAACTGCATATAACAAAAGAATCTGTGACAAAAGCAATAACACACTGAGCTATCCACACAAAATACAAATGTGTGGTCTGCATGTTACACTTTGTGCTTTGCAGCGAGAACATAAACCCTAGTCTGTTACTTTATCATGAGTCGGAACTGTGACTCGACAAATCACACATGCCTCCCCAAATCTACTTGCCCACTCAGATTTGATCAGGGCCAGCTATATTTAGGAGCTACAGCTGACAAACAGCAGCTGCTCTGTTCACTCAAAAAGTGAAGGGGCATTAAAGATGCCTTTAAATCTTGTTTTTATATTGTCACAGTTATACTGTGTTTGGAGACAGAGGTAAAAAGTCAGTTTATATCTACAATTAATTTTCTTTCTGTGACTGCAAAGTTTGAGGATTATGTAAAGTGAACTGTCTGACAAGCGTGCTGTACAAAAAGGGTGGCCTGTTTTATTCTAACAGACATTTAAATAGCTAAAAAGTGAACTGTACAAACATTGCAAACTACATTTCAGTAGTTATGAAAGCCCTTGTTTTATATTTCTGTGTGATGAAAAAAAATATTTTAATAGCTTGAAAACAAATCAGACCACTTCACTTGGTGATGTGCAAGTGATGAATATGTTTGCTGAAACCTAAGTGCCAAAGATTATTGTTTATACACTATATAGATTTATAAGTAAAACTGCATGTTAGTAGGAACGTTTTTGACAATTTAAATTAAAAATGTGCTGTCTGTAAATGCCAGTGCACTACCACCTCATGCTTTAGTAATATATTTATTTAAAGTGAGTTTTTAAAGGGGAACTGGGGAGCATTGCTGCCCCTGCCTTGATGACAATGCTATTAGTGAACTAAGAGGAAAGTCAAGGGTAATCTGTACCCTATAGGTGGGAATGATTATTATTATGCATGAAGCAAATGTTTAGTCTATTAAATCTAACCAAATAGTTTTTATGTACAGCAGGAATGCTGAACTCGCATATTGGAAGGTGCTCTCAAGTGCGTTCATGAAGAAAAGTGTGGCTTATAATAAAGTATTTGCTTAGGATGGCATAATGGGTCCAGTTTATGGATCAAGTCCACTAGAATTGTGTCAAGTAGATTATTCAAGTTACTAGACCTGCAGGTCTAGTAAAAAATGTTTGATTTTTCGGGGCCTGTCACAGATCCATCCATTAAGTGTGTTAACCACCAAAGTTCTGATGCCGTTGTTATTATGCCCTCAAAAATGATAGCCACACAAAGATCTCTGCCAGCTTCTCATATCTTGCCTAAAATTGGTACCGGTTGTTTGAATTATATAATAGAGCAATAATCAGGGTTCAGTGGGCCCGGTGCTACTGCACCAATGGAAGCTGCACTCCTGTGTTCAGTTTAGCTAGCCAAGTGATAAAGCAGGGGTAGTGCATAACATGAAGTATGGGAACCAGGGTAACCACATTACACAGAGATAAATACTAACTATTTGTTCAGGTTTTAAGATTCTGAAAAGGCCTCAACATGGTACTTAAATGGAACTTTATCTGTACTTATGTGTAATCATTTTTAACACAGCTGTTTCTGTCTGCTTCATCAGTAAAGGAATGAATCAAGACAGGAACAGCTTTTCTGTGGCTCGCCATAAAGCAGGTGTCCATAAAAGAAAGGCAGCGCACAGGTCGGCAACAATACTGTCATCTTCCAAGCATCAGCATGTAAACACCCTTGTCCCTCTTGTATTTCCACAAACATCAATGTTGTGGAAATAAAAGAGAGGCAATGGTGTTCACTGTGCCGGCTTTTGGGCGATGGGGCTTGTACCAATTTCAGAGCTCAAATGACGCACTGAGGTTGCGCCCAGTGCTGTGGCACCGCTAGCATCACCCTAAAGCTGGCGTTGAACTGTGTTTAGCTAAAATAACCACAAGTGCAAAGAACTTGATCAACTCTATACAACTGCACCACTGCAATGAAAGATAGCTATTTAAACAATGTGCCACTACGCCAACTACGTTCATCAGCACAATTGCATTCACATCCCACTGACCTCAACAATATGCAAAGGTGCCAAATGTTACCAAATTCAATTTCAGTAACCACCATCACATGTAGTTACAGACTGCTACATAGAGAGGTGCACAGAGTGCTCACCTGTGCTTACCATAAACCTGAAATTGTACCAACTGCTGCAAGAGTACTACACCAGCCAGCACATGTAACTACAGAAACCATCATACGTTATGGCCAATCCTTAAATGCAACTACACCAGCCATGACCTGGAGCTCAATGATTACTCACCTTCAGCCTCACCATTCATAGACATTAGTAATCTCAAACAAAAAGAACAATCACAAAAAACACACACATACATATAACTGAAAAGTCATCAATCATCACAAAACAGCCCCAACTACAAACAAGCACAGCAAAAAAACACAATCCATTGTCACCAACCACAAAAGGTCTAAGAGGTGTCCGCCTCCACAAAGCCGCAGTAATTCCAAAAACCTACTAGCAGGACACAGGTTCAAAATAAGTGACAGAGTTCAAGTTTTGCACTCAGCAAGGGCCAACCATTCAATTAAGAGTACTTTCCTCAGATCCAGCAGACCTACCTGATTAATAAGCATGTAAGAGCTCCAACCAACATGCTCTGATGTTGCAAGCTAATGTAAAGGATGCACAATGGTCTGCAACATCAGATGAACATAAAGGGGGGGATTGATGATGTATGTGAGCCAAATAATGAAGAGAGAATGGGCATACCAGGATGAGATGCCTGTGCCCCCACGCAGTATGTTCCTTTCCGTTACAAGACTGGAGCAGGGACCATCCGATATTGCACAAGGGAGGATGAATGCACAGATGCATGTTGCTTCCCAGTGAATGGATTTAAATATTTACTGGTCTGGGTGGATACGTTTTCAAAATGAATGGAGGTGTGTCCAACAGGGAAGAATGATGCAGCAACTGGGGCACAGTGCTTCAGGAAAGCCAGCTCTCCAAGGTTAGGACCCACCAGGGCATAAATAGTGATAGAAGGAGATCACTTAGTGACTACATTTATGCTAAAGAGGCTGCTTTTGGGAATAAAGTATAACATGCATACCCCATACCACCCTCCAACTTGAGGCCAGGAGGAGTAAATGAGCTCCAAAATAACAATTAAAAAAACAGATTATTAGTAAAGGCAACTGACTGAGCAGGCCTGATACTCTGACTTTAGTACTGCCTGCAATGTGGCAAAGAGATATGGTCATGGTGAGAAAAATAAAAGCTGTTTCTTTTAGTTCTAGGTGGACTGAACCACAGACGGTGAACCAACACCATGAATGGATTGAGGAGACAAAATGGAGGGCAGCACCCCAAAGCCTGAGAGGACAGTACCAGAAATTGATGACCATCTGTCACCAGAGGACCTGCGCAACGCAGCAGTCAAGAAGAGGACAGACCAGACCATTTCTACGATCCATGAGGGCCCATCATAAAGTGTCAGAGGGACGTGTCATAAACTGATGCTGTTGAGTGAAGTACACAACGCAGTCTCGAAGAAAGGTGAAGGTCTGCATGATGAGGACAACGCAGGGCAGGTCTGTGAAACCGCCCCTGAACAAGATGACTGCAGACCAGGAGGAGAAGCAGATGACCACTCACTGCCTGCCTTTAAATTACTGACTCTTGCAGAAAGTGCCCGGGAACAGAGTGACTAAGTGACAATGTAGCCTTATGCATTGCACAGAGAATATAATATTTGAATGGACACTTAATTATGAGTATGCTGCCGGTATCACAACAGCCTGCTGATATACTAATGATCTCATCAGAATGTATCAATGTGACAATATATGCATTTTATGCAAACACTGGTGTAATGCCATCCAAAGATATGTAACTAATGTTTCCTTCATATATACATATATATATTTTGGTTTTACACTAATGTTGGATAGGTCTATCCAAAAGGGAGAATTGTTGCAAAATATATATGTATATCCTTTTAAATTCATATGTATGCACTCACACTAACATGAGGCCCAGAGCTTCAAAGGGTTTCCTATCTGACCTTGCCTGGACAAGCTTCCAGCAGCTATTCTGAATCAGCCTTAGAGGTCACTCTCCTTGTCCTGACGTCATCATAAGTTTCCTTATCTGGTTTTGCACGTTGCTTACACAGTGCCGAGCCAGCCTTTCTGGTCTACCCATATCTAGCCATTTATAATTGGCATGTTACACATCCCTGTTAGCCATATTTGGCTTGGTGCCTTATTCTAGTTCCACTGACATGGCATTACTAAATGTATATAGCACCCAGAAACCTGTCACTCTGGGAAGAAGCAGTCTGAGAGCCCCTAAGGCTGGTGAGTTTCATTATTTTGCTCCGGGGGGGTGCCAGTATTTCCCCATCAACTGACATTCAACCACTTGCTGCCTCCTGGATTGGGGTGCTCCCCACACCCAGCAGGTCTCTGTCAAAGCTTAGGGAATCAAGACAGGTATACCCGAGACCCTACACTCACTGTTCAGACAGAATGGTTGCAATAATACTGCAAAGCAGACCCCAGGGAATGACAAAGAAGTGATCTCTCCCAACCGACTGACTGTGGTGTTACCCACATCTAACAGGCCCACAAGAGCAGTTGTGTGCTATATCCCCAACAAAGGCATGGCATTGATGGATAGCAGGAGAAATACTTGTCTCACCCATGAAGGGGAGTTGATCTCCAAGGCCTGGACTCTTGACTTGAGTGTCCTGTGAGAGCAATTATCACAGAGCTCCTCACTCCACTGGAGGTCTTACACCTTACAGTGCAACATATTGATTTATTTCACATTTTAATACTGGGCAACTCTAAATCAGGTGTTACTGCGCAGTGCAGAAAAAAACAGGTAGAAAAATGTATCTCCCTACATTACAAAGAGAAAAACAATTAAGAACTATATTAAAATCAAAACCAGAAAAGGTGTTTGAAACAACAGATAAAGTAGGGATGGCAAGATTCATGCCGCTAACACCCACTGGTTGGCACCTTATTTTCCCTCCATCGCACTGCAGTAGTCATTCCAGTTTTGGTAAGAGTGTCAAGACAACCTATGCCGATCACCTTGGCCCTTCTTTGGTCCCCTTCATTTGCATACAAATTGACTTCATCAGATACCTATTGAGCAGTGGTTATGGTCTGTATGTTTTCAGGGTGGGTGGAAGCTTAGCCGTTGTCTATACAGATGCTGTTACTGTGACCAAAAGACTGATTCAAGACTTTATGCCCAGGTTTGCATTCCAATACAGATTTGAGTCAATATAAAGGACCTCATTGTGTCATCTATACTCCAGAACCTGTGCAAAGACATAGATATTGAACAGCTTTCCATTGTAACCTACTATCCTGAGTCCTCCGGCAAAGTGAAACACTTTAATGCAACTTTGAGGAATAAAATATCAAAAATATGTATGGAAAGAGGATTTGAGTGGTCTAACTTGAGCGTATCACTTCAGCCTCTGAACTTTGATTCACCTTGAAAGACTGTTTCCCAGAATATGCAGTCTGAGATACTTTTCGTAAACATTACTGTACCCAAATACTACCATGTGTGTAGTGGAATCTGGTCATCCTTCCTGATAAGTTGTGGCATTATATTATAGGAGTTCAGTGTCAGAACACCACACCAGTGCCAATACATTCAATACACGCATACAATCATTTTCCATACTTCTTTGAAGTATTGCCAACGTTTTCCAGAACTTTCTTTCATTGCACATCACGATTTGCCAGAGGAAGTCATTATATCAGCCACTGTGGTAAAGACCTTACCAAGTCTTGCTCATCACCAACAGGTCATAAAGTGCCAAAGTGTAACCACCTGGTTCCTCGCATTGCAAGTGGGCTACAGAACTGGAACAAGTCAGACCTGCTGACAGAGGAGCTCCCGCCTCTTCAGGGGCACTTACGAGAAATGAAGAATATGGAACCCCTCTTTCAACCCAAGGCTATAGCATGTGACCAGGAAATTGGGGAGCATACCAGTTACCTCCTGACCGGCATTCATTGTGGTAAGCCTATTTCGTTGGTTCATTGTGTGGCTGTATCAGAAGGGGCAGCAAATCAAACAAGCATTTACAATGCAACAGGTCTCGCATTTGTAAATTTTAGAGCTATCGTACACTAAAACTACGGACCCAAATCACTCCATTCCAATGCTCGCAAGACTCCAAGATTACATCAGGTGTGATAATGTAATGTTAGCACGTATTTGTTATCTTAGCTCATCCTGCTATCCTTACACACTTGGAATATATTATGACATTTATTCAGAATTAATAAGGGCAGAAGTTACAACTAAAAAAACTGCCTGCAGCACTGAGCCCATATACACTATAAGACGAGCATATTTTCAAATACAAATGCTGAGTTTTAAGCACGACGGCGTGCTTGTCTACAAAATCAGGAATTTTCACGCTCGCTGCTAACATTAGCTGCAATAGTAATTACGACCCAAATCACTCCATTCCAATGCTCGCAAAACTCGCAGATTACATCAGGTGTGATAGTATAATGTCAGCACGTAATTGTTATCTCAGCTCATCCTGCTATCCTTACACACTTGGAATATAATGTGACATTTATTGAGAATTAATAAGGGCACAAGTTACAACTAAAAAAACTGCCTGCAGCACTGAGCCCATATACACTATAAGACAAACATATTTTCAAATACAAATGCTGAGTTTTAAGCACGACGGCGTGCTTGTCTACAAAATCAGAAATTTTCACGCTCGCTGCTAACATCAGCTGCGATAGTAATTACGAGCCAAATCACTCCATTCCAATGCCGCAAAATAAAGACAGCTAAACCCTTCTAGTAAAATAAATACAACGACCTAAATAGCAGTACAACTCTTCCCGAAAAATAAATTAAAACAAAATAAATAGCAGAAATGGACCATCGTACACTAAAACTACGGACCCAAATAACTATATTCCAATGCTCGCAAAACTCGCAGATTACATCAGGTGTGATAGTATAATGTCAGCACGTAATTGTTATCTCAGCTCATCCTGCTATCCATACACACTTGGAATATAATGTGACATTTATTGAGAATTAATAAGGGCAGAAGTTACAACTAAAAAAACTGCCTGCAGCACTGAGCCCATATACACTATAAGACGAGCATATTTTCAAATACAAATGCTGAGTTTTAAGCACGACGGCGTGCTTGCCTACAAAATCATGAATTTTCACGCTCGCTGCTAACATCAGCTGCGATAGTAATTACGACCCAAATCACTCCATTCCAATGCTCGCAAAACTCGCAGATTACATCAGGTGTGATAGTATAATGTCAGCACGTAATTGTTATCTCAGCTCATCCTGCTATCCTTACACACTTGGAATATAATGTGACATTTATTGAGAATTAATAAGGGCAGAAGTTACAACTAAAAAAAATGCCTGCAGCACTGAGCCCATATACACTATAAGACAAGCATAGTTTCAAATACAAATGTTTAGTTTTATGCACGACGGCGTGCTTGTCTACAAAATGATGAATTTTCACGCTCACTGCTAACATCAGCTGCGATAGTATAGTTACAGCACGAAATTGTAACATGAAATCATCCTGCCGTCTTTACATACTTAGAACATGGGATGAGATTCGAGAGGGATTAATAAAGTTAGAGCTTGCAAGTATAAAACACCCGAAAACAGTGAGCCCATGTGGTTACAACAACAAAACAGCACCAAAGGCTAAAGTGATGTTCCTTATAACACAAGCACAGTTGTAAATAAGAAACGTTTGTTTTGGGCAAATGTATACCATTTTACACATCAACACGCTTCACGCTCGCTGCTGATATCAAGTATGATCGTATATTTACGGGACTTCATTCACACATCAAATCATCCTGCTATCCTTACGAAGTCAGTACATGGTGTGCCATTTGTTATATATTCATAAAGGCACAAGGGACAATTATAAAAGAGCCTGAAGCATTGCGCCCATGTACACTATTATTCAAGGGTTTCCTACCCGCATCCACGCTACGCGCACACAGCCACTTCGCAGTGCCCTTCAATTGGGAATAATGTGTGAAAAGGGTAAAAAAATCGGAAGACAGAAAGTCTGGTATGGTGTGAAGTGTCAGCTTGTTTGTGGCAGCTAAAAAACGAAAGAAACCAGGCCAAGATAATTAAGTACATTGAGATGGGCAGTATAGATTGTAATCTCTTCGTTCCCAGCTTCAAAGACATGCAAATGAAGACACAGAGTGATGTGAAAGGTCTTTTCCATTCCAATGCCGCAAAGTGAAGACAGCCAAACTCCCGGGAAAATAAATAAAAATAAGCCCAAAAGCAGAAACGGACCATCGTACACTAAAATTACGACCCAAATCACTCCATTCCAATGCCGCAAAATAAAGACAGCTAAACCCTTCCAGTAAAATAAATACAACGACCTGAATAGCAGTACAACTCTTCCGGAAAAATAAATTAAAACAAAATAAATAGCAGAAACGGACCATCGCACACTAAAACTACGGACCCAAATCACTCCATTCCAATGCTCGCAAGACTCGCAGATTACAGCAGGTGTGATAGTGTAATGTCAGCACGTAATTGTGATCTCAGCTCATCCTGCTATCCTTACACACTTGGAATATAATGTGACATTTATTTCAAATTAATAAGAGCACAAGTTACAACTAAAAAAACTGCCTGCAGCACTGAGCCCATATACACTATAAGACGAGCATATTTTCAAATACAAATGCTGAGTTTTAAGCACGACGGCGTGCTTGCTTACAAAATCAGGAATTTTCACGCTCGCTGCTAACATCAGCTGCGATAGTAATTACGACCCAAATCACTCCATTCCAATGCTCGCAAAACTCCCAGATTACATCAGGTGTGATAGTATAATGTCAGCACGTAATTGTTATCTCAGCTCATCCTGCTATCCTTACACACTTGGAATATAATGTGACATTTATTGAGAATTAATAAGGGCAGAAGTTACAACTAAAAAAACTGCCTGCAGCACTGAGCACATATACACTATAAGACGAGCATATTTTCAAATACAAATGCTGAGTTTTAAGCACGACGGCGTGCTTGTCTACAAAATCACGAATTTTCACGCTCGCTGCTAACATCAGCTGCGATGGTAATTACGACCCAAATCACTCCATTCCAATGCTCGCAAAACTCGCAGATTACATCAGGTGTGATAGTATAATGTCAGCACGTAATTGTTATCTCAGCTCATCCTGCTATCCTTACACACTTGGAATATAATGTGAAATTTATTGAGAATTAATAAGGGCAGAAGTTACAACTAAAAAAAAATGCCTGCAGCACTGAGCCCATATACACTATAAGACAAGCATAGTTTCAAATACAAATGTTTAGTTTTATGCACGACGGCGTGCTTGTCTACAAAATGATGAATTTTCACGCTCACTGCTAACATCAGCTGCGATAGTATAGTTACAGCACGAAATTGTAACATGAAATCATCCTGCCGTCTTTACATACTTAGAACATGGGATGAGATTCGAGAGGGATTGATAAAGTTAGAGCTTGCAAGTATAAAACACCCGAAAACAGTGAGCCCATGTGGTTACAACAACAAAACAGCACCAAAGGCTAAAGTGATGTTCCTTATAACACAAGCACAGTTGTAAATAAGAAACGTTTGTTTTGGGCAAATGTATACCATTTTACACATCAACACGCTTCACGCTCGCTGCTGATATCAAGTATGATCGTATATTTACGGGACTTCATTCACACATCAAATCATCCTGCTATCCTTACGAAGTCAGTACATGGTGTGCCATTTGCTATATATTCATAAAGGCACAAGGGACAACTATAAAAGAGCCTGAAGCAGTGCGCCCATGTACACTATTATTCAAGGGTTTCCTACCCGCATCCACGCTACGCGCACACAGCCACTTCGCAGTCCCCTTCAATTGGGAATAATGTGTGAAAAGGGTAAAAAAATCGGAAGACAGAAAGTCTGGTATGGTGTGAAGTGTCAGCTTGTTTGTGACAGCTGAGAACCGAAACCAGGCCAAGATAATTAAGTACATTGAGATGGGCAGTATAGATTATAATCTCTTCGTTCCCAGCTTCAAAGACATGCAAATGAAGACACAGAGTGATGCGAAAGGTCTTTTCCATTCTAATGCCGCAAAGTAAAAACAGCCAAACTCCCGGGAAAATAAATAAAAATAAGCCCAAAAGCAGAAACGGACCATCGTACACTAAAATTACGACCCAAATCACTCCATTCCAATGCCGCAAAATAAAGACAGCTAAACCCTTCCAGTAAAATAAATACAACGACCTGAATAGCAGTACAACTCTTCCGGAAAAATAAATTAAAACAAAATAAATAGCAGAAACGGACCATCGCACACTAAAACTACGGACCCAAATGACTCCATTCCAATGCTCGCAAGACTCGCAGATTACAGCAGGTGTGATAGTGTAATGTCAGCACGTAATTGTGATCTCAGCTCATCCTGCTATCCTTACACGCTTGGAATATAATGTGTCATTTATTTCAAATTAATAAGAGCACAAGTTACAACTAAAGAAACTGCCTGCAGCATTGAGCCCATATACACTATAAGACGAGCATATTTTCAAATACAAATGCTGAGTTTTAAGCACGACGGCGTGCTTGTCTACAAAATCAGGAATTTTCACGCTCGCTGCTAACATCAGCTGCGATAGTAATTACTACCCAAATCACTCCATTCCAATGCTCGCAAAACTCGCAGATTACATCAGATGTGATAGTATAATGTCAGCACGTAATTGTTATCTCAGCTCATCCTGCTATCCTTACACACTTGGAATATAATGTGTCATTTATTTCAAATTAATAAGGGCAGAAGTTACAACTAAAAAAACTGCCTGCAGCACTGAGCCCATATACACTATAAGACGAGCATATTTTCAAATACAAATGCTGAGTTTTAAGTACGACGGCGTGCTTGTCTACAAAATCAGGAATTTTCACGCTCGCTGCTAACATCAGCTGCGATAGTAATTACGAGCCAAATCACTCCAATCCAATGCCGCAAAATAAAGACAGCTAAACCCTTCTAGTAAAATAAATACAACGACCTAAATAGCAGTACAACTCTTCCGGAAAAATAAATTAAAACAAAATAAATAGCAGAAATGGACCATCGTACACTAAAACTACGGACCCAAATCACTCCATTCCAATGCTCGCAAGACTCCAAGATTACATCGGGTGTGATAATGTAATGTCAGCACGTATTTGTTATCTTAGCTCATCCTGCTATCCTTACACACTTGGAATATAATGTGACATTTAATAAGGGCAGAAGTTACAACTAAAAACACTGCCTGCAGCACTGAGCACATATACACTATAAGATGAGCATATTTTCAAATACAAATGCTGAGTTTTAAGCATGACGGCGTGCTTGTCTACAAAATCAGGAAATTTCACGCTCGCTGCTAACATCAGCTGCAATAGTAATTACGACCCAAATCACTCCATTCCAATGCTCGCAAAACTCCCAGATTACATCAGGTGTGATAGTATAATGTCAGCACGTAATTGTTATCTCAGCTCATCCTGCTATCCTTACACACTTGGAATATAATGTGACATTTATTGAGAATTAATAAGGGCACAAGTTACAACTAAAAAAGCTGCCTGCAGCAGTGAGCCCATATACACTATAAGACGAGCATATTTTCAAATACAAATGCTGAGTTTTAAGCACGACGGCGTGCTTCTCTACAAAATCAGGAATTTTCACGCTCGCTGCTAACATCAGCTGCGATAGTAATTACGAGCCAAATCACTCCATTCCAATGCCGCAAAATGAAGACAGCTAAACCCTTCTAGTAAAATAAATACAACGACCTAAATAGCAGTACAACTCTTCCGAAAAAATAAATTAAAACAAAATAAATAGCAGAAATGGACCATCGTACACTAAAACTACGGACCCAAATCACTCCATTCCAATGCTCGCAAAACTCCAAGATTACATCAGGTGTGATAGTGTAATGTCAGCACGTATTTGTTATCTTAGCTCATCCTGCTATGCTTACACACTTGGAGTATAATGTGACATTTATTCAGAATTAATACGGGCAGAAGTTAGAACTAAAAAAACTGCCTGCAGCACTGAGCCCATATACACTATAAGACGAGCATATTCCCAAATACAAATGCTGAGTTTTAAGCACGACGCCGTGCTTGTCTACAAAATCAGGAATTTTCACGCTCGCCGCTAACATCAGCTGCGATAGTAATTCTGACCCAAATCACTCCATCCCAATGCTCGCAAAACTCGCAGATTACATCAGGTGTGATAGTATAATGTCAGCACGTAATTGTTATCTCAGCTCATCCTGCCATCCTTACACACTTGGAATATAATGTGACATTTATTGATAATTAATAAGGGCAGAAGTTACAACTAAAAAAAACTGCCTGCAGCACTGAGCCCATATACACTATAAGACAAGCATATTTTCAAATACAAATGCTGAGTTTTAAGCACGACGGCGTGCTTGTCTACAAAATCAGGAAATTTCACGCTCGCTGCTAACATCAGCTGCAATAGTAAATACGACCCAAATCACTCCATTCCAATGCTCGCAAAACTCCCAGATTACATCAGGTGTGATAGTATAATGTCAGCACGTAATTGTTATCTCAGCTCATCCTGCTATCCTTACACACTTGGAATATAATGTGACATTTATTGAGAATTAATAAGGGCACAAGTTACAACTAAAAAAACTGCCTGCAGCAGTGAGCCCATATACACTATAAGACGAGCATATTTTCAAATACAAATGCTGAGTTTTAAGCACGACGGCGTGCTTCTCTACAAAATCAGGAATTTTCACGCTCGCTGCTAACATCAGCTGCGATAGTAATTACGAGCCAAATCACTCCATTCCAATGCCGCAAAATGAAGACAGCTAAACCCTTCTAGTAAAATAAATACAACGACCTAAATAGCAGTACAACTCTTCCGGAAAAATAAATTAAAACAAAATAAATAGCAGAAATGGACCATCGTACACTAAAACTACGGACCCAAATCACTCCATTCCAATGCTCTCAAAACTCCAAGATTACATCAGGTGTGATAGTGTAATGTCAGCACGTACTTGTTATCTTAGCTCATCCTGCTATACTTACACACTTGGAATATAATGTGACATTTATTCAGAATTAATACGGGCAGAAGTTACAACTAAAAAAACTGCCTGCAGCACTGAGCCCATATACACTATAAGACGAGCATATTCCCAAATACAAATGCTGAGTTTTAAGCACGACGCCGTGCTTGTCTACAAAATCAGGAATTTTCACGCTCGCTGCTAACATCAGCTGCAATAGTAATTACGACCCAAATCACTCCATTCCAATGCTCGCAAAACTCCCAGATTACATCAGGTGTGATAGTATAATGTCAGCACGTAATTGTTATCTCAGCTCATCCTGCTATCCTTACACACTTGGAATATAATGTGACATTTATTGAGAATTAATAAGGGCACAAGTTACAACTAAAAAAACTGCCTGCAGCAGTGAGCCCATATACACTATAAGACGAGCATATTTTCAAATACAAATGCTGAGTTTTAAGCACGACGGCGTGCTTCTCTACAAAATCAGGAATTTTCACGCTCGCTGCTAACATCAGCTGCGATAGTAATTACGAGCCAAATCCCTCCATTCCAATGCCGCAAAATGAAGACAGCTAAACCCTTCTAGTAAAATAAATACAACGACCTAAATAGCAGAACAACTCTTCCGGAAAAATAAATTACAACAAAATAAATAGCAGAAATGGACCATCGTACACTAAAACTACGGACCCAAATCACTCCATTCCAATGCTCGCAAAACTCCAAGATTACATCAGGTGTGATAGTGTAATGTCAGCACGTACTTGTTATCTTAGCTCATCCTGCTATACTTACACACTTGGAATATAATGTGACATTTATTCAGAATTAATACGGGCAGAAGTTACAACTAAAAAAACTGCCTGCAGCACTGAGCCCATATACACTATAAGACGAGCATATTCCCAAATACAAATGCTGAGTTTTAAGCACGACGCCGTGCTTGTCTACAAAATCAGGAATTTTCACGCTCGCTGCTAACATCAGCTGCGATAGTAATTCTGACCCAAATCACTCCATTCCAATGCACGCAAAACTCGCAGATTACACCAGGTGTGATAGTATAATGTCAGCACGTAATTGTTATCTCAGCTCATCCTGCTATCCTTACACACTTGGAATATAATGTGACATTTATTGAGAATTAATAAGGGCAGAAGTTACAACTAAAAAAACTGCCTGCAGCACTGAGCCCATATACACTATAAGACGAGCATATTTGCAAATACAAATGCTGAGTTTTAAGCACGACGCCGTGCTTGTCTACAAAATCAGGAATTTTCACGCTCGCTGCTAACATCAGCTGCGATAGTAATTACGACCCAAATCACTCCATTCCAATGCTCGCAAAACTCGCAGATTACATCAGGTGTGATAGTATAATGTCAGCACGTAATTGTTATCTCAGCTCATCCTGCTATCCTTACACACTCGGAATATAATGTGACATTTATTGTGAATTAATAAGGGCAGAAGTTACAACTAAAAAAAATGCCTGCAGCACTGAGCCCATATACACTATAAAACAAGCATAGTTTCAAATACAAATGTTTAGTTTTATGCACGACGGCGTGCTTGTCTACAAAATGATGAATTTTCACGCTCACTGCTAACATCAGCTGCGATAGTATAGTTACAGCACGAAATTGTAACATGAAATCATCCTGCCGTCTTTACATACTTAGAACATGGGATGAGATTCGAGAGGGATTAATAAAGTTAGAGCTTGCAAGTATAAAACACCCGAAAACAGTGAGCCCATGTGGTTACAACAACAAAATAGCACCAAAGGCTAAACTGATGTTCCTTATAACACGAGCACAGTTGTAAATAAGAAACGTTTGTTTTGGGCAAATGTATACCATTTTACACATCAACACGCTTCACGCTCGCTGCTGATATCAAGTATGATCGTATATTTACGGGACTTCATTCACACATCAAATCATCCTGCTATCCTTACGAAGTCAGTACATGGTGTGCCATTTGCTATATATTCATAAAGGCACAAGGGACAATTATAAAAGAGCCTGAAGCATTGCGCCCATGTACACTATTATTCAAGGGTTTCCTACCCGCATCCACGCTACGCGCACACAGCCACTTCGCAGTCCCCTTCAATTGGGAATAATGTGTGAAAAGGGTAAAAAAATCGGAAGACAGAAAGTCTGGTATGGTGTGAAGCGTCAACTTGTTTGTGACAGCTGAGAACCGAAACCAGGCCAAGATAATGAAGTACATTAAAATGGGCAGTATAGATTGTAATCTCTTCGTTCCCAGCCTCAAAGAGATGCAAATGAAGACACAGAGTGATGCGAAAGGTCTTTTCCATTCAAATGCCACAAAGTAAAGACAGCCAAACTCCCGGGAAAATAAATCAAAACGCGCTAAATAGCAATGCAACTCTCCCGGGAAAATAAATAAACATAAGCAAAAAAGCAGAAAAAGGAACATCGTACACTAAAATTACGAGCCAAATCACTCCATTCCAATGCAGCAAAATAACACAGCTAAACCCTTCTAGTTACATAAGTAAAACGCGCTAAATAACAGTGTAATTGTTCTGAAAAAAAAAATGAAAACAAAATAAATAGCAGAAACGGACCATCGTACACTAAAAGTACGGAACCAATTCACTCCATTCCAATGCCTCAAAGAAAACACAGCTAATAAAACACGCTATGGACCCAATTCAAAGTAAACACAGCTATAATAATAAAACACGCTACTGACCCAATTCACTTCATTCCAATGCCTCAAACTAAACACAGCTAAACTCTTTCAGCAATAGCCACGAAAAGAAACAAAAGAGTTCCAACTGGAACACTTCATGCCACATAAAGCATGTTTACTGTAGTTAGGCGGTGCTGCGTGGGCGTTCTTAAAAAAGTAAAGGCTGATCGACAAAGGGCATTAGCCTGTCAGAAACCAACACACTAAAACAGACAAGCTCAGGAACCAATTACTGACAAAGAGCTGCAGTAGGCGGAGATTCAACACATTTACAAATTACTTAATGCCTCGGAGAGGCAGCGCATGCGCTGCCCTATGCGAGACCTAAGGAGTGAAGCCCTGAGGCCTCGAGGTATCTTGATAACAAATATGTAGGACCCTCAACAGCCATTTTCCGCCTTTGGTATGTCTTTGGCCATTGGCGTAGTCATGGTTGATAGCATCATCATCGGGTCTTGTTGTCCTCCACCAGGAGGTGATTCAGAGGAAATAGTTGGGATCTACTTTGTAAAAAAGTTCATTGGAATCATCTCTTCATCATAGAATTAGATGTATTCAAAACAATGATAAGGCTAAGGTTAAAAACAAAGGTGGATATGAAAAATAGGACCTGTAACGTGTCCTTCACATTACTGACAAAAGGTCAAAACATGGTCTACATGTTTCAGCCGACATGCGCCCTTGTCGGGTCGATGGGTTTCGTCAGGAACAATTTTAGAGGAAAAGGATAATCCCCCCTTGTTTTTTATATATTACTCGCATCAGGTCCCCTGTACTTGGTTATGTGGCCGGTCAAATTCATTCCAGCAAGCGAGATTGCATTTGCTCTCAGCTTTTTTAATCACTGAATGTTCTGCACAGGGTGGTGGGAGAGGCACGTAGGCTGCCCTCTTGAGGTGCAGTTTGTAACCTCTGGTATGGTCTCTCCCCTCCTGAATGGGGGCAGGCAGTAGTCTGGACGAAGTCAGTAGACCAGTGCCCAGCACCCTTCCCAGAGGTAGGCTATATGTTTACAAAGACAAGACCTTTCTGCAAGTACTGGATCAATGCAAATTAAATTTGAATCTTTCCTCTTGCTGGCTCTTTTCCCATGTAACCACTGACCAACAAAGGAGGTTTCCCCTGACCCCAATTCCCTTTGAATGGGAAGAATAATTTGCTGCCTTCCATTAGCATGCACATTCAGCCGATTGATGTATAAAGAGACAGGACAGAAACGATGCTTGCAAATTGTGCACCAACTATTTATGACCTGCGTCTGTTTTTGTATTGTGACAAGTGTACTAATAGGTTGTGTTGCAATATTTCCAGTTGCAGAGGTCACAGAATGGCCTGCCTATTGAATATGAATTTAGCAGGTAGCTATTTGAGGCTCCGTGCGATTGGCCATAACCACACAGATGGCAGCCTGCAAGGAACAGGAGACCAGCATCACTCCGTTTCATTCCCAAACATCACATTTTCTTTAAAGTGTTTAAAGGAGCGAATGCACCTAGTAATAAAACAATTGCATTTCTGAAATCCTCGAAACTGCCAACAGCACTCACTAAGGGGAAGTTGTTTTAGGGGAAACCTTCCTCTTTCCAATTCACTTATAATCACCTTTGAGATGTTGGTAACTGATCAATGGATGCAATTACTGTCAGAAACCGTTTAAATATACAATACTGAATTGCAATTAGGAAAGAATGCCCCTTCCTATTTGCAATACAGTATCGGTCCATAAATCCTATTTGTGAATTGGAAATGGTTTTCTGATACGTTTCATGCATACCAAAAAGCTATACTGCAGTCATAAAATGTGTGTTTTGGTATACGCAGGCTTTAAAAACACAAAATTCCTTTGTACATCAAGTCCTTCATTCCTGAATGAGAAAAATAGAAAACAGACATCACGCTTGATGATGTGATTAAGGCCTTATGTGAGAAGGCAATACTACTCCTGACATTCTTCTAGCTGCCGCTGCAAAGGAAATGGCAGATATGTATGGGGTACAATGTAATGTGGTTATAAGTCACAGCAATACCCAATGCCTTTGTGATTTTCAACCAAGTTGACATGGCAAGCACTGTTTTTAGGTCTCGCCGAGGCTGCGCTTGCTCTGTCTCTTCGACACATGTTATATTCAGGATATGGTCATGAAGAACCACCCACTTTCCGCTCATCATTTTAATTGGGTCCTGTCACTGTCCTTTATAAACTGTGGCTTTTCATTGGTCAATAGGTTTAGTAGTCACTCCTTAGTACCGCTTTTTCTCTTCTTGTAACCTCCTATGAGGACACTCCCTGTTACATGTGCTGCTACTCCGTAGCTTTTATTTATAGCCTTGGAACACTATTTTCTTAAACGTATTTCTCCTACCTGCTGCTGCAGGCAGGACAGGCTTTCCCGCAACTCTTTTTTTATTTAAGCACCTTGTTAATTGCGATCGCCGAAACAGCTGCATGCCTTTTTTTCTGGGTATTTACTTTTGTTTACAATGGCGGGACCCGCGCTTTAGCTTTAAGCATCTTAAGCTGAAGCGCGGGTGCCACGATTGCTTCAAAAGTAAAGTAATAGAAAAAATAATACATGTGTTTTCTATTGCATTACTTTTGAAGCAATAGCGACACCCTCACATTAGCTGAAGATTTTCAAAGCTGAAGCGCAGGTGCAGCCATTGTAACAAAAGTAACCCTGGGTGTAGTTTGCGAAGTAGCGCTACGCGTAGCTACGCGAAGTGCACTTCGCACTACGTGAGCTACGCGTAGCTTCGCAAACTGCGTAGTGCACTGTGCAAGATGCTGTTCGCACTGATTGCACTGTGCGGACAAGCATCCGGCACTGTGCAATCAGTGCAAACTGCATCTTGCACAGTGCAAGCGGTTGTTTTCTGCCACTCAAGTAGATTTCTACTCGAGTGGCAGCTTTCTCAACGTGGACTGGTAGTTTCTCATCGCGAGCATACGCGACCACTCGCAATTAGAAACCTGACCTCCCCGTGTTGAGAAGCTCGCCGGAAGGTTTCATTTCCACGCTCGCGATCGGCAACTTGATGTTGCCGGGATGTCATTTTGCTTGCTCGCGGTCGCCAACTTAACGTTGAGGACCGCGATCAAGCAAAAAATGACCGCTGCACTACGCGTGTTTGCACTGTGCTACGTGCAATTCGCATAGTGCGTAGTAGCGCAAACTACGCAAGCGTAGCGTAGTGCTTTGCCCAGGCTTTAAAAAAAAAAACAAATAGAAAACAAATTGATTGTGGACGCCATTTTTTTTTCTATTTGTTTACTTTAGCAATCGCGGCATGTCCACTTTAGCTTTAAAAATCTGAAGCTAAAGCACAGGTGCTGCAATTTCTTCAAAAGTAAAGAAATAGTAAAAAGTGCACATTTTCTATTGCTTTACTTTTGAAGCAATAGTGGCACTCTCACTTTAGCTTCAGATGTTTAAAGCTAAAGTGCAGGTGCCACGATCCATTTGGAATGTAATAGCATTATGAAAGGTTTGAGCTAATGACATTGCATTACTGTTAGCAGCGCCAATAGCTCAAACTTTCAAACTTTCAGTAATTGCATTGCGAATGCTTTTTCTTCTAGTGTAGTGGTCACCCAGAATGGTGTATCTGAACAAAGTGAGACGTACTATATTTGTAGCAAACACAAGGAGATGATGGACGAAGTGCTGAAACTTTTCAGACACTCACTCCCAGTCACAGGTCTGGGTTGAATCCATCATCATTCTTTCGCTCACTTCGCCACCCCAGTTTGGACCCAATCATTTGCAAATCAGTCTTGACCCTGTGCCTCATGGGAACAGTCCAGCCCAAACTGCCACACCAGGTCCTCCCTGGACAGGAAACAAGCTTCATGGGACTGGTTTCTCGCTAACACCCCTCATCAGCCAGGCTAGCTTGAATCCAGTGGTAAAGGGAGTAAGGGACCCACGTCTGGGGATACCCTGCCAACTTAGGGCGAACAATGCAAAATACAAGGAGATGATGGGAGGAGTGCTGAAACTTCTTAGACACTCACTCCCATTCAGAGATCTGGGTTGAATCCATCATCATTCTTTAGCTTACCTCGCCGTCCCAGTTTGGAGCCAGCCATATGCAAATCAGACTTGACCCTGTGCCTCATGGGAACAGTCCAGCCCCAACTGCCTGGCCAGGTCCTCCCTGGACCGTAAACAAACATCCTATATTTGTAGCAACGGAGCTTATATTTGGCTACTGTAAGAATGGACGGGTTTCTATATTTGATGCAACAGAGCTTGCATGGGGCAACCAAAACCATGGTCAGGTTCCCACTTTTCTCTTTAGCACCAGTTTGTTGACACTTATCCACACATCCTTCTACTTTACGATGGAGAAAGAAATGCGCATTTCATTGACTGCACAATTATTTTCTATCATCTTTCCAGCTACAGCATGGCCCTATCTACCAACGAAAATGGAAAGGTTGTGAGAGTGCTGGTAGATGGAGACTAAGGGCCTGATTCAGAGTTAGGTGGATGGTTTACTCCATCACATGCATAACAGATACTTTGTCTGCCATATTACAAGTGCATTAAATCAAATGGCAAATACAATGCAGAGAACAGGATATCCATCAGGTTTGTGACGGAGTAACCCCTCCGACGAACTCTAAAACAGGCCCATATTCTCCTGAGAGTGGTCTTGAAAGTGTAACTACTCACATGGTTGTTCAGGGAATTGTTATGCTGCTGAACAGAATGGATCCTCAGTTTGGTTGCACAGAGCCCTGTCAGTCCTACTACAGCAGTGACTGAATCCTGGAGTCTCATTCCAGATAACTCCATGGAGTTCACAAACAAGTGAGTGACATACAAAATACCGTTAAAGACTCACACACTGTTGATGGTTAATTTGAATGGCGGAACATCTGGTCTTGATTGAAATGTGTATTTGGGGCTAGGGACATGACCATTTTAAAATTTAGTCGCATCACTATTTTTATTTACGTATGTTTTCAAGGTTGCATCACCCCCATAGTTTCAATCGAGGCACACAAATCTCTTCTATTTCCACCTTTTTGCGTTTTCATGATGAACTACTTAGAAATAATGTATCGACTAGAGAAGATGGCGAGGGACAAGATATTTCTGTTTAACGAGGGCTGAATTGTGTGTTTATTTTTTGGGATACACTGTAAAGGAGCGCATAGGGGTGGATTGTCAGATTAAACGGATTACCATATGTAACTACTTGAATGAAGTAAACCGTAATGTTTCCTTGTCGATACTAAACTCTGTTTACCAGACTTTACCATTTCTGACCGTCCCTGGCATCTAAAGTGAGATTTCCTAAACTGCGCCCTCTTTGCGGCCACTGTGATTTGTTGTAGATACCTCCAAAGCCATTTGCTCATCTCTTGAGCTCATCTCTGCCCCTGCTCACTGAAGTCGCAAAACGTTTAGTTTCAGACATGCAACCAAATGTGGAAACGTCTGTGTTAGAGTATAAAATGTGTGCTTCTTCTTAACCCCTGGGAGTTCAACTCCGAAGCAAACCTTGGGAGGCCCTCTTGCTCCATTGCTCTGTGATGTACAGTTTTTAAAAAAATAAATACATTTACAGACTCAACCAAAACTTGAAAGCAAATTTTTCTTTCACACTTCTCCTTCTCGCACAGATGGTGTTTGAGGTTGTACTGTCATTAAATCAACTGATGTGTGCATTCACACTTGCATTAATGAGTCACAAAACTACTTTGAACAATATAAAGGTTCACATGGCTGAACTCATCTTGATCAGTGTAGTCATTTTTGAAAAATTGCATCTATGGAGTTATTACAGAAACTAAGCTTAATTAATAAATAGATACAAATCGCTTTCCACAACTATTTGTAGATGCCAATGCTTGATCATAAGCTCATCACACTTGATGAAGTAGAGCTCACTATTAAATATTTTCATAACATCATAGCTCCCAGCCATGAATTTTTGTGTGCTTGATCCCATAAGATTTTTAAAAAATCATTGGCTGGTGCCTGGGTATACGGTTTATTCATTTCAGGAGTGAGTCGAAATCTCTTCTGAAAAAAGCCGTGATATCTTTAATAAAACCTGTCATGAACCTGTTTGGTCAAGCTTCCTATTGCCTGAAGCTCAATGTAAAGACAAGTGAAGATATTTCCAAGAACGAGACAAACACATTGGACCCTTTTCTGCCCAAATTAATAAACCTACATGGAGAAGCTGTGTCTGCAATCTCAAAGCACATCATAAAATCAGCAGGGTTAGGCACCTGATTAGTAATGGTTAATATGCCCACATACACAACAATGGCCTCTGTTTTCATTTGAAATCACTCCTGCTGGGAGTTTGAAATTAGAAATTAAGCAGCCTCGGGTATTGGTAGAAAATATTGAAATGGAAACGAGGTTTTGAAGAATTCTGTGCCCTTTTGACTGGAGATCGTGCCTGCATTTTAAAGTGCCACCCTGGGGTCTGGTGCCCAAGAAAGGTTGGTTTCTGTATCTTGGCAAGGCATTGAGAAGGTGAACCATGGACCACTTTGATTACAATGGTGGATAGAATTTAGAGGGCCCTCATCTTTTCTAAGAGCAACCCAGCTTTGTACAAGAGGGAGTGGTGGGTGCATCATTTATCACATAGCAGAAGGCAATTCTCTTATTAATAATCTATATGGGGGGACGCATGTCAAATACTTCATTTGGCAAAAGCGAGCATGTGGGCTGGCTTACCGGTACACTGTGGTAGGTATCCTCTGCTGGATTTTTCTGCTGAAGAGTAACTCTGCTATAACAAGTGCTTGTGCGTGGGTTCTTCAGTGTCGTTTATGCTGATTGAACATTTCAGCACTTTCCTAGAGAGACAAAGATGGAAAGCAGGATAGAAGACGTAGAACGTTAGGAATATGACTTCAGTGTTGTAAGTGGACAAAGAAATGAGGAGTGTCAAGGCTATGGTAGCAGAGATGATAGAACAGAGAGATTGTAAGTGCTGCTGGTTTTGGACAAGAATGATGGGCTTACGATACAACTATCTTTGCTCAGGACAGAGATTGACATGGGATAGGCAAGAGACAAGGTTGTTGGCTGAAAATATACCAGCTTTCCAAATAGATATTGTCTCAAGTTGAAGGAAGTGACTTTGAAACATCTGCAATCCAAAGAAGCTTAGTTGATTTTTTCAACCAACAGAATAGCGCCTGGCAGACTCTTTTGTAGGTCTTTCGCCACAGCGGGATTCAAATGTACTATCATCTTTATAAACTCCACAGTACCTTCAGGTGTGGGATGAGTTCCTGAGAGAATCTAACTAGTTGTCCCTGTGGAGAGGTGAAAGGAGGAGCAATGTTCTTATCAGCAGAGGCTTTGTTCATGTGTGCATTGCTTGCTCTTCCTTGGGGCATTCAGGGTTAAGTGTCAGTAAGCTGACAACTGCTATACAAAGGGATTGAAAGCAGAATGATTTGTTTTGAGTGCTGCTGGGTGGAAGGGAACTATTCATGTAAATATCTTTGTACGGCTTTTTAACATGAATTTATGGCTGAAATAAGAAAGATGATTCCACAACCATTGCTAGGACAGCCAAGTCTAAACCGTCTGATAAAGGCAACCTGGATTGGTGGTCCGAACACCAATAGGACACACACAGAACCACTTGGGGTAACCATGGCCTACTTCAAGGTGAGGGTTGGATACAACTTTAGATTATTAGTACATGAGATTTGGTTATGCTGCCTTTCAATTATGCAGCATAATGGAGGTGGCCTTGCATGATCTCGAACCAGGCAGTATTCTACTCACTCTTTGGGAAGTGGGCCAGCTTCCGAAGTAGCTGCAGCAGAAAAGTCCACAGAGGTGGTCCCGAAGATCTGAAGTTGAAGACCGTGGGGATTCAAGAACTGTGCCCACCTAGCAAAGGGAATCCTGTACTAAGAAAGAGAAGACTGCAGAACCTTGAAGAGACACAGGAGGCTGGAAGAGAGGTGGGCTCACTGGCAATGTGTGCTTGTGGTTGGCACATATCTGTGGACTGCCTTCAGTGGGCACACTGTTTAGGCTTCCTACGAAGCAATGTATGAGTTGCTTGTTGGACTAATGCACCTTTGTTTCCCAGAATTTTAGAGCAATGAGTTATTAACACCAGCAGGAATTAGGGTGCACTGAGGTGAGAAAACAAGAGAAGCCATGATATAGTTGCTTCTAGAGGGAGACGCAAATCCTATTACTGATTACATGAGCGCCAATTCGGATAAGGCAATGCCCTATAATGGGTCCTTTTCTTTTGTTATTTCTTTTATGTTTCCCAAAGAGAAGAGCATACACCATTAATGCATTACATTACAATACAGACAACATAACAGAATACATTTCATTACCAAGAAAAAGAAACGTGGATCTTACTTAAGGGTCAACCACAGAAATAGAGCTGAAGAACGAGAAGAATAAAAGAGAAGAGTGAAAGAGAGAGAGTGAGGAATAGAGGAAAGAGCGATGAACAAGAAGCCCAAGGGCAACTTAAAATAATCCAACCAATCTAATACTGCATGGACAGTACTAATGTGTAGGCCGAACCACATCAGGGGGCCACCGCCCTCCACCAATCTAGTACATACTCCTGCACCGCTTCCCACAGAATACCTTGTCATTCAATGGTAGCCAATAATATCCCTTCAATTAATGACTGGGGCCCGTGCCATATAATGCGTCCAAGGCACATTTTCCTGCATCCATTTCCACTTAGGCATTTTGTGATAGGGAGTTATTTGCCCCTGGCGGGTTTGTTCGTCCGTCACAGGGGTGCAAGGTGTAGCATATGTACATGATGGAGAGCAGATCAGGACTCTAAATAGCAACCTTACGTAGAGTGTGTTTTCAACAGCATTAAGTAGGGCATTATCAGTAACTTGGAGAGACTGTTGTGCATAGTGTTAAGTTACACTGTCTTGTAATGTACTGAGTCTCCTGGAGACTCTCTTTGCGCTCCTGGGAGAGTGAGTTCCAGGAAGAGTTTAAAGAATATGGGGAAAGTCCAAGAGTTCAAATAGAAATGTATTATAAATCAAGATCCTGTTCCTATGAGGCAACACAGGATGAATGTTCCCTTGGCGTATAGGGTGAAACTCAATTAAATGTTATGCGAGTTGAGTGCTAAAGCTTATTACAAGGCATATTTGTGCGGGTCTGTATGAGACAGATGAGTTTGTGGTACCAGAGATCCTTAGATGTTTTAGAGGCTAACTAATCTGTATATTTTATATTTTTTATCTTTACACTTGTCAATGTGATCTTTTGCATTGCTATTGTTAACTTGTTTAGGGGCGGGAGTCACTTGTGTTTTTGGCCCCGGGCTCAGCGGCCATCTTGGGAAACCTACAAAACCCACACATTTCTGAATACTAGACACACGGGGGAGTCCAGCAAGGTATGGCTTGCATGGGTCCCCCAACATTTTCCTACCCAGAATCCCCTGCAAACCTCAAATATAGCTGAAAAAATCACTTTTGTCTCAAATTACTGTGTGAGAAAGTTCTGGAATCTGCGTGGATCCACACATTTCCTTTCACACAGCATTCCTCCAGGTCTCTCGATAAAAATGGTACCTCACTTGCGTGGGTGAGTCAAGTACCCGCTACAGGCAAGGGCCAAAACGTATTGAGGAGACATCAAAATGACCTATCACAAAACAACCTGGTTTTGCAAGGGGAGTCACCTGGGTTTTCGGCTCGGAGTTCGGTGGCCATCTTGGGAAACCTACCAAACCTACACATTTCTGAAAACTAGACACCCGGGGGACTCCAGCAAGGTATGGCTTGCGTGGGTCCCCTAACATTTTCCTACCCAGAATCCCCTTCATACCTCAAATATAGCAAAAAAATCACTTTTGTCTCAAATTTCTGTGTGGGAAAGTTCTGGAATCTGCATGGATCCACAAATTTCCTTTCACACAGCCTTCCCCCAGGTCTCTCAATAAAAATGGTACCTCATTCGCTTGGGTGAGTCAAGTACCCGCTACAGGCAAGGGCCGAAACGTATTGAGGAGACATCAAAATGACCTATCACAAAACAACCTGGTTCAGCGGTCATCTTGGAAAACCTACCAAACCCACACATTTCTGAAAACTAGACACCCGGGGGAGTCCAGCAAGGTATGGCCTGCCTGGGTCCCCCAACATTTTCTTACCCAGAATCCCCTGCAAATGTGTGGGTTTGGTAGATTCCCAAGATGGCCGCCGAGCCCGGGGCCAAAAATCCAGGTGACCCCCTTGCAAAACCAGGTTGTTTTGTGATAGTTAATTTTGATGTCTCCTCAATACGTTTTGGGCCCTTGCCTGTCACGGGTACTTGACCCACCCACGCAAGTGAGGTACTATTTTTACGGAGAGACCTGGGGGAACGCTGGGTGGTAGGAAATTGGTGGATCCACGCAGATTCCAGAACTTTCACACACAGATATTTGAGAAAAAAGTGATTTTTTAGCTAAATTTGAGGTTTACAGGGGATTCTGGGTAGGAAAACGTTGGGGGATCCATGCAAGCCATAGCTTGCTGGACACCCTCAGGTGTCTAGTTTTCAAAAATGTATAGATTTCCCTTGGTGCCGGAAGAGCTAGGGTTCAAAATCTACAGTTAGGCACTTTGCAAAAAAAGGGTCAGTTTTCCCTGTGAAAATGTGGTGTGTCCGCATTGTGTTTTGGGCCGTTTCCTGTCACGGCCACTAGGCCTACCCACACAAGTGAGGTACCATTTTTCTCTGAAAACTTTGGGGAATGCCGGGTGAGTGGAATTTTGTTGATCCACGCAGAATCCAGATCTTTCCACCACAGAAATGTGAGGAAAATGTGTGTTTTTATTTTTACAAAGTTTGAGGTTTGCAAGAGATTCTGGGTAACAGAACCTGGTGAGACCCAGTCAAGTCACCCCATCCTGGATTCCCCTAGGTCTCTAGTTTTGAAATATGTATAGGTTTGCTAAGTTTCCCTAGGTGCCGGCAGAGCTAGGGTTCAAAATCTACAGCTAGGCACTTTGCAAAAAAAGGTCATTTTTCACTGTAAAAATAAAGTGTGTCTACGTTGCGTTTTGAGCCGTTTCCCGTCGCGGGCACGAGGCCTACCCTCACAAGTGAGGTACCATTTTTATCGGGAGACTTAGGGTAACACAGAATTGTAGAGCAACCTTTATAACCTTTTGACTTTTTGATGCATTTCTGCCTTCCAAATGAAAGGCAATGTGTAAAAAAAGAAGTCACTTTGACAAATGTCCTATAATTCTCGTGCTAGTATGGGTGCTCACAATTTAGGAAATGTGCAAATATCTACTGTTTCTAAACTCTATATTTTGTTTCAATTTCAGAAATACATAGGTGTCTTTCATACTGATTTTTCCCTGTATATATTTTCCTAAATCAATTGCTATATATCCGGTACATAATAAAAAAACATTGCAAGACGCCGTTCAGTTATTGCCTCTGCGTTCATCCGGTTCTTTGTGAACCTACAAGTCCTATATATCCCCACAACCAGCAAGGTCCAGCGGATGTAACTGTATATTGCTTTCAAACAGATGTCATAATTGGAAGAAGTTACAGGTGAAAACGTTGGCACAAATGGCCATTTTTGTAAACTCATTTTCAATTTTTTCTATATTCAACTGTTAGTTTCTATAAAGAAACCTTGAAGGATCTACACAAATGACCCATTGCTGAATTCAGAACTTTGTCTACTTTCCTAAAATATATAGTTTTCCAGGATTCATTAATGCTTTTATACCCATTTCTACCATTAACTGGAAGAAGGTTGAAAGCGCACAAAAAAGCAAAAATAAGCTATGTCCCAGTAAAATGCCAAAACTGTGTAAAAAATGTTGGTTTTTGGACAAAAGTTTCAGTCCCTAAAAGCTGGATAAATGGTGATTTCAGCCCCACAAACCCTTTGTTCATACCATTTGCAGGGAAAAAAACAGATGCTTTCATTTGCAGCACTTTTTCCCCATTTTTCCACAAAAAAAACACAATTTTGCTGTATTTTGGATAATTTCTGGGTCCCCTCTAGGGGAATCCAAAAACCCTGGCTACCTTTAGAATTCCCATGATGTTGGAAGAAAAGGACGCAAATTTGGCGTGGATACCTTATGTGGTCAAAAAGTTACAGGGTCCTACGCGCAAACTACCCCATATAGCCAAAAAAAGGCTTAGCACAGGGGGGGGAAAGGCCTAGCAGCGAAGGGGTTAAAAGGACTGCAGAGTTCCTTGTATATCCAACAGTTTTCAGGCAACAATAAAAGTGTCAAGATAACTCTGGTGATTAACGTACCTGCTGGAGAGAGATCAAAGTTTTGTCTACTGGCAGTTTTGACTCATCTAAGGTAGCGCAGAGTTGTCATATGCCTGCTGCAAAAAGCGTGTACTATGCTGGCCACAGAAAAGGATTTTATGTGCATAGCCCAGTGGGTTATTGCTTTTGTCACGGAGAACCTTTGGTTAAAGTGCAGTTCATAAGTTACAATCGCAATCTAAGTTAGAAAGTTATGTTTTTTTTGTCCCAGTCTTCCATTATCCTCATTTTGCTAAAAATGGGTTGTTTGGGTAGAAATAAATTCTTGTTTAGTAAAGTCAACCCTGAGCTCTGTGTTACGTTCTGAATCCCGAATGTGTGCTTCGCCAGGACAAGTACTGTAGTCTCCGTTGTCTTATGTAACTTTTTTTATACATGATTTACACACGTATGATTCATTGTCTCTGTATAAGTTTGTGATGTAAAATGCTCTGACACTCTATACTTGTATGTGAGGTGCTATTAAACAAATGAAATACATGAGAGGGGCTATGAAGAGATGTGAGACACTGTTGGGGGGTGATAGTGTGGGAATCATTCATTGAAGAGCCCCAATAAAGAATGCCGTATCCTGGTTCAGTGTAAAGTCATACATTACTATGCTTTAAAAATGAATACAATTTAATAAATAATGACAAATGTGTTGTAGAATGCACCATGTCTGTCCAAATTTTCTTGAGAGGGGGGGGGGTTAATTCCCGCAAGCCCCCTGCAGTGGTCAGGTTTGCTCGCTGCGCTCCACCGCTGTATGGAGGGCTGGTCTGCCAAAAATTGCCAGGGCTGCTTTGGGTTCGCAGCCCGGCCCATATTCGAATGAACTGTCGGTTCTAAAACTCCGTTGGAAGTTGCTCGGATGAGGAATACAAGATAAAGATAATGTGTCCAGAGGAAGGGAGGTACGGGCTCTTAGAAAAAGGCTACTGTGCACCCCTTCTCTCAGGGATGGTCTGGTTTGCTCCACAAGCACGTTTCTGTAGCAAGCTCATTTCCAGTAAAACTAGTTTGAAGCTCATACCAAGAATGCCATACATAAAACACAAAGCTCGGATTACATCTGTGTTTAAAAGCAGCCTGTATACTTGTCCACTTCATGCAAATGAGGGTTCCTCGACCCTGTGTCCACCAATCCCAGCTTCACGCAACGCCCACGAGGGCCAGGTCGCCACACTGCTTAACACTTGCGCATACATGCAGAAGTTTAGAAGAGGAAAGTAGAGATAAAAAAAAAGAATCGAGAGAATGTATTTCTTCTATTGAAGCAGAGGCAATGTGAGGCGGGAGACAGCCAAAATAAAGCCATTTGTGGCTTTAAAAAACGTGAGTCTCCCCTCTGAAGCAGGTCTGTGTTGACATGTGTGCTTGCGTCTCACACTGTCCACCAGAGCTAGCTTTCGTCACACTGCCCAATACTTGCTCATACTGCTCACCAGACCAACTTCTAATGCTGCCCTTCGGTGAGAGTGCCTCACGCTGCTCAGTGCCCCTCACACTACTTACTAGTAGCCCATCTACCTGCCCCCAGTGCAAGCCAATAACCCCCTCGGCACTTCACAGCAACCTCCTCCCGTCATCCAGTGCCTATCACTGCCCACCAGTATCAGTCTCTCCACTGCCCACCAGTGTCGGTCTCTTCCTCTGTCCATCGAAGACACCCTTTCACACAGCCCCCTAGTGCCTGGTTCTCCCACTACCAACCAGTGCACATCAAACCAGTTCAAGCAGAGAATTCAAACTCCGTGCCCATACAGTCCCTGGACTCTCTACTGTGGCTGTTAATGGGACAGCAGGTTATGTGATGTGATGTGATTTGTGAGGGGGAAAGCATGTAATAACTAAAAGACAGTTAAAGAGTAACAAAACCTGATAACCCAGTAGCCTGTCAAAGACCTACCTGGATGTCTCTCCCAGATGTCTCCAGGTGCGAACCCTTGACAGTCTCTTGAGGGCGACTTAGGGTGTGTGAGCAGCGTCTCCCGAATTCGAACGAAGTTTTCTCTGCCTGTCTCACCGTCTTGCAGTCGCACCGGTTGCCTGAAGCCCCAGGCTCAATCTATGCAGTGAAAAATCAGGAAGTACGTGGGCCCCTCCCATGCTGCACCACCACGAAAGGGCAGCGTTCTGCCTTTGTTGACCATTTCGTTACGTTAGGAAACGTGCGCTGGCATCTGTTCTTTGAGCGATGTAAAGTACAACACAGATGCTTGTGTTGTGCGTAAATGCGTGCTTATTTTGCGCCAGTGGTTGCAGGCGGTGGACAGAGGCACTCATATTTTTTGAACCGGAATTTATTTTTAATTATCGGACTGACACAAAGCAAGAGAAAGGGGACAAAAGGGACAATTAAAAATTACGAGAAGGATAGGAACTAGTGAAAAGGCAGAGAAGGGCATGTGTAGCATCTTTCCCAGCCCCAGGCCCATGCAATGAAATATGCTCTGGATTGTATGTCTTTATTCCTTAGCATACAATCAATTCTGCACTCTCTTTATGTCATAACCTTTAATAACCACACCTTAACACCTCCCAGCAAGTTGCGTAATTCCTTTTTGAGTTTGCTCAGAACTGCCAAAAGGTCCCAGCGCACATAGTCTTACGACACTACGACACTACATCTCCCCCCTTGTTAAATAAAAATTACAAATAATAATCACATCATATTTCTTCATTAAGGGGTCAAGGAGCTTGCCCTAGTCGGCCAGATCGAGTGGTATGAGATGCCCCCTGACTGTGCATCAATCGCACAGGTTCTGATGCTTGATCTGGACTGTCAGGTGGGGTCACATCATTCATGTTTGCAGCAGCTGACGACTTTTGAAGTAGGTGCTTAAAGGGTGATGAGTCCTGTGTGACGGACTTTCCAAGGCAATGAGCCTTCACCCTATGCCCTTTGCACATCACAACCCTCAGTTGATCGACAAAAGAAATGTCTGTTTTCCACTTTTGTTTCTGCTTGACCAGGACCCAGGCACCTTCATCCAAGGCTGTTCCCTGAGCTCATCGACGATGATCAGCATAAGTTATCATCTGGCACTTCCAAGAAGTGACCATGACACGAACCTTATCAGCATTCAAGGATCGGTCTACTGCCAATGTGGCAGTTTGGATCCGATGGCTCTCCCGTATAGTAAGGTGGTAGGATTCTCACCAGTTGTGGAGTGAGGAGTTGAAAAGTAGGTATTAAGACTTGATGCAGGGCCTGGTTTAACTTGATTCCTCCATAGATGCATGTTGAATTGCCTGTTTGAGGGTACCCATGAATTGTTCCACCACACAATTAGCTTTGGGCCACAGAGGTGTGCTCTTTTGATGCTTGACATTTAGTGTGCCCAGAAGTTCCTTGAATTCTTGGCTTTTGAACAGCAGACAATTGTCAGGTTTGAGAATGTCCGGAAAACCACACACTGCAAAGATGTCATCCAGCCACGGGATGACCTTGCCATGGGTAGTTGACGATAACCCCTCTACTAAAGGAAAATGGGAATGTTCGTCAACGACTACCATGAGATGATGTCTGTTTTCTAAAGGTCCAAAGAAATCAACTGCAATTCTTACCTAAGAATGTACCAGAAGGTCAGACATTGTCAACGGTGCTGTGTCACATTCGGAAAAGGCAGTTACAAAGATGGCACTCATTTAATTTCCTCTCCACTGGCTCATCTAGGTGTGGGTACCACACTCTGTCTAATAGGGCTCTTCTGGTGGCTACAATTCCACAATTTCCTTCATGAGCTAGTTCAATGACTTGCTGTCTTAGGCTCTCAGGAAAGTCGATTTGCAAGCCTCTCAATACAACACCTTCCTTGGTAATTGATAGTTCATCCAGTACAATGAAAAAAAAAATCAACTTCGCCATCAAAAGGCCGAGCATGTTTCTTCCACAATTGAGTTGAAATTATATCCTTGAGGATAAGCATTTTTTTATCAGCAATGATCTGGTCAATGGATAGGGCTGCTGGCATGCTGGGCCTCACAATGTTAATGTTAAAGCATGGGGGCATCCCAGCGCTAAGATGAACACCGAGTGAGACGACAGAGGAGAATGAAGTTATTGTACTCCTCAGCTGTTTTGGATGTTGAACTGTGCCACTGTGATGTTATTCATAACAAGTAATTAGCAGGGTTCTGATCTCTACCCAGCTTGTGTACAATAGCATAGTCATATACTTGCAGCTGCAACCCTAACCTCTGAATACGAGGTGGCATCATGGCTTTCGGGGTTCCAAAAATAGTAAACAGCACTTGGTCATCTGTAATGATAGTGAAATGTTTCCACATGAAAATGTTCACAGACCCACACTACAGCCAGACTCTCCTTCAGCTGAAATAGGCATTTTCTGTGTAAGACAGGCTTCGACTGACATAGTCCACAATGTGTCACTGAGCATTTGGATGACCATTTTGTTGAGAAAGGATTGCCCCCAGCCCCACTGGGATCAAAATAGGCTATTTCAGTTGCATTTCCAATCGCATGTTTTATGCTTTTTTAAGCTTTGATTACATTCAGCAGACCACTGGAAAGGGATATTTTGTGGGGGGGCAGGTAGCTAACAGTGCTCACACTTTATCTGGGTCAAGAGTCATTCCCACATTAGAGAAAAAGCACCCAAAGAATTTAAGTTTGGTCTTGTGAAAATCACACTTTGCTGCATTTAGAGTGAGTCCGGCATCAAAAAGTAACCGGCCTACTTGTCATGATCCTTTTACATTGTCCCAAATACTGGTATGTCATCACTTTAATTAAAAGCATGTGTAACTTCGACAGCGGTTTGGGTATGTCCCACATGTATCTGTATTACTTGTCCTGTAACCTCCTTGTGATTTACGACTGGTTCAACGGGGGCTAGTCAAATCCATCCCACCTCTTAACTTGGCTTTACTCACCTGCAGGGTATTCTTTACAGCTCAACAATTCCCACCTCCATGCCTCTGGTGAAACAGGTGGTGTTGCTGACCTGGAGAACGGCACTGCATCATGTGGAGTGGGAGGGCAGACTTACCCAACACACCCCTCTGCGGTGGGGCACATGGATGTGGGAGTTGGCTATGCAGGTTGGATTTTGACCTGGGACCTCATTGGAATCTCGCAATTAGGAAACGTCTGATCGGGTACACACATAGAGTCATTCTCGGACCTCCAACAATGATATGCACTGGCCCATTCTCAATTCTACTCTCATCTCCAGATTAATCACGCTCTATGCGTGCATGTTCACGCCGATGAAACCCTCCCTGAATTTAGCCCTCTCGAGGCCAAGCTTCTTATGGGTGACATTGGCCATGGAGGCTTTTCTCAAATTGGTACGCTTGATTGCCTCAAATCTCAGTTGCCCTTCGATGACTAGGACTGGCCGAGATGACCTAATAGCCCCCCACATACTTACAATCTCCTCCAGACTATGACTAGTGCAGACATACTACCTTTATTCTGCGTATCACCCCCCCACCTGCTTACACAGAGCAGGCCTTTGCTCTCAGGCTGCTTGTCCGCGCTGTGAGGTTGATCTGGCTGACTTCCATCATATGGTGTGGACATGCCCAAAGATACATCACTATTGGTCTGCATTGTCTGATGTTTTGAGATGGGAGGTCCATCTTTCCCCCTCCTGATTCTTCTTGGGGTACTGGAGGGCATTGATGGCACACATTCTGAGAAGGCATTCCTTGGCACAGACCAACTAATTGCAAAGTGCGACTTAGCCACAAGGTGGTCAAGTTCTATCCCTCCCTTCCTCGCTCAATGGAGGCGGGGTGTGAACTGGTGCTCTCAGTGGGAGCGGGTGGTCATCGAATCACAGGGTTGCCCCCAAAAACACAGATGGATGTGGGGAAGGGCTGGGTCATCTATTGTAATTCAACTGTTGCTTGGTGCTCTGAATCCGTGTGCGCAATGTCCGCTTATACATATAATTGTACTGTCATTCCCTGTGCTTATGGAGTGTTTATTCACAATGCGTTATTCAAATGCCGTACTAGCTTGTTTCCGCATAGCAAACTCCCTTGGCTTTAAAAATTCAATAAAGTTTGTTTATAAAAAAAAAGCATATGTGACAGGTTGAATTATTCGACATATGACATCCTGAAATATTTTTGCAGTTGAAGATACTCCAAAACTCTACTTTTTGCATCTGAAGAAACCAACGTGTGCTGAAAAAGTAGTGATGTACCTGGATTTTTCTCCCAACTCGAGTTGATGGTGCCCCTTGTTCAGGTGAAGACGGGAGAAGACTTTGACACAGTTCAGTTGCATGATTATGTCGGGTAAGTGTGGACCAGGATGTCTTTCTCTCTCGATTGCTCAGATGGCCTGGCGCATATCAACACGGATGCGCACTGCACCTCCACTGTCCTTTTTTGGCACCACCACTATGTGCGAAACCCATGGCGTTGGACCGGTGAAGCGCTCAATGATGTCATGAGTCAACAGCGTTTCTAGTTCTTTCACAAAAGCTTTTTGCAAGGTGAAAGTGACTCTATGGTGCCTGCTGAGTATCAGGGTGCACATCCTCGTTGATGTGAAGACAGTCACTGTCTTGAACCTGTCTAGGCTAAGAAAGAACGATGGAAACTGACTCATTACTTCAGACTGAGTGTGGAGATTGTAATTGTGAGATTTCAGTCAGCAGTAGTGGCAAAACTGAGTAGGCATTTATTGGACGAGGCTCCTTGAAGAACGTGAATTTTCGCTTGTACTGTTACTGTTTTGTGTGTCATTGTATCTATAAATTATCCTTTTTCTTTGCAATGGTTTAATAGCAGCCCAAGTGTATACTTTCATGTTCGACAGGTTGAGGCGTGGCTGTTGAACTTTGAGGCGTAGCACAGGGGACAAGCTGTTGAACATTTCGACCAGCATTATGTTAATCGATGTACCACTGTCAATTATAAAGGTAATGGGGCAACTGTTGACTTTTAATGTTCTTGTGGCTCTATTCAAATGAATTTTGCTGTTTCGTGTGGTGGTTCACCTTCATCTTTTGTTCTTCTTTGCAAGTTGTCAAGCCTACAATTGTTGTCGTTCTCTGGTCGATTCCATCATCGCACATCCATTTTCTTCACTGGCACTCGACAACAATGTTGACGAGCCTTTATAGGATGAACTGGACAACGAACAACTTTTTCTAATTTCTACTTGTCGTAACTGATAGTGCTTTGCGGGCATGGCTAGAACGCTTCTGGAACCTTCTGGCATTCATTTTCTCTTCTCGCAGTGACATAGTTCGCTTTTTCTTTTGCTTTGCAGACCATCATGACATGGTTTTCTTTACCACAACTTTTGAACATTTGTCCTGTGGCTGGACATCTGCCTCCATGGGGAAATTAAAACTCCTATCATAAACACAGCTTTCTTCTTTGTAGGCATCGACTTGCATGCATCTACCTTGTACTTGTTTTTCATGACCAACGCCAATTAATTTTTCGATATTCTAACTTCTATATCAGCAGCTTGTAAATCTGGTCTTTCCTCCGCTCTTGCAGCCATTAGTAATTTCTCTAGAGTTATCGTCTCTCTCAACATGCATTGAAGTAGGATGCACCCTTTGAGACTGAGGATTTTATTTGCTCCTAGTTAAGGGAACCCTGACCCAGCGATGCTGCACAAATGGGTAGATAGCAATAGTGAAATTTCAAAGCGGATGCTTGGAAAACTGATAAAGTATACTGCTAAAGGAAGTAAAACAATTTTGGACGAAATCGAATTTTTCTTAATAGAAATTAATAAAGACAAAGATCAAGAAATAGAGGGAAAATTCATGGCAGAAATGAAGGATAGACTAAAGAAACTGGAAGACTATCAAACTGAAGAAAGCACAAAAAATGAAACACGATAAGACAGCCTACGACCAAGGCCAGATCTATACATTTGCAGAAAACATTCATAACTTACGCAGACAGAAACTGTCAGAAGCAAACAGAAACAGTCAGGAGGTCATGCAAACAGAACAAAATAGCGAGCTGAGTTCTGAAATTGACACTCATGTTGAAGAGGGAGCATTGGAGAACTAACAACAGAGGTCCCATTCGTGGTAGATGGTTGCATTTTTTATGCCTGGAAAGACGTTTCAATCTATGCCAAAGAGATCAACAACAGAATTTAAAGCTGCAGCGAGGAAGAGGAGGGAAAAAGGCGGCATGGAGATGGAAAGGAAAAATGAGCAGTGGAAAAGCAAATGAAATGGAAAGGCAAACAATAGTTAAAGGCAATAATTCCATTGTAAATTTAACTAATGTGACATTAACGCATGAGGAAGACAAGATTTTAACTTTGGGACCATCATTCTTCACGGAACAAAATAAGAACTATACACAAACAAGGATAGACCTTTTTAAGTTCATAGGCTGCACAAAACTAAAAAGTTAGTCATTATGCAACCCAAATCAAAAGAAACAAGCATTTGCATTGCAATAGGTCTTGCATTTACGCGAGTTTAAGCAATTGGCATTATAAATGACAATGCCTTTTATTTATGTTTTAAAAACCAAAACATAAATAAAAGGCATTGTCATTTACAATAAATGAGAGACCTATTGCATTGCAAAGGCTTGTTTCAGATTTCATTACCTTAAAATCTCTTCTATGGAGCCCTTGAGTTTCCAAGTTCAATTTGCGAGCAATCTATCAATTGCAGCTTTTTTTTTTGTAAAACAGGATTTGTAATCCTGTTTATAACATGAAAAGACAGGCCTCCAAGTCTCAGAAAGCCAAAAAACCTGGACTGGAAGAGCTGCTCATGAATGGATATAGGAAACCTGAGACAGTTAAAAGCGTAGGGCAAAATACAGTGGAATGACTCACCATAACCTTTCCACTTCCAGGTTGAAACTTCGAAGACGATATCTCGTAAATGATACACGTAACGAAAGGAGAAATTCGTGCCTCGAGTCGAGCACCTGACGTAAACCACAATTAAGAAATAACAACTTAGTGACAGACACAGATCCACGTTATGAATGTCTTGAAGCAGGAGGTACGCATAAACACGACAGTACGACACACATGACACATGCTTCCCTGTGCGTGCCTTGCTATGCTGACACACGTGAACAGGAAGTGTGGCCGCCGGCAATGCAGAATTCTATGAGGCAGGCACAACGGCACCCGCTACAACACTACGCAACCAGTAAAACAAAGAAAGGATGCGGCCCTGCCAGATCTACGTGGAGTGTGAGCAGGCTAGGAGTCAGACATGACAAAAACAATTGAAGATGTCACGTGACGTGCTACTATTAGCATTATTTGTTTATGACTTCGGTCCATGCTCGCGCTATAGAATGCGGCCAATAAATAAATAGAATTCAGGCTGCGACAAATAAAACCCTTGAACCATCAAAGAGAGAAGCGCGTGATCTGGATCCCCATGTACGCCGCTCTCCTGCACACGTTTAGTTTAAATGATCGGTTTTAATGTTATTTTTTTTTTACACTGATGGCATTGCATAATCCCCTTCCTGAGCGGGTCGGTTTATAAATGAAAGAGACTTGAACGTATAGGGCACATATTTGGATGCAAGGCTGTGACAATAGCAGAACAAGACTAAGATGGTTTTAAGCCTCTGCACTTCCACGCGTTCACCATCAAAGCAGATTTCTGCAGTTCCTGGAAGCGAATATGGTTTGTTCATTTACTGAATGTGGTCCAGCTAGCATGGTGCTGGTTATTGGTATAAAAACATTGTCCTGATTACTCAGGGTTATCTTCAATATTTTTAGTTCTGGCCTTGCTCCTTTTTCCAAAATAAAATTCTTTCAAGAATTAAAAATGAACAATCCCGCGAGTGGTGCGCGCGCGCCACAGCGAGACGTGCTTTCAATTCTCGCACCCATGTCTCTGGCACGATAATTGAAACCACATGACCTATTGGTGTCTATTACATGCACCAAGCACGTAATAGACACCAATAGGCCGTGGGCGGAGCAACGCCCGTCTTTGGCCAATCGCGTGCAGTCTTTTATAAAAAGACGCACGCAGAGGCCAATGGGGTAGCACAAAAGGAATCGCACACGCACACGCACAAGCGTGTGCGATTCCAGGGTCCATTTCTGAACCCCGGACAAAAGGACTCTCGCCTGCGCGAGCACTGCTGCGCAGTGCAACGCAGGTCGCGAGACCTAAAAACCAAGCAGAGCAGTGAGTGTCAACATCAGCTAAAGGTAGTTGATGTGCAATTGATGAAAGAACTGCAAGAACTAGAGAATGAACAATTGGCATTCATGACACTTTGATAGAGGGTGATGTAGTGGCACATCAAGGATTAGATGTATATGGATATGTGGCATCAGATTTCAGATCTCATGAAAATGTATCCCCATAATGGCGAAAGATGCTCTTGACATCTTTAATAAACGAATCATACAAGATCTAAAGAACCGATATGTTGTTACAGAGAAAAGTTTAAAGGTTAACAACGCACAACCATAGAAATATAATGAACTGTTGGTTAAATTAGGTAACGAAACATACTGGTCGATTGAAAATTCTGAAACGGGGCAGAAATCTAGTTCTGCGGCAAATGGATAAATCTGTGGATGAAGCATACAAACAACTGAATAATGATTTGTGTTATGAAAGAGTTCTAAGCACTGTACTAAAAAATGATGAGAATGCAATACAACCATGAGTTATTTGACTACCGTGATCAAGGTCTCATAAGTCATGAAGAGTACCAATTTCTTTGCAATGATTTCCCCAGAATACCTATCTCTAAAATTGATAAGGATAAGGTTAATCCACCAGACCTATAATCTCCGTATTGGGAAGTGATTGTGAAAACACTTCTAAATTTGTTGACCATTTTTTTAGGGATGTTGTGATTAATTTAGACCTCATATATAAAGGACACAGGAGCTTTCTTTAAAAAGATTTTTGATATTCCCTGGGAGGATGGATACATAATGATGACTATAGATGTGACAACGCTGTGTACCAGCATCCAGAATGAGGATGGTTTGAGAGCGGTAGAATGTTTCCTTGTTACCAGACCACTGAATTCATGGAAACACACCAGAATGTTATTCGTTATCATTAAGAGGTGCCTAGAGACCAACTATTTTCTCTTTAACAATGAGCTGTTCCATCAGATTAGAGGCACAGCTATGGCACCTGCTTCAGCCCAGCTATGCTAATTTGCATATGGGCTGGTGGGAGAAGCAGCTGCTTGATAATTAATTCCAACTAGAATGGTCGCATGTATGGTGTTTTGTTGTCGATTTAATGACAACATTTTTGTTAATATGGAGAGGTACCACTGATAGGGCCTGGCTGTTTGCAGAGAGAATAAATACAAATGTCCTGCACCTACATTTCACAAGTACAGTTAGTGGCAAAGAGGTTAACTTCCTGGGCCTAACTTTATGGCAAACAGGAGTCCAAGTTATTCAGGAAACCAACAGAAGGAACCACTCTGCTACACGTGACTGGTTTTCATTCACAAAATCTAGTGATGAGTATACCGTATGGAGAGAGTCTAAGGAGGGGAATTGTAGTGAAAAGCAAGAAGAAGAGAAGGTTTTAATAGAAATGACTCAAAGATTTCAGAAGAGAGGGCATTACCATACCAACATAGAGGGGGCCAAAAAGAAAGCAAGGGCAAAGTCTAGGGAACAACTAGTATTTGAGGAAGAAAAAGAAAGCCCAGAAATCTACTCAATTTTGATTTATTACTACTTTTAGTAAACAGGAAGGAGTAATCCGCAAGATAGTTAAAAAGTATGCCATTTAATGAAAAATGATCCAGTAATTGGCAAAGAAGCCCCTAGAAGACCAGGTTTAACATTCGGGAGGGCAAAATTAATGAGAGACGCTCTAACTAAAATCAGCCCTGAGTGTAGGCAAAACAATAACTGGTTTGGGAACACGAAAGGCTTCAAAAAGTGTAATAAGTGCAAAGCATGCCAGTATGGACAAATAAATGAGAATATGTATCACCCTTACACAGGAAGGCTAAGAAGATAAAAGGTTTTTACCATTGTAAAACGAACCATGCAGTATATGTTTTATATTGCCCTTGTAAACCTATGTACGCAGGAAGTACCATGCCACCCGTACATAAAATAATTATACATCATATGAGGGCAATATTGAACAGAGACAGAACATACCTAGTAGCATGCCGTTTTGAAGAGAGACAGAGTAGTGAAGTGAAAGGAATGCAGTATTTTGTGATTGACACTGTGCCAAAAAGTAATAGAGGAGGTAACAGGGAGAAGAGTTTGAGGCAGTTGGAATCTAAATATAGGATAGAATTTAATACAAAAAGCCCCTGGGGATTAAACTGTGAAGAGAAGTTCCATTCTCACATGTAGACCATCTTTTAGATTACTATTTCGTTCAAATATTGAGAGGCAATTGAAAAGTTTTTAAGCTGTTTTTATTGGAGCACAACAGCACTTTGGTTCGCACTATTCACTTTTACGGAATAATGCAATAGGAAGCCTCTGAAATAATCAAATGTGGGAGGAAATAAATGATGTATTAAAGGTAATGCACTGATACAAATACTGATGAAGCATTTGCAGTATAAAGTTATTCCCACTTGGACTAAATTACAGTCATGCAAAATTGATGGGAGAATGCTTAGCATGCGCACAATCAAAATAATTCATAACTAAAACATATTGTTTCACTCTGTTTTATTTTCTTATGTAACTGCGCAATACTGTTAAGATTGAAAGATGGTACACCCCCCCTGCTTTTGGTTTGGTCTTGCTCCATTGGTAAGAATGTGAAAGATAAAGAAAGTGACAATATCGAACAACGAGGTACATCGTTTAGCCCACTGGGGCCTAATTACGGCCTGATATCATTTTAAAAGGCATTTTTGCATATTTGCACAACAGAAATAATGCTCAATTAGGCAAGATTGTAATTTGAAACATTTTATTCTGTTATTTAATTGTATTGTATTTTATTGTACAGAAATACTTCCATTGAAAAATGTAATGCTATATGTGCATTTGATTTGATTGCTGACTTAGAACAAAAACAACAAAGAGGGCGACGAGTAATGCAGTCTGTCTTCCCTGCTCCCAAAAACTATTTTGTGTGCACCTTTAAATTATGTAAGCAATATGGCGCCTCTGATTATGGTCAAGGCTGCAGGGCAGCCGATACACATCAGCTGTAGCACAAGAGCACTTTAATAAAACAGCTAATAAGCAACATCTTTTGGTGTCAGTGATCCTTGGTACGAGAGTTCACTGTCAAAACAGGTACCAAGACTCAATAAACCTGCACACTTTGCTGTGTCTCTCTGAGTGTGAGCTCCGCCCGCACAGCGCACCACCCTCTAACGGGCCTAGGGATCCGGAAGGAACAAGTTTGTAAAAATAAATACATATATATATATATATATACCACCGTGTCCTTTGAAGAAACCGGACACCGACACTGCTGACTCAGGTTACTTCTCCAAGTATATTTATTTAACATGCTGTGCTGTTGTTTCTCGTTTGGGCAGGATCCCCTGCCTTGCTCACAAAAAGAGCTCAAACAATCTCCTTCCTTCATAGGGAGTGCTGGGTCACATGATGTCATGGACAGTAGACTGGGAAAACGTAATATGTATTAATTCATAGATTTAACAATTAAATAACATTACTATTTCTTTTCAAGCATTTTAAATGTTAATTTTTTTTATATTTTTCTAATGTTGCTTTTTGCTTTTTTTTATATTCAATCTTTTGTTTTTATCAGTTGCTCATGTGATGACAATAGAACCACTAGCACTGCATTTGTTCAATGGGTACATGGTTATATCCATTATGCATCAAAACTTAATGCTTAATTGTCCAGTCAGTCTATATTTATTGCCATTGACCATTGCTGCCTCCGTTATTTCTTTTCACAAGTGTGTAATTCATAAAGTCTGGCATCTGCCATCTAAGTTATAGACCGAAAATAGATGTTCAAAGTGGACAAGAGTGTTCTCACTCAATCAGTGGAAACACCGTGACACTCAGTAAATTTCATGACTGCCCCACATTATCAATAGTGCTTCACAGGATAAAGTGTAAGTACATACATATCCAAAAGCATTTATCTCATCTAACGTACAATTGTGGCAAGTAATGATGCTGTAAAGTGCCAATGCAAAAAAGTATTACTTAACGGTTATGGGTTTATCCAATACCCGAGGGCCCATGACATAAAGTGCTAATGCGTCAATGTCACTAAAGTGCTAAGATTATAATTCTCATTTCAAAAGTTAGTTGATCTTCTGCTTGGAGTGACCCTCATTTACTAGATGTACATGCCATCATCTGAAAAACCCCGAACCGTTGTAAAAAATAAATAAAGCGCTAGGTGCAAAGATTGTAAATACCCATCAATCAGAGAGTGCAAAATACGCTGTAAACAAATACACTGTAAACTATTTACCTCATGCCTACTCAATGTTATAACATTTTTAAAATTGTATCGACATTCCAAAAATTTGCAAACATTTATCAAGTGCAACACTCTAAAAGTTCATTTCATAATGGCAACAAGGGCTGTGATAGTGTACATTATACCAACTAATTATATACTCTGATATAAAATCTCTCACCAATTCCATTGCATTTAAATCAGACTCACTCTTTTCTTTTTTCCTTCTTATATACATGAGCAACTGATTTGAACTTTTGTTAACATCTCCCTGACAGCGTGACTGCAAGTTGGCAGGGAAAAAACCTATTATCACACCTCCCACCAATGGACATGCAAATCTTCGTCTGAATTAAGACCTTGGGGGATCTTGGTGTCTAACAACAGTATATGTCTTGATTCCAGCTGCCTAAGTTTCTTCTCCCTTTTGTCCCCTCCTCTTTTTCTCAGGACTGAGTCAATCACGAAGTAGCGAAGTTTTTTGGGATCACCCCCATGCATTTCATTAATGTGCCTGGCTGGAGGGTAAGTCTTGTCCTTGTTTTTTACAGCCCTGAGGTGCTAAAGGGTCCCGAAATCGACCATGTGGATTGTGCTACCCACATACATTTTGGGGAACGAACACTGAAGAGCATAAACCACATGGTCACTCTTACAACTAAAAAAGCTAGGTATTTTCCATTTTTTTTAGCAATGGCGAATTGATCTCTTTCATGTTTATGCCATGTTGACAAGCCTTACATTTTAGACATATATTAAAACCTGGGCTCGCCTTGAGCCATTCTTCTATTTCCGTCACCTCAGGGCTATTGACCACCAACTGTTTCCTCATGGACTTGGCTCTTCTGAATGCTAAAAGCGACCTATGGGAGACAGAACCCCCTATCATGGGGTCATTCCTCACTAATTGCCAATGCCTATTCAGGTAATCTCTCACCTTGTCCTGATAGGCATTGTAACCCGTGATCAATCTGATTGCGTCTTTCTTTTTAGCTGCCTGCCTGGTCACATCATTAGGGAATAGAAGTGACTCCCAGGAGATCCCATCTACTTTACTGAGGTCCTGTGTTAGCACCTGCTGACTATAGCCTCTTTCGCTAAACATCTAAACCTCTGTGACAATTCCTCCTGTGCTTCTCGAAGGGAAGATGGTTCGCTGCAGTTTCTTTTCATGCGCAGGTGCCCTGCATAAGGTATACTGAATTTGAGTTTAGATAGGTGAAAGGTATCTAAGTGCAACAATGAACTACCAGATGTTGGCTTCCTGTGTGTACATGTGTGTACGCTGTTGTTTTTTATGAATACTTTCAGATCCAAAAACACACCACAGACTCGCTAATTGTACTGGTAAAACATAGGTTCAAGGAATTTTCATTTAACGCAGAAATGAAGCCATTAGCCTTCTCCCGTGAGCCCCTCCACAGTATAAACAAATCGTCAATATATCGGGACCAGATTACAATATTTTCCTTAAATTCAGTCGCAAATTCCACCCTGAGCACCTGCTCCTCCCACCAGCCCTTGTGAAGATTCACATAGCTGGGGCGAAGCAGGTGCCCATGGCCGTACCCCTTAACTGCCTGTAAGTGTCCTTTCTGAAGAAGAAAAAAGTATTTTCATAGCCAACAGCATTTCTGAATGCTGGTAATATTCGATGGGTCTTGTGTTGAGGAAGTGTCTAAGAGCTGCTAGGCCATCCTCATCAATCAATCAATCAATCATAGCATTTGTATAGCGCGCTACTCACCCGGAAGGGTCTCAAGGCGCTTGTATACAGTGATGCTATGTCAAGTGTAATCAAAAAGCATGCATCATTCCAGGTCATGTCGTGTACTCCCCTCAAAAAATCTCTAGTGTCCTGAATATAGGACGAGAGTGACTGGACAATGTCTTGTAAGAAATAATCTATATAACTAGAAGTAGCCTCAAAAAGGCTCCCAATTGCCGATATGATCGGCCTTCCTGGGGTTTTTTGCATGTATTTGTGGATTTGGGGGATTAGATATAGTATAGGCGTTACAGGATCATCAACCTTCAAATAGCCATACTCTCCCTCACTGATTAGACCCATCCCCCTCCACCTTGATAGTTCTTTATGATATTTGTTTTTAACTTCTAGTAGACTACTCTGTGGTAATCTTCGATAACACTTGGTATCTTTCAATTGGCTTCTAGCTTCGTCATTGTATTTCTGGATAGGCCAGAGAACGATGTTCCCACTGTTGTCCGACTGTTGAACTACAATTTCCTTCCTTACTGATATCTTTTCCATTACTTTCGAATATACTTTATCTCTCTGCTTCATGCCATTACAGAACTCATCACTAGACAATAATGAAATAGATTTCAGATCTTTTATTACCCTATCCGCAAGTGCATTAATAGAGTCCCTCGGAAGGTTGAAAACAAGGGTGGATTTCCTTTTGAAGTGTGTCCCTGCACTCCCAAAGATGTCAATACCAAGCAGATCTGCTGTCTCCTTAAGGGTTGCAGAAAGGTCGTTGTCATACATTCCTCTTTCGCTTGACCCACCCACGCGAGTGAGGTACCATTTTTATTGGGAGACTAGGGAACGCTATGTCGTAGGAAATTTGTGTCAGCCTGGCGATCCCACAACTTTCCCACACAGAAATTTGAGAACAATTTATTTTTTTCAGCTAAATTTGAGGTTTGCAGGGGATTCTGGGTAGGAAAACGTTGGGGGATCCACGCAAGACATACCTCGCTGAACTGTCCCGAGTGTCTAGTTTCCAGAAATGTGTGGGTTTGGTAGGTTTCCCAAGATGGCCGTCAAGCCCGGGGCCAAAAACCCAAGTGACCCCCCTTGAAAAACCAGGTTGTTTTGTGATAGGTAATTTTGTTCTCTCCTCAATACGTTTTGGGCCCTTGTCTGTCACTGGGACTTGACCCATCCATGCGAGTGAGGTACCATTTTTATCGGGAGACCTAGGGGAACGCTGGGTGGTAGGAAATTTGTGTCACCCCACTGATCCCACAACTTTCCCACATAGAAATTTGAGGAAAGTTTGTTTTTTTCAGCTAAATTTGAGGTTTGCAGGCGATTCTGGGTAGGAAAACGTTTGTCGGGTCCATGCAAGCCATACCTCGCTGGTCTCCCCCTTGTCTAGTTTCCAGAAATGTGTGGGTTTGGTAGGTTTCCCAAGATGGCCGCTGAGCCCTGGGCCAAAAACCCAGGTGACCCCCCCTTTCAAAACCAGGTTGTTTTCTGATAGGTAATTTTGATGTCGCCTCAATATGTTTTGGGCCCTTGCCTGTCGTGGGTACTTGTCCCACCCACGCAAGTGAGGTACCATTTTTATCGAGAGACCTGGGCGGAATGCTGGATGGTAGGAAAATTATGACACAGTAATGCAAGAAAAATGTGTGACTATAGTCACATTTTGAGGTTTGCATGGCATTGTGAGTAAAACAATTGTTGGGATCCATGAGAGGCACACCAACCAGCACTCCCCATTTTGTTTAGTTTACAGAAATATCTAAAGTTGGTATATTTTCCCAAGAGACAGACTACACCTTAGCAAAGAAAGACAGATGAGACAAAAATGACTGCTTATCCATATGTTCCTCAAGTACACACATATACTGGTTGGATTTGACACGAGGGTGAGTGAAAGGTTCAAAATGTATATTTTATTAACATGAGATTTCCCAAAAAGGAAATGCACTGTTAATAATTAAAAGGTTAAAAACCTGAACCAATGACTCGCCACCAACCTCTTAACAGGCCATTTACACACCTTTCATACTTGACACACACTTCCAGACTACCAGATGCGACCCCAGCACATTACAACACTCACATCCACAGACAATGAGGAGACAATGTACACCCTGGCAGAGAGAGACAGAAAAGACAAATATTACTTAAAAATTAACAATTCCTTAAGTACTCCCACATACTGGTTGGATTTGGAACAAGGGTGAGTGAAGGTTCAGAGCGTAAAATTCTATAAGATATTTCACAAAAGGAAATGCACTGTTAATATTTAAAAGGTTAAAAACCTTAACCAAAGACTCAGCTCGTGAGCTGTAAAGTCACGACAAGGCACCAACCTCTCTACAGGCCATTCACACACCTTTCATACTTGACACACAAGACCATTCACACCGCCAGCCCTGGGTTCAGCACAATACAACATTCCCATCAACAGACAGCACCATTCAAGGGCCCATCACTTTTATACGCCCACATGACTGACACAGCAATCACACCGGCTCCTGGTTGACATAGTGTGTGCAGTGGCGTTTGACTAGCAGAGTGTCTAATGACCAGCAGCAAGTCACTACTCACACACTGCCAGCCAAAATGCCAGCCCACGCACACTTCCAGCCAAGCACCAGACCACCCACACCGCCTGCCCACGCATACTGCCAGCCAAGCGCCAGCCACACACACTGCCAGCCAAGCCCCAGGTCTCGCTCCCTTCCAGCCAAGCCCCAGCCAGGGCACACCGCCAGCCAACGCACACTGCCAGCCAAGCGCCAGTCCATGCACACCGACAGCGAAGCCCCAGTCCACGCTGTCAGGGGCGTACTCGGATTTGTTTTGAAACACAGGAGCAGAACGACGCTAGATCCTAATGCCCTTCTCAGAACCCCTCCTGCTAGGTTTCTAATATAATCCTTCGCAGGTAACTACTGAGGGGGGAAAGGGGTTGGGACAGAGAAGAGACAGCTCCAAACTCTACTGGTTCTGCTTAGTTCTTCTTCTTCTTGTAGTTGAAGCTAAAACATTTACATAGTCAGATATGATTCTTTTCCTTTAACTTCTTATATTATATTTTGTATTTACATAAGATATCTTGGCTCACCAGAGATTCGTTTGGGGCTTGCCACTCTTCTTACTTCATTTATTTAATTCAATTTGGAGAAACAGCACACAGCCAACGCGTTTCGTCACAAAAGTGACTTTGTCAGGGCTGTAACAAAAAAATTATATATAGGAACAACAATACAACATATATAATACAGACAATACCACATGAATAAAAACATCTATACATAATCAGAAACAATGTTAAAAGAGTTTTCTAGTTTTATAAAAGTTTTATTACTAAGATGACCCACATAGAAAAATCCTAAATTGTAAAAAAACATATTCGGTTTGACAAAACAGAGAAAAAAAGAAAGAGAGATGCAAGAGTCAAAGAAAAAAAGCCACAAGGATAGAAAACAAAAACAAAAAAGAAAAAGAACAATAGAAAAGATGGGAAGAAAAAAAGAGGGGGAAAAAAAAGAAGAAAAAAGAGAACAGAGAAAGAATGAAAAGGAAGGTGAAAAACCAGAGACCAAAGAAAAAGCAAGGAAGAAAAAAATGAAAGAAATAGTGAGGAACCGGATGACTAAAACAAAAATAGAAAAGTACACAAATATAATTGAAAAGAGAGGAAATTCAACAAAAAAGGTGGGAAAAGGAAAAGAAAAAAGAAGAAAAATATCCAAGCCAATATACATACATAAGGCCTAATCAGTGTTAAGAATGCCAAGAAAATACCTAGTCGAACGCACCCTATCATATGCTGTTTGGAAAACATGATGCTTAATTTCTTATCGCAGCTTCACATATAAATACTTTTGAAATCCAAATTAGTGGCTATCACCACGATGGTAAGGGGTGAGTGAACTATCATGACGGTGACAAGTCAAAATAACACCACCCCGGTGAGATACAAAAGAAACCAGTGAGAACAAAATAAACAATAATTTGAACGAACTCACCATTCGCATATCCAATAAATATGTTGGAACAAGTAAGTGGATCTATGTAGATACTTAACGCGCTTCACAATCTAGCACAATAGGCCATGAACCCATCAAAGGTAAAAGTAAAAGCAAAAGTCTATACAACGGAAAAACAGGAGGGAAACATAGAAAAAAGTGACAAAAGTATTAGTGACCATACTCAAATCTCATTAGCCTCATAGCCCAAAGTCTTCAACAGATATATAAATCAATAGGACTCACCCGAGACATTTTTAAATGTATATTCAAAGTGCAGTGGTCTTGTAATCACTTTCAAAGTGTGAAGTATGGTTCCATAGATTCAAGAACTACAATCTAAAATGTATAATACGAAAAAAATTCAAATTAGGATAGATATCCAAAAATAGAGAAAAGGAAAAAAAGAGAAAATTATTCACAAATGAATCCAAAGCGAACACAGTACACGGTGTTAAAGATATTCTGTATACCAACGGTCCATTAATCAACGGTATGGGTATGTATGTATTTATATGACTAAAACGGTAGAATATAATTCCAAACCACCATCGTATTTATGTAGTAAGATCAATTGTTCTCTATGAGCCCATACTTCCAAAGACACCCGACAAGAATCCAGCCTGATTAATAAATGACCATGAGTAAAGTAAACTTATTACCACAACTCTGCCAGTATGTGTCAATTATTACGCACATACAGCCATGTCCGCCCCAATCAGACCAAAATAAAGCGTATTTGCCTATTTGAGCTACCACTTTTATTTTGGTCTGATTGGGACCAAAACAATTGATCTTACTACATAAATACGATGGTGGTTTGGAATTATATTCTACCGTTTTAGTCATATAAATACATACATACCCATACCGTTGATTAATGTACCGTTGGTATACAGAATATCTTTAACATCGTGTACTGTGTTCGCTTTGGATACATTTGTGAATAATTTTCTCTTTTTTTCCTTTTCTCTATTTTTGGATATCTATCCTAATTTGAATTTTTTTTGTATTATACATTTTAGATTGTAGTTCTTGAATTTATGGAACCATACTTCACACTTTGAAAGTGATTACAAGACCACTGCACTTTGAATATACATTTAAAAATGTCTCGGGTGAGTCCTATTGATTTATATGTCTGTTGAAGACTTTGGGCTATGAGGCTAATGAGATTTGAGTATGGTCACTAATTCTTTTGACACTTTTTTCTATGTTTCCCTCCGGTTTTTCCGTTGTATAGACTTTTTGCTTTTACTTTTACCTTTGATGGGTTCATGGCCTATTGTGCTAGATTGTGAAGCGTGTTAAATATCTACATAGATCCACTTACTCGTTCCAACATATTTATTGGATGTGCGAATGGTGAGTTCGTTCAAATTATTGTTTATTTTATTCTCACTGGTTTCTTTTGTATCTCACCGGGGTGGTGTTATTTTGACTTGTCACCGTCATGATAGTTCACTCACCCCTTACCATCGTGGTGATAGCCACTAGTTTGGATTTGAAAAGTATTTATATGTGATGCTGCGATAAGAAATTACGCATCATGTTTTCCAAACAGCATATGATAGGGTGCGTTCGACTAGGTACTTTCTTGGCATTCTGAACACTGATTAGGCCTTATGTATGTATATTGGCTTGTATATTTTTCTTCTTTTTTCTTTTCTTTTTCCCACCTTTTTTGTTGAATTTTCTCTCTTTTCTATTATATTTGTGTACTTTTCAATTTTTGTTTTTGTCATCTGGTTCGTCACTATTTCTTTCATGTTTTTTCTTCCTTGCTTTTTCTTTGGTCTCTGGTTTTTCACCTTCCTTTTCATTCTTTCTCTGTTCTCTTTTTTCTTCTTTTTTTCCCCTCTTTTTTTCTTCCCATCTTTTCTATTGTTCTTTTTCTTTTTTCTTTTTGGTTTTTATCCTTGTTGCTTTTTTTCTTTGACTCTTGCATCTCTCTTTCTTTTTTTCTCTGTTTTGTCAAACCGAATATGTTTTTTTACAATTTAGGATTTTTCTATGTGGGTCATCTTAGTAATAAAACTTTTATAAAACTAAAAAACTCTTTTAACATTGTTTGTGAGTATGTATAGATGTTTTTATTCATGTGGTATTGTCTGTATTATATATGTGGTATTGTTGTTCCTATATATCATTTTTTTGTTACAGCCCTGACGAAGTCACTTTTGTGACGAAACACGTTGGCTGTGTGCTGTTTCTCCAAATTGAATTAAATAAATGAAGGAACCTCTTGGATTATTTTGGACTGGACTGTTTGACTTCATTTCGAGTGCACCATCCCTTTTTCTTTTTTCCTGTGATAACTCCTTTGAGTTTTTGCATCCACGAACGGCGGATGTAGGAAGTGTTTTGCACCACAATTTACTTACTGTAACGTTGGAATGAGATGTGCTTAACCTTGGTCAGCCGTTTTAGCTTGTTTTTGTCACTCTTCTTACTTCTCTATGTGTTGTGTACGTTACCCTAGAGAAGCCTTCGCTCTAATCACTTGTTCTTTTCTTCTCAGGTCGAATTACTTCAAACTCTGCCCTGTCTAAACGAAAGAATAAACAAGGTAAGTAATATTCCTTTCTGTAATGTTGTGAATGTAATTTCTCACTATTGTACCCTGACTGAATACTCACTAAGCAAGTGAAAGAGATGTTGTGTATTGGGGTTCTGAATGACTAGCTGCTTCTTAAATGTAGATCTTCCACACCTGGAATGCACCAGTCTTAATAAGCATTCTTCATGATTTACATGATGGTAGAATGTTATAGGTACTTAGCCAAATGAGGAAGGTGCTATTGGGGGGGGCCTCAAATAGTATCAGCTGTTTTGTTTAGAGGCTATTTGCAAGGGTAGCTGTGAGAAGTTGGCCTGGTATATGATGCTCACTAGTTAAAGTGATCACCTTGTACCATGCCAAGCAACCCTTATGGTGTGGTTGTAAGTCAACCTTTTCGGACTAGCTGCCCTAGTGGTAGCGTAGGCTAAGCAGTCTTTGAGGCTAAACTCGTGAAGCGTGTTAAGCCAGCTGTTTTACCAAATGCAACCCCCTTTTATACCAATGAAAGGACACCACACAGATATATATTCAAAATATATATGTATTTATTTCTCAAAGTAACCCCTAGTCTCTTTATGAGCCCAGGAGCACAAATCGTCAAACAAGATTATCACAGAATACACAGAAGTTGCACATTATATGGATAGGCCCTGGTGGCCACTCAAACCATATACTAAAATAGTGGTATAAGTACCACGAACAGAAAAGGGAAAAGGCCTAGGGCCTCTAGAATCGCTGGGCCTACAAGGAGCTAACGTCAGTTAGTGACCAGGAGGTCCACGGGTGGCGTGTGCAGAGCAAATAGTCACACGCGTGCTCCCATAGGTTTTAATGGGTGCGAAAAAAGTACAAAGTTACTGCAAAAGGAATCTTCCGGATGACCTAGGAACTTAAGATTTGGAACACAGGCACTAGAGATGTATTACTACACATGGGCACCGGAGTACCAGCTTTACCTCACCCACAGGAAGCGGGTGCATAGGCCTCAAAGTGCGTCGGGTTTCTTCTATCTGTTCCGTTGAGCCTGGGACAAAGATGCTGCAGGCGGTCGGTCGGGAAGAGATGCGGTGGATCCAAGAGTGGATCGGAGATGTTGAAGACCTGTAAGCAGAGGGGACAGTGTTCACAGTCACTAGCCAGTGACCAGCGTGGCACCAGGTGGGTACCAGGCGATGTCGGGTGCAAACAGGTGATGAGGGGTAGCGTGTCTCCGCAGCCACGTGGTCCCTGAAGGTCGACGACGTCCAGGAGTTGGCTCACGAGCTGTCCCACGCAGGCTCTCGCTGTCGGCGGTGTCGGCGACTTGATCGAAGCAAACAAGCCTTGGCAAAAGCAATTGCAGGAGGATTCGGAAATCAGCTGTTGGTTCTGACCAGCAAGGTCAGAGGGATTGCTCCTTTGGAGGGGAGCAAGGGCCAGTCTGGAGCAACCAGACCAGCGGTGTTTGTCGTAGATTTCGTCGCCAAGATGGCCACTAGCCAGCGGCCAGCAACCGGTTAGGCGCGTCGAGTGGCAAAATGCAGAAGGGCCCCACGCAGATCGTGGAGATGCTGGAGGGCTCACCTTTGGTGCAGATGCTGCTCGAGGGTTGGGCTTCTCAGGACCCAAAGCACAACTTGGAGGGAGCCTCGGTTGTTGCACTGGTCAGCTTGTCGTAGTCGTTCCAAGATGGCTGGCTCCACGTGTCTCGGTGCCTCCACGGGTCTCCTCTTTTCAGGGACTGTGGATCGGGCGGTGAGAGGTCTGGAGGTCCAGGTCTTGTCAGTCTCTGGGCTCGGGCTCCGGCGGGAGGCGGCGGCAAAGCAGACGGTGATTCGCTGGATGGTGCTTGCGTTAGCAAGGTGGTCACTCCCTGACCACAGGGGAGATTTTCTTCAGTCTTCTGTGCAGCAGAATGTCGAAGTTCCCGTCTTCTTCTTAGTTTCAAGTTGATTCCAGGATGTCTAAAGTCTTAGGACACAGCTCCTACCTTTATTCGGATTCTAGGGGCCGGACTACCTGCTAGGTCCCTCCCTATGGGTGGGACCAGGAAGGGGGGTGGTTACACCCCCAATCCTTTGTCCAGCTCGCCCCAGGCCCGGGACTGGTGTGCCCCAGGACCGGTTTGAACTGGCATATGCACCGAGGCTCCTTGTGAGCCACAGGCATGTCTGGTTTCTTTCAAGCCCTACCTGACCAATACACAAAATCCTGTCTGGGGTGGTGCACGCACCTCCCCTGGCAGGAAACCCTTTGTCCACACCTCCCAAGCTGGAAGGACTCCCAGCAGCAGGAGGGCAGACTTGTGTCTGTGGTGGCAGCATCCATTTTGTGGAGCTGAGGCTATGTCTGATTTTACCCGGGTTTCAGGTACTGTACATGTCGTGTCCCTCTAGAAGGGTGGAATGCTAACCCCGTCGCCAGAATTGGCGAGGGGTTAGTATTCCAATTCGTATGACACCTTACTCGACATGTTTTGATAAAGCCAAACCAAAGATAGCATTTAACCGCGAGGTTCATAATGCACTTAAGAGTATATGGTATGACGATATCTGGAAACAGTAGAAGGAAGTTGTTCCGACCACTGCAGACAGGCTCAGCTCATGCCAGAGCACCATCTCACATGGAACCAAGCACTCTGCCTTCAGGATTGTTAAGGCCTGCCATAGGAGTGACTTATAGGTTACCAGGTGTCCCATTTAAGGTTAGGTATAGGTATACTACACCTAAGTAAGAGGTGATTACACCAACTTACCCCAGCTGAGTGATCAGCCAGTTGTGTCAAATCGTTAGGCCAAGCCTGGGGTGGCATAATACATGCTGCAGCCCTTGGCAGGCCTTGGGTACACCAATGCCCTGGGTACCTAGTGTACACTGGTACAGGGGCTGACAGGGTGATCCACTTCCAATTGGTTATGCACCTAGGGTGCATAGTTTTAATTTAGTAGAGAGAACAGCAGGCTGGGGGTCTGATTGGCAGGCCCACAGCCTCAATATGTCAAAAACCAGTGAAGCAAAAAGCAAAAATTTGGGGTGACCATAGGATAGCAGACCCTACTCTCCTACACAACCCCCCCCCAAACGCTGGGACATTAAACTAGCCTTGACCAGTCTCGTCTTCATGTCCTAAGTGGAAGTACCTGGAGAGACCATCTGCATTCCCATGGTCAGTACCTGGCCGGTGCTCCACTGTAAAGTCCATCCCCTGTAGGGAAATGGACCACCTAAGCAGTTTGGGGTTTTCACCCTTCATCTGATTTAGCCACAAGAGGGGCTTATGGTCGGTCTGAATCTTGAAGTGAGTGCCAAACAAGTATGGCCTCAGCTTCTTCAGGGCCCACACCACAGCAAAGGCCTCCCTCTCAATAGCTGACCAATTCTTCTCTCTGGGGGTCAACCTTCTGCTAATAAAAGCAATGGGTTGGTCTTGACCATCTACATTAAGTTGTGACAGCACAGCTCCCACACCCAACTCAGAAGCATCTGTTTGGACAATAAACTCTTTGGAGTAGTCAGGACTTTTCAGGATAGGTGCAGAGCACATGGCCTCCTTCAGGTCATCAAATGCCTTTTGACAGCTTACTGTCCACTGAACCTTTTTGGGCATCTTCTTGGATGTCAGGTCATTAAGAGGAGTCACAATGGACCCATAGTTCTTAACAAACTTCCTGTAATACCCAGTCAAGCCCAAGAAAGCTCGAACTTGAGTCTGGGTGGTTGGAGGGGACCAGTCCTTGATGGATTGTATCTTACTCTCCAGTGGTTGAACTTGGCCTCCACCTACAAGGTGGCCCAAATATACAACCTTACTCTGCCCTATCTGGCACTTAGTAGCCTTGATAGTGAGGCCTGCCCTCTGCAGGGCCTCAAGAGCCTTCTTCAGGTGGATCAGGTGATCCTCCCAGGTGGAGCTAAAGACAGCAATGTCATCAAGATATGCTGCACAAAAGTCATCCAACCCAGTAAGGACTTGGTTCACCAGCCTTTGGAAGGTGGCAGGTGCATTCTTCAGACCAAAGGGCATCACCACAAACTGATAATGCCCACCTGGGGTTGAGAATGCTGTTTTGGCCTTAGACTCCTCAGCTAATCTGATTTGCCAATAGCCAGCTGTTAAGTCAAATGTGCTCAAAAACTTTGCAGAAGCTAGTTTGTCTATGAGCTCATCTGCCCTTGGAATAGGGTGTGCATCTGTCCTGGTGACAGCATTGAGTCCTCTGTAATCCACACAGAACCTCATCTCTCTCTTGCCATCTTTGGTGTGAGGTTTGGGGACCAGAACCACTGGGCTAGCCCAGGGGCTCTCTGAGGGTTCAATGACACCTAATTCCAGCATTTTATGTACCTCAGCCTTTATACAGTCCCTGACGTGGTCAGGTTGTCTGTAAAGTTTGTTCTTTACAGGCAGACTGTCACCAGTGTCCACAACATGGGTACACCAGTCAGTTTGACTAGGTATCAAGGAAAACATATGTGAAAATGATTGTAGAACCTGTCTACATTCAGTCTGCTGATGGGCAGTGAGGTTGCCTCCAAGGGTCACTCCTTCAACTGAGCCATCTTCAGGGTTCTGAGACAACAGGTCTGGGAGAGGGTCACTCTCTTCCTCCTGTCCCTCATCTGTAGCCATGAGCAAGCCCATGTCTGCCCTGTCAACATATGCTTTAAGCCTGTTAACATGGAGTACCCTGTGGGGACTCCTGGGAGTTCCTAGGTCCACCAAGTAGGTGACCTCTCCCTTCTTTTCCAGGATTGTATGGGGTCCAGACCATTTGTCTTGGAGTGCTGCTGGGGCCACTGGCTCCAACACCCATACCTTCTGTCCTGGCTGATACTCAACCAAGACAGCCTTTTGGTCATGCCAAGCTTTCTGTAAGGCCTGGCTTGCCTCAAGGTTTTTAGATGCCTTCTCCATATACTCAGCCATCCTGGAGCGGAGACCAAGTACATAGTCCACTATGTCTAGCTTAGGCTTTTTGAGAGGTAACTCCCATCCTTCCTTCACCAAACACAGTGGGCCTCTCACAGGGTGCCCAAACAACAATTCAAAGGGGCTGTAGCCAACTCCTTTTTGTGGGACCTCTCTGTAAGCAAACAGAAGGCAGGGTAGAAGGATATCCCATCTTCGCCTGAGCTTTTCAGGTAATCCTTTGATCATACCCTTTAGGGTCTTGTTGAATCTCTCAACAAGCCCATTGCATTGTGGGTGATAAGGGGTGGTGAACTTGTAGTTGACACCACATTCCTTCCACATAGCTGTCAAGTATCCTGACATAAAGTTGGTACCTCTGTCAGATACTACCTCCTTAGGAAACCCCACTCTGGAGAATACTCCCAGCAGGGCCCTGGCCACAACAGGAGCTGTAGTGGTCCTAAGGGGAATTGCCTCTGGATACCTGGTGGCATGATCCACTACCACCAGTATAAATCTGTGCCCAGATGCAGTGGGAGGATCCATGGGACCCACTATGTCTATTCCCACTCTTTCAAAGGGGACCCCCACCACAGGTAGTGGTATTAGGGGGGCCTTTGTTGTGCCACCTGATTTGCCACTGGCTTGGCAGGTAACACAGGAGCGACAAAACTCCTTTGTATCTTCACTCATATGAGGCCAGTGAAAGTGAGGGACAAGTCTGTCCCAGGTCTTGTTCTGGCCTAGGTGTCCTGCTAAAGGAATATCATGGGCCAAGGTAAGAAGGAAGCCCCTAAATTGCAGAGGTATAACCAACCTCCTGGTTGCACCAGGCTTGGGGTCTCTAGCCTCTGAATAAAGGAGCCCTTCATCCCAATACACTTTATGGGTACCTTGAGCATTCCCAGCAGCCTCAGCAGCAGCCAGCTGTCTGAGGGGTTCAAGAGAGGGACAGGATAACTGAGCCTGCCTCAAGTCAGCCCTTGAAGGTCCCCCTGTCCCCAGAAACTCAACCTGATCAGGTTCAAGCTCTTCAGGGACAGTTCCTTCAGGGTCCTCTAGATCAGCTTCCTGGGAAGGCTGATCATCACTCTGAGGCAGGGGGGAAGGCACAGCCTTGACCCTCCTGTTCTTCTTCTTGGTAGGTGCTTGGTCCATTGTTCCAGGATCCAAGACCTGAGGTTCAGTGAGGCACTTTTTGGCCTGTGACCTGGTCACAGCAAGGACATGTGATGATATACCTAACATCTCTGCATGAGTCCTGTACTCCACTTCTGACCATAGAGAACTCTCTAGGTCATTGCCCAACAAACATTCTACTGGGAGGTCTGCACTAACCACAACCCTTTTGAGGCCAGTTACCCCTCCCCATGAGAAGTTAACAACTGCCACACTATGTGAAGTAGTGGCATTGCTGGCATTGGTCACCAGGTAGTTCTCACCTGGTATGTACTGTCCAGGATCCACAAAGCCTGGTGTCACCATAGTGACACTGGCACATGTGTCCCTGTAGGCTTGAGCCACTTTGTCATTAATTAAAGGAGTCTGTCTGTACTTGCCCAGGTTACTGGGGCTCACAGTCAGGGACAAATCAATGTCCCCATCACAGATCAAGACTGCCTGCGTCAGGGTTCTGTCTAAGTCAGAATCTCCTTCAGTTCCCATAGTGATTCCCACTACACCCTTTGTCTGGGGATCAACACTGCTAACAGTAGTACTGGGAGCAGGTGCCTTAGGGGCAACAGTGTTGGGGGCTCCACCCTTTTTGCAATCACTAGTCCAGTGAGTTGTATTTTTACAATGATTGCACCAGGGTTTCTTCTGACCTTCTTTCTTCTTCTTGGACTGTTGGGACCCACCCTCCTTAGCAGTAGTTTGGGGCCCTGTTGAAGACTTCTGGTCTTTAGGTTTCTGATCTCCACCCTTTTGGTCTGTTTTCTTCTGATCACCCCCTTGGCCCTGGTTCTGGTTCTTTTGCTTAACCCTGGTTCTGACCCATTTGTCTGCCTTCTTTCCCAATTCTTGGGGAGAGGTCAGATCAGAGTCAACCAAGTGTTGATGCAGTTGCTGGTTTTGACAGTTATTTAAAATCTGTTCTCTCATCATCAAATTATACAATCCTGTAAAATCAGATACCTTACTTCCCAGCAACCAACCCTCCAAAGCCTTAGTGGCACATTCAATGTATTCAGACCAGTCCTGAGTCTGTGTCTTTTGGGTGTCTCTGAACATTAACCTGTACTGCTCAGTGGTTAAGCCTAACCCATCAACTAGAACACTCTTCAGGACTCTGTAGTTTCTGACATCCTCTTCCCTAACAGTGAGGAGTCTGTCTCTGCCTCTTCCTTCAAAGGAGAGCCAGAGGATTGCTGCCCACTGATCTTCAGGAACCTGCTGTACTTTGCAGGCTCTCTCAAGAGCAGTTATCCACTTGTGGATGTCATCCCCACTTTTGTAGGGGGGCACAACCTTAGACAGGTTTCTATTGTCGAAAACCCTATCTTTGTCCTTAGGGACAATGCTGCCACCAGTGGGTATAGACCCACTCTCTTTATGCTGTCTAGCCTTGCTAAGTTTCTCTTCCATCAGGGCTACTTCTAGCTCCTGCTTCCTGATCCTCAGCTGAGCCTCTTGCATCTTGGCCTCATGTTCCCTCCTCTGAGGGGTGGTCATCCTTCTCCTGGAGTGACCTTGAGAGCCTCTAGAGCCATGGGAAGCATTGGAGTCACCTGAGCGATTCCTTTGCCTTCCAAGCCCTGTGTTAAGTCCACTGGGGAGATCCAGTGGGTTGAACCCACTGTCAGTCCCCAATAGCCTTGGTTTAGCTGGGCCAAGTATAATACTTGGCACTGGGCTAGTTCTCCCTTCATCCTCACTACTGTCAGTATCCTTTTCACTCTCATCCTCTGTGGTAGGCATCCCATCTAAGGGGTGACTATTGGGAAGGGGTACTTCAGTGGCATCTTTAGAAGGGGGGCCTCCTGTTCCTGTCCCTAAGGGGGCTAACTGGGAAGCTTTCTTGAGTGCTCTCTGATTCTCATCATTCTGTAAGAGCTCTCTGAGCTCAGCAGAGTTTGGGTTCTTGGGCTGTTTAAGGCCTCTAAGAGTTGCCAAATGCCTGAGCTCATTCTGATTAAGGGTAGCAAAGCTGGATGGTGCCCTCTGGGGGTCACTCTCAACAGAGATGGGTACAGTGGACCCCTCTGCCCCGGCCATTGCTCTTAAGTGTGGGTGGATGTGTTGCAATCTACCTACACTTGTGTTTACCTACTAAACCTATCTAGTAGTTGTAGTCAGGGTGTGCTACTCCCTTTGCTCTACAACAACTAAGTTCAGTAGAACTTATGTATATCTAATCTTGTTTTATATGTACCTACAGGTACCTATGTGATCTTTCAATTGGTAACCAAGAGATTACAATGGTAAAACACAGCAAGCTCAAATCCAACCGCTGCTCACCAATGTGAGAAGTTGGCCTGGTATATGATGCTCACTAGTTAAAGTGATCACCTTGTACCATGCCAAGCAACCCTTATGGTGTGGTTGTAAGTCAACCTTTTCGGACTAGCTGCCCTAGTGGTAGCGTAGGCTAAGCAGTCTTTGAGGCTAAACTCGTGAAGCGTGTTAAGCCAGCTGTTTTACCAAATGCAACCCCCTTTTATACCAATGAAAGGACACCACACAGATATATATTCAAAATATATATGTATTTATTTCTCAAAGTAACCCCTAGTCTCTTTATGAGCCCAGGAGCACAAATCGTCAAACAAGATTATCACAGAATACACAGAAGTTGCACATTATATGGATAGGCCCTGGTGGCCACTCAAACCATATACTAAAATAGTGGTATAAGTACCACGAACAGAAAAGGGAAAAGGCCTAGGGCCTCTAGAATCGCTGGGCCTACAAGGAGCTAACGTCAGTTAGTGACCAGGAGGTCCACGGGTGGCGTGTGCAGAGCAAATAGTCACACGCGTGCTCCCATAGGTTTTAATGGGTGCGAAAAAAGTACAAAGTTACTGCAAAAGGAATCTTCCGGATGACCTAGGAACTTAAGATTTGGAACACAGGCACTAGAGATGTATTACTACACATGGGCACCGGAGTACCAGCTTTACCTCACCCACAGGAAGCGGGTGCATAGGCCTCAAAGTGCGTCGGGTTTCTTCTATCTGTTCCGTTGAGCCTGGGACAAAGATGCTGCAGGCGGTCGGTCGGGAAGAGATGCGGTGGATCCAAGAGTGGATCGGAGATGTTGAAGACCTGTAAGCAGAGGGGACAGTGTTCACAGTCACTAGCCAGTGACCAGCGTGGCACCAGGTGGGTACCAGGCGATGTCGGGTGCAAACAGGTGATGAGGGGTAGCGTGTCTCCGCAGCCACGTGGTCCCTGAAGGTCGACGACGTCCAGGAGTCGGCTCACGAGCTGTCCCACGCAGGCTCTCGCTGTCGGCGGTGTCGGCGACTTGATCGAAGCAAACAAGCCTTGGCAAAAGCAATTGCAGGAGGATTCGGAAATCAGCTGTTGGTTCTGACCAGCAAGGTCAGAGGGATTGCTCCTTTGGAGGGGAGCAAGGGCCAGTCTGGAGCAACCAGACCAGCGGTGTTTGTCGTAGATTTCGTCGCCAAGATGGCCACTAGCCAGCGGCCAGCAACCGGTTAGGCGCGTCGAGTGGCAAAATGCAGAAGGGCCCCACGCAGATCGTGGAGATGCTGGAGGGCTCACCTTTGGTGCAGATGCTGCTCGAGGGTTGGGCTTCTCAGGACCCAAAGCACAACTTGGAGGGAGCCTCGGTTGTTGCACTGGTCAGCTTGTCGTAGTCGTTCCAAGATGGCTGGCTCCACGTGTCTCGGTGCCTCCACGGGTCTCCTCTTTTCAGGGACTGTGGATCGGGCGGTGAGAGGTCTGGAGGTCCAGGTCTTGTCAGTCTCTGGGCTCGGGCTCCGGCGGGAGGCGGCGGCAAAGCAGACGGTGATTCGCTGGATGGTGCTTGCGTTAGCAAGGTGGTCACTCCCTGACCACAGGGGAGATTTTCTTCAGTCTTCTGTGCAGCAGAATGTCGAAGTTCCCGTCTTCTTCTTAGTTTCAAGTTGATTCCAGGATGTCTAAAGTCTTAGGACACAGCTCCTACCTTTATTCGGATTCTAGGGGCCGGACTACCTGCTAGGTCCCTCCCTATGGGTGGGACCAGGAAGGGGGGTGGTTACACCCCCAATCCTTTGTCCAGCTCGCCCCAGGCCCGGGACTGGTGTGCCCCAGGACCGGTTTGAACTGGCATATGCACCGAGGCTCCTTGTGAGCCACAGGCATGTCTGGTTTCTTTCAAGCCCTACCTGACCAATACACAAAATCCTGTCTGGGGTGGTGCACGCACCTCCCCTGGCAGGAAACCCTTTGTCCACACCTCCCAAGCTGGAAGGACTCCCAGCAGCAGGAGGGCAGACTTGTGTCTGTGGTGGCAGCATCCATTTTGTGGAGCTGAGGCTATGTCTGATTTTACCCGGGTTTCAGGTACTGTACATGTCGTGTCCCTCTAGAAGGGTGGAATGCTAACCCCGTCGCCAGAATTGGCGAGGGGTTAGTATTCCAATTCGTATGACACCTTACTCGACATGTTTTGATAAAGCCAAACCAAAGATAGCATTTAACCGCGAGGTTCATAATGCACTTAAGAGTATATGGTATGACGATATCTGGAAACAGTAGAAGGAAGTTGTTCCGACCACTGCAGACAGGCTCAGCTCATGCCAGAGCACCATCTCACATGGAACCAAGCACTCTGCCTTCAGGATTGTTAAGGCCTGCCATAGGAGTGACTTATAGGTTACCAGGTGTCCCATTTAAGGTTAGGTATAGGTATACTACACCTAAGTAAGAGGTGATTACACCAACTTACCCCAGCTGAGTGATCAGCCAGTTGTGTCAAATCGTTAGGCCAAGCCTGGGGTGGCATAATACATGCTGCAGCCCTTGGCAGGCCTTGGGTACACCAATGCCCTGGGTACCTAGTGTACACTGGTACAGGGGCTGACAGGGTGATCCACTTCCAATTGGTTATGCACCTAGGGTGCATAGTTTTAATTTAGTAGAGAGAACAGCAGGCTGGGGGTCTGATTGGCAGGCCCACAGCCTCAATATGTCAAAAACCAGTGAAGCAAAAAGCAAAAATTTGGGGTGACCATAGGATAGCAGACCCTACTCTCCTACAGTAGCCCTTTTATCTCTTAGGGCTGCAATCTATTTTAAATGCGAATGATAATTATTTCTCGCATTCACACACGCCCGGTCAAGGACCAACGCGACTCTAGTAGTTAGTCGCGTTAGACTATTCCGGCAATGTTTTTCCTGCCTTAGTTTTCTACGCGCGCACGACTAATGATGTGCGCGCGTCTATTAAGATTTATTTTCCTTACGGACTACACGGCACAAGAAGAACGGTGCCCGCGTTAGTCTTTTCTTGTTAAGATGGGAGATTTATCCCTTTCATTGAAATGTTTCTTCTACGCAACGAGTAATTAGAACTCGCTCACGTCTTTTGTATTATCGTAGTGTCACAGAATAAATTAGTTTTTCACTTGCCTCAATATTTACATTTGCCTCATGTTCCTGGCCTATATCACCAGGGTTAATTAATATTTAACCTTAGCCTAATTTTAATTCTGACTTGTTTTGTTACTTGTTGGCTCTTGGTTAAATCTTTAACAATGTATTTTAAGTTGTCACTAACCTTATGCCTTTGAACAATAGTAACCGCCGAAACTAACCCCGATAATTCCGACACTACCCTGACTAGCTTTCACAACGCTCAGAAAACAGGTGCTGCTCCAGAGGAATCTTCAGTGAAGTGCGCAGTAGAATGTTGGAGCACACCTCACCAACTGTCATTTGTAGAAAGACTAGACTGCTAAACAGCGATATGCTGTTGCAGTATGTTGGCAGCCATGTTGGAGTTTCTACGGTGCCAACTAGCACTCCAACTAAAGGGATTAGCTACTCTTCGAGTTGCTAATGAGAGAATAGTAGCTGCGGAAACCTCCCGTGATTCCTGACACACGCACACGCACACCGTCATCAAATTAGTTTTAACAAAAAAAGGAACACAAACCAATTGGAACTAGATACAACACTATAACTACAAAAACAACAGCGGTAACTAAAGACATCATTCTAATGCCAGCTGTGAAACTGAACAACTACTATATAAAACCATACAGACCAGGCAGTACACTATTAGACTCACGGTTGCTCTCAAAAACTCTTTTGAGTGTGATACAATCTGAAAAATGTGGGGGCACACAGCCCAGGATTAATAGGACAATAAGCACAGTGCATTCGACTCTCCTTCCGCTTACCTTTTCGCAAACAGACTCTACATCTCTTACAGGGATGGTTTATTTTGGGCATGGGAGGAATTAAATCAGGAAAGTGGTGATCTTTCAATCTAGCCACATCCTCCACCACTCCAACTCTAGGAACACTTGCCGGTTCCAGCATAACAAGGCTGCCTATCAGACTCCTGAAACTGAACAAGTCATCTTTGATGCAGGAGAACACTCATTGAACACAACAAAAGCATTAAAAGTTGCTAATTTGAAGAGATGGATAGCCAACTTCTTATACCAAATGTAAGCCTTACGAACAGCAGTGTAAAGTTCCAACCTCTGATCTACTCATGTGCTTATTGTAGTCTACATTACGCACAGGCTTGCGCACTTCAGCAACCTGACCCCAAACAGTCACAGGTGAAGTACTATAATCATGGATGGTAGTCAGCATGTACACATCCCTCCTGTCCACAAATTTCACAGCTAGCAGTTCCTCACAACGCAAGGTACTGCACTGTCCCCTCTGAAGCTTTTTGCAAACAAGCTCCTTTGGGTAACCTTTATGGGTAAAGCGGATTGTGCCACAAGCAAAAGTGTCCACTCTGAGCAACTCCTTAAACAATTGCACAGCAGTGTAGAAGTTATCAAGGTACAAATAATGACCTCTGTTAAACAGTCCTCTAGCAAGGTCCCACACAATTTTCTCTGAAACTCCAAAAGTGGACGGACAACCAGTGGGGTCAATAGTGAAATACCTATCAGTGTACACCCGGAAATTATAGACATATCCTGTCCTCTCAGACAACATGTACATCTTAATTCCATAACATTCCCTCTTGCTAGGAATGTACTGCCTAAAAAACAAACGGCCCATGAACAGGACCAAAGACTCATAAACAGCTATTTCTTTCCCTCGGGTATAGATCTCTGAAAATTGATCTAAAAAGTGATCACGAACAGGCCGAATCTTAAAAAGACGGCCACAGTCAGGGTGATCTCATGGCAACGCCAAAGCATTATCAACAAATGCAGCATCCGTAGCAAAAGTAAATACCGATCACGACGATAATTGCAGGAAATATGGCAGTTGCCATCAAGGGACTGGTAGGCCAATATGAAGCAAGGGACGGCTTCCTTATCAGCCCATCAAAAAAGTCAAACCCAAAAACTTCTTCATCTCATCCAGATTTGTGGGAGTCCACCGGGTAGCTCTAGAGCGGGGCCTAAGTCTGGCACTGTTGTCCTTCAAAAACTGTTCAGCATACAAATTAGTCTGCTCAACAATCTCAGCAAAAACTACATCATCCATAAACAACTGAATAAACTGTATAGGCAAACAAACAAAAAATGTTAATCCACTCTACACCTTGCATGCCACAAAAGGCAGGCAACACTAGCTGCACCATGTTTGGATCAACCCAGAGTCCAGCACTTCCAGTAGGAAATGAAATGAAATGAAAATAGGATTTTTAAAGCGCACTAATACCCACGGGTGTCTAGGCGCTAATGCTCTATGGGGGAAGAAACAGGGCAGCAACCCCAGACAGTGGCGAAACTACTGAGTAATGAGGGACGTGTTTGATCTAATTATTAAAAAGCCAAGTTTTTAGTGCTTTGCACAAAATGAGCAGATTGTTTGAGGTTTTGAGGGTAAGTGTCATGGTATTCCAGAGTTTAGCAGTGGTGACTGCAAAACTCTTTCCTCCCCAGGTGGCCCTCCTGAACATGGGGATAGCCAGTTTTGCATGAGAGGCCGATCTTAAATCTCTGGTTGGGTTACAGCGATGGAAGAGTTGCCTAACGGAAGCTGGTCCCTTGGAGTGGAGAGCTTTAAAGGCTAAGCATAAGGATTTGAACACAACCCCTTTCTTAACCGGGAGCCAGTAAAGTGATGGAAGAAACTTGGATACCGACTAATGTTTTGGTATCCCTTTCAGCAGCATGGCTGCCACGTTCTGGACCAATTGTAGTTTGTCTAAAGCTTTCTTGTGGGCCATCAGGAAGAGCCCATTGCAATAGTCAATTTTATAAAAGACTAGAGTGGTAATCACCGCTTTCCGCAGATTGAAAGGGATGCAAGGGAAGATCTTCCTGAGGGATTTGAAGATTAAAAAACAGGATGAGGTGATAGTGTTAGCATGTCCCACAAAGGAAAGTTTTCCATCAAACTGAATGCCCAGATTTTTCACCTTTGGCACAGGAGTGGGTGTTGGACTCATTTCCTGAGGGCACCAACTGGGGCCCCAAAATGATGGATTATTGCCAAACAGTAGCACCTCCGTTTTGTCGGAGTTCAGTTTCAAACAGTTGGTGGACATTCTTTTCCCAATCTGCAGCATACAGTCGTGGAAACAGTTAGCTGTGTTGTCAATGTTTTCCGTGACTGACACCACAATCTGGGTGTCGTCAGTGAAGAAGACAACCGAAAAGCCAAGGCCCTTGATTAACAAGCTCAGGGGTGTAACGTACAGATTAAAAAGAGTAGGGTTCAATGACGACCCTTGTAGGACCCCACAGGGAAGGGTGAAAGAAGTGAATCTGTGGCTGTTACATTACAGGTATGGCGTTCTGTCGGAGAGGAAAGAGCTGAGGAGGCTAAGTGCAGTACTTCCTACACCTATCTCAAACAGCCGGTTGATCAACAATTGATGATTTACAGTGTTAAACGCTGTCGACAGATCAAGTAAATTAAGGCAGCGTTCCTCTTCGGTCTAAGGTTGCTCTGACATACTCTGAGGCTGTAATCAGAGCAGTCTCAGTGCTATGTTGGCCTCTGAAGCCAAACTGGGAGGTATCCAGCAGATCGTGTTCCTCGGTGTTCATGGCTTTCTCTATCATTTTGGCAGGAAAGGGGAGTCGAGATATTGGCCTATAGTTGTTAGGGCTGTCAGTGTCCAAGTTAACCTTTTTTAAGAGAGTGAGAATTGATGCGACTTTCCAATTTTTGGGGAAGTAGCCTAATTGAAGCATATGATTTAAAATTCCCAGAAGGTGGCCAGGAACTATGCTTGATGCCAATTGGAGAACTCTAGGCGGGCAAGGGTCCAATGGTGAACCTGACTTAATTTGCCTGAACAGATTAGTAACTTGATCTAGCGTAAGGGGGGGGGGGAAGCATGGAAAGCGGGGTTGTTAGATTGGGAAGGTATCACCACGTCTGGCTTTAGTGTAGCTTTTCCTCCTTTAGGATCGTTTAACCCGGTGGTCAGAGGGTTCTCAGATGTATAGTCCCCCAGGGTCAGCACTTGTGGTTAAGGAATTGAAGATCACTTCTACCTTGGTGTTAAAGAAAGTAGCTAGGTTGTTGCAAAAAGAGGCATCTATGTTCAGGTTACTGGCTGGGGAAGGATTACTAAGCTTGACCACAGTTGAAAATAACTCTTTATGAGTATTGAGCTGAATTAATCTTATTTAAATTAAAAATTGGATTTAGTTTTGGTCAGGAGTTTTTTGTACTGTTCCAATCTCTCTTTAGAAGAGACTTTGTCCTCCCTGCAGTAATTCAGCCTCAATTTCCTTTCTCTCCTTCTACATAGTTGTTTGTCCATTCTAAGCTCTTCATTGAAACAGGGTTCAGATGGAAAGGTTCTCTTATTGTTTCCTCAAGTGGCCGGAGCTAAGCTATCAATAGAGTCGCTGGTCCATTTGTGGTAATCAGCCGTCGCTTGATCCAAGTAAGGCGCTCTTGGCATGATGGAATCTTTAAGGGCCCTTGAGAAAGTGTCTTCTGAGATCAAGTACCAGGGCCGATGACTAGTCCTGGTTGCGCTCTTGGGCTCTTTCTGGTTGTGATCTCCTAAATTCAGGTGGAAGATTACCGCCCTATGGTCAGACCATGTTAGTGGTAAAGACTGGGTGACCTGAATGAGCGGACAGTCCGAAAAGATGCCATCTAGGGTATGGCCTGCGGAATGCGTGGGACAGTGGACTAGATGTGATAGCCCGAGAAGAGAGAGGGAGGCAAAAAGGTCTATAGTATCTGGGTCCTCCATATTCTCAAGGTGAAAATTAAATTCACCCAGATTAGTGAAATCGGAGGAGTTGGTTTTTATGTCCCAAATGGATTTATCCATATCAAGGAAGGGTTTTTAGGGCCAGGAGGTCAATAAATCAGAGCTCCATTGAAGGAGTAGTGACTGTCAGGGCTTCGCATCCAGGGTGAGTTAGGGGGTCTACTCTGACTTTAAAGTTGACTTTATAGATAATTGCTAAGCAACCATCTGTATTCCCAATGCCGTCCAATCTAGTTAATGTGTAACCGGGGGAGGTGGCTGTGACCAAGTCTGGGCCAGATGCGACATCAGCCCATGTCTCTGTTATGAAAGCTATGTCAATAGTCGCGCTGTCTAAGAGTTCAGCCATTTCCATAGCGTGTTTGGTAAGAGACCGGGCATTTAACAAAGTGCAATTTAATCTTACTACTGTGCGTTTTTGCAAGCTGACCACGGCTTGTTCAAGGGGTTTTATCGTTAATTGCTCAAGCCTGAAGGAACAGCCTGGGCAAGACAAGCAAAGAGATGTATCCCCAAGGGACAGAGGGTGGACAGAACAGTACTGTGCATCAGTGTTCCAGAGGAGTAATTATTCTCTGCTATAATTTCGACTGTCATGGTGCTGAGAAGCAGTCCCACTGATTTGTGAGCAGTCGTGGGGGCCGAAACTGGCAGGGGGGCTGGCGCTGAGCGCGGACGGGTGCAGACGGGTTTGCCTTCGGCACGCCAGCGGCGCGTCCATGCAGCAGCTCCCATTAAATGGGTGGAGGGATCAGCCGGTCTGAACACTACACCGCTGACCCTCAAAATGGCGCCTGTATGTGGGCTAAGTCTGAGGCACACCAGTTACTCATGAAAATGGCCGAGTTCGGCCCAGAACAAGCGGGCTGCTGGGAAGAGGAGAGTGAAGGCCAGAGAAAGAGGTGAAAGCTCCGGCACCCTGCAAAACGTAGCAATGCGGGAGTGAGGATTAAAAATAAGCAGAGCAGATAAAAACAGGTAAAACAGATAAAAAACAGGTGAAACTACATTCACAGCATTTAAAATTGTATTAAACTGAGCGTGCAGCAGGGTAAAAGTGCGATATAGGCGCCTTCCAATCTGGCGTTTCTGCCCAGTGCTTACCCTGTGGAGCCTTGCATCCCCAGGCTGCAATTCCGATGTCTCTTGCTGCACCATCGGCATATCAGTGTCCTCCTCTGAAACAGGCCCTTCATCCGCACTGAGAGTAGCTTCATCTGCACTGAGAGTAGCTTCATCATCAGATGATTCCTCGTGGACAGAAAACTCACTGCCAGTATCTTGCACTCCCTCCTCTCCCTCAGATGCACTGTCAGTCTCATAATACTGCTCAGAGGAAGATTAAAAAATCATACCAACCACTGCTGAGCAGTTATTCTACGGCTAGCTATAATCCATACTAATAAAGGTAACTGTCAAACAATTGAACAACAAACACTTTGTAAAATAAGTAATAAACAAAATGTGGCTTTATCACAAAGAACTATATACTCCAAAACTATACCACTCACTTGGCAGAAGCAGCTAGACTTACCACCACCTTCTCTGCACAGACACAGTAAGGACCACCAATATCTCACTAAAAAAGCAAAAGAAAAGAAAATTACACCTAAGACAACGCAAAAAACATTGCAAAGAATTTCATGCTCAGAACACTAAATATGCTGCTATTATGACACCACTTACAAAAATTCATTCATGTATGACAATAATACTCATTTGCAGTAAACACAACAAAAGAAAAAAATTCTTACCAAATAAATACATCTACGCAAAACTGCAGATCAACCACTGCGGACACCGTAAACAAGAATCTAAAGCTTTGCACTAGAATAAAAAGGAAAAATAACACATTACAATCACATATGCAAATAATACGGATATGCCCCCAAAAGAGGGCAGATATTGCCACAATAATCACCCCATAAAGGGGAGCAACCCTTGCCCATGGGACCGCTCCCAACAACACAAAAACAATCCCTGGTGTCTAACGGGTTCTGCACCCCTTAGGGGCACATGGGCCAAAAAACATAAGGGCAAGAAACAGCCAAAATAAATGATCCCCAAAGGGAGCAAACCTTGCCTAAGGGGCTGTTCCCCAAAAACATATATATTTTTTTTTTAAATCCCTGGTGGCCTAGTGGGCACACACTAAAATTATTCATTTATTTCGGTTGATCTGCTCTCCCAGGGGGCAGAACTGGCTAAATGAATGCTCCCCAAAGGAAGCGACCATTGCTTAAGGGCCCGCTCCCCAAAAACAGATTAAAAAAATAAAATAAATCCCTGGTGGCCTAGTGGGCACAAGGCTAATTTTTTTATATGGACCTGCCCCCCAAGGGAGGCAGAACTAGCCAAACAAATTGCTCCCCCAAGGGGAGCGACCATTGCCCAAGGGCCCGCTACCCACACAAAGGGCATTTAAAACAAAAACAACCCTGGTATCTAGTGGGTATTCCTGCTGCATGATCGCACTCCAAGCGCAATCGTGCAGCAGGAATGCTTAAAAGCTTATCAGAGAAAAGGAAAACCCTTTCTTTCCCTCCGATGCCTCTTTTTAAATTGCCCCCACCCTCTCCGAGGAGAAACTTACCTCCTCTATCCTGGACGAGCTGGAAGCAAATGGCTTCCAGCTCATGCTGTTTCACCAAATGACGTTGGTGCACACCGCGTGCTGATGTCATTAGATGACGTGGAGGGGGGTGCAGCGGAAGGGCTTCCGCTGCTTCCGCTGCCTCCGCCGGTGGGGGGCAACACTAAGGGCGGCCCACAGGAGGAGTGCCAGCACTTCCCCCGTGAGTGGGTGCTAGGACAGCCTGGAGATGTCCAACGCACATTCCCACCGTGACGTCGAATGGCTCCCTGCCGTCTGACGCACGCAAAGGGTTAGTGTTTGAGTATGGTAGCCATGTAGGGTAGACGCAACTCTTGAGTAGTCTTCTTAAGATAAGATAGTTATCCGTGGATCTTATGTTTGAGGGTAATTAATTCGATAGTTTGGCTGATTGAACAGAGAGAGCTACACCACTTATGGTCTTTTTCTTGTATGGTGGACAAACTTAATAAAGGGTTATGTCACTTCTGGCAGAATTGCTAGACCCTTGGTAGTTGGATATCAGTGTATGAAGCTACAGAAACGTTTTTCAGATCAAGTCGGGTGCCTTGGAAGGGTTAACTTAATGAAGGAGCAGGTATCCATCAGAATCATACTTTTGGGTGAATCAAGCCCCTGAGGGAGAGTTTTAGTTAGTTGGAGGAAAGAAGTTAGACAATTGCAGCTCCCCCCTAAGTAAACCCATTTTCTTTGTATGGAAGAATGTTCTGCTGTGCAAAATGCGGAGACTTCCACAATGTACTGAACTTGTAACTGTAGCCTCAAAGGCTCCTATATTGCTGGAGAAACATTATTGCAGGGGAGGCCAACAGTAGAATTCTAGTAGTGGCCCCACTGTGTTTCGATTTTTCAAGCAAGTGAACTGCTTTCTCACTGAAGAAGTGTTTGCCCATCACGACAATGAGGACGCAACCACTAGTGAAGGGTTCGTTTTTTTTAATGAAGGCAAATATAATACAAAGAATAAACAAAAGTTATAGTCACTGGAATCCTCCAAGCCGTCTGGGACACCTCGGCCGGTATGCGTGGAGTCGGAGGTGGAGTATGAAGTGTCGGGCATACGGGCGTCCACATGGCGCAGGGGGAAGCTGTGGTACCTGGTTGCGTGGAAAGGCTATGGCCCGGAGGAGCATTCATGGGAACCGGCTGAAGGGGTTCATGCTCCGCGCTTGGTCTCCTTGTTCCATCGGCGTTTTCCTGCCAGCGCTGGACCCGTGGGGAGCCGCTGAGAGGGAGGATGACTCAAGGAAACACGCCCTTATGTAAACAGGAGAGCTGTTACATAACTCAAGGAAAACACGCCCTATAAAGGGAGGAACCGGGAGGTACAACGCTGTCGGATATTGTGTTCACACCGACGTACCTGCTTCGTGAAGAGCAGTGTTTCGGAGTGGTGCTCCAGTAAGGCAAGAACGGAGGTAGGTCAAGTCGTTACTCCCTGGGCCGTGTCTTGCCCCATCGTCACCTGTGAAGGACCCGGAAGCTCTACCGGTCAACCATTGAGCTTCGCTTTTTGACTCGGCTGAGTCCAAGCGCAGTGGCGCTTTTGCTGGTTGGAGTCGTAACTCCCAGCCCGACCAGAGACACAGGGACTGCCAGCTGTAACGCACACCAGGAGGTGTTTGCCGCGTTACAGACTCGGAAGTCCACAGGATCGATCGAGCGGCTGCTCTCGGTTCAGTCTTCTTGCTTGTGATTGGGGTATCGGTGACGCATCACCAGGAGGTGACTCCGCGTCCCGGTACAGTCTGAGGAAGAGGTTGAGCGGCTGCTCCCTTCAGGTAGAGACCCCGGCTGGGTGTTTCCCTGACTCCTCGATTCTCCCCAACACTCTTCGTGCCCCTCACAGCCTACCGATTGGCATTGTCGGCCATTTCATTTCTGCCCTCTGTTGGCATACGCCGGGACCGGCGTATATGCAGAGGACGGTTAGGACCATCCGTGCTGTGGGCTGGTAACGTACTTAGCCTGGAGGATTCCAGTGACTATAACTTTTGTTTATTCTTTGTATTATATTTGCCTTCATTAAAACAACGAACCCTTCACTAGTGGTTGCGTCCTCATTGTCGTGTCTGTTAAACGATCCTGAGACGTTCAGGGCGTTACACAGCTGAAATGCAATGAGGCAAAGTCGGAAGTCCTGTTGTTCGGCTCTTTTTCCTCTGAGTTCAGAGCAAGACTTTGGCCCTCGGGCTTTCCATGTCCCCCAGCGATCAATGGGGCTGTTAAAAATCTCGGCGTTTCGTTCGATGAAAACCTGGACTTTGCTTCGCATGTAAAAAAACTTGCCGGCACATGCTTTGGGCTACTGAGGAGTCTGAAGAAGTTTCTTCCTCTGCTGCCAGACAGGGACAGAGAGACGGTGGTGCGAGCTCTGCTTCTCTCCCGCCTAGATTACGCTAATGCCCTCCTGGTGGGATGCCCAGGCTACCTTGTAAAGAAACTGCAGGTGGTCCAAAATTCAGCAGCCAGACTTCTAGGCGGCCTGTCCCCTTGGCACAGTGCTCAGGCTCAACTTCGGTCACTTCACTGGCTTCCCGTGGAATCACGCCTTAAATTCAAAATGTTGTCTATCGTACATCAGGCCCTGTATGGTCGCGGCCCCAAGTATTTGCAGGATAGATTCTCCTTTTATATCCCTAGGAGACAGCTGAGGTCATCCTCTCTGCTGCTTATGCAGACCCCCAAATTTAAGCGTCAACGGTTGGGGGGCAACTCGTTTGCCCGCAGAGCCTGCCTTGCCTGGAACTCTCTTCCCTTGACTCTGAGGGCTATCTGTGATCCGCGCCTGTTTAGAAAGTCCATGAAGACATTGCTGTTTTGATGGACCTCTGAGGTTCGGCCGCCTTTCTGATGCTAGCGCCGGGACACTTCCGAGTAACTGCGCGCTGAATAAATTAAAATAACATAACATAACATGTACATTGCAAAGTCCAGAAATGCCCGCCTACTATGGAAAAACACTAGTAGGTGTCATAATACAATGGAGGTACAGAACATGAGATTCGATTCTGCAGCTGGGCACAGGCTATCTACTGCCCAAGGTCGTCTAGCCTATCCTCCCCACCAGACAGGTGGGAGGAGGACTAATGAGAAAGGCATGCACTAACGAGAACACTTGCAATTATATAAAGAAAAGCTCAACCTTGGGAAACAAGACTTACCAAAGACTGTTTTCTTGAAAATAACAAAGCAGCAGTTTCGATTATAATACAACATGGCGTCCGGATTTACAAGATGGTTTTGCGAATGCTAAAATATACAGACAGGGGGGCCTTTCAGTATTAACAAACCCTCCTGTTAGCATGAGCTAACCATCTACAATCAGAAACCAAAACCAAATATAAATGAATAATAAAGCACATAGCTGTTTTATACACATGTCATATCGTCAACAGTAGGAATGTACTTTATAAGAAGGGAAGATGTTTCGAAGATACCCTCGTCTATGACCATCAGTTCATCTATTTCTTTCTGTAACATTATTGCATCATTGGTATCATGAATCAATATCGTTCTCTGTTGAGTCAATACAGAGATACAATATGTGCAGCACATTGGAAGACATTGAATAAGGACGCAACAAAGTATCAATATAGCAATGAGATGAATTGCTTTTTCTATTAGCAACCTCATGTTCCAAAAAGGGACCAACTTCAATTACCTGGTTCCATGCCTTTGACATTCTCAATAATGTCCAAAATATGCTTAGTAATATTCTTTTCCATATTGGTTATTCCCACTAAGCACTGATCGCCAATAACTGAGCGGGCACCACCATTTTTTGCTAAAATAAAATCAAATCCATATCGGGTTTGCTCAGAATAGATCCTCATACTCTCAAATATCTGTAACTTACAGCCAAAGTATTCCCGGGCCTTTTCAGTCCTGCTCATAGCCATTCCCCCCAACGTAAAGATAGCAGACAGGATATAACCAAAAGTTATACAATTACTATAATTGTTGATCTCAATATCTGTTACTCCTTTGCAAAATCCCTTTGTAAGTGTTCTCTTCACTCATTTTACCTGTCTGTGGGCATATTTAAAAGGGATCCCCAGGGGCAGCACCATCCTAAGAGCTACATCATTGGTGCCATTATGAACATCTGAATACGTTCCATTAGTTAAAAAGAAGAACCCGGGATGGGCATATATCTGTCTGTCTTAGTTCACAGCTGAATAGTGAGAATTACCTGTAATGGTGCTAGAACCTTTCAAATCTTTCAAAGGGAATGTTTCTTTTGATATGACCACCCCTAGCAATTCATATACAATATGTTATCAGTACTATTTATGATGAGGAAACATGCAGGGTAATAGCCAGCTTTTCGAGGAACCGTCACTTCTTATCACAATACGTATTATTGTAACAGCCGGGGTAACCTGTTCCTGTGGGCTTATGATGATACAAGCATGGCCCTGGGTAGCCAAACCCAAACTCCCCTTTTACCGCAACAAAATTTGTTGGCTTAGAATATGTGTAATTTATCAAAGACAAATGATAAGCAGTCCATAGGCTAGTCACAGATTCAGTAGGATAACAAGCGACACACTTCCCAAGAAATCTCTTATGACTGTCCAAAAAAACATTACTAGAATGTATTCTCTTCCGTCTTGGTGTGAAAAAGATACCATTGTCAGAAATAGGCGAGTTACATGCATACTCTAGCGCCCAGAAAACCCCACAAAAGACAATAATCAGAAGAATAGCAAAAAGAAGGAATATTACTCTCCGTTGTTTGATCCATGATGATCGTGGCAAAACAACAAGACCCAATGGCTGTCCTTCATCAACCATTGGCCTGCCAAAAGGATGCATGATAGCAGAATGGAAAGCTACAATCAATATAACCTCAATGAAACCAAAGAAACATTCTTCTTCACCTTCACCAGACCCTAGACTTGACAAGATCATACTCTAGTTATGGAAAATCAAAGAAGAACTACAAGCTTTATCTGAGGTTCTTCTGAGCCAACCCTGGAACACTAGATTAGCACGACAGACCAAATCAAACTTTCACTTGACCCACTAAGTAGTCACCTCGAAATATTCGACCCCTAGGTGGAAATCAGTTCCTTTCCACAATAACTCAACCTGCCCAATCCACAGAACTAATCCGCTATCTGAGAAAGACTTACTCTCTCTACTCCATTCCTATGAGCCCTCACACCTGAATCACAACACTATGCCTCCAGATAACCCTCCCAAAATGACTCTAATCCCAACTATTACTCCCAACACTCACAGGCCCACTAAACACAACCCTAGAGGTATCATCGAATACAGCCTTAGACAAGTTCCCCTCATTCAGGAACACAATACATCCCACATCACGCCCCGTTTTAAGTGTATACTACTAAATTGTAGATCGGCCTCAAGACATGCAGCCGACCTCATTCTTACACAAGAACCGGATTTGCTAATTTTGACTGAAACTTGATTAAAGGAATCCTCTACACCCATCATTGACATACTCGTACCCCCAAACTATGACATCATCAGACTGGATAGAATTGTTAAAACAGGGGGTGGTATCGCTTGCATATACCGGAATAATCCCTCAGTAAACAGATCCAAATTGCCTGTATTCCCGTCTCTTGAATATATATGCCTCGACATCACTAGTAATGGCAAACCAGTATGCTTCCTCAACACCCTCTATCATCCACCAGGTGATATCCTCACCTTTACCGAAAATTTCATGGACATAGTCTCTACTAATGCCGGACATCAAAATACCCAAATATTTCTCGGAGACCTCAATCTCCACTGGAATGACCCCAATGATGCGGTAGTTAATAGTCTCAAAAACCTCCTCTCTGACCTCGACCTCACCCAAATTTGTAACAGCTCTACACATGATAAAGGTTCAATCCTTGATTTAGTAATCTCTAAAGTTGATTCCATCCAGCTAAATACAATCCATCCATGTGATTGGTCTGATCATCATATTATCACCTTCTTCATCAATGAAACAGTGAAACTTAATTCGCTCAACCCACAAGACCTAAAGTATGGTAGAGTGATCTGAAAAACATAGATCCTAACATATTCACAACTTCCAGCTCCAATTTACTTCTTCCCCCTGAAGGGATATCCGATGTCCATGATCTCACCAACCACTACTTCAATTCCATGAACATGATACTAAACGAGGTAGCCCCACTTCAACTAAAGAGAGTCTCCACAAAAGACTCTAAGTCTTGGTACGATGGAAGACTCAACGAGGACAGACGATCCTTAAGAATAACTGAACGCAGATGGAGATCAGCTCCATCCTCCAATCATCTCAAGATACTAAGAAAGAAGAGAAACGCATACTATAGAAAGAGCAAGAGCACTAAAGCAGACTTCTTCAGCCACCAATTAGACCAGGCCAAAAATCGTCCCCAAAAACTTTTCGAGCTAATCAAAACTCAATCTAAGGATGCACCCAGTGCTTAATTTGTGCCGGTGCTTAGCACCGGCACTTAATTATCAGGGCCGGGTCTACACGCGTTTAGTGCACGTAATTGATTTTATAGTAATTAGTGGCCTTGCCAATTGCTTGCTGCCTGTTGCTTGCCATACCAACCAATACACACTGCTTTTTGTTTGGGTGCGCACAGTCATGCGTGCCTCCCCTCCACCCTCGGAATCCTCATCAGACAAAACACACAGACTGAGAGGACAGTGAAGGTGTCAGCAGGCTGAGCAGGGTCCAGTGAGTCACCATTATACTGCGTGCATTCTAACTCTGCAACCTTGGTGGGGCTTGGACTTGTGACTGGGCCGGGTAGGCCAAGTCCCAAAGGTAAGCAGAGGGTTAACCCCCAGCACAGCCTGTATATTCTTGTTTTAAAAGCACCTGCTGTCAAGTTCCTTCCTGGCCTCCAGTAATATTCAGGCATAAATTAAAATGTCAAGATAACTCTGGTGATTAATCGTCTTCCTGGAGAGAGACAGTTGATGGAGCAGGGTTTTACTTTAAAACCGAATACCTGTTTCATTTTCGCATGTTATAACTAAAAGTAATATTGATTAATTATTAAGTATTAAAAGTTTGTCAAATGTTGTCTAATCAACCTTATTAACAAGAGAATTACACGTAGGAATGCTATTGCATGGCTACAATAATAAGTGAACTAAGTTGGTGAGCAAACTGACAGAAATCAATGTTGCTTATGTGATGTTATGGTGTTTGCGCTTTAAATTAATATGCATTAATGGCTTTTGATGACGCAAATGGCTAGATAAATACACACACATAAGGGTATTAGCAGGGGAATAACACCGTATAATCATTTCCGTGCAGTAATTCTGTTTTATGTTTATTTTTGCTTAAGTTGTCCAATGTGGCCTACCCGAAAATGGCTATCATCTACAGCCTGCACTCGAGTAGATGGAAATTTACAAAAAGGCTTCGCTCTGCCTGTGACCTTGCACCTCCGATGAACTGAAAAGCCATAAGCATGATGACAAGTCCGGGACATCTGCCAAGAGCCCCTGGAAGACGGAGACGTTGCAAAAGTTGAAATATTGACTACACGAACTTGTTGTGAACCCACTATTGAAACAAATTCACCTAGTAGAGACATCCGTAGATGTATCGAATTAGTCATGGACGTTCAATTCTGCTATTCATTATTTGGGACAATCTATGCGTGAGAAAATCTCGCATAATATCGAAAAAGTACCAAGATTACATTATTTCCGCCATTCATCCGTTCTGAATAAAGAAATGTAACATTATAGAATGTACATTTTAGTATAAATAATAGTAGACTAGAGAGGTCTAGCGCCACTTCTTCCCGAGCTGATGATCCGAGGTCCCTATGCTGACGGAGAGGACGATGACTCTACATGACGGCAGAAAACTCTAATTCTTCTACAGAGGACCGGTTCTGACTTAGGATCTGACATTTAGACAGAATGGGTAAATATGAGAGAAATGAATTTTGCATTTAATTGGCTTTTCCTACAATTTTAGATAAAATGAACAATCTGTTTGAATTTCTGTCTCGGGTGGTTATTTCTTGTCACGTTTATTGAATTTATTTGCATATTGTATGAAATATTCTCATTAGATTTACAAGCAACTCAGCAGATGCCATTGACCTCAAAGTACAGGCAGATTGGATAGAGTTCATGAAAGGTGTTTCTCCTTTACAGGGCACGGATAGAGTGATTTAAGGTGAATGTTGGTGTAATGGGCCCCACCAGCGTGTGATGTGTGTATGCATGTGTGACTGTGAAATCATTCCGTCCGTGGAAGTAGAGGGGATTCGGAAGCTCTGATCTGCACCACAGTCACAGGAGTTTTGTCTAGGGGAAGTTGTGACTGCTTGTTGTAAGGTAGTACAGATGGTTAAAATACCTGCTGCAAAGAACATTTACCATGCCGATCAAAAAGTGCATGTAATCATGTAAAGTAGGTCAGTGTGTTACTGCTTCTGTCAGAGAGATATTTTTGTTACTTGCAGTTTGTAAGTTAAAATCCTAACATAGAACAGCAAGCTATTAACTAGTCTGTCATCAAAGAGCTGCATGCAAACTGCATGTTATATATTAGAGGTATATGTTTTTTTTGCCCAATCTTTCATTAACCTAATCTTGCAAAAAGGGTTCATTTGGGTAGAAATAAATTCTTATTTAAATTCTGAATTTGCGCTTTTCCAGACTTAGAACTCTTAAACTATATTGCCTACAATGCAATCATGCATGACATGTGACTCCTATGCCTTGTAGTCCTGTCTGATGTAACATTCCCTATATACTGATTTACACACATAGGATTGTATCTATGCTATGTGTGTATGAGCAAACAAGTGCCCTGACACACCTTATATTACATCTGGCGTTTAGCAGCGCCAGTTGACAATGTGGGTGGACCTAATATAGTAAGTTGGCGGAGCCAGTGAATGAAGTGGGTGAAGCCAGAGAAAAGTAGGTGTGGTCTCTGACAAACAGTTGAGCACCTGCACTTCATATTTTACAAATTAAGCACTGGATGCACCTCACCGCCCCCAAGATAACTTAGGCCCACGACCCAACTGTGAAGAATTTGCTTCCTTCTCCACTCGGAAGACCGATAGCATAAAGAAGGACCTTCCCAACGATCTAATCACACACACTGTCTCACATAAGAACCCCTCACCATCCCTTCATGATGCTCCACATCGAAATCCATCAAAGTTCGACCTAAAAAATAATGCACATTGTTCATCCTTCAATACCTACAATTAAGAATCTATTCTCAAAATGCTTATTGCCCTGAACCCTGCCAATCACTTCACTGCCTCTCTGGACCAGGAACATGAATAACTCTTTACGCCAAGGATGCATCCCTGACCCCTCAAAGCCAGGCAGGTATCCTCCATTCAAAATAAACCTACGGCTGACCCTACGGACTTAAACAATTACCGCCCTATATCCAACATCCCTACCCTGGCCAAACTCTTCGAAAAATGTGTACACCTCCAGCTAGTAAAACATATAGACCATTTCAACCTATTCAACAAATACCAATCAGGTTTCTGTGCAGGTCACAGCACTGAATCTGCCATGACCCATATAATTGATGATGCTCTACAAATCCTAGATCAGAACGGAGCCTGCTTACTCATCTTGCTAGACCTTTCCTCGGCCTTTGATACCGTCAAACACGATAACCTGATAGACCTTCTACAACACAGAATGGGATTATCTGGGTCAGTTCTGAACTGGTTCACTTTGTTCCTCCAAAACAGATCACAACGATTCAAGGTCAACCACTCCCTGTCCAAACCCGGCCCAGTCACTTTAGGAGTCGCACAAGGATCTTCACTATCTCCGACACTGTTCAATCTATTCATGGAACCACTCACTGACATTCTCTACTCGTCTAACATTCAATATCACATGTACGCTGACAACACACAACTGTACCTTAAGATCCATACTCTAGAAGACATCATATCTCTCAACACAACTCTCAGAAAAACTCAGACCTGGCTGGCAGAAAACCATCTAAAACTGAATGCCCTCAAAACCGAATTCCTTCTAATCACTCCTCCCGCCCAAGTACCCATAATGCAAGACTGGATCAAACACCTAACAGCACTCAACTGCCAACCTCTCATCGTTAATTCAGCGAAATCGCTGGGAATAACGCTGGACAGAAACCTCAATATGCAGAAACACATCAGCAACGCAACAAAAGGAGAACACTTTCAGATAAATACTTTGAGAAAACTGAAACCTTTCCTGCCTGAAAAGGACTTCAAGCTGGCAGTACAAGCTCTAGTCATACCAAGAGTGGAATACGGGAGTGTCTCTCTCTGCGGCCTGCCCAGAGCTTCAACTGCGCCTCTAAGAGCCTCATCAACGCCGCAGCGAGACTTATCACTGGCTTCAAAAGAAGCTCCCACATATCCCCTGACTTAAAATCCCTTAATTGGCCACCTTTTGAAGCCAGAATTCATCTATAAATAGCATGTATGACACATAAAGCCATTCATCACAACGCACCCAGCTATCTGGCACAGAAACTGGTGCCCTCATGTGGGATCAGATCTTCAAGAAGTGCCAAAAACCTCTTACTGAATCCGCAAAGATTCAACAACAAGAAAACATACAACCGAACATTTTCAGGGATGGCGCTGATGTAGCAAGGTTTCGCATAAAGAGAAACTTGGTTGTATGCAATCCTCTTAAATAACCTGTAACATTATAATCAGCCCGTCTGTGAGTACTAACAGTGCACCACATTTTACATTTATATCTAGGGGAAGCTTTCTTATGTGCTTGCATTAACGAATAACCCGAGTGTCCTAAAATAGCCACTAAAATGCAGGAATTCTACTGCGCATGCGTCTACTACATCTACGTAGTATGACGTTTTCTGTCGCTTGGGGAGAAAACTCTGCAGCTGCGCAATAGCTTCTAATATGGCCGCTTTACAGTAACGCACTAATGCACATGCTGTGCTGAAACTAACCTACTCACGTACTACTAAGCTATTAATGCAAAAGATGTATTAAGTAAATGGGGTTAGAGTAGAAGTAAGTGGTATACAGTGAATTCATTTATATTTGTATTCTAACTTGTTCTTCTCTGACTTTATTAATAGTTCGTATATGGGCCTTGGAAGGTGACCACGTCTCTGTTTCTTTGTGGTTTCTACACATGCGCAGACGGCTGCTTGTCCTGGAACAAGTGATGTAAATTGACTGACTCCCAAACCCTAAGCCCGGCAAGGACATGAGAAACCCAACTCCTGACCCTACTAGAGGAAGAAGGAGCAACAATGTATAAAAGACTTATCGATTCACATATGAAATGCTTGTGGGAATAAAGCTTGTGGGTATTAAAATTAAGGGGAGGAGAGTTAGACAATATTCTAAAGAAAAATATTGCACTTAGTATGGTGTGATGTCCTCACCCCACTGCTTGGCCCAATCAAATTGAAGGTGAACATGGAATTGAAACATTTGGGGGTGGATCATACACTTGAATTTGGTATAACAGAGGTAAGTTATAGTTAGTTAGACACACTTGATGCTGAGATGCTAATGCTATGCTGAGATGCTGCCCGGTTTTGCTGCAATCTGACTGAAGAATCCAACACTAGGAAAATTCGCGGAACAACCGAGGAGGCACATCTAGGGAAGGGTCCGGACGTGCCCAAGCCGGAGAAAGCAGCACCAGAGAGGGGTGTAACGCTGGCGTTACACTAGAAGAGGTCTCCTTCCCTGTCCTGAGCTGATCCTGAATCTTTGACACTCTGATGTCGGGGTCCTCACACCATTTCTAGGAAAATATAATTGTAGGGTAAATGCTCCGTACTTGCTCTCTGTCCTTTCTCTCCTCAGGTGCTGTCATTGCAAAATAACTTATTAATGCAAATTGATTATAAGCTAACTGTTCTATTTTTCCTGATGATGAATTCTGGTATATTCATATGTATCTTGATTTGACTCACAACATTTTTAATTCATATAAGCTTTTAAAACTCCTTCTGAGTCTGTGGTTCTTTTAAAATAAAGGTTAAATGCATTATTGTATTTCCTCCCTATTCTAATCTACTACTAGATCTTTGACAGTGCATTTACTCAGGAGACAGGAATGGTAAGAATACTGGTGGAAAGGTTTCCTAGGGTAAACAAAATTGATGACCAGTGGATATTTGCCAGCTCATAGAGTGTATGAATGTATATGGGCCCAAATGAGTGGTGTGTGTATGAATGTGTAGAGCTGGTAAACTCCGCTGCATCAGCCCCCAGAATTTGGAATGCTCTGCCCCCAGAAACTAGACTTAATCCCTCTACTGCATCTTTCAAAAGAGAAGTGAAATCACTTCTCATGCCTAAATTCACTTAAGCATGGGCTACTGTTATCATGCGAATCAACATATGTTCTACATGGAACTATATAGTATTTACTGTCCATCCATTTGCCCTAGATATTGTATCTATATTATGCTTGATATAGAAGAACGTTTTGTTATGCACCATATACCTATGTATCTACGATAGGGTGTTTACACTATCATGGAACTTTATGTTATTTACCATGTACCTTTGTATCTAAGACATTTATCTTGTAATGCGCTCTGATACCCGCAAGGGTCTTGTTTGCGCTATATAAAACTTTCAAATAAATAAATAATTCTTTCCAGCGTCCATTTTTCTTCTCCTTTGAGCCTCGCTGGCAGGCTCCTATTGTTCATCTACGGTGGTGATATTGAGCACTTCTCGTTGGAGCTGCGCGATCGCAGCCCTTCATGAGGAAAATCCACTTCTCTCAGGATAGGGTACCCTCCCTCCTGGGAAGACACCCCAGACTTATCCTGTCCAGTGTCTCGGACAATGCACCAATCTCCCTATCCCTACTCTACCGTCCCTATTCTTCATCCATTAAGTCCATCCCTAATAATCTGACTTTTCCTTTGGTGCACTGTCCCTCCGTCGCAAATTGTACTTAATGACGCCAGGAACAGAGGGATCAAAAAAGAAAGGCTCTTTTTCAGCGGGATTGACTGACTCCAGCCAAATGAAGATCTAGCCAACTGAATCTCTTGGTGGCACTGCCTCATTCAAAACTGCACCACTCTCCTCCGCAGTAGGTGTCCATGTTACTCTGGCATCGGAAAAAGGAATGAAATGGGGAACCTTCTCCGTCTCGGAATCCCCAGTGCCGTCGAGCCTCTATTGATCATAGGGCAGAGGAAGTGGCACCTTCTTGCAGTGTGTTGAATTAATCCAATTTTTCTGACCGTCCACCTTCACCACTGTACGGGTAGCAACGAGCATCTGGAAAGGCCCCTTCCACCGGTGCTCCAGAATGCTTTTGCGCTGAAAGTGGTGAACCAGTATGCAATCCCCAGGCCGGAGGTCATGGCCTGGTCCCTCTGTAGCGGATGGCAAGGCTTCTTGAATCTGCTGATGAATAGAACATAAATTTTTCGCCAACTCACGTAAATAATCTATCAACAAAGGGTGATCTATCTCAGAAAAGTGGTGCGGTCTTGGAACGCCCCAGACATTAGCGGGCCAACCAAACACAACCTCATAAGGGGACAACCCTATTCTTGTATGGACAGTAACTCTTGTCGTCGGCAAAGCCAATGGTAAAGCATCCGGCCCCTTCAATCCTGTACTCTCTTGAATTTTGGCCATCTTTAGTTTGAGAGTACCATTGTACTTCTCAACTAAACCTGCTGACTGAAGGTGATTCGCAGCATGAAACCTTTGCTTAATGTGCAGGCCATTGCACACCAACTGGATGACTTTTGCATTAAAGTGACTGCCGTTATCACTCCAAATCAAATGGGGCAACCCAAAGCGAGGGAAGAACTCCTTTAAGAGAGCTTTCGCGGTCGCCAAAGCTGTATTCTCCTTAGTAGGATAAGCCACGACCAACGTACTGAATGCCCAGACCACCTCTAACACATACTTCAAATTATTTACCTGTTCCATCTCAATGAAGTCCATTTGAACGACTTCAAAAGGGAAAGAAGGGGGTGAAAAATTACTGGGAGGTGTGAGAGTACCCTTTCCAGGATTGTACATCATGCAGACCATGCAATGTTTTACTAAATGGGCAGTCGTCTTTGGGATATTATCATTCTGCCATACAGGGTCTAGCACCTTACAGATACCCCTAGCACTAAAGTGAGCTAGTCCATGAGCCATAGTGACTACAGGAAGAACATATGCATCTGGCAGCATCCATCTCTGCTTCCTCGACTTATCTATCCAACACCCATCATCATCCAATTGTGCCGTACTCTCCTGCCATATTGCTAATTCCTCAACCGAAACCTCGCTCTGTATTTTCTTCACAATATCTAGTGTGTCCTCAAACATTGTAACTTCTAGCTCCTATCTAGCAGGACCTGCTACAAACATCTTTTTCATCTTAGATCGGGCCGTCTCCTTGGTTGTTTGATCTGCAAAAGCATTTCCCCTCCCCAGATCATCAGTAATTGCTTTGTGAGCGCTACACTTCACTATTGCCAGTTTCTAGGGCAGAGTTAAAGCTGACAAAAGCGTATTTATCAAAGGGCCATGCTGAATTTTTGAACCATGGGAAGTGAGGAATCCTCTCTCTGTCCAGAGCCGCACAAAAATATGAGCGACTCTGAAGGCATACTGGCTGTCAGTATAAATATTGACCACCAGTCCCTGACTCAACTCACAGGCTCGAATGAGGGCTACTAACTCCGCAGCTTGGGCTGACTGATGGGGAACGCATGATGTCTCAACTACCGTGTGCAGTGTTGTGATTGCATAAGTAGCAGTTGTGGTGCCATCCGGTAACTTAAAACCAGAGCCATCGACATATAGTTCCTCTTGGGGGTCAGATAAGGGAACATCAGTCAAGTCTACCTGTCCCTTCCTCTCCTCTTCCGTCCGAAATATACAATCATGTATGTCTATGTCCTCACTGTCCGAGGGAGGGGTAGTAACGTGGAAGGGTTAAGAGTGGCACATCTTTTAATTGTAATGTGTGGTGCAAAAAGGGTTAGTTTATAGCCAGTCAGATGTGCACTGGTAAGGTGCTGTGTCTTTCTTCTGTTCAAAAGCGTATCCCCAGCATGAGGTACCATAACAGTGAGATTAGTTTCAAGAACAAGCCCTGCCGATTGTCAAATAGAGACGGGCACGGTCGCTCTTAAACAGCACAGGAGGGCTTTCGCGACTGGATCAATCACAGTGGAAAAATGCGCACAGGGCCTCTGCTTACCTCCAAAGGCCTGCGTTAAAACAGAAAGCGCACAACCGGCCGACTCGTGTACATATAACACAAACGGCTTGTTGTAATCAGGTGAGCCAGGCAGAGGGGCCGAGCAAAGCACAACTTTCAATTGCTCAAAAGCGTGTTGGTATTCAGGCATCCAAGGGAAAGGTTCATGCACATCTTTAGTTGTTAGATATAACAATGGCTTTGTTAGTAAAGCAAAATTTGGTATCCAATGATGACAATAGGAAGTAATACCAATAAAGACTCGTACATCCCTTTGGGTCCTTGGAACAGGCACACTAACTACAGCATTAATACGCTCAGGAGTTAGTTTCCGACCCTCCTTCGACAGTAGGAGACCTAAATAGGTGACCTCCTGTCGACAATATTGAAATTTGGAAAGTGACACTTTGTGTCCATGTTGAGCCAAATGCAGCCACAATTTTACTGTAGCTGCTTTACATCCGTCTTCAGTATTGGAGCCAATAAAAGATCATCAACATACTGTAACAATACTTTACCTGGGGAAAGGGTGAGGGAGGCCAATTGACCCTTCAAAGCCTGGCTATATATGCTAGGACTTTCAGTGTACCCCTGAGGAACCCGACAAAATCTAAAACTACGACCTGCCAAGGAAAATCTGAAAAGGTGTCTGCTATTTGGATGAACAGGGATGCTAAAGAAAGCATTCTTCAAATCAATAACAGAAAATAATTTAGCAGAGGAAGGAATCCTAGTCAAAAGAACAGTAATGTAAGGAACCACGGGAAACTGAGGGACCACGATTTTATTAACTTCGAGCAGATCAATCACAAAACGATAAACATCAGTAACATCATCAGAATAACCCAGAGGTGGCCTATTGAGAACAGGAAGGATGGGACTATTACAAACATTTGCCGCTGTCTCCTCTACAACTCCTGACTGAATCAAATCCTGTATTATGCGCAACAATGCCTGTTCTTCTGAGTGCGAAACTTTATACTGAGGGATACGAGGCAATATGGCATTTTATTTGACCTGAATAGAAAACAGAGGTATCTGCAAAAGTCCTACATCAGTGTCACTTGTGGCCCACAACGTAGATGGGATACCCTTAAACTCAACTGGAAGGGGGGCAGCTTTAGACAAACAATGCGTAGTACTAACCACACTCAGACCCATTGTCATGTGGACACCACTAGGAGAACAGTAAATAGTAGCATATAACTTCTTCAACAGATCCAATCCTAACAAGTTCTCTCCACAATTTGATGTTAGTAAAAACGGCGAATCAACGGTGAAGGGGCCTATAGTTAAAGCAAGGGGTTTGGAGATGGGGCTTACTACCGATACACAGTAAAACCAACCGAAACATAGGTATGGCCAGGCATGGCTGCCCCAGGGACCAGTGACCTCGAAACAGCACTATTCATTGCTCCTGTATCCACCCAAAATTTATTTTCCAAGCCCTGCAAATCCATACTAATATAAGGTTCATGTTGATACACTGGTATCGGAACTGTTCCCTTACCCTGCCCCTGGCCCTGGCTTGTCCTAGCTGTAAGACAGCCCCGTCACCTCATCCAAATCATAATCATCATGAAAATCTTTCGTCCTCGAACATCATCAAAATAATTTTGATCGGAACAGCCCTATGATGCCCTAGTAGCCTGATCTCCACCCTGACTGCATGCTCCCCGGCCTCACACTCTCTCCTACTGTCCTCTAGGTGCAACACCTTTAAAACACTGTTCCCATAGGCCAATCAAAGTAGCCAACGTGTCTTTAAGGACATGCTGCTGGACAAACGACTCATAGTCCTTTAACATACTCCATACATCTTCAACACCATAAATAGGACTACAGGCCCCCCGGGCAGCCTGATTGGCCACCATCTTTTTCTCCTTATCTTCCACATCAGATTGAATCAACACCCGTCCCAATCGCTCCCTTGCAACTGCCCCAGCCCCGTCATCCTGGCCTCTCCCGGTGTCTCAGCACCTAAGAAGGGGGCAGAAAAGCGAAGTGGGGACAACACAGTAATCGAAGGGGGAAGCATAAAGTTCAACATCGGCTGAGTAGTAAGTGTCTGTGAAGGAGAAAGTGACGCCATAACAACAGGAGTGGCAGGAAGACTAGCAGTCACGGCAACAGTGGGGGACTGAGCCAAAGAAGAAGCTGGTGATGTCGGGACCAAAGCACTATGTTCAATACCAGAAACAGCAGAAACAGGGGGGCAGAGGCAGATGGCAAGGGCTGTGGGACGACAGGACATATTCTATGCGGGGCATAAGGGGGAGGCGGTCTGTCTACCAATAATTCTTCCACAAAAAAGTCTGCCTCCTCCCTAGCAACATGGGACTTATTACATTGTAATCAAAACCTCCTATCGGCACATTCTATACCCTTTTCCACTTTCTCTTTATCATGCGCTACTGCTTTCTGAGTCAGTGTCTGCGTTATCTCCCTCCATGTCTCCCTTTCCGCTCTCAGCCGTCTCTGTTTAGCTTCCTTTCGCCATACCTGAAGAAAATCAAACCTTGACTGCCTGCTACGTTTAGCAAACAATTTTTCCTCCAAATAATTCAATTTCTGCTCATCAAAGGTGCCTGTTGACGGCCACTGAAACTCAGCATTGTACCTCATATATTTGCAACATAATGTACGAAATATAATAGGGCCAAGGCTGTATTTAACATAACATCATAATTCAAAGTACCCTCTGCAGGTGCGGGCTGCCTTTCCTCAAATCGAGCATCAGCATAACAACAACGACACCTCACACAACACAACTTACTCCACCAAGGCATTCTGTTCACACAAAGAAACACATTCACCACACAATTTACACTACAATGCACTTGTGCTTTTACCAAAGGTCGCTTCCGTGGATTGCATCAATCACAAATTTACAAAATTGTATCATATTAAAAGATATTCAAAATCAAATGCAAGCGCTTGTCTAAAACTCATTCCTAAACCAACCAAAGTACCCGCCAAACAAACGTCATGATGACAGAGAACCAAACAAGCTCACCTGGTGCACACAGGTCAAACGAGTTTATTCTCCACTGCCAACTCTTTGGACCAAACGGTCAGATTCATGCAGGACCCTAGTCGGAATGACTACTGGGCAGGGCACCGCCCGATCAGACAGGCGGGGCTGTGCGAGTATGAAACTCTATCGTGCATGGTTCCCCGAATCCGCCTATCCGACCCAACGTCGTCCCATCCTCCCCACCCGTCCGCGGGCGAGGATGAGGTCACCCGATGGAGTCCCTGTTCGGGCGCCAACTTAAGGAAGTGACACGAAAAGGGTCTCTCATGACCACCTTCTCTGCCTTTCTACATATGAAGAGTCAGTCAGACAGTAGAGAATACAAACCAGATTATTTTTTTAAATTACACTGCAGCGGAGCCCAGTCTGACCAGCCTCCTGGGATGGATGTCGAGGGACTGGACCCGTAAGCATACAATTACATTATGTACATTGCGGAGTACAGAAAGGCCCGCATACTATGGAAAAACACTAGCAGGTGACATAATACAATGGAGGTATAGAACATGAGTTTAGATTCTGCAGCTGGGCACAGGCTATCTACTGCCCAAGGTCGTCTGGCCTATCCTCCCCACCAGACAGGTGGGAGCAGGACTCTAACGAGAAAGGCATGCACTATCTAGAACATTTGCAATTATATTAAGAAAAGCTCAACCTTGGGAAACAAGACTTACCAAAGACCATTTTCTCAAAAATAACAAAGCAGCAGTTTTGATTATAATACAAAATGGCGTCCGGATTTACAAGATGGTTTCGCGAATGCTAAAATATACAGACAGGAGGGCTTTTCAGTGTTAACAAGCAAGTCCTATAAACCTTAACTGTGTCTTGCTAAAAGATTTGAGGCTTGAAGAATTACAAGTCAGCTTTAGCCCTCATAGCGCAAATTTCCCTAATGCCATCCATGAGTGCCTTACTTTAGTTTCAGACTGCAACTGATGTCTGTTTTTCTTTTTGAAAATCTTTTCATTGATTTTACAACTTTTCAGTGAGAAAGCAGCACAATGAGCACAGTACCAATGCAGAATCTCTGGAATACATTACACAACAAGAAAATGGCAGAAAAGAAATCACATTATATCCCACGACGAACTACCAACCACTCGACAGTAGAGCTGGAACCTGTCCTCCTGCATGTGCATTGATATGGCCCAGCTCACTTGGTCCAATAATCCCACCATCTGCTACTGACCTCTCTGTGCACAACTCTAGCTGTATTCCTCTATACTAACTGATGTCTATTTTAATGCAAGAATTTCTGACTTTTCTTCATCAAGCAGATTACCCGATATTTTCCCAAAACTTTCAGTTATCTGCTTGTGTTTCCACATTGATCTCTCTGAACTTGATGTCTAGATCAGGAGATCATCTGGGTATAATGTCAACTTGTTGTTGAAACTTCCACAGCAAAATGTGGTTATATCTATATTAAATCTGGTAGCCTGAGTTAGCGATCCTATATAGACATCAAATAATAATGGGGAAATCGGGCACCCTTGTCTGGTGCCTCTAAGACTCCTGTTAATTTCAATTTTGCTGTAGGCTATTTATATAAGGCTTTTATTGCTCCAAGATAGCATTCTTCTATGCCTAACCGATCCATTACTTTGCATTAGTATACCCAGTTGACTCCGATGATGGGAGAGTGGTAGGTTCTGCCTGGCTAGGAGACCACCTCAGTCAACCATAAAGTGCCAGTTCCAACATTTGGTGTGGATAGGACTTGCATTTGCAGAGTAAGGCACGATAACTAATTGTGCACCACGACTTCACATAGGCAAAGTGTTCCCTTGTGTTACCCAAAGGGGTCTCTAAAAGGGACAGAGATAGCTGGGGAGTGGTGATTTATTTTGTATTCCTCATAGATCTCTATTTCTAATTCTGTAATATGCCTGAGGGCCTACCCGAGGTAGAGTTTGAACTGGCTGATCTGGAAACCTATATGGTGGCACAGCTCATGGAGGCCTGCCAAGCAAAGGGGGTGGCTTGCAAGGGAAGAGCCAAGAAGGTGGAGCTGCAGGAAGCCTTGAAGGCCTGGGCAGAGGCATACCCTGAAGGGGAGAACAATAGTGGAGTCTTAGTGTGGGGAACAGTCAGAGCAGGGCCAGAGGAGCCCTGACAAACATTTAGAGGGAGAGGACCCACTTCTGCCATACCTGTGGGGCCACTGTAGAACCAGAAGCAGTATATTCTCAAGAAACATATCCTCTGAGGAGCTGTAGGACAGAAGGGAAGAAAGGTAGTTAAAGTTAGAGCTTGTCAGGATTAGAAAAAGAGCAAGCCCTTGCCAGATTGCAAACCAATCAAGCCGACTAAAAAGACACTAGCCATTGAAGATAAAAAGATGGCCCATGAGCTTAGCCTCAGAGAGTTGGACTACAAATAGGGTCCAACAACAGTAATGGTGGCAGTGCCCCACCAGTGTCCAACATTTAGAGTAGTGGTTGAATCCCAAGGTATATGGTACAGGATTATCAGGTGGGGGACGACATCAACAAATGGCTGGCAGTCTATGAGGTGGCTTTGAAGGTACACAGGGTCCCCGAAGAGAGCTAAGGAGATTGTTTATGGCGTACATTCCCCCCATGGGAAGGGACACCCTCCTTACACTGGATGTGGGGGACCAGGGTAACTACCCTGCCATGAAGACCATGTTGGTCAATAAGTTTGAACTGACCTTGGAGAAATACAGCCAGAGGTTTAGAGCCAGCCGCAAACTTACCACACAAAACTGGATAGCCCTCTTAGACTACGCGAGTAAGGCACTGAAGGGTTCGATGTTGGGCAGTAAGGTCAATGATTGTGAGGGATTGTACAACTTAGCATTGAAGGAGCACCTCCTCAAGACCTGTTTTTCTGAACTGCGCAAGACCTGGTAGACAGCAAGCATGTTGAATGCCGGAAGCTTGCTGAGGAATCAGACCTGTAGGCCAGCACCAGAGTGCCCAAAAAGATAACTGGGAGGACTTTCAAAAGGGGACCAGGGTACCCACCAAAAGAAGGAGGGGATGACAAAAAGATGGAGTCTTCTGTCAGCCCCCCTAAAACATTCACAGGGAATAGGGTCTGGCCCGAAATCCCAAACCAGTCCTCAGAAGCAAACTTGCATGGGCAAGAATCCATAGCCAAAAACCCCTAAGTGCTACGATTGTTAAGGGTACGGACACTACAAAAGAGATCCTATGTGTCCAAAGCTAGTGCCCTAGCCCGCTGGAGGAAAGGCTCTGGGGATGGCAAGCGTAGTAACAGGGGAGGAGGTGGTCCCAGGTAATGGGGGATGTTTAGTGGTGTTACCCTAGTGTCCCTTGATGACAGTGAGATGGTTCCAAGAAGTGGAGCTCAGGGTCATGTAGAGATGTTGGGTTTACCCGACTGGATCTGTGCTACCACACAGTCCATGGATACCAGAGAAGGGAGTAAGAAGCGGCTAGAGTCTGGAACAATAGCCCTAGCCCCTGCTAAGAAGGGAAGAGTATGTCTTAAAATTAGGCCCTGTTTTTAATATGATTAGATTATATTGAGCATGTTCATTGACCCATTAATCATGCTATAGGGAAATTGTAATTTATCAATCTACTCCCGCAATTATTGCAGAAGAGAAACAATTATGTGCAGTAGTAACCAGCATTGTAGGGGGCTCTTAGTGTAGGACCTATCATCTGTAGTAAAGAATATTGGTCATCTTTTTTTAGAAATTCTTTTTAAGTAAATTATTTATTTATTTGCATTATGCACTTTCCAAAGGTGAATCCTTGTTCCTTGCCTTGAATAACCCTTTGTGATTCTCGCTCCTTTTTGCCCTCCCCTCGTGAATCTATAAGAATTGTAGGCATTTTTTAACTGAGTATGGAATCCATTCACTTCACATGTGTGCCAATAGTGTTTATAATTAATTTTGATTTTTGATGTATCTTTTTATGAATTAATGTGTATTGTATTTGTACTTTTGAGGTCATATTGACCGAAATAAAGTTTAACTGAATGAATGAAATTAGAAAATAATAAGACCCATGTGCAAATAAGCAGAGCATGATCTTCAACACCTATCATACAGTAGAAGTTTGAAAAAGACATCCTATTAAGAGTGCTATTGAAATTAAGACAGAGCTGAAGGGCAACAACTGATGGCCTATTGTTTGATGTATAAGATCATTACAGTATTTAAGAAACAATAATTGAACAATTTACGCTTCATTGCTCCCATCCCAGGCAAAAGTATAACATTTATATATTAAAATATACACACTTGGTAAGAAGACCCTTCAAAAGTAAGGTAGCCATATTGTAAGAAATGGAGCAAAGTTATTCTAAAATACGTAAATGTTCAAAGTCTGCCAAAACCAAGAAAGTTGGATAACTGCAGGGTGGTAAGAAAACCAGTAGGCAAATCAAAGATGAACAGCATGTTGCCACCGGGGGGGATTCCAGATGGCACTCTGCAGAACAAATCATTGATGCACGTAGAATGGTGCTAGTCAGTAGCAGAGATCAGTCTGAGGTTAGCTATTGGTTCTTTTTAGACTGGTCCCTTGTAATGAACTTAATTGGCGGTTGCTAGCTTTACAGATTGAAGCAGCAGCTACTTTTTCTTTTTTGAGAACCTACTGTTATGAACACCTGTGGTAGTTACCTTATTTTCCAGTGATTTGATCGATCCTAATGGATTGCTTGAACTTGCAATATGCCTGATGGATAAAGATCGTAAAGCTAATGTTTAGAGCCATGTTCTCTGGATTCAAGGCAATAACTCTAAGGACCATGACTGGACCGGTGGTGGCAAAGGCCTTGATGGGGATTTTGACCCGAGTGGGATTCCCCAAAGAGGTGGTCTCTGGCAGGGACACAACGTTCATGTCTGCCCACATGCAGGCCAGGTGGAAGGAGTGTGTTAACAATTTAAATCATGATCATACATAAACAAAGCAACACCAACGACGGACAACAGTTAAGCACTTAAATTGCAGGAATTTTTCTTATCAATTATGTACACTAAGTTTATATGTGTGGTGCAACAACTTCCAACATCCATCGTTGTTAGATGCAAAATAAGTCCAGAAATGTTTTACATAACGGAAGGTGCACTCGAAAGAACAGGGTCCAAATTGATATATATATTCCAAAAATTGCGTAGTCTTCCTTTATTTTTAAAGATAGCGGACAGCCAATGCGTTTCGTTCCCTTAGCACTGGAACTTCTTCAGGGCTGTAATCAATTACAGAACAACATGTATAAAAAACAACATATATACTGACAATATACTTAAAAAACGACATATAAATATAAATAATAATGACAACATTGAAAACAAATCAATGAATAACAAGACCAACCTAACATACATATATCTACACATATCATTATGTTAAAATGTGTGTGCATAGAATATTGCACATCTGAAATATTCTATCAAAGACAAAAAATATATACCCCATATTACCATAAACATGGAAGGGTCTTACACCAATTTGAAATTGAAAACATTAAGATATGTATCAGAATGAAAATACAAAGAGAAAGGGAGAACCAGAAAAGAAGAAAAAAAACGAAAGATACAAGAATAGATATCTGGAGATCTTACTATAAACATAACTCAAATACGGATACTTATATTCCGAGAATTACCACCTGATAAACGAAAAAAGACGGGACAATTTCGTATAAGACAAAAAACAGACCGGAAGGGTTGACAGAAGGGAGAAGAAGAGTGAGGAAAAGCTCACCGTATAGTTAGTTGCATGAATATATACTCATTCCATATCGTATGATTCAAACTATTCACAACTCAGTGTGATGTCTCACACGTTCAATATTCAAAAAAGCGTCTGTAACATAGGGATACAAAAACCCAATGTCATAATAGTTGAAAATCTGAGTATATGGCACAAGTGCACAATTCTAAGATATACATCAAATGTAAAATAAACTCACCTTCAAATACGAAGGTCTAGATAATACCCCTTGAGAGAGTTTAAGGATATATTACAGAGAGTAGTCCCTCAGAATAATAAATAAAAAGTCCTTTGTTGGACCAAAAGATCTAAAGAAGAAAGAAAAAGTATTTTCATCAAAACTATTCATCAAAGCCTTGTATTCAACGATATTAGTTCATCAGAAACAAATACATCATACCTAACATATGGTTATAAGAGTACTTTCATAATTGTTTATGTACCCCTAGGCAGTTACAAAATTGATGAACGATTGTCAATCAACGTGTCAATAAAACTTTAGTATCGTTCGAACAATATTACAAGCTCCTCACATCCTTTTCCCAGGCATTTTTATTAACATAAAGTGTCTCAGAGCCAACTATACATTAACATGGTCATTGTCAAATGAAAGTCACTTATCCATTTAAAACCAACCGAGAAACCCCGTGCCAAGCACCAAAACGTGCACATATGATAATCACAACAATGTGTGAAAACGAATTCATCAAAGCAGGCTAAGTAATATACAATTAGAAAAACACCAAAGAGTCCCATCTCTAGCACAAGTGAAAAGCCCATAGCATTCTATACCAAAACGTTCTTATGGCAATTTAAATCATGGTACTGAGGTCAATGACGTTTCGATCCCCTAACATCATCTAGGGATCATCATCAGGACATGAGGAATTATTCCTGAGAGAATGTTGCCAGCTAGGAAAGGAGAAAAGATGAGGGGGGGAAAAGAGAGGGGGAGGAAAAAACAAATTAAAGATCCCACCTACTGAATAAAGGATCAACCTGCTCAAACCATGCATGTGTGGCAGGTGACAACATTCGTCCCTAATGGGCTATATTGTGCCAATAATCAGTGGCTGTGGTATTTAGGGTTGTCAATAGTGCAGAAGCATGCTAGTGAGGAGATATTAGAGTTGATCAACAACCCAGTTTATAGTAGATTGGATCTTTAATTTCTTTTTTTCTCTCCCCCACTTTGATCAACTTGTGTCTGACCGGGTGCCTCGTTCTTCCAAGAGGCAACCCTGCTTCATCCCTCAGTGTGGCAGATGAACTGCCCTCCCCTAACTCTTCCCAACCACTTTGTGTTGCCAGGTAGTATTGTCCGGAACCAGCCTGGGTGGTGAGAGTAATTGACTGGGCTAAGGAACGCTTCTGAGAGCAATCGGAAGCAAGTCAAGAGGCTGCATGTCCCAGTGCTTTGCTGCCTGGTGCCTTCATTCAACAACTATCGCTCTCAGCCCACTTCTCCTACGCAACACATGGCTGAACTTCCTGAATGGCGGCCAGACCCCCTTTTGTCGACTGCCTCCTAATTGGCCCTGCTACCTTCCCCCACTTTCTTCCTTGGGACCCTGACTAAGTGCAACTTTGGTCGCAATCGACCTAGTTTCGGGGGGACAGGTCGCTTATCTCCAATCTGTGGGAGTAGGGTAGTCGTGGTAAGGTGAAGGAGGCCTTGGGTCATGGGGGTCTACATTTGTATTATCAACTGATCTGCCAGATATCAGTGGCATCGCATTATGGCGCTGTGTGCTCTCCATACAGACCTGCCTGATATCCATGGCTCCGCGTATCGGTGCTGTGGGGGTGACTGCATGAGGACTGCCTGTTATTAATTACACCGTACGGTTATGTTGCTTTACACGTTGATTCCTTGCCAAAATAATTCTACATTTAACATTGTTTTTTACCTGTGCCGCCTTGGCCCACGGTGCTGTTTAAAAGTGTTGCAATTAACTGTGTGTACACATTTTTGATGATATCATGATCTGGGGTGCACCCTATAAGTGTGTGGTTTTGAATGGTAATATTTGCCATGGTGAGCCTAGTTCTGAGAACGTTTTGCACCACATAAGGGTGCTTGGGGCTAAAGCAGGCTCTTTACCAAGTGTGCATACTATTGATGTTATTTTAGCATGGTTGGGCTGACTACTGGTAGCAATATTTCTAAATGTGATTTATGCCCAGAAATACATTGTTAATTTTGTATTAAATAATGTGTGTGTTGAACACAAACTTTATTTACATACACCACATGTGAAGTCTCTTTTGTGATGCTCATTGTATTTATTGTGTGAGATTGCTGTGCCAATGATTTAAACACTGCCTCTGTGATAAGCCCGACTTCTCAGTGGCAAGCTACCTAAGCGTGAGGCAGGTTATACATTAAGTGTAATCACCCACCCTTGACGGGAGCGGTAGGTTTTCCATGGCAAGGGCACGGCCTCAGTCAACCAGAAAGATCCAGTTCCAACACCTTCTTTCTTGTAAAATCTATAAAACTATGTTTTGTCCAAACAGGAATCAATAAAAATGCATCTTGAAGGATTTGCAGCAGTTGAAAAATGTAACTATCCACTCACTGATAGTAAACCAAATCAGTCTTTAAGGCTCATTCTAATGCGTTATCATTATTAGTAGTAATAGCATTTGTGAGTTTAGCATCTACAAATTGGGCCTTCAAGTAGTTTTATGTGATGACCCTTGTCATCATCTCATTTAAATATTTTGACCTATACACATGCTTCATGATGGTTTGACTTCACCAGATAATTACAGGAATTGCCAAGCTGAAGTTATCAGATGACTTCAGAATGATTCCAGGAAGATCTTCCATTTTGATTTGGATCATTTAAACATATCAAAGGATAATTAATGAAATGTAATATTAACACAGTACTAATAACCAATGAATCAGAAATATTATCACATTTGATTGCCCATGCTCTCAAGAATGTATGATCATTTATTCAAGACCTAGTTTAATAACTCTAACATAACTGATTTGTTTCCCTCCTTCAATGCATCTCTCCAACAACATTGCAGCATAAGTCAAAACTGTAGTTAGAAATTCGGTCTAGAGTTATGTAGAGTGGGGGGTACTGGTAAAAGATGTGGCCCTTCCCTTATTATTATTATTGCAGCTTGTAGAGTGCACGGCTACCTCCGACGGAGGTGTCCCAGCGCTAGTAGTGCAGTTGACCTAAGGCGTGGAGTCAGGAGAGCAGAGTGATTAGGGAAGAATGAAGAGCCATGTTTTTAAAGCTTTCTTAAACATGGATTCCTATTTGGCCTTCCTCAAATGTTCAGGCAGAGAGTTCCAGAGTGTCACAGTTGTAACCACAAAGGCCCGACCACCAGTCCTGGCCTTCGCAAATCGTGGAATGACCAGAAGATTCTGGTCATTAGATCTGAGTACTCTATTCTTACTATATTTTTGAAGTCTTTGCCTCAAATACTGCGGACCAGTGTCATTCATTGCACTATGGGCCAAAGTGAGTGCTTTATATTCTATTCTTCTTTTCACGGGCTACCAATGTAGACTGAACAGATGGGGGGTTATGTGGTGGCGCATTGGCACATTCCGAACAAGCCTAGCCACTGCATTTTTATAATCTGCAGCCTTCTGAGCAGATACTCAGGCAGCCCCAGATAGAGGCTGTTCGCATAGTCAAGCTTGGAAGTGACCAATGCGTGCACCACAGTCTTCCTACAGTCCATGGGCAGATAGTGAAGGAAGCTCCGTAGAGCCTTCAACTTCCAAAAGCATTGCACGGAGACATGTGCAATTTGCACTTTGCCAGTCAACTGCGCATCAAACTTGAAGCCCAAATTCCTGGCAGAGGCAGCTGGAAGAGGGGGTGGATTTAACTCAGCTGGCCACCAGAGCTCTGGCGGTGGAGTGGTAGATTGGTTGAAGAACAGGACCTCAGTTTTTTCTGTGTTCAGTTTTAAGCAGCTCTCCGTCATGCGTGACGAGATATTCAGAAGACACTGCTTAAAGTTGACCAAGGCCGTCTCGCTGTGATCTCTAAACGAGAACACCAGTTGTGTATCGTCAGCATACGAGACGACCTTCACCCAATATTGCTCAATAATTGCCGCAAGGGGGGTGAGGTAGACATTAAAAAGCATTGAACTTAAGGCTGAGCCCTGTGGGACCCCTCACACAAGGGGGGTAGGGGTGGAAACATGAGGATGGGGGGTCACCTGCTGTGTGCACCCCTCTAGAAAAGAGCAAAACCAGGCCCAAACCGTTCCCGTCACCCCTGACATTTAAGTCTATTTAAGAGAATCCTGTGCGACACCGTATCAAAAGCTGCGGATAAGCCCAGCAGCACCAGCATCGCACAGCTTCTTGATCTAAGGTTTCACGGATAGTCTCTGCGACTTCCAACAAAGCAGTTTCCATGCTGTAACCGGATCTAAATCCAGACTGGGAGTCGTGCAGATGATGATTCGACTCTAGGAAGTCCCCTAGTTGTTTCTGGACTTCCTTTTCTAGAACTTTAGCCGGGACAGGGAGGAGAGAAATTGGCCTAAAATTTTTAGACTGTGTTGGATCAGCGTCTTCCTTCTTAAGAATTGGCTGAACAAATGCATTTTTCCAGCTGGTAGGGTAAATACCCATCACTAACTAGGATTTCCAAATAGCGTTCAATGCAGGATTGAGCCAAGGGGCTAGTAGCTTAAAGAATCTTGCCGGACAAGGGTCTGCCGGGGAGCCTGATTTGATTTTATTCAGTTCCCCCAGAGATGCTTCTAGACCAAAGGGGTGAAAGACATATACTTGTCCCACACAGTGTATGAGGTGGGAGATCTAATGGTCCCAAGAGTGAAAAGGAGGAATAAATATCCTGGATTTTAGTCTGAAAAAAGAAGCTAACTTTTTACAGAGAGTCACTGATGAAGAAATAGTAGTCTTCAGAGCATGAGGTTTAATAAAACCCTGGACTATATTAAAAATGTCTTTCTCAGAGTTATCAGAGGTTTTGATCTGATTGGCGACAAAGTCCCTAATGGTCTTGCGCTTTAGACTATGACATTTTCTTAGCGCTACTTTATATGCGCACTTGGCCACAGGCTCAGTGTTTTCGCCCGGCATGCTCCAGCCTCTTACATAGGCTCTTCTCCGTACGGAGATCCTCTGTAAACCAAGGGGCTGACGGTTTACTCCTGACCAGTTTCATAGTCTTCATCGGGGCAATTTTATCAAGGGCTGAAGTGATCCAACAGTTAAAAATGCTTTAACATGTATGCATTGTTGACACAGCTATCGCTCACCAGAACACACTTGCAGCCTCTCTCCATCTCTCAATTCTGCCTCTTGATCTCTGCCAGATGCACAATGGGCTTGAAAATCTTATCTTGTGTAATTTTCTTTGTAATGAAGCAAAAAGTAAACAACCTAGCAACTAGGCTACGTGTCAGTTACAGGCCCCAGATACTTTAAAATAACACAGTCAAAGTTCAAATTGCACAACACAGTAAATCATGGAAATAAAGCCAGGATAGTAGGTGCTGCAAGTGAACACAGATGGGGGAAAGACAAAGAAAAACCAGCAGTGCATTGGCGGTCTTAAATAATTACTGGCCTCAGACTAGGCCTGGGCAGAGTTCACAGAGTTATGCGGAACTCTGCGAAGTGACCCAAAACTTCCACAATCCTACGCGAAGGCCTGCAAGTGGCCAAGTGCGTTAGATCACGCCGTTTGCGCTGATTTTTAGCACCTGCTGTTGGTCCTGTACTGGATAATCAGCACAAACAGCACCATGCTCAGCGAAAAAGGGTGCTGCTTCTTTCTGTTGCTTGAGTTGATTTTCTACTCAAGTGGCAGTTTCCTCAATGCAAAAGGAAGGTTGCTCAACGCAAGCGGTCACGACCACCCACGTTGAGAAATCTCGCTGGGAGGTGGTCTAGCAGTGGATTTCGCTCGCCCACCAACTTACCGTTGGTGATGGCGACAGCAAGGGAAAAAACTTGTTTTTTGCAACTCTGAGTGATCCGCAGAGCCCAGAGAACTCAGCAAACTCCGTGAATGGAGGAGAATTCACCACCCAGGCCTAACTCAGACCTGAATTTAACTTGAACAATACTGGCTGGGTAGCAACCCTAGGTAGAGACAGTGATCTCACTGCCCTGTGGATGTTGTGTAGATGTAGTGTGCCCCTGGGCCCTGCCCTCAGCTAAGGGCAGGGCTCTTTTTGCTTAGTGGGCATTGGTGCATACTGGCCTTTCTGGGAGCTCCTGAGCTGACAGTCTCCATACGCCCCACTTTCTCATGACCCATGTGGGCTGCAGGCATGGAAGGGATGAAGGTTGGAGTCAAAGTTAAACTCATGCAATTGAGTTCAAATTGGCTTTCCAGTGCCCTTCCATATAAAAACTAAATTGTTAACAACGGATGTGACGCAGGGCCTGATATAGGGATTTGCTGTCCTTCCACCTTAACCCCTTGAGTGCCCCGCCCTTTCCCCCTCCTGTGCCGGCCCTTTCATTAGCGGGCGGGGTCCATGACGAGATAGTCTCGTCATGGGCACAGCGCAACCGCGCTCCATGACGAGACTATCTCGTCATGGGCACAGAAGGGGTTAATGAACAAGTTATTTACCTTTGGTAACGCCTTATTTGGTAGAGACTATATCTAGCCGCAGATTCCATACCGTAGAATTTCCCAGGCGTCAGACTGGATTCGGGAATTTTACTTAATCAGTACCCCTGCACACCGGCAGGTGGCGTTGATCTGCTCTGCATGCGTCACCAGCGTCGTCCACACAAGAAGTGACTTCCACAGCACCTATATAGGTACCACCTAGGCATGCTGACGTCAGTTACTTTTCGCAACATTCCATGCCATAAGTGGGGAGCCATGAAGAACACTGACACTGGTGTGGATAAACTAGTGCCCTGAAAGGGATCAGTCCTGACCCTAGAAATCTGTTTGCAGGGCAAAAGGTAAGTAAATTGTTCATCTGAAAGAGACTTCTGGATGCAGATTCCTTACCTTTGAATATGTACCCAAGCAATGCCATCCCTGGTAGTGGTTCTGCGGATCAATTTCAAACAAGGAAGTCCTGCAGGACCGAACGGGCGAAGTGCCCTTCTATATGGACCTGACTGTCCAGACAGTGATGTTTGGTGAACCTGTGCAGGGAAGCCCACACTGCTGCCTGGCAGATATCCAGTACCGGAATGCCGCATGCTAACGCAATGGTTGCAGCTTTAGCTCTGGTGAAGTGAGCTCGCAAACCTTCATGAGGTTGCTTCTTGGACAGTGCATAGCAGATTTTGATGCAGAGCGCAATTGGGCAAGAGATGGTTCCTTTCTGCACTGACAGACCTTTCTTCACACCAGAATACCCCACGAAGAGTTGGTTGTCCACTCAGAACTCTCGCGTGCAGTCAAGGTAGAATGACAATGCTCTTTTAGAGTCCAGAAGATGGAGTCGCTCCTCTTCTTTAAAGGGATGTGAAGGGGTGAAAAAGGTAGGCTGATGATTGATTGTCCCACATAAAATTGAGTTAGCACTTTCAGTGGAAAGGAGGCCCTTGTGCGAATCACCAGTCTTTCAGGATAGACCGAGAAAAAAGGCAGCTTAGATAATAAGGCCTGCAGTTCACTCACTCTGCTAGCAGATGCAATTGGTTCCAGGAAGGCTGTTTGTATTATGAGAAGCCTGAGGAGAAAGTTGTCGAGAGACTCAAAAAGAGCAGACATAAAAAAACTGAGAACCAAATTAAAGTCCCACTCGAGGCATAATGAATGGCCAAAGAGGTGGACGAGACCATTCAAAAATCTATGTACAATTGGGGATTTAGACAAGGAGGGTGGCTAAGACAGCTGCAAGAAGGCAGACAAGGCAGAAAGATATCCCTTAAGGGTGCCCAGAGCAGAGTCCTGATGGGCAAGGGAAAGAATAAGACTTTCGAAAGGGGGGCGGAAAGGGGATCAATTAATGTTTCTGCACACCATGCTACAAACTTCTTCCAATGGCCGGCATATACGGTCTTGGTGGAGGGACGCCTAACTGCTAAAATTACATTACAAACTTCGGGAGGAAGATCGAAAGCTGTCAGCTGTCGCTGCTCAATCACCACCCAAGAAAATGGGGAGTAGACCGGTTCAGGTGGAGGACGCTCCCATGCTGCTGTGACAGAAGATTTGAAGGGACAGCCTAATCACAGGATCAATTGCAATGCTCAGTAGCTCAAGATACCCAACCCTCCTTGCCCACTCTGGAGCCACAAGGATGTCTTGGCCCCGGTCGTTACTGATCTTCTTGAGAACTCTGGGCAGGAGTGATATGGGTAGAAAGGCGTACAGGAGGCCTGAGCGTCACTTGAGACGAAAAGCATCTCCAAGTGACAGCTGCCTTGGTAACTCAAGCACACACACCTGCTGACATTGTGCGTTCTCAACAGAGGCGAACAGATCTAACCAAGGCTCTCCCCACTGTTGAAAGAGACCTTACGCCACCTCCGGATGAAGATCCCATTCGTGATCCGCTAGCCATCAATGGCTGAATCGTCCGCTCTGGCATTCAGGGAACCCGGCAGGTTTTGAACCATCAGGATATGCCCTCCTGTTCCAGCCATTTCCGCAGACGCTGGGCCTCTTGACAGAGGGTCCACGACCCCACACCACCCTGTTTGTTGCAGTACTACATGGTAATGGTGTTGTCCATGAACACCTGTACTAGCCTTCTCTTGATGGAGGGTAGAAAGACTTTCAATGCTAGTCAGATTGCACAGAGCTTCAGAAGGTTGATGCGGAGTCTGGATTCCACCAGAGTACCCTGATCTCCACCTCTCCCAGATGGATGCCCCATCCCAGGAGTGACGCATCTGTCACTACTGTCAGATCTGGCTGGGGAAGGGACAGGGGTCTGTCTCTATCCCAATCACAGTTTGTTGGCAACCACTGCAGATCTTTTGCAGTCTCCTCCAAGATCTGGACCATCTCTGAGAGATTCCCCGGAGTCTGCGCCCACTGGAACTTCAGGTCCCACTGCACAGCCTACATATGCCAGTGGGCATGTGTCACAAACAAGATGCAGGAGGCTATGAGGCCCAGTAGCCTCAGAGTCAGTCTCACTGAAACCCAGAATAGATACTGATACAACAGTATCATAGCTTGAATATCCTGGACTCACCGCTCGGGAGGATAAGCCCGAAACTGTTCTGTGCCCAGAACAGCTCCAATAAAAAGGAGTGTCTGAGAGTGAGTCAGATGTTGACTTCGGCATGTTGATAGTGAACCCCAGCAAGTGCAGGAGGTTTGCTGTAGTCTAGAGGTGGGAGACAACTAGGGCCAGTCCGCCTTTAACGGGCAGTCACCGAGATAGGGGACAACTGGCACCCCTGATCTCTGCAGATGAGCTGCAACCACTCCCATCATCTTGGTGTATACAAGAGGGGTGCTGGTAAGGCCAAAGGGGAGCATAGTGAACTGAAAATGCTCGTGGTCTACCATAAACCGCAGGTAGTGCCGGTGGACAGACAGTACAGGAATGTGGAAATAGGTGACCTGCAAGTCCAATGCTACCATCCAGTCTCCTGGGTAGACATGACCTGAGCTAGCGTGAGCATCTTGAATTTCTAGTTTTTGAGAAAGAAGTTGAGGACTCGTAGATATAGGATAGGACAAAGGATTTTGTCCTTGTTGGGCAACAGAAAGTAGCTGGAATAGCACCGGAACCCTCTCTATGGATCCCTTGGCCAAGAGAACCATGACTTCCTTGCGGAGCAAGGACAAATTATCCTCGGTCAGCGGGTCGTGAGATGGTGGCATGGACGGAGGGGTAACTTCGAAGGAGGGCGTAGTCCATTTGGACAATCTGCAAGACTTTCTGTCTGAAGTATGGATTGCTAGTGGGGCAGGGGATAACAAATCCTGCCTCCTAACTGGCATGCCCATGATTAATAAGGGGCAGATTAGGAGGATTTAGAGGCTGCAGCTTCCGGGGAGGTGGTGAACGGACCAGACCGCTGGCTACCTGACCCACAAGGTCTGTGGGCACCATGCTCTCGTCCACGCAGAGTCTGGGGAGCATGCGCAGAACTGTGGCTGGGGGGAAATTGTTGCAGTTGGAAGCCCCCTTTCGTAGTCACAAAAGGAGCAAAAGGCAGATTGGCGGTGACGTGGGGCTGCCGAAAGACCCAAGGACTTGGCCTAAGCCTGACGTGTCCTTAATGCGCTCCTACACCAAATCTGCATTTTCTACAAAGAGACAGGTGCCATCGAAGGGCTTGTCCATAAGGGAACCTTGTACATCCCCAAAAAGACAGTCGTCCACAACCAGGCGTGGCACCTCAGGGCCACCATCCATGAAACCACTCAGTGAGATGGTTGTGTCCAATCCACAGTGAATAGAAAACTTTGCTGCGTCTCTCCTGTCTCCAACAGCCTGGGAGACGATTGCCAGTGTCTCCTCCAGGACTTGTAGCAGCAACCTCAACTGGGACCTTGCTTTTTACTGAGTCGCATGCTGGGCTGCCATGAGCTTCAGGGACCGCTCCCTCAAAGCCTTTGGGTTCATGGCCCGGCAAACTTGTGGTAGAGCTCAAGACACCACAGACAGCCTAGGTGTGGGTCTGTCACTGACATTGGCTGGTGACAGGCACAAAACCCACCTTCCTGATGACATATCCTATCACACTAGGAGAAAATATTTCAAAAAATCAAGTAAAAAAATGACTAAGGGGTAGCTCTTCTCCGGATCAGTGCTGGCTGGCGCGGAAAGAAAAGAACTGAAGTGAGAGCGCCTAGCTGGAGCCTATATAGGTGCCGTGGATGTCACGTCCGATGCGGACAACGCCGATGAAGCGCACGGAACCGATCAACCCCACCTACAGGCACGCAGGGGTACTGCTCACAAAAAACTTCTGGATCCATTCCAACACCTGGGAAATTCAAAGGTAAGGAATCGGTGGCTAGAAGTCTCTATCAGATACCCTTGTGCAGAATTATGGAATTTATATTAGCTATTTTTCTCCTAATGTGTCAAATTAAAGTACTTCTGGTGGACCGGGAGAGGTGTTAATCCCTCGGCATTTTGTGGTTCTTTAACTGGCCCTGGTCAACAATCAAATTAAATATTCAATAACATTTCAGAATTTAGTGTAAAGCACATTAGTCTTTACAATGAAGACTGATAAGTATTGTAATCAAATCATAACAATTGATGGAAAAATGTAAATTCATTACAGAAAGCAAAATTAAATGGTCAGGAGTCACTCAATCAATCAGTGGCATGATGCTGAGAATAAAATGCAAATAGTGAATACGCAGACCCAAATACAGTTCAGCTCTATAGAAATAAATTAAGTATAAAGTAAGAGGTCAGATCGAAGTGGAGCTGCCTCTTAAAAGTCAAGGGAGAGTGAGTTCTACACCCTCAGGAAAGGGCTTTTTTTTATAATTAGGGCTCCCGGTTATATGGCATTTATTTTTTTTATCATTTCCATCTGTATTTATCCATATTTATTTTTGGGCCATTTTATCTGTATTTACTTTGCGTTTTGCGTATAAATAAAGTTGCAGAACTGTACATTTCCATATTTATTTAACTAATAGTTGTGCACTTATACTTTGATGTCTGTTGTGTTTTAGCTATTTAAGCTGGCAAATATTACATAACCATATATCCACTGGTAAATGCTAGCATTATACCATAAATGTATGTTGACAATGCCATTATTTAAAGAAATGTCATCCTGTTTTTTAATTTCCATGCTGACCATCTGCTTAGCTACTGGCCTATAATTCATGAAAGACAGCACGGAGAGTCACATAAAAGACGCACAATTTTCAGTATTTATCCACTTTTAAAAATAAATGCTGACAGAAAACACATTGTTTTCTGTCTGTATCTGTATTTATCTGTAAAAATCCGTAAAAACGGAAAACGGGGAGCCTTATTTATAATACAAATACAATGAGACCAAAACATAGATACAATTATACAAGCATCACACAAATTGGACTGATGTGATTAAAGGAGAACAGTACAGTTTCTGAAATCACATTTGTTGGCATAATCCCATACATTTACTTATGGTAATTCCTATCCCTGGTGCTCTTCAGGCACATCAACATTTACAAAGCATACAAAAACAAGTTCTCACAAGAATCCCATTGTGGCTCCAGTATGTGAGGCCTTGGAACATTTACTGTGGATAGTCCAGTGTGCTACAGAGTCCTAAAGAAAAGAACATCATTCTGTACCTGGGAAAGTGCCATTAGATCTCAAAGCAGTGTTTTCAAAGTTACTCATATAAGTAGGGAGAGGAGTTGGCCTAATGGCTAGGGCAGTCGACCACAAATCTGGAGAACCGGGTTCGAGCCTTTGCAGGAACGGAACATTCTGTGACTCTGGGAAAATCACTTCATCTCCCGGTGCCTAACAAAAATGAATGTAATGCAACTGGTGCTCGTGTAAAGCGCTCTGATACCCGATATCTTCAGGTCATGTTCGTGCTATATAAAACTCCACACAAAAAAATCGTCTGTGTGCAGCGTGAGAGAGGAATGAACAGATGACTGTATGTTGTAAGATGACTTCAAGCAGAGTTTGCTATTTTGAATTAGAGGCGTGTATTGAATAATGTTAGCGTAAGCCCATTTCCCTCCACATAATGTCTTCACTTCAACTGCAAGTTAATTTTCTTTTATCGTGTTAGTGCTATTTGTACATTTAAATATAAAAAAACCTGTATCACTTGAATGAAGTGTTGCTTGAGATCAGGGGTAACCCCATGGTGACTATAATAACTTAACCCTTTTGACCACACTCTCCTGATCCACCCTCTTAACCCCCAGGGGGCACCCAGGGGGACATCGGAGACTATCACTGGCAAGAATGATGCTCATGTCTTGATGGTGCATCAGAAATGCATAGCCCTTTTGGGACACAAGTCCCACACCTAGTACATAGGTTGGTGAGACTTTGCATCCAGCAGCCTTCTGCGTGCATCACTTTCTGTCAACTTCTTCCTTTCTCCTTGGTCTTTCTTCTTAAGTGATCTGTGAGTAAACTTCTTGGTGTTCCAGCACTGGCTCTTGTGCATTCTGGGATAGTTCACAGAACAGTGACTTTTAACACTTGTAAGTTTAAGGCCCTGAAGAAAAATTACTTACCTTCAGTAACGTATTTCAGGCAGACATATAATCTTCCCACAGATTCCTCACCAACTGAGTACTGTTTAGGGGTGGGGGGAATTTGCGTAGTCGCACTATGCAAAGCTTCGCGAAATGGTAAAAAATCTAAGGGAGCACGCAGAAATTCCACGAACACGCGGAATTGCTTGTTCGCCATGCTTTTTTCCTGTTCGCGAACGCTGTTGGCGTGCTCGGGGGGAAATATCTCGTGAACACGCATTTTGAGAACGTGAACAAGCAAAAAATTCTGCGAAGCCGCGGAACGCAGAATTTTGGGTGATTCCGCATTCTCCGCGGAATGCGAAATTACCCAAATTCCGCAAAGTCCGCGAACGGAATGGAATTTACTGCCCAGGCCTAGTACTGTTTCCAGAGTGATCCAGAAACATTTTCTCCAGTAACATCTCCCCAGTGCCTCTCCATTCCCGACTTCACTTCCAGATATCAATGGAGTATATTAGACGTTCATCTACGCACTGTCAGTTTCAGGTATATTTTTTCTGCGCCCCATCAAGGCTTGCAGAGAGAAACCTAGAGAGCCACAACAGTGACAAATGGATTGCCTGACATTATTTGTATACCTTGGAATTTTGTTAACCACAGCACTAGCTCATCAGCGTGGTGAGAAATCTTTGGGAAGTTTATGTATAGACCAGAAATATCATTACTAAAGGAAAGTAACTTTTTCTTCCGATGGATAATTCTTCCTGCAGATTCCTCACCTTATGAATGAGACCCAAAGCAATACCTCCTCTGAGGTGGGACAGAGTTGTGTCGCTTAACCAAGGAAATCATGAAACAGAGCTTGAGAAGGGACCTGTCACTGCATGCCTGAGATGCTAGACTACTGTTTTACAAAAGGGTTCATAAACACAAAGCTGCCTAGCAGATGTCAGCAGGTGGGATGCCGCTGGAAAGAGCCCTGGAAGCAGCTAGTAGAATGATTATGAATGCAATTAGGATGGTCTTTCTTGTCTAGGGCATAACACAGCTGGATACAAATGATGTCCCAACGTGAAATGGTGCATTAAGTCACTTCCTTGCTTGTTTCAGCTCCAGCCAAGGCCACAAAAGAGCTGGTCATCAAATCTGCCTGTTGCATGCGACATCAGATATGCGCGGTCCAGCCTTTGCAGTAATCCTTCCTACTTGGTTGGATAAGGAGGAGTGAAAAATATTCAAGGGTAATAGACTGGCCCATATGTGTCAGGGACTGTCTGGGACTGCCTGAGACACAGTCAGGGACTTGGGCAAAGACTAGTGACTGTGTAGATAATGAAGCAGGAAAAGGAGTACAACACTGCCCAGGATCACACAGGAAGTCAGAGGTGAAAAGGGGTTCCAGAGGGGAAGCCTATGCAAGTGAACAAGATGGCTAAGACTCAGAAAGGTCAGGCACACATGAGGCGGTTCATCATTCAGAATCACTACACCCAAGACGGATGTGCAATACACTTATATATAAAACAACATTAACAATAAAGGGAATGTGGGGTAAAGCACTCGGGAGCTCCACACGGTAAGGCTGAAGCTCTGTAAGTTCCTCACCCACAATTGCTGTGACAGATACTGACTGCAAATGACCACATATAGGATATGCATGCAAAGGCAGAGTCTGTGTAGCTGATACCAAAGGTGATGTTATAAATGTAACTCAAAGACAATATTCACAGTGAACAAGAAACACCACCTAGGTAGTCAGCTGGGCCCACGGATCCTGGTGATCAAACAGGAACGCGCAAGGCAGTAACAGCAAGAGGGTAGAACTAAACACAAGCACAATAGACAAGGAGCTAGCAAGGAGGAGTGCTAAACAGGAAAGGAAGGAAATCACAGGGCACACTTGGCAGAAAACAAGTAACAAACATACAAGGTAATAGAAGAAAGACAGCAGGAATATAAAGAGAGTAAACTAGGAACTGGAACCAAGGAAATGGGAAGAAAAGCAGGGACTGGAACAGGATATACAGAAGGGGAGGCTACAGGGGTATACAAGAATAGTATTGAATCAGGAGTCAAGAAAACAAAGTAGCACTGAAGGCAGTGCTGTAGCAAGAACAGGAATTGAGCAAAAGCTCAGGAATCAAGGTAGCACTACAGGCAGTTCTAGTTCACGAACAAGGGAAACTGCTTCAGCTCAAGAACAAGAAATAACTAAAGCTCATGAAACACTGGAGACAAGGATATCAAAAGCTCAGGAACCATTGGAAACAAGGATATCAATAGCTCTGGAAACAAGGGTCGGTCTCACCAGTACACAGCTACAATGACTAACCTTGGCCTGAAGGGAGCTGGGTTTTAAAAGAGCTCACAGTTACACATGCATCAGGTGTGAGCAGGCAGCAGCAACCAGCCACAGGTGAGCTGAATTCCACCACTCATCCTTGACCTTCAGGGGTGGAGACGAAGCTGTGAGCCGGGAATTCTAGGTAACAGAGTGTCAAATATTAGAAGGCTAGTTTTAAGCATGAGCAGGCTGGCTTTCACAAAACCCGGCATGGATTGGGAATGGATTTCAATTACCAAATAGTGACAAAATGAATGGAAGTCAGGATATGCATGCAGGGGAGTGTCTGGAAACGTATTAGAACACAGGAAAGGCACACTATGCACCCCTCTGGTGGTGGGCACAAGAGTGCAGGGAGCGAATCATGACAGTACACCCCCTCCAAAGACCCCCAGAATCTGGAACTGAATTCAAAGCCTTTGCTCCTAAGAAGTAAGTCTATTTCCATCATAGATGTAGTGCAAGATACTAGAGGACTGCAGGAAAACCGTGATATTCTGGAGGGTAGGACAATAGGCTGAAAATTAACAGCAGCATCGAAAGCAGCACTTTGAGGAGGGAAGCACTGTGATGCAGGAGGCACAACAGAATGCAGATCTGAAGAGTTCAAAGCCAATAATGGCGACCAAGGAGCCTGAATCAAAGGTGCTTGATGTTTAGATGATGACAGGCTGCAGTAGCACTCTGAAAATGAAAGCAGATTGACTGTTGTTTCAAAAGCAGATAACGGATTGGCAGGAGGCACAGAGGTCAAAGGAAAACTGGCTGAAGACAAAGGAGGTGACAAGAAGCAGACCTGAAGTTCTGGCCCTGGAGGAAAACATACAGAATACACATATGCAGGAGACTTTGGAAGCGGGTATGCAGGAGACCCAGGCCCTGGAGGCTTACATATTGAGAGCTTTATCTCTGATGCTGGAGGTTTAGTCTCTGAATGGACACATACTGAGACCTCTGAAGGCTGTCAAACTGGAAGCAGAGTCAAAAAGCAGGCAGCCTGGAAGCTCTGGTTCTGAAGGCAGGCAGCCTGGAAGCTCTGGTTCTGAAGGCAGGCAGCCTGGAAGCTCTGGTTCGGAAGGCAGGCAGCCTGGAAGCTCTGGTTCGGAAGGCAGGCAGCCTGGAAGCTCTGGTTTGGAAGGCAGGCAGACTGGAAGTTCTGGCTCTGATGTCAGATATGCTGGAAGTTCTGGCTCTGAACTCAGACAGGCTGGAGACTCTGACTTAGTAGGCAGGTGAGCTGAGGGCTTGGGCTCTGAATGCAGGAAGTCTGGAGGCTCATGTACTAATGGCAGGCAGGCTGCAGACTCAGGCTTAGGCTTAGATGGCCAGCAGGCTCCAGGCTGGGGCTCAGATGGCAGGCAGGCTGCAGGCTCGGGCTCAGATGGCTGGCAGGCTGCAGGCTCAGATGACAGGCAGGCTGTAGCCTCTGGCTCAGATGGCAGGCAACCTGCAGGTGGACGTTCAGAAGGCAGCAGGCTGGCTGAGGATTCTGGAGACTCTGAAAGCAGCAGGCCGGGTGTAGATTCGGGAGACCCTGCAAGAAGACTAGCTGATGGCGGAGATGCACAAGAATGACAGACTTTAAATTCTGGTAATGGCAACAGCCCGTGAACAGTAGATTCCCTGTTGTCAACAGTGAAATCTTCAATACACTTGCGGGCTTGAGGAGTTTTAAGGACCTGCGTGAGCTAACTCCCCACCAAGCTTATATCACACAAGAAAAAAGACCCGGGACCAGATTAAGAGGAGGTTACTTAACTGTTTGAATGTGCTCTGCCATGCACGACGGGGGGGGGGTTCCCTTTTCAGGACGGTTCCCCTCACACACCAGAGGAGTCATGATTCATCATGTGGGTGCCGCCTCACACGAAAGACCTAGTCTTCATGTGGGCTACAACCCCCTCTCTACGAGGGAGGAGTTCAGGGATGTTGTTTTTGAGTCAGGCAGTGTGTACTAAACCCCTATGTGAGCTTGGCGTGTGTATAAAAAGAGTGCAGTGCTGTGAAGTGAGAGTTTAAAACTAGATACAGGGTTAGCTATATTGTAACTTTATTCAGCTACCCGATGTCAGGATTAAAAACAATGAGGAGCTGATAACACAAGTGCCGACATTAGAGACAAATGTGTAGATCACTAGGCCAACATGTTTCGGCTAGAAAGACCTAAATAGTGTCACGGCCTTCTTCAGGGTCAGATTGTTCAGCTAATGCCGAGATAAAGTGCAAATACGTGAAAAAACATGAAAAACACGTGAAAAACACGTGGGTAAAACAATAAGTATGATACTGAACCAGCAGTATTGACTGTTCAGTATCAACCTATATTAGAGAAAAAAGGCATGTTGTCACCAAATGCATATATAGTTTATTTATACATAGCATGAGTCAAACATAGTTTCTAGCTTCTTGAATGAAATTATTATTATTATTTTTTTCGGTAACACATATACATCTTAGATCAATGTGTAGTTACTCACCACGGTGGGTTGTGCAATTCACTACATCTGTCCTGGCATATTCACCATGTGGTACGTGCACCAAAACCTGCCAAAAGAGGTATATGGTATTAAAAACAAGAAATCCCAAGGGAGGGATTTAGAGATAGAGCGTAAGTGTGACTTTGATTTTGTCAGATGGTCTGTGTGTGGACTTCAGAGGAAGAATTTCTGATGCGGGCTAGCTGTCACCGAGGGTCACAGGTGTAGCTATAAGCCCAGGTTAGAGTGTGAGCAGAAAGCCCTAGGTGTGTGCCAAAAATGTGGCTTGGTTCATAGACTGGAGCCAAAGGGCATAACAAAGAGTGGAGCATTGGTCAGGGCCCCCAGGTGAGTTCCAACGGTAGACCTGATTGAGGCAGAGGGGTTGGATGGTATGCCAATGCCCATGCAGGTCAGGAACAAGGAATGCTAAGGCTCAGGAGTCAAGGTAGCACTGCAGGCAGTACTAGTTCAGGAACAAGGGAAACCGCTTCAGCTCAAGAACAAGGAATAACTAGAACTCAGGAAACACTGGAAACAAGGATATCAAAAGCTCAAGAAACACTTGAAACAAGGGTCGGTCTCAGAGATACACAGCAACAATGACCAACCTTGGCCTGAAGGGAGCTGGGGATTAAAAGAGCTCACAGTAACAGATGCATCAGATGTGAGCAGGCAGAAGCAGCCAGCCACAGGTGAGCTGAATTCCTCCAACCATCCTTGACAAGCATGGGTGGAGACAAAGCAGTGAGCAGGGAATTCTAGGCAACAGAGTGTCAAACATTAGCAGGCTGGCTTCAAGCATGAGCAGGCTGGCTTTCGCAAACCCGGCATGGATTGGGAATGGATGTCAATTCCCAAATAGTGACAAAATGGATGTAAGTCAGGATATGCATGCAGGGGAGTATCTGGAATCTTATTATAACTCAGGAAATACACACTATGCACCCCTTTAGTGGTGGGCATGAGAGTGCAGGGAGGGAATCGTGACCATATGAAATGCAGAAACTACTTTGGGTAAGGGGGAGGGACAGGTGCAAAGGACCACCTTATCTGGGTAGAAAATTGCAAAGGTCCAACAAACTGAAAGAGCCTGTAGTTCACAGGATCCTGCGGCCATTAGTAATCACCACCAACAACACTGTTTTTAGGGTAAGAAACTGAACTAAGCAACTGCGTTTTGTTCGAATGAAAATGCCATCAAGCAAGTCAAAACCATGTTCAAATCCGTTCAAGAAGAATAAATGGAGTGAGAGTAAGCAAGTAAAGCAAACCGGTTGGAAAACGTGCTACTGGTAGTAACTAAACAGGGAAGGTTGGCTAGGAAAAGACAAATGCAAACAGAGATGCCAGCTAGCCTTTAATTGTAGCTGTCAGCAGACCCTGCTTTGCAAGGGTCAATGCAACTTTCTATGTTGGCCATACAAGAAGAAAAAGTAGTAATGCCGTCTAACACACATCATTGTACAAATCTGCTCCATCAGCCCACATAGCTGTATTTGGTGCCAGAAGACATCTACAACCCTCATTAGGATGGTGAATTGAATCTAGTTGCACAACTCAATTTTCAGGCATGCAACCCCAGGCTCTGAAAACTGGGGGAAATGGCCTGGCCATCCTGCTACAAAAGCAGGTCTGCTTTGATTGAGAAGGGAAGAGAAGGTAGAATGCTGAGTGGCAACCAGCCATGTACAAGATCTTCTTCACCCAGCCTGAATAACCAGAAATATGTGCAAGCTATCCTCCCACACAACCTGCAGAACCTTGGACAGGTGCAGGATTAGAGTAGAAGCATGTATCAGGACCTGAGACAAACTGGACCAGAAGACATACTCCCCACTGAACCATCTGGCATGAAGTGTATGGCACAAAAGAATAGGTTTCTGATGATGATGATACTCTTTTTGGTGGATACTATATCTAATTGCAGTTTCATCACCTTTATAATATCGCCAGGTACCAGAATGGATCTGTAGATTGTTTCCACAATGCTTCAGTGCGCAGATAGGTGGTGCTTTGTGGCTCTGTAATGATTCCATATCTCCTCGGAAGTGATGGAGTGGAACTGCACATAAGCACCACCCTGCACGCTTATGTCAGTTTTTTAAGCTTTCTCCTTTCACTCTTAGACACAGAGCGTGCAAAAAGCTTTCTTCTTTCACCTTTAGACACAGAGCACTCAAACAAATTGTAGGGAACAGTGTGCCACAATCTAACTTGGACACTTATTATAGTGGTCAGGGGTCCACTCCACCGAATGGGTATGTGAGAGGGCAGTGAGGAATCTGCGTTTAAACATAGTATCCACCATAAAGAGTGTTACTGAGGGTGAGAGGTAAGTAACTTATTCTGATGGACACGTTGCAGATTCCTCATCTTTAGAATAGATATGACAGCAGCATATATACCAACCCTCCCTATTGAGGCCGAAGACTACCGATTTCAAAGCTAGTCTCCACCCCCTGATTCCTGCATGCAAAAACACGATACCTCAGTGAGCATCAGATGGAGGGGACTGGTCTTGTGTGACTCGGATTATGCACTGCAAGTAAACTGCTCCTGCTTGCAAGTGCACACTTTTGTCACGCTTTCTCTGCCTGCCATTTCTCTGTGCTCCAGACAGGTTTGGAAAAAACATATATATACATTTTTTATCAAACAACCAAAGTTTGCCTACTGAGGAGTGAGCCCACAACAGGTGAGTCCTTTGCCCAAACTTCTTTATTGCAATATACAACGAGGAGACTGCCCAGCATCACAAGGAATAGTCCAGTTTTGCCTGACGCGTTTCGTGTCTTTCACACTTCATCAAAGGCACCGGATGCACATACACAGGCACGGCGATTTTCAGGACCACTTTTAAATATAATCCCGCCTAGATTGGGCGTGGCCACCACTGTGGCCTGTTGGATGTTGTAGTCCCGGTATTTCTACAGTGAGATGCCATGTCGGTGTAGCAGTATTAAAAAATATCACCTCAGTGGGTTTGTGGTGCTGGGCTTGGATCCCCGCTGCAACGTAATTTTTGCAATAACCGGCTCCTGTCCCAATTGCAGTGGCGTCGGTTGGCGTCACTGCTGGCATGCTGGAAGCACAGGGGCTCGCTCCGCGACTCAGGCAAAAGCCGCAAAACATCAAACAACCAAAGTTTGCCTACTGAGGAGTGAGCCCACAACAGGTGAGTCCTTTGCCCAAACTTCTTTATTGCAATATACAACGAGGAGACTGCCCAGCATCACAAGGAATAGTCCAGTTTTGCCTGACGCGTTTCGTGTCTTTCACACTTCATCAAAGGCACCGGATGCACATACACAGGCACGGCGATTTTCAGGACCACTTTTAAATATAATCCCGCCTAGATTGGGCGTGGCCACCACTGTGGCCTGTTGGATGTTGTAGTCCCGGTATTTCTACAGTGAGATGCCATGTCGGTGTAGCAGTATTAAAAAATATCACCTCAGTGGGTGTGTGGTGCTGGGCTTGGATCCCCGCTGCAACGTAATTTTTGCAATAACCGGCTCCTGTCCCAATTGCAGTGGCGTCGGTTGGCGTCACTGCTGGCATGCTGGAAGCACAGGGGCTCGCTCCGCGACTCAGGCAAAAGCCGCAAAACATCAAACAACCAAAGTTTGCCTACTGAGGAGTGAGCCCACAACAGGTGAGTCCTTTGCCCAAACTTCTTTATTGCAATATACAACGAGGAGACTGCCCAGCATCACAAGGAATAGTCCAGTTTTGCCTGACGCGTTTCGTGTCTTTCACACTTCATCAAAGGCACCGGATGCACATACACAGGCACGGCGATTTTCAGGACCACTTTTAAATATAATCCCGCCTAGATTGGGCGTGGCCACCACTGTATTAAAAAATATCACCTCAGTGGGTTTGTGGTGCTGGGCTTGGATCCCCGCTGCAACGTAATTTTTGCAATAACCGGCAAACTTTGGTTGTTTGATGTTTTGCGGCTTTTGCCTGAGTCGCGGAGCGAGCCCCTGTGCTTCCAGCATGCCAGCAGTGACGCCAACCGACGCCACTGCAATTGGGACAGGAGCCGGTTATTGCAAAAATTACGTTGCAGCGGGGATCCAAGCCCAGCACCACAAACCCACTGAGGTGATATTTTTTAATACTGCTACACCGACATGGCATCTCACTGTAGAAATACCGGGACTACAACATCCAACAGGCCACAGTGGTGGCCACGCCCAATCTAGGCGGGATTATATTTAAAAGTGGTCCTGAAAATCGCCGTGCCTGTGTATGTGCATCCGGTGCCTTTGATGAAGTGTGAAAGACACGAAACGCGTCAGGCAAAACTGGACTATTCCTTGTGATGCTGGGCAGTCTCCTCGTTGTATATTGCAATAAAGAAGTTTGGGCAAAGGACTCACCTGTTGTGGGCTCACTCCTCAGTAGGCAAACTTTGGTTGTTTGATGTTTTGCGGCTTTTGCCTGAGTCGCGGAGCGAGCCCCTGTGCTTCCAGCATGCCAGCAGTGACGCCAACCGACGCCACTGCAATTGGGACAGGAGCCGGTTATTGCAAAAATTACGTTGCAGCGGGGATCCAAGCCCAGCACCACAAACCCACTGAGGTGATATTTTTTAATACTGCTACACCGACATGGCATCTCACTGTAGAAATACCGGGACTACAACATCCAACAGGCCACAGTGGTGGCCACGCCCAATCTAGGCGGGATTATATTTAAAAGTGGTCCTGAAAATCGCCGTGCCTGTGTATGTGCATCCGGTGCCTTTGATGAAGTGTGAAAGACACGAAACGCGTCAGGCAAAACTGGACTATTCCTTGTGATGCTGGGCAGTCTCCTCGTTGTATATTGCAATAAAGAAGTTTGGGCAAAGGACTCACCTGTTGTGGGCTCACTCCTCAGTAGGCAAACTTTGGTTGTTTGATGTTTTGCGGCTTTTGCCTGAGTCGCAGAGCGAGCCCCTGTGCTTCCAGCATGCCAGCAGTGACGCCAACCGACGCCACTGCAATTGGGACAGGAGCCGGTTATTACAAAAATTACGTTGCAGCGGGGATCCAAGCCCAGCACCACAAACCCACTGAGGTGATATTTTTTAATACTGCTACACCGACATGGCATCTCACTGTAGAAATACCGGGACTACAACATCCAACAGGCCACAGTGGTGGCCACGCCCAATCTAGGCGGGATTATATTTAAAAGTGGTCCTGAAAATCGCCGTGCCTGTGTATGTGCATCCGGTGCCTTTGATGAAGTGTGAAAGACACGAAACGCGTCAGGCAAAACTGGACTATTCCTTGTGATGCTGGGCAGTCTCCTCGTTGTATATTGCAATAAAGAAGTTTGGGCAAAGGACTCACCTGTTGTGGGCTCACTCCTCAGTAGGCAAACTTTGGTTGTTTGATACATTTTTTATATCCCATCATGAAGCAGCACACTTGTAAGCCCCATAATGCTGATAGACCTGATGCAGGCCACAATTGAAATTAATGGGAGAAATACATTCTCCTGATTAAAAATCTCACACTTTCCTCTTCCAAAATGGTGGCATGTATGCAGCAGTACCTCTCAACAGTGAAGGGTCTGATGATTGGGCTCAGATTAGGAAGTCTTGCAGGACCAAGTAGGCAAAATGGCTCTGCTGTTGGACAAGGAGTGACAAGATGAACTGCTTCAGGAGAAACGCGAGTCAGACCCATGATTTAAAAAAAAAGAAGGTGATTGATATAGAAGGGGATGAGCAGGTAAATGCAAAAAGGTCAATGGAGCAGACAGATAACTGTCAATACACAAACAATAATACACCCCAACATTCGGCCTGCAGAGGATCAGTAGGATGAGCCCCACACCAGACAACACATTTCTCGTAGTGCCCAGCATAGATGGACATTGTCTAAGGTCACTGGGCTTCAAGGATGGCGTCAATTACTGCGGTCTTCAGATAAAATGGATTTAAGTGGCAGTCGAAGATGGCCGCTGGTTAAAGAAGAGCTTGAAGGAGCTCCTGGCTGGGGATTGCTTTTTTAGCGAAAATCCCCGCTAAGTTTGCACACAACCTGCAAAACTCACACACAATCATCGCAAGATAGTGAGAGGAGAAAGTTAGACCGTAGGACTCACCGCTGTCTGCACCCGGCGGTATGTGGATCCGAATGGGTTGTCACAGCTTCATCCAGAGGGGATGAGGACGAAGACGAGGTGAGCACCCGATGAGAAGTTGGAGGAGGGCGACTCGAGATATAGATCGGATCTTTCCCAGCCAGGCATGAAGAGGTGGGTGTTTGTACTGCCCCCTTTCTCGGGCGACTCAGGATATGGAGCAGACCTTTCCCAGCCAGGCTTAAAGAGGTGGGTGTCTATACTCCCCCCCCCCCCCCCATTCTCCCCATGCACACGGGAAGGGAAGAAGGGACTGACTGGGAAGGGAAGAAGGGACTGACTGACCACCCCTGGGAACTCAACCAAATGAGGAGAGGGAGTCAGGCTGAGAACTTAGAAGGTGGCTCCTGCGACGTCCGGGGAGGAGGAGGCAAGAGGAGAGACTTGGGAGCAGCGAAGATTGAGCTCGAAACGTGACCGGGACAAGGGAAAGAGAGGACACTTAGCGAGAGCGCCGCTCACTAGCACAGAGGGAGCGTCCTGAAGCAGCAGAAGAACAGCCAGTAAAGTGGCCAGAGGAGAAGGCAAGAGGAGAGGCTTCGGAGCAGTGATGATCGCGCTCGTAGCGTGAGGACCGGGACAAGGGAAAGAGGACGCTTAGCGAGAGCGTCGCTCACTAGCACAGAGGGGGCGTCCTGAAGCAGCAGAAGAACAGTCAGACAAGCAGAAATGACTGAGACACAAAGCGTCCGTTATGAGCTGCTAGTCGAGTCGTGAACTCTATTTGCTGCCACTATAATCCTCATTTTGATACGGTTCGCACGATCATTCTCCACTTGAAAACAACAAAATGGGCGAGCATTAAACTGACCCCTCCCACAACAGCCACAGAAAGAGGACTAGGGAGAAGGGATCATCAATCTACAGAAAAAAAATAGGACTTGCACCACCACGAAACTGAAAGGGTCAATCATCTTGTGAACCAGGAGTGAAAGACGATTTCTACTAGGTCTCCCATGTCCACGAAGACTTCTAAAATAAACCAATGTAAATAAATATATAATAATTAAATAAGTTAGGTAAGCCCAGCATTCCGAGAATAAATACTTGTATAAATAATTAATTAAATAAATATGATTAACCAACATTCCCAAAATAAATAATTGTATAATTAATTAATTAATTTCGATAACAATTTATAAACACACTAATACTAAGGAATGACAATCATCACCAGTATAAAGAGAAATGTGATCTAATAAATGGAACACAAAAAAATACTAACACCAAGGAACTAGGACAGGGTATTTAAAAGAAATAATAGGACATGATAATTGGTTAACGTAAAGCTTGTATTCAAGGGCATAGATAGTATCATTCATTGCAAGACAGAATTTTAAAAAGAAATAATACACCTTGACAAGGGGTAAACGTAAAGAGTGTGTTGAAGGACATAGATAGTATCAGTCACTGCAGGGCACTCTCAGCAGTAATTACGCGAGTACCATTTGCATTAAAACATAAACACGGACAAAATAGCGTAGGAAACCCCTCAAGAGGAGTTATATACACCAGCTACAAAATGAAAGGAGCAAATCTGATTCCTGCAGGTAATAACGCCCGAGACTTAGCTTAACCCTCCAATCCCTCTAAACATGCTTCCAGAACCTTTAAATACAACCTGCTTAGGAGAAACCCTGAAACACTTATCTCAGAACCCTCCTTCAACTCAAAAAACGGAGTGATTATTAACAATTTAATTTTCTACACTAGATCACTAGCTAAATGGCACACTGCGATGTCGAAATTGCTAAACATTAAAGAATCAAGAAGCATCCCTTACGGAACAAAGTTGCTTCTAAAACCTTCGCAAAATCTAAAGGCCACACTAAATATAACCTACTACAAAAATGGCATGGTACTCATCCAAGCAGCCAGCAAAGATCTTGAGCTAGTTGATGAATACTTTACCACGCTAAAAGATCAGGTCTGTAACATCCCTATCTCAGCTCAACAACAAGGCAACAGCTTAGACACCGTCATCCATACTCCTCTGAGGGCAAATGCAAAGAGAAACAGCTGAACAGATCAAGAGAGTCGACACTCTAGATCCTCTAGTACTAGACAAAATACAAAGACATTATAGCAAACAACCCAAGAGTAGAGATACACAAAGCAATCATCAATAATTCCATAGAAGCAATCCAATTAATATCTAACAAGCCGCCCAATTTGCACACATCAGAGGCTTATACCTCCACAACTTTACAAATCTCTGATCTCACGGACACAGCACCCAGCAATCAGTACCCTGGGATGATAAATCACATGACCGAAATTAATACAGGACCTGCCCTTCAGATCAAAAAATAACTACAGAAGGAACTAAAGGTATCAACAAACAGCTGGAAGATGAACCATTCAACTAACCGCTCCACATACCAGCAGTCCTGTTGCAAATACGTCAACTCTCACCACCCTCAGGAAGGGAATTAGAAATGCTCATTGCCCAGACAGATAGCATAGCTACAGACATGCGAAACAGCTATTAGGAACATGAAGAATACTCTACTTCTCTCAGAAAGTTATCTCTCCAAAATTATCCAGAGTCAAAAATCGGCACACACTCTCCACAATAAGCTCAACACAACCCTACTGCCTCTGTCTAATAGGATTTACCGTCTACGCATTTTCATTAGATATCTATCGGACATTGAAACCCAAAACCTACTACTTTCTTGCGATACGACTTCCAACCTCCCCGATAAGATAAATGAGCAGAAGAATCAAGTGGTCCCAATTAATGTAAACATAATAACACATACAAATCACAGAAGTCAAACTTCAATAGCCTGAAGGAAATAACACTAAGCCCAGAGGGGCCCGAATCCAACTCTGACCTAGAAAACCCTACAAAAAAGATCTCATGCCTACTATCGACTGCCGCTCAGCAATGAAACATGCCGCTGACATTGCCGACCTAATCATGAACCAAGATATTGGAATATGTGACGTTACATCGCGTGGTAACACCACGCGGTAGGTAACAACGCAGACGTTACATCATCCGCGTTGTTACCATGCATGGCATTACAACGCAAGTCGTTTCTACAACTTGCACTAGATGGCGCGCTGGACTTAGGAATAGCACAAATTACTATTCCTACTCCAGTTAGCGCAACAGCAGGGAATGTGTTGGACTTAAAATCCAACACATTCCCTGGTGTTGCACGCCATCTAGCGCAAGTCGTTGAAATGACTTGCGATGTAATGCCATGCGTGGTAACAACGTGGACAATGTAACGTCTGCGTTGTTACAAACGCGCGTGGTACTGACAGCGTTGTAAATGCTGTCTCCCAAGATATTGACGTGTCTATTCTAACGGAAACATGGCTATCTGACTCATACTCCCCATGCCTAGACCTTCTGGTGCCACCTAACTATAAGATTGTAAGACTAGGTAAGCTAAACAAAATGGGAGAAGGAGTGGCCTGTATCCACAGATCAAACATCACCATCTCTAAAGTTCTTTCAGACCCCATCGACTCATGTGAAAACCTGGGGCTCACAGTACTATTCACAGACAACCAAGTGTACAAATTACACGCATTCTATCACCCCCAGACAAAAACCTAACTTTCATAGGCCATCTAATGGAAATTATTACAGCTAACTCAGAACCTCACTCCAATTATATTTTCCTAGGAGACTTCAATCTTCACTGGAACGACAGCCAGGATAATCAGGTCAACATTCTTAAAGAATTCCTAGCTGACCACTCACTAGTGCAAGCATGTGCCCTACCAACCCACTCCAAAGGAGCTACATTAGACTGGATCATCTCCAAAGAAAATGCAATCCAAGCAATAGAAATCGTTCCTTGTGACTAGTCTGATCACCACATCATCACTTTCCAAATACCACCAACAAAAAAGAAAACAATCTTGCAACCACTCAAACCCAAACATTGGGTGAGAGACACTAAAGATCTGAACTCGGACAATCTAACAATACAAGGCGAGAAGGAAATTCAACCCCCTTCTGAAATGACGGACATCAGCGAGCTTGAGGATCATTACAATCATACAATATCTAAAATAATTGACATTATAGCCCCTCTAAAACTTAAAAGAATACAGATCAAAGATAAAAACCCATGGTTCAAAGGGTCACTTAATGAAGAAAGACGTAAACGCAGATTAACAGAACGAAAATGGAGACAAACTCCTTCATCCAGCCACTTAAAACAATTAAGAATGTCCAGAAAAACCTACAATAAAAGCGTACTTAAATCAAAAAAATATTTTTTTTAAATTCACTTGAAAATGCAAATAACAGATCGAGGAAACTCTTCGATCTGCTAAAAGAACAATCAAACAGATTAACCAAATCTTCCCTATTAACATCTAAATCAGAACTGAACTGTGAAGTTCTTCAACAAATTTTACCGATAAAGCTAGATCATTGGAGAGAGAACTCAAGAATAATGCTTAAAAAGCCTCAAACCTAAGGAGTAACAAGTGAGGAACCCTGCCCTACCGACACAAGTAATGCCCAAAAATAATGCTCATTGGTCAACCTACAAACTTCAGCATGACATTGCCAAAATATTACTATCTCTGAAACCAAGTACCCATAAACCAAATGGTCATCCCCTACTGGACTAGGATAATTAAAGAATCGCTTGCCCAAGGATAATTTCCGGACTGTCTAAAAACCGGCCAGGTTATCCCTCTCTTAAAGAAACCTACAGAGAACCCATCGGACCCAAACAACTTTCGTCCGGTAACAACCATTCCCGTACTAGCCACAGTACTCGAAAAATGGGCTCAAAAACAATTAAGTCAACACATCACTGAATTTGAACTACTAAATGACTGACAATCAGGGTTCAGATCAAAGCACAGTACGGAAACAACAATCCTACACATAGTAGATGATGCTCTGCTGGCACTCGATCGTAATGAAACCTGTCTCCTGATCCTTCTTGACCCATCATCTGCATTTGACACAGTAAACCATCCCAAATTATTAGAACGCCTGGAGAATAGGCTGGGCTTATCGGGAACAGCCCTGAAATGGTTATATTTCTTCCTAGAGAACAGATCGCAAAGCTTCCTGGTGGACAACAAGCTATCCCCACCATCTTCGATTCAAATAGGGGTTCCACAAGGATCAACTCTATCCCCTTCACTATTCAATCTGTACATGGAACCATTACCTGAAGTACTGCATCAGACTAACATTCCCTTTCACATGTATGCAGATGCCACCCAGCTGTATATGAAGATATCATCACCGGAAGAGGTCAACACTATGATGAACCAAGCACTTAAGAGAACCGTTGAATGGCTAGCTGACAATCATCGTAAGCTCAACTCACAAAAAAACAAATTCCTTCTGATCTCCCCTCCTAAAAGTTCAGCCAAGATTAAAGAATGGACCAAGATGATCAAGGCACTAAACGGTGCCCCGATTATAGTTGACTCAACTAAATCCCTTGTTATCACACTGGATAAAGAATTAAACATGCGAGCCCACATCAACACAATGGCAAAAAACGCTTGTTTTCATCTGAGTTACCTCAGAAAATTGAAGCCATTCATTGAACCCGGTGATCTTAAAATGGCAGTCCAGGCGGTGGTCATATCAAGAAATAATGACCTCTTTAGAGGCGTGTTAGCTTTAGGGGCTTTAGAAGCTTTGGGGGCATGTGAGCTTTTTGGGACTAGAAGAGATAGGAGAGGAGAGGGAGCAGATGAGGCCAGACATCATATGAGTTAGGCATGTGAACTTCGCGGGTGCAGCCTGGGAGGAGATTGCGTCCGAGGAGAGACAGAGGGAGGTGGGAGCCTTTGCTCATATTTTTTTAGAGAGTCCTTGCACGTCATATTTTTGGCAAGGCAGATCACATTCCTCTGTGGTCTTGTGAAGAGCGGGCTGTCTTTCTGTGAAGCACAGAGACGTAGATGAGCAGACCAGGGCTGAGACTGCAGCTGATAGAAATGGTTTAGATTTAAATGCTAAAACTCTAAGTAGGCTTTGACTAACTAACTAGTTTTGAAAAGATTTGTCTTATGCATTTATTTCTCTTTATGGGAGATTTTTGCCAATTATTAATTATTGATTAGCCTTGCAAACTCACTCTTGAATTATATTTTTCCTGAAACTCTTTAAAGAGTTCTGACTGACATAGAATTAGGGGGTTTTCCTCCTTATGCAACCTATAATATGTTTGTATTAATTCTATTTTTCCTTTTTTCAATTCTGTAACCTGAATGATATTTGACTAATGATTAAAGGGTCAGAGAACTTTAACTTTTAACTAGAAAATAAAACCCTTTAAAAACTCACAATTCTCTTTATTGGCTTAAATATTAATTGCATTTTTGATTTTTCATGTTTTTCTAAAGTCTCCTGAAGGTAATATTCAGTGGAAAGGGTCCAGTATCTTTACAGCGGTAAATTAGAGGTAAATTAAGTTTTGCATTGAGAAATTACCGTGAAATTACCGCTGTATCAATAGTGACTGCTGAGATTTTCATAATTACCACCATCATTCTTATACGCATGACTTGTAAAGCAATAATGTATAATAAATAGCTTTACATTGTAAAACATCAATTATTGTGCGTGTTTACTGTTTTCGAATACCTGGGGTGGGCTCTGTGCTTTTTTTTATAAGATCAAATGTAGATGAAATTTTCTCACAGTGGGTTGTGTGCCTCCTAACACTCCCTATCTAAAAGAGCCTAACTTGCTAGAAAGAGGAGTAAGGGACACAGTCCAGTTCGCATTTGCTCTGAAGAACGTATGATAGTTACATTTCTTTTTGGGGCTGCTATGCTCTCGAAGGTTGAGGGATCACAACACTATCCGTGGTAAAAGGGTGTATCCAGGGCATACTGTCTCTGATCAAAGATGTCTCTGCCAACTTGGGATGGAGGTTCCTTTCATGATCATAAAGACACATTTATCACATGATTTCCAGTAGTAACCAGAGTCCAAGCACCAAAGACATATCTTGTGGGTGTTTGACATGCATCTGCTTTCTGCAGTCTACTCTTCGCATGGATTGAATTCAGGAAAGATATCTTCCCTAGCATACTGTAGAAGAAATGTTTAGAGTCAACGGAAGACTGATAAAGTTGGGGGTGGAACTTGGCATCTGCATCGAAGGACACAGAAAGGAAAGAAACTGATGTCAGCCTGCAGGGGTGATGTTTAAATGGGGCTTCGCTTAATCACTTCCAGGGCCGTATGGTGTCACCGCAACCTATCAGGATGTATTAGCATTTCTGAAAAATACTCCAGACCCAGTCTGGCGACTGGGGATATTTGAAAGGTCACAAATCTGCATTTAGAAGTGTCCATCACAATTAAGAACACTTCCTGGTCAAGGCTGAGGTCTAGAGCTCCGTGAAGGGAAATCCCAGTTCAGAGAATATGTACACCTGAGCTGAGAGCCTTTCTTGGTGTTGAAGCAACAGCCTCTTCAGATCCCACTGACGGGAGCACACCTCTGCCATCTGGTGTGAGGCAAAAACAGGACCCACAAGGCCTAGCACACACAAGGCGGTGAGGCCTAGCATACACAAGGCCTTCAGGAATGCCATCTGAGCTTGAGGTAGACATATTGGAATCATCATGCGAATATCTGTAATCTTCAGAGGAGGAGGAAAAGTCATCATGAAAGATGTGTTGAGCACTGCCCGATAAAGGTCAGTCTCTGTGTTGGAGGGAGGTAAGACCTCAGATGTAAATGTAAATGTCCAGTATTTGTAAAGCGCAAACAATTACCCGAAGGTGTCAAGGCGCTGGGGGCCGTCAGGAAGATTAAGCGAGCTATTGGCCAGAGTCACATGGTGCTGGGCTGATCTGCCACCGGTGCCGGGGATCGAACGGTGAGCCCCTAGGTTCCGGAGTCAGTCGCCCTGGCCGCTGCGCCACACCTCTTCCACATGTAGAGAAAAAATCCCTGGTAATAGAGGAGTGTCATTGTCCACTGGAGATGGTCCATGTATAGAAATACTCAGATTTTTGCACCCTAATAACTTTGTCCCCATTTGACGAATCTCCCAAAAACGTTCCAGACCTATAGCTTTTTCTACACTCGCAGAGAATAAGAAATTTTGTGACGATTGGTTAAGAGAGTGCAAATATAAAAGGGGTGCCCCAAAACACATTTTTCCACTAATGCATTTTTCATAAACTTTTGTATCGGATGTAGTGCGAAAACAGATGAACGGATTTTCATGAAATTTGGCAGGATTATAAATCATTTTGAGCAGGTGACCCATTTGGGTGCTACAGGGAAGTATTTTGTAAGTTATAAGTAAGGCTCCCTGTTTTCGTTTTTTACGGATTTGTACAGATAAATACAGACAAAAAAACAATGTGTTTTCTGTCTGCATTTATTTTTAAAAGTGGATAAATACAAAAAAATGTGCTGTTTTTAAGTGACTCTCAGTGCTGTCTTTCATGAATTATAGGCATAGCCCAACAGCTGAGCAGATAGAGAGCATGGGAAATTAAAAAAATAGGATGAAATTTCTTAAAATAACTGCATGTGTCAATATACATTTGTGGTATAATGCTAGTATTTACCAGTGGATGTATTGTTATGTAATATTTGGCTTAAATAGCTAAAACACAACAGACCTCAACGTAGGAGTGCGTTTCTATCAGTTAAATAAATATGGAAATGTACAGTTTTATGAATTTATTTATAGGCAAAACACAAAATAAATATGGATATATACAGATAAAAAGGCCCAAAAATAAATATGGATAAATACAGACAGAAATGTTAAAAACATAAATACCATAAAACCAAAAGCCCTAGTTATAAGGCATTTTAACTTCGTGATATCTGTTGTTGCAGTAGTTTCACAAACTTTTGGGGTGTTTTGCGAAAGTACCATGGTACATAGCGATGACAGGGCATTATGTGATTGGCTAATGACTGCCTTTACAAACGTTAAAGCCAGCCATGTTGTTTTAAATACACTTTGGCTGTGCTCTAGATTACAGCTTTAGCTATGGATAAGTATCAGGTTTTCATAATTTTTCCTTACCTATTAACAGTTATTTAAGTGTTAATAGCTAGGAGTATTTATGTATAAGTTTCTATGGGCCTCATGTAGGTAACATACTATTTACCGATTCATAAATACCGAATTTTACCGATTCGGTATTTATGAATCGGTAAACAGTATGTAGGTAAATAATCGGTAATTATTACCGATTCGGTAAATATCGGTATTTATGAATCGGTATTTACCGAATCGGTAATAATGCATCCCTTCCCATTCATTCCTATGGGCCTGGAGGCCCATAGGAATGAATGGGAAGCCAGTTACTATTACCGATTCGGTAAATACCGAATCGGTAATAGGGGAGGCATTATCATGGGTGGCAGGGTGTCACATTGACACCCTGTTGCACCCCTGATTCGTGCATGTGTGCACATGTGGCGCACATACATGCCCTAAGGGCATGTATGTCTGCCACATGGCGCTTTACAAATAGCACAAAAATGCTTTTTGTAAGGTATTCGACATTTACCATCAACTTGTAGTTGGTGGTAAATAATGAATCCAGACACCAATAATGCACTCACTTGAGTGCCCCCTACATTGCATTTCTGAATTCGGTATTTACTGAATCGGTATTTTACCGATTTCTTAAAATTCCGATTCGGTAAATACCGAATCCAGAAATCAGCCACCTACATCTCAAGTGCCTCAATACTGGTCGGTAACGGGATATTTACCTATTTTCGGCCATTACCGACCGGTATTGAGGTACCTACATGAGGCCCTATATATTTAAAAATAAATGTACAGAAAAGTACCCTAGTACTTAATTTTAAATAAAGTTTTCAAAAAATAAAAATACACTGTAATACACTATATTTTACTAATATAATGTACTACAATATTTGGTGTATTTTTTACAGATTTATTTACAAAAAACTCTACATAGTTCTGCTGTAATACCTACAAATTACTGCACGACTTACAAAAATGTTTTTAAAAATGCATGGTTCTCGACAAAGTGCAGAAAAATATATAGAAAAATATAAATAAATGTGTCTGCCTAATAGCACTTTATTAAAGTGATAATAGGTAGGGAACAACAATTAAACCTACTACTTACCTATATATAAGGCCCTCACCCAGAACACAGCGAAAGTGTGCTGAAAACTACAAGGCTGCTTTTTACGTTTTGTAAAATCAGCTGTTAGCCTCTACTGTGGTAAACGTCATCACAATCTAGAAGTATTTAAAACACTTATAACTGTTACATCACTTACACAATTTAGACCTACTATCAAAAATTACAATTTACACCTTATAATGTATATTCCTGCCACATTACATCTACATTCTTTTACCCACTTTTACCCTATGTCTGTTTCAAGGACCTCACTCCACTCCATACTATGTCACTCTCCACCACTGTGTGTTATTATACTCTATGCCACCACATTCTACGACACTCCAGGTTACGCCACTCCACTGTACAACACCACATTTTACACTATTGCACTCTGCCACTCCACGAAACTCCAGTGTACACCTCTCAACTGTGTGCCATTACACTGTACACAACTCCACTCTATGCTACTACACTCAACGCCACTCCACTGTATGCTATTTCACTGTATACTGCTTTGCTCTACAGCACTCCAATCTATGACACTACATTCCACTCTACTGCACATCACTACATCCAACCCAGTTTCACTTTAAAACACTCCACTCTTTGGTATCCCACTCTAAACCACTACACTCTAAGCCACTCCACTGTATGCTATACCACTCTTCGACACTCCAGTCTGTGCTATTCCACTGTAGACACAACACTGCATCCCATTCCACTTTATGCTACTCCATTCTAAACCACTGCGCCTTGAGCCACTCCACTCTATGCCACTCAACAGTATACTTTTAGATTATTTGCCAATCCACCCTCCACTATTTCACTGTACACCAGTACACTGCATCTCAATCCATGCTGCCAGTGGATGCCACTCTATCCCACTCCAGAGTACACTATTCCACTGTACGGCATCCCACTCTGCTATTCCAATGTGTCCAACTACACTGTTTCTCACTCCACTCTATGCCACTCCACTTTACATCACTCCACTTTATGCCACTCTCTTGTATGCTATTCCACTGTGCGCCACTCTACACCACTCCACTGTATGTTGTTCCACTGTACCCCACTCCACTATACACTATTCCATTGTACGCCACTCCACCAATCGCTATTCCATTTTACGCTATTTCAGTGTATGCTACTCCACTGTATACCACTTCACTGTACGACACTTCTCTACTCCACTCCACTGTATTCCACTCCACTGTAGGCCACTCCACTCTACGTCTCGCCCCTCTACACTATTCTTGTGTACGCCATTCCACTCTAACTCCAGCCACTCCACTGGAATCTGCTCAACACTGTACTCCACTCAGTCTATGTATTCCACTCTACCACACTATACTCCACTCTATGGTACTCCACTGTACAAAGAACTCCTGTCAATGCCAGTGTACAACACTCTACTTTACTTTTTACCACTGTACGGCACTCTACTACACTTTAGGCAACTCCCTCTACACTGCTCCACCCCACTTCACTATGCTGTCCTCTGAGAGACACTCCTCTACTCTACTCTACTCCACTACTACACTCTATGCCGCTCCACTGAAAGCTACTCTATGCCACTCAACTATAGGACAGTCTATACCACTCAACCATACTGTACCGCACTCTACTCTTCACTCAACTCTACGCCACTCCACTGTACAACACTGTAATCCACTCTGTTCTACTCCACTCTACAACACTGACATTCTACAGCACGCCAGTCCACTCCACTGTACCTCATATTATACCACAATACTTTACATCACTGTATGTTACGCCAGTCCACTTCATGCCACTCCACTGCATGACACTTTACCAAATTCTATGGCACTCTACAAGACTCTACTACACTTTGTGCCCCTGTACCGAACTGTATTCCACTCTATGCCGCTACATTGTTGAACCCTCTACGTAACTCTATGCACCTACACTCCACAACACTTTCCAACTCCGTACAACACCACACTCCACTGTACTGTACAAGACGTCACTCCAATTCATAACAGTTTACTTGACTCTACACTACACCTGTCCACTCAAGTGCAGTGCACAACATGCCATTGCACTGTATGACACTTTAATCCACTGTAGGCTATGCTCCTCCATGACACTACACTCTGATACTCTCCTCCATTCCACTGTACGATACTCCACTTAACAATACTCCACTCTGCGACACTGGACTCTAAGATTTGAAACATATTTTTATCAAAAAAACATTAAAGTTCACTGAAAAACCAAAGGTTAAACCTTTGTTGAAGTTAGACAATCTTTATTATTGCTATACAAACCAAACTTAAAATACACAAACATTAGAAATGCTAAAGTAATATGTACACCTTAAATTTATAATGTACACATCACCTTTAAATTACTATAACTTTATTTTTAATATACAAGCAAAACTTAATACACAAATTTAAAAATTCTAAAGTTAAATAGAATATAGGCGAAACGCGTCATGGCGGTGCTTGCCATACCTGTGGATTAAAATATTTGCACCGATAAGACTGGGTCCGCTTCGTCCTTTTCTACCAGCTTGAATACTGCGGCGAAGTATATATATATATATATATATATATATATATATATATATATATATATATATATACACACAATGGAGCCGTATTTAACGGGCAGTGTCACTTCGCACGAAAAATTCTTACTGACAAGGTTTAGGCTCAATATTTTTCATCACCTTTTAATCAGACCAAAACTAGACAATTTTAATAAAACTGCTGCTCCCTGTGGCTGCGACGGAATGTCTCCACAGGACATGCTGCATTTTATTTTTTTATGTAAATTTTATGAATATCCGCGCAGACGTTACCTGGTTGCCCTGTTAAAAAAACTTAATTTTAACCAAATTAGACCAGCCCTTGTGTATCTTCAGCTCCTGTATAGTCATAGTGTTTTACATGTATTAGAATTTTAAAAATTAACTGTTAAAATGAGGAACTGCCTGGATCAATGATGCTGCATTGTTTAACTCATGATTAGTTTAACCACTGGAATACCTTTTTAACACCTACCAAACCTGATAGTATTTGCACTTTCTTTTAAACTTGCTATTTGCCTCATGTACTATGAATGTTTTTAACTATGATTAATGTTAATAATTTATGTGTTGTATATGTGTACTTTTATGATGTGAAATAATACCGAAATAAAGTCTGGATTGATTGATTGATTGATATATATATATATATATATATATATATATACTCACTGAAAAAACAAAAGGTTACACAGACATTATAGTTAGGCTCAGGATTTACTCGTACAAAATCAGTGAAATTCAGACGTTCATTCATAGTTAGTTACTGAGCCAACTTTAAATTATGCCCCTGCAAAGCACTGCTTATGACCGCACATAGTACATCCCTCGTGACATGGTCAGTAAAATCAATGATGACATCTCAAATTACATCGTTGGTGACATCATCCAGTGACTGAGTGTTTTTAAAACATTTATGTGTGTTAAATATATATGCCAAGGTGTATTGGTGAATCAGTGAGTGTATGGGTCCCTTTTTGATGATTCAGTGGGTGCGTGACTGACTGTATAAGTGAGTGATTAGGTGTGTCAGTGAATGTATGGGTGAGTGACTGCATGGTGAATGTCCGGATCTGTCTGTCAGTTGGTGTCTAAGCAGCTGTATGGGTGTGTTAGTGGGTATATGGGTTTCTGTATGGGTGTCTAATTTGTTGTCTGAGTATCAGAGTGTCTGTGTAGGTGGGTGGTGTTGTGTGTGACTGCCTGTATGGATGGGTGAGTGAGTCAGTGGCTGTATGCGTTAGTGAGTGTGTGTGTGTGTGTGAGGAGCTGTATAAGTGTGGGTATGGCTGTCGGTGAGTGAGTGCATGTGTCATTGGTAAATGGGTGAGTAACTGGGTATGTAAAAGGCAGTAAAGGTGAGTAGTAGGATATATGAGTGACTGTATGGGTGTGTGATGAGGGTTGTTAGTTTCTGTGAGGGTGAGTGTGTGCTTGTCTCAGTGACTGTAGGTGAGAGAGTACGTGTGTGTATGTGTAACTGTGTGGGTGAGTTAGTAGCTGTGTGATTGACTGTATGGGTGAGTAGGTATGTGAGTAGCTCTATGGGTGACTGACAGTGTGTGAGTGGCTGTACAGATGTATGAGTAGATATGTCAACAGCTGTATTAGTGGGTGGGTGGGTGGGTGGGTGAGTGAGTAGATATGTGTGTTCATCTATGATCAGTGAGCGGCTGTGTGAGTACGGGTATGGGTGTGCGAATGGGTTTGAGAATGGTAGTGTGGAAGTTGGAGTGGGTGTCTGAAAGGTTATATGGTGGTATGAGTGGGTACATCAGATATTCTATGGATGATATCAGTGATGTCATTTGAGATGTCATCAGTGATGTCACTGACCATTTCACGAGTGGTGTAATGAGTGAGGTCATAAGCAGTGCACTGCGGGGGCACAAGTTGTAGTTAGGTCAGTATCTATAACAGCTGAATTTCACTGGTTTTGTAAGAGTGAAACATGAGCGTAACTATAATGTCCCTGGAACCTTTGGTGTTTTCAGTAAATTTATACTTTTTTTAAATTTCCATTTCCTAACTATAACGTCCCTGTAACCATTGATTTTTCCAGTGAATTTCTTCTGTTTTTTTAAGTGGTAGTTGCGCCTGCAGAGTGATGGAGAAAAGGCTCTCAGGTATCCAGCTGTGTAGAACTTACAGGAGGTGTCAGGGGGCTTCTTGGCCCCCCCAGGGTCCCTCTGGAGTAAAGAGGACTTTATCCCCCATCCAGAAGTGTACCAGGATCTGCATTTCCAGAGCAGTGGAGAAAGAGGACAAAGCCTTTGAAGACCTATCAGCAATCCGGCTGTGTGGGATTTACTGGAGGTAACAGGAGGGGTAGTTGGCCCCAAGGACTCTCAAGAGCCAAGAGGGCTTCATCCCCCAACTAGTAGTGCCCCCTGCATTTTTGTTACATTAAAGCCCTGGGGAGGTGGCAGCCCCGGGGGGGGGGGGGGTTCTGTGCAGGTCCCCCCATATTATTATAACACGGAGCCTCGGGCCTGTGGGGGATCCATGTGAGCCCCCCACATTATTTTAGCGAAGCCCTGGGGAGGTTGCGGTCCCCCCTGGCGCTACAGGGGGATTCACACGGCCCCAGCACTTATTTTCATTAAAGCCCCGGGGAGGGGGAGATGGCAGTCACCAGGGGAGGCAGTACGGGTCTCTGCCACAATCTTTGTTAAAAAAGCCCTGCGGAGGTGTTGGCCCCCGGCTTAATCTTAGGCCCTAGGATGGGGACCTGTGCACCCCCTTATTTAAAAAAATGCCACTTGTCCTTGGCCCACCCGGGGGCCACATTAATAATTATTCACGGGAGCCCATGCTTTGTTTTTTCAATTAATATTATTTTCAGCCAAATCCACGGCTCTTGCCGAAATTATGTTTTTTTAAATGCTTTTAGGGCCCTTGCTGGTCCCAGTAGGATCCCAAAGAGGCCTATGGGGTCAGGGTGCTTCTACCATGCCCTCTTTTTTTTTTTTTTACACTTTTTGTGGGACTCGCTTCCACCAAGTCCGAAGATGTTTGCCAACACTTCCTGATTGAAGTGTTGGCAGCCAATACAATTTCAGTAGGGTTTTAGTAAGCTGTTGGGCTCCCAGATTTCTATTTTTGAAACATAAATATCTCTGAAATGACTGAACAGATTTACACCAAATTACAAAAAGCATGCTTTCTGGACCAACATCTTGCTTCCTGACAAATCTGGTGTAATTCTGTTCAGCGGTTTGGACTGTAGTCGTGTTCAGAAAATAAAAAATCCCCATAGACCTAACATGGAGAAAACATGTTTTGGGACTCCCCAAATTTTCCCGGCCCTGCTTGATAGATCACCCTGAAACTTTCAATCCGGCAGCTGAACCAAAAAGTGGAAGTACTGTGAAACATACACTTTTCCTATGGAAACTTTGGTCCTAACTATAACTACCTACTGAAGTACTGGGTATTTTAGACCCAGCGGTGCAGGGGCACACACCCTATGACTTCTGGGTTTCACCCTGTTCCGGACCTACAGAAACACAGAGTCTTCTGGGTGAAGTCAAAGAATCGTTTATTGGCTGCAGACCAATGACAGGTATCCTAGAAGTACAACAGCGTGTATGTTCTCAGGAGACTGCTGAAAATCATAGGAACGGACTTCATCTTAAATACGTTTTTCCTTGCCTCAAGCATACATTCCTAGGTTTTATGATACGGCAATATACAAGTGTACATTACAAAGAAAAGGCAGAGTCATGATGACCATCCCACATTCCAGTTCGGCCAGCCCACAATGATTTACACAGTAAGATTCAGATCCCATGTTTGATGTAAAGAGACCCCCCAATAAACATGAGCATCTCCTGTTTTGGGAAACAAGTCATAAAGCAGGAACAAGCAGGTGTGGAAGAGATTAGCCGGGGGATTGTGTAGAATGAAAGGGTTTTATGACAGGTCAAGCCCTGATGCTAATCACAGGTGGACGGAGGAAGGGGAGCTCGTGAGACCGGTTTGACCCAGGGCAGCAGAGCCAGCTGCCCAGGTCACAGAGAAGTCAGAGGGAAAACCCATATACTGTGAGGCCCGTATTAACTCCATCATAGCCTATGTGAGGGCAATGACAAGATGGCCACTGCTTCCAAAATGGAACCCGCGTAGTGGAGCAGAATAACGTGTACACAGTGCATTCACAGCTAGAACGATATGTAAAGCACTCGTACATGCCGCATTTACCATTTGCGGTTCGCCAATACCAAGATAGACAGGGGTAGGGCCCTGTCCCCTACGCGGTCCCGAATATTAAAGTACGACAGACCCTCCTTTTGCCCTTACATAGGCAATTACTATACTCATCTTAATCCGAGTCTAGGTCAATGTTCACGAAGTCATGGAGATGTTGCTGTAGCATCATCCTATTACTTAGTTCGTCCCTCGATACAGGTTTCCTTACACATAAGGTAGCACAGAGGCCACATATCGCGGGAGCACACTGTATACACAGACAGAACAGGAAAAGAATGGCTAAGATCATTCCAACAACCATCAGAACTTTCCAACCCCAGGCAGATATCAATTCCCAGAACCACCCCATCAGTGACCAATCTCCCTTATCCACGTGTATGGATTCAGATATTTTATGGAGTTTGGAGATGGCTTGATACACTGTTGGAGCATTATCTGGTATGAAAATGCAGCAACTGGATTGGATGACCTTGCATACCCCACCGCGGTCTGCAAGAATAACGTCTAGAACCATGCGGTTCTGCAGAGTCATAAGGCGATCCGCTTGGAGCTCAGCTGTCAGATTACTAAGGGCACCAGCCGTTACATTGACAGTGGATTCAACCACACGAGTCAGCTGTCTCAGGTTCCTACTATTGACCATAGGTCCCCAAAACGGCAGGAAACCCAAGAAGAAGTCTCCCGCTTCCTGACCGGCAGTATCCTCCTTACTAATCACACCTCTCACAACTCTGGTCTTGTGATAGTCAGAGGCGGCAGTAAATGTCGGCGGTAGCAAGTTCGCAATATAACATGTGCCCGAGAAATCAGGGGGCAACCATGTATATGCTCGGTCATGACAGATGAAATATGTGCCCTTAGCAGCCAAAAACGCAGGGGAAAACTGTGACGGGAAAGTGTACGTTTCAGTACAGTCACTTCTTCCCAGTTGAGCTCTAGGATTCTGACCATTACCCTGTAAGCAGAACCGACCCATGTGGGGTACGACCCAGATTGGAGATGAGATTTTTCGCTGTCTTTCACCCAGACTAATACTATACCCCGTCGCGTTCCATCCTACATAAGGTCTCAACTCTTCTTTGGGAATGGATGAGTATGCATTGATATCCCTGCTCATATCGGCAACTCCTTTCATCAAAGCCTTATTATTGGTGATAGGTCTGATGGAACGCGGTTGGCGAGGGGAGTATGTATCTAGAGCATAGAGAAACATGGTTTGGAATGCCCATGACGATCCATTGTAACTGTACGGTAGCACCAGGTAGGGAATACCTTTGTTAATGGTATGGGGCATTAACCCACACACCCAGCAATTGGTCGTATTCATTACCAGTTGGTGCTGGTGCAAGAGCTGGATAAACGAGTTATTTACGAACTCTGATCGTCTGGTCTGTTCGTGCTCAGGCAAAGGGTGAAAAGAGTGAGAGGAGGCAGTAGAAGGAGATATAGGCTGTTGAGTGGGTTCAATGGGCTTTTGAGCGGAGAAAAACACAAATCCTACAATAAACATTATGATACTACACAGCGTAAAAAGGCACGAAAAGACAAAACATTTACTTTTTACAATTCTACACATCCTTGCGTTAAAGTTCATTTCCTCAATCGGTCTCTCCATCTTAAAAAACTCCATCCTCTACTCGGGCCGCTCGCGGTGGATGAGTTTCTTCTGCTAAAGAGTACGCCTGTCAGTCCAGGGAAACGCCCTAGACCAACCAGAACCGTCGACCTAGTGTCTTCGGCCTGTACCCCAAAGTCTTGGCACCGCGACCCTGCGGCAGAACCCGGATGGTGGTTCGAAAAACAAAAATCAAGAAAGTCCTTCAGATGGGAGAGCAAAAAATGTCAAAAGGGAAATAATGAGGAAATCTTTATTTGTCCATGGGCCTAGGTCTCAAATTATAGCGGAAACGGCCAGGTGCTGTTTGGTCTTGAAACAAAAGTTCAGGCTCAGTAGTGTCCAGTCGACTTGATGGTGGCACAGCTTCCTGCAGAATATTGTCACTCTCTTGGTCTGAAACTGTGTCTTTTAGGCGTGCGTCACTGAATGTTACAAAACGAGGTACAATGTCTGTCTCTGAGTCGGCGATACCCTCCTTGACCCACTGGTCATATGGCAGAGGCAAGGGGACTACTTTGCAGTGAGTACCATGAATCCAGTGCTTCTTCCCTTTCACTCGCACTGCTGATCTTGTCGAAAGAAGAACAAGATGAGGGCCGATCCAGCGGGGCTCGTCGTTGCTCTTGCGCTGGAAGTTTCGGACCAGGACCCACGAGCCAGGGTTGATAGGGTGTCCAGGAGGTTCAGAGGCTTGGGGAAGGGTATCATGTACCTGTTGGTGCAAAACACGCAGTTTAACAGTCAAATCATACAGGTAATCGAGCAGCACTGGATGCTCAATCTCACTGAACTTCGTAGGTCTCGGTACACCCCATACGTTGGCGGGACGGCCAAAAATGACCTCGTAAGGACTAAGTCCCACTCGTGAGTGTATGGTCATTCTGGTGGACAGGAGTGCTAAAGGCAGAGCGTCAGGCCATTTAAGACCGGTGCTCGCCTGGATTTTGGCCAGCTTGAGCTTTAAGGCTCCATTGTAGCGTTCTACTAATCCAGCTGATTGGGGGTGATTTGCAGCGTGGAACTTCTGCTTTATCCCTAGCCCTTCACATACATTCTTCATCACTTTACCCACAAACTCACTTCCGTTATCACACCACACCATTCTTGGCATCCCAAACCTAGGGAAAAACTCCTTCACAAGGGCTTTGGCTGTGGATAGGGCAGTGTTATCTTTCAGAGGATAAGCCTCAATCCATTTTGAGAAAGCACAAACAACCACCAATACATATTTCAGGTTGTTGCATCTTTCCATGTGAATAAAGTCCAGCTGCAAAACTTCAAATGGACATGATGGGGGTGCAAAGTGACCAGCCAGAGTTGGGGTTCCCCTACCAGGGTTGTACTTCAAGCATACTATGCAATTCTTGACCACATTCTCTGCACACTTGGGAATCCCAGCATTCTGCCATACTGGAGCTAACAACTTGCATATACCTTTCGTACTGATATGTGCCATTCCATGTGCCATAGTAACCACTGGAAGCACATATGTATCAGGCAACAACCATCGCCTATGTTCTGTCAGATCAATCCAACAACCATTCTCATCCAACTTACCCATACTTTCTCTCCACTTGCTTAACTCTTCCTCTGTGGCTTCAGCTTGAAGCGACTTCACACTCTCTATTGTGTTCTCACACATTCCCACATCATTAACCCATCTTGCGGGACCTGCAACATACATTCTAGTCTTCACATTCTGTGCTGTTTCTCTCGCGGTCTCATCAGCAAACGCATTCCCACGTCCAACATCATCCGTGACTTTCTTGTGCGCACTGCATTTCATGATCGCAACTTGCAACGGTAGGGTCAGTGACTCAAGGAGATCATTTACCAACTTGCCATTCTGAATTTTAGCTCCATGCGACGTCAGGAACCCACGCTCCTTCCACAAACGCCCAAAATTATGAGTCACGCCAAAGGCGTACTGGCTATCTGTGTATATGTTCACTCTCATTCCTTCAGACAACACACATGCTCTCGTGAGGGCGATTAATTCTGCTGCTTGGGCCGAATTATGTGGCACTCGTGCAGTTTCCACGACTGTGTGTAAAGTCGTGATAGCATATGCAGCAGTCGTGTCACCATTAGGGAGCTTGAAACAGGACCCATCTACCCATAAAGTGCCATCACACTCAGTCAGGGGAGTATCTTTTAAATCTACTCTCCCTTTCGTTTCTTCTTCTGTCCTGAACAGACAGTCATGCTGCTCAATCTCATCTGAGTCTGCGGGAATTGGCAACAATGTAGCTGGATTCAGCGTATTGCATCTCTTTATGTGTATGTGATTAGCTAACAGTGTAAGTTCATAACCCGATAGCCGCGCACTAGTCAAATGTTGTGTCTTGGTCCTATTTAATAATGTGTCTACAGCATGTGGAACCATAACAATCAATGTATTGTCCATTACCAAACCAGCCGATTGTCGGATAGACATCGCTGCAGCAGCTGTCGCTCTCAGACAGCTTGGCAATGCCCTCGCTACAGGGTCCAAGGTTGATGAAAAATATGCGCATGGGCGCGGTCTGTCGCCAAAAGGCTGTGTTAACACTGATAACGCACATCCATCTTTCTCGTGAACATACAATGTAAAAGGCTTACTGTAGTCGGGGGTACCCAACACAGGTGCTGAACATAATGCATTACGCAATTCCACAAAACTTTTCTGGCACTCTTCAGACCATGGGATAGGATTCGGCGTGTCTTTGCATGTTAAGGCTAATAAAGGTTTTGCCAACAAAGAAAAACTAGGGATCCAATGCCTACAGTATGAAGTGATGCCCAAGAAAGCACGCACTTCTCTCTGTGTCTTTGGCACACTCAACTGTGCAATAGCTTGAATTCTTTCTGGGGTCAGTTTCCTTCCCTCCTTCGATAAGAGATGACCTAAGTAGGTCACTTCTTGTCGACAATATTGCAGCTTAGAGAGAGACACTTTGTGATGGTAAGCGGATAAATGGCGCAACAGTGACAATGTGGCTTCTTTACAGATCTTCTCAGTATCCGCAGCGATCAGTAAATCATCCACGTACTGAATCAGGACAGCGCCACTAGGTAAAACAAGTGCATCAAGCTGCGCTTTCAGAGCCTGACTGTATATTGATGGACTCTCACAGTAGCCCTGGGGAGCGCGTTTGAAGCGGAAGCTTCGGCCTCCCAGACTAAAACCAAAAATATCTCTGCTCTCTTCTGCAATTGGGATACTAAAGAAAGCATTCTTTAGATCGATCACTGAAAACCATGCAGCAGAGGCTGGAATCATCGTTAACAAGGCAGTTATATCGGGGACAACCGGAAACTGTGGCACAACAATCTTCTTAACTTCTCTAAGATCGATCACAAATCTGTAAACAGGTGGCTGTGAAGGGTCCGTTCGTTTTAAGACAGGTAAGATCGGACTATTGCAAACGTTGCCTCTTGTTTCCTCGATCACACCCTTATTAATCAAGTCGCTGACAATGTCTAACAATGCTTTCTGCCCTTCATTAGAGATCTTGTACTGGGGAATACGTGGCAGTCTGACATTAGCCTTTAAAGTCACCACATATGGCGGTATCTCCAAGAGGCCCACATCATTGGGACCAATAGCCCAAAGGGCATCCGGAAGGGATGACAATTCAGGCGGCGTTGTATTTTTAGACAAGTACATCGGGGAAATCACTTTCTTGCCTAATGTAAGTTGTACTCCTGAAGGAGAACAATACAGTGTAGCGTGCAATCTTTTTAACAAATCTAATCCCAGTAAATTCTCACCACAACCTGTTGTTAGGATCAGGGGTGCTTTCAGCTCGCAAGGTCCAACAGAAAGTGACATGGGACTAGAAATCGGGTTCCTTACTGGGGCGCCAGAAAAACCTACTGAAACATTTATATCGCCAGACAAAGGTGCGCCAGGGAGTTTTGAATGCATGATTGAACTCTTTGCAGCACCAGTGTCTAGCAGAAAAGGCTCCGTTACATTGGCTGTAGTCACCTCAACATACGGTCCACTCTGATCCACTGGCACTGAAACAACTCCCTCTCTCTGCCTATGGCTGTCCTAGTAATCATTACTTTCTGCATCACCGTCCTCTGCATAATAATCACTATTATAATACTGGGCCGTATTGCTAATCGCGTTAGCTTGCTGATCAAAGCTATTGATGGTACTTTGAGGCGGCAGAGGACGCGCGTTCTGGGGAACACTCCCACGCCCTCGGCCTCTAGGAGCTTGCTGACCACCCCTACCTCTTGTGCCATACGCATTACAGTTCCGCTGCATTAATTTAGGGCAACTGTATTTATAATGACCTTCCTCTTTGCAGTATGAACATTGGTTGGGACCTACAGGGACACGTGGTTGATAATACCCATTCATCTGCTGATTGTTCTGAAACTGTTGGGGTTGGTGATAGACACCTTGTGGTTGCCTATAATTATTCTGACCTCCACGTGGCGCATAGGCCTGCTGTAAAAGGACCTTTGTCTTTAGTTCCTTCGTTTTCTTCTCCGTTCTGTCTTTCTCGTCTTTATCTCTATTTTCATAATACTGTGCAGTAGCCAGTATTTGCGCTGAAGAAGAAACAGCCCAAGAACTTTCTGAATCTTTCAACTTTTTACACAGGTCAGGAAGTAAATTCTGCACAAACTTGTCCACAAACAACCGTTGGCCACCCTCAGTACTCATATCCTGCCCACTGTGGTCAATAAACGTTTCTTCAAACCTAGTAAAGAAGTCTGACACTGTCTCATCTTTCTTCTGCTTGCATGCAGATAACTTGTCCCAATTTACGCGCATCGCCGGCACTATTGTCTTCATATACGTGATGATTCTACCAGGGAGTTCAGCTACTAAAGGTTCTGGTTTCGCACCACCCGTTTGTCTAGCATCAGCAGCAACAATGTTGGCCCATGTATCTCCTAGTTCTGCATTGTGATCTACATTACGAATTGATCCCCATAGAGGCTGTGGAACAACATTGCCAAACAACATGTCTATGTCGGCCAGATTCATAATGCATGACCCTGCCGTCTGTGACAACTCTTTATAATAACCTGCTGGGTTCTTACGGGGATCAGGTAAGGACTGCTTAAGCGCTAATACTTCAGAGCGCTTCCATGGAACATGCACCCAAACACGCTGGAAATGCGCTGCCACAGCGGGGTTACCACCGACAGCTGCAACCGCTTCCTTCCATACCGGGGGAACTTCTCTCATGGGGTATTGTCGCGCTTTTGCCTTTTTCCCCACAAGGACCTCTTGTTCAAACAATGACTGTTGGCAATCGTCATTCCTAAGTGACAATACAACCGCAACTGCTTTATCTACTTCGCGGTCCACAATTATACCAGTTCCAAAATCGAACCTCACTCTACACAACTCCTGCGGGTTCGGATTTCTACCACTATCCTCCAATTCTTCACAGAGAATTTCGCACATTTTCTCAAACACATATCTCTGTTTAGGGGCATCCCATTGATGGAAAGTATTGACAACTGATTCCACATCATACAGTGAAGGAAAAACGATCCATCTACGCGCCATGTGATCTATTACCTTTTTCTCATCGGGGTTAGGCAATTGGCTGCGCAGCTGCTTACGCTGTAAACCAGGAGTTGCACCAGATGACCCAAAGAGAGGAGACATTAATGTAGTAACCACATTAGCTAAGCGCTGTCGCGCCGAAGGAGAAGCTGAGGCGAGAACAGGGGGAAAAACAGAGGGAAGAAAAGAGGATGTAGAGACAGGTACTGGAGTGATGGAAGGAAGAGTGTTAGGGGAGGCAGTTACTGGATTAGGCAAAGTCGCAGGAAATGCGGGGGCAGTTGGAAGCACCACTGGCGGCGCTTGAGAGGGCTGCGCTACAGGAATAGGAACTGGCTGCAAAGCAACTGGCGGTTGCGGCAAGGCTTGCAGTATATGCACTGGAGGTGGCATATTTACAAGCTGGGGAGGCGCCGTGGCAGTTTGAGCATACGGGGGTGGCGAACTCAACAAATGTGACATCAGGGGATCTTTCTCCTTTTCTTCTGACTCATCCTGCTTAGGATGTGGCAAAGCTGGGTAACATTTGTCAATCCCTAACTTGCGCTGCCTGTGCAATTGCTCATTCATTTGCTCCTCTTCATTGTCTTTAAATTGTACAGCTGCTTGCATTACTGACATACCTCTCTCTCTTTTATTCTTTTTCGCTAACTTAATTTCTTTCTGTTTGGCTTCCTTTCGCCATAAGCGGAAAGAGTCAAACATCGCCGGCCGGGCTTTCTTCTTAAACAATTTAATTTCCAGATTATCTAAAATATCGGTATCAAAACTACCATTTTGGGGCCATTTTAAAACACCATCTTTCCTGGTGTAGTGGATCCACACTTCGTTATATGCAATGGGGCCTACGCCATGTTTCACATAAAGCTCATAAGTTGGAGTTCCAACCGGAGGAACCGGACATGATTCCTCTAGCTGGAAATCTTTTCCACAACCCAAACAGAATAATCTACCAAATAATCCAGAACCAGGCATCTTTGCTCACTAGTCTAGATCCAAACGTCAAAGGATTATCGAATACGATATTCTCGTGAATACACGAGTCCTCTGGTTTTGGCGTTTGCAAACTCCAAAGTACCAATTCAAATGATCCCGAAGGATACCAAAACAAATGGGAGACGCTCCACTTATACTTAACTGAATATTGCTGATCGATGGCGTCACCAGAAGACTCTCTCGATTGTTTCGCTCTCTCAAAACTCGTCAAGGGTCCAAAACAGGTCGATTAATCAGGGCAGCAGTCCTTCGTAGCCGTCGGGACGCGGAGTACCTCGCAGAAAAGACTTTCGGACCACGTCGACATGCAGGGGTCGATGAAGTGGCGGCCTTCCTCCGGAATTTCCACACGAAGCTCCTCACGAACCTCTGGCTTGGACTGGTACCGCTGAAATCGTCCCGAGTTGGGCGCCAAACTGAAGTACTGGGTATTTTAGACCCAGCGGTGCAGGGGCACACACCCTATGACTTCTGGGTTTCACCCTGTTCCGGACCTACAGAAAGACAGAGTCTTCTGGGTGAAGTCAAAGAATCGTTTATTGGCTGCAGACCAATGACAGGTATCCTAGAAGTACAACAGCGTGTATGTTCTCAGGAGACTGCTGAAAATCATAGGAACGGACTTCATCTTAAATACGTTTTTCCTTGCCTCAAGCATACATTCCTAGGTTTTATGATACGGCAATATACAAGTGTACATTACAAAGAAAAGGCAGAGTCATGATGACCATCCCACATTCCAGTTCGGCCAGCCCACAATGATTTACACAGTAAGATTCAGATCCCATGTTTGATGTAAAGAGACCCCCCAATAAACATGAGCATCTCCTGTTTTGGGAAACAAGTCATAAAGCAGGAACAAGCAGGTGTGGAAGAGATTAGCCGGGGGATTGTGTAGAATGAAAGGGTTTTATGACAGGTCAAGCCCTGATGCTAATCACAGGTGGACGGAGGAAGGGGAGCTCGTGAGACCGGTTTGACCCAGGGCAGCAGAGCCAGCTGCCCAGGTCACAGAGAAGTCAGAGGGAAAACCCATATACTGTGAGGCCCGTATTAACTCCATCATAGCCTATGTGAGGGCAATGACAAGATGGCCACTGCTTCCAAAATGGAACCCGCGTAGTGGAGCAGAATAACGTGTACACAGTGCATTCACAGCTAGAACGATATGTAAAGCACTCGTACATGCCGCATTTACCATTTGCGGTTCGCCAATACCAAGATAGACAGGGGTAGGGCCCTGTCCCCTACGCGGTCCCGAATATTAAAGTACGACACTACTGGAGACAGACAGACAGACAGAGAGAAATTTCTGTATATCCAGGATTTGAATGGGTGATATTGCCTGTGTTTAAGAACTCTCTCTGCATGCGTCACTTCGGAGACACCTGCATGCTGGCTGGAAAACACCCCAGAATTCCAAGACGCACTGGAAGAAAATATGGTCAGTCACAAGGATGTCACACCAGTCCATGGGCTATGAACAACCACGAGTGGGGCTGAATTCGGAATAGTAGCGACTATGGGAGCTGGTCTCCTTTGAACCTGAAGATATCTACGACAGAGATATTGCTTTTAATGGGAAACGTGTGTGAGAAGTTGGCCTGGTATATGCTGTCCACTAGTTACAGTGGGCACCCTGTACCAGTCCAAACGGATGTATGACGATACAACGCATGCTATTACAACGCATGGTATTACAACGTATTTTTTACAACGCATAGTCTGTTTCAATGAATGTTTTTACAATGATAACCTTTACAACACAAAATATATAAAATGCATTAAAAGAGCCATTACAACGCAAAACAATACTACGCATACCATTACAACGCATAAATATATTAATAAAAAATTTGTAAAATACCTCCTGGCACGGGATGCAGGGAAAATAGGGGTTTTGGGTGGGTAAGTGTATTAAAATGTGGGCCGAAACTGTACACAGATATTTTTCTAAAAATACTCTATTACAAAATTAATACTCAGGTATTGATTTTAATACTGGAGTATTTCTAGCATATTGAAATTTTGCAAAAAATGTAATACACATTTTAAAAGTCTGCACATTTGAGAAATAACATAATATAATAAATACTTTTAAATATCGTAAAATAACATAGTTTAAAAGGAAGACTGTCTAAAAGAAAACAAGCGGACCAACATTTTATGAGCTTGGCTCGAACACAAGTCCTACAACAGTTTCAATGACATGAACTACAGCCTCAAGCACACAAAATAGAGGAGAAAACAGACACAATCCAAATAAACGGTCATAAATGAAAATTAAAATTAAAATATATGTTTTCACATGATATAAACAAGAAAAAAGCCATAAACACAATACATATTTTCACGAAAATAATGGTGGTACCAAAAAAAAGGTATAAAAAGAAGACATCCACCATTTTTGTTCGACTGACTACCAGCGAGAGCACACGCTTTTTTGGCTGCGTCTCTCTCTCTCACAGAAAATCTCACTGTGACATCACATAAAAGCCTCTCCAATCAAGCAAGTAAGTAAATTATATTGCAAATGAACATCTTGCTTACATTTTAAAATCCACAAAACATTAATTTTATAAATGTTCATTAATTTAGTTTATCAAAAACCTTTTGAATTTGTAGAACCGAGAAAAATATTAGTTTTCGCATAATAAACTCAAAAGTAAGTCAAATAATAAAACACAATATTTAAAGGATTTAAAAACCATTTAACAATGTGTTTGTAAAAATTTTAAAATAAATAATGTGAAATGTTTTATTGAGCCAGCCTCAGATGATAAGATATATAGTGGTGCTGAAAATGATATTATCAATAAATGTATAATAATTCAACGTTGTTCTTTTTTAATCAAAAACATGAAATGTGCTGTTCAAAAAAAAATATTTAGATACCTCTAAGGTCTACATAAGTGTGAAAAAAAAGGAAAATGTTGCTAAATGAATTAGTGACTGCAAATATAACGCTTTAAAAATGAGTTTAAAAAACATTTCTATTATGTTATGAAGTAGCAAACTTGTCAAAAACAAGACGTGAATTACTGAGTTAATTTTAAAAGATTCACAAGATAGTCAAAATAGGAGTGTAAAGGAGGATTGTGGTGATTTTTTAAAAGTGGTCTGATATTTTTGCTAAAATAGGTGGATAGTGTTGGACTAATATGAAATATTATAAATACAAAGTGGTGCATACAAGCGAAAAAAATGTAAAACGAGGTTTGAAAGTCAATTACTGTTAAAACCTATTCTTTTGAACCCAAATTTTTCTTCTTCTTCAAAAAATAAAAAACACAAAGCATCCAAATTCCATAAAACCTTCTTCAAACTACCACAGAACTTTTAGAGGTGAGTTCATTTAAACCAAAAATCATTATCAGGGAAAAAAAATCAGTTTAAAACCATAAAAATATTTCTAATCTTTTTTTAAATTACTCTAGGACAGTGCTTTCCAAAGTGTGTGTCCCGACACAGTGCTGTGTCGCCTCCAGTGTGTGGGTGTGTCGCACTGCGATGACGTCGGCCGGCATATTAAGGCTAATGCTTGCATGCAGTGACGCAGTACAGTACAGCGACGTACGGAGAGGAAGGAGAAGCGTTAGGCGAGCGTGAAGCCTTGTTCCCTTTCCCATGGAGAGACCACGGAGCCGCCTCTGTTCCCCAGGCACTCAGTAAGTGAAATCTTTGGTATTTTAAAACTCCATTTAGGCCGCCCGGGATTGCGTTTACAAGTGGGTCGGATTTCAGCACACCCGGTAATTATAGTTGGTTTAAAGACCGAACTACCCCCACCCCCTCCAGTGTAGATTTCTGCAGGTCAAAGCTGCTTGGCTCCTGGGTATTTTACCATTCTGGCTAGTGTTGAAAAACCACTCGAGATAACCATCCAAATCCGGCATTTTTAACCTTTGAAATGTAATTGTAAAGACTCAAATAAAATACAAAGGCCATAACGAGTATCCTGGAATTTTCGAAATTCTTCCTATTTTAATTTAAGGTTAACAGACGTAGAATTACGGTGTCGAAAAGGAGCCCAGAAGACTTGACACAAACTATTTATTAAAGTGCCATAATCTGGTCTGTCCAGAAAGTTACATTTTGTGCAAATGGTTGATGTTTTCCCAGAAAAGTGTTTCAACCCTCTCTCCGGAGTACTCGTAATCAAAGGATGGAGCCTGGCAGGGTGTTCTGATAAAGTCAACAAGAGAGACTAATCACGGCGGTAATTGTACAGGGATGTAAAGTTACTTGCCATTGGAGTTTAGGAGTGTTACTTGCCATTGTTTTTTATATTTGACTTTGATAAACAAAACCAAGACTCTTCACATGCGAAGCGGCAAAATAACTTTTAAAAACAGAACCTTGCACATTACAGTAACGTGGTCTTTCTTCACATTCGTGCTGGCAGCGCCTTAGTACAGGTCAAATTGAAAGAAATGGACCATGAGTTTGACTCGGAGTAGCTAATGCTTAGTATTCCTAAGTGTTTGGTAGCATACGTAATGAGCATATTTTGCATGCTAAAAACAAACACTGTAATTATATTTGTTTCCTGAGCCACTCGTGGTGTGTTTAATTTCTGAACAGCTCCTGACAAAGCACTGTATTTTATTTGCAACTTCATAGTCTTTCCCCCCCCCCCCAAAACAGATGTTTAACACATGAACTTTATTCCCTTAACACATGCCCTTTCCTTGTGTACTTGGTTTTAATTTTAGTTGGTTTACTGATATTACTGGAAATTAACAGCCACCCTCCATGAGCACGAATGAATATGGGTCAGCGGAGCCTCTGGTCTAAAACCATGGCTGCCCTGAAACCACTGTAACCCAGCAGTAAGTAATTAGCCACCTTTCAGAAAAGAAAGTCCTTGCTTCGCACAGTGGGAGACATGCCCCACTGCCAAGAAAAACACTCTTCTGCGTAGCACTTTGCTGTAGTGAAATCACTTCTGCGTGTGCTTCCTGGAGCCCAGAATAGAAAACGAGGAGCATTTTGAATTTTACTTCAGTGGATAAGTTTAATTTAATTTTCTGTGCTACTGAAGTAAACTTCATGCAACTGCTACAGGGGAAATCGAGTGTATTCACAACCAACCACATACATGAAGCTCCCTTGCCTGCTCTGGAGAGCTGCCACCATAGCTGAATTCAGGATTGCAATAACTAATCACAATCCTGGGCACCATGGCAACAATTACTGAGCAACTTGGCAGCTCACATTATAACTTTTCTTCTCTCTTTACACAATAAACAATAAACCGTAGAAAATGAATATTAAAACTAACAAAACTCACCACTTTAAATATCCCCCCCATAACACCTTCCTCCTACATAATAGACAAAACACATCATTTAATTACACAATCTTGAAACCTGGCAGGCGCATGATGTTGGCTGCATCCATTACCCCACGAATCACCAACTTAATGTCTCTCCCTTTCCACACTTCTCATCATGCCCTCCATCACTCTGCCATCCACTCCATTCTTACAACACCCCGCTTTTGCAATTTCCGTATCATCCATCAACATAAATCTGCTGCATCTCTGTTCCCCTCATCCCTACCTTCCCATTTTTTTCTCACTACATCAGTTCTTTCACAACACAGTGCCACCCTCCTTATATTCCTTCATAGTGGTGCAGTTCCATGCAGACAACAGCTGGGTCGAACTGGGCCAGAAAATAGTCCTGGCATCAAATAAAAGTGGCCCCCCATCAGGCTCAGCCCCAGGACTTTTTATTTGAGTGGGCCAAGGGTGCATTCGGGTGGGCCACTGCGGGCCCGATTTGTCATGTATATGTCTAGTCAGGCCTGCTCAGGGCCCTCCTTTATCTCTCCTTAGTCTTACAAGGGTCAGAAAAACACATTATTTTCTTTCCAAATCTCTTTTTATATGTTATCACTTTTAAAAAGTGTTTTTTTCTATGTTATGCCCCTTTGATGGAAAGAGGAGGTTTCTGAGGTGAGAGTATCAGGCAAGTGACACTCTCGGGCTCTTCCTCGGATTCCCTCACTGCCGCCCTCCTCCAGTGCCCCTAATCTCTTCACAGCCCCTCCCCCTCATGGCCTCTTCCTCAAATTCCCTCACTGCCACCTTCCTCCAGTGCCCCTCATCTCTCTGTGTCCCCTTCCCCAATGACCTCCTTCTCGGATTCCCTCACTGCTACCCTCCACCAGTGCCCCTCATCTCTCCGTTGCCCCTTTCCCAATGACCTCCTCTTCGGGTTCCCTCATTGCCACCCTCCTCCAATGCCCGTCATCTCTCCGTAGCCCCTCCCCCAAACACCTCCTCCTCCTCGGATACCCTCTCTGCCACCCTCCACTAGCGCCCCACATATCTCTGTAGCCCCTCCCCCATTTACCTCCTCCTCGAATACCCTCTCTGCCACCCTCCACCAGTGCCCTTCATCTCTTCCCAATGACCTCCTTCTCGGATTCCCTCACTGCCATCCTCCACCAGTGCCCCTCATCTCTCCATAGCCCCTCTCTCATATACATTTCATTTGTTGTATAGCACTACTTGCAGTGTAGGGTGTCACAGTACTTTACATCATGCACACATTATACAGATACAATGAATTATACAAGTACGTAAATCAGTCTACAGGGAATGTCACATAAAACAATGAGCATTGCAAGGTGTAGGAATCACATTTCACCCATACTGGTGGGCAGTATATTTTAAGAGGGTTTGGTCTGGAGAAATACAAACTCAGGATTTAAAGAGGTCTCCAGTGCTTGGGGGTTGGCTTTACTAACATAAATGTATATCTGCCCAAACAAACTATTTTTTTAGCAACATTAGAATAATAAAAGACCTGGAAAGTTCTAACTAGATCACAACACAAAAAAAAGCTAAGTTCTAACTATACTATTCAGGTTTGCATGCAGCTCTTTGATGACAGTTCATAGGCCACTGTCCTATTTGTAACTTCTAAACTGCAAGGAACACACAAATCTCTGTGACAAAGGCAGTAACCCAATGAGCTATCCACATAAAATACAGTTTATCTGCATTTCAAAACTACCAAAAGACAAATGGTTGCTCTTCAGCAGGATCATTAATCACCAGATTTATCTAGAAAATTTTTATTATAAATGAAGCATACATGAAGTATGTGTCTTGCTGGGCTTGCCTTGATTTTAAAAAGAACAAATAGCCACACATTCTCTTACCTGCTGGTTCCTCCTCACAGCCATCTAATAAGCAGCTGTCGGCCAGGAAAGGTGAATCAGGGTGAACAAACTTTTTTCTCCAGCGTGGAATCGAAAAGGAAATACCCAGGCTGCAGAACGGGTAAAGTTACAGTTAAGGTTGCCCGGTGCCAAAGAAAGGATTTGTCCCCTTCCAGTGATCCAATTGTGCGTGCACGAGTGGACGGGGACGCAGCCCACCTTTCTAAAAGGCGATGCGTGATTGGGGGTGCCTGTGAGAGAGCCCAGGCACAATCACGCAACTCCTAGGAATAAAAGCAACCTTCGGAAGAACGTTTTAAATTGAAGTGGCCTTTTACTACTGGCCTTCAAGACTTCACTGCCAGGGCCAGTCTCATGTTTGGGTGGGCCAGTCTCATGTTTGGGTGGGCCAGGCTCATGTTTGGGTGGGCCTGGCCCACCCGGCCCACCCACTAGAACCGGGCCTGCCCCCATTAGTTAATTATACAGCTAGTAAAGTGGCCAATGTTTGAAAATGAGGGCAGTTGCGACACACTGAATGAGTGATTCGTAAGGTATTCACTTCTTTGGGTCATCTCTGTGTGTGTGAGTATGTGTATGTGAGAAAGAGAGTGTGCTCGAGTCTGGAAATGTCACATATTTGTATGCACATTTATGCCTAGCAAACACTAACAGACCTGGGGCTGACCAGGCTTCTCCAAATTTCAGAAGATACTTTTCCATTAGTGTGGATCATGTAGTCACAGAAGCAAGCTGCCTCAGTTCGGCTTCTCTAATTCTAATCTAGACATTCATTTTTAAAGCTGCGCACTTGAAAAACCATGTTCAAATAACCTGTGTTACATAATTACCATCCTATGACTGCTCAGTTACTTGTGCACTAAAGTGAGCCTTACTGTATGCTGGATTGAGATGTTTGTGTATATAACTGTAAAACTAGAGTTGTTCAGTTAGCCATCAAGGGGTAGTGTTGCACTCTGGTTGTTTATACGTTCCGAAAGTCACGTTTCAAGCAAGCGTTTTTTTTTTTTTTGCTGTTAAGTAAATGCTTTGTTTATATTTCTGACTTTCAAAATTGGTTGAGATTCCAGCTCTGTGTTTACTGCTTACTCTTCCAGTGTAAATTCATTGTCATATAGCTGGGTCTGAACTGAGGTGGCACAGTGAGCTAAAGAATGATGATGGATTCAACCCAGATCTGTGACTGGGGGTCAGTGTCTGTAAAGTTTCAGCGCTCCGTCCATCATCTCCTTGTGTTTGCTTCGTTATTTTCTAGACCAATCTTAAGTCCTTTGAAATTATTGACTAGATTAGAACTAGATTATTGAAAGATGGCAACACAGCTCGGGCAACAGTTTGATTTCCTAACCATTTTAGAGGTTTCAGAAACGTGGTTCTCCAACTTAATTAGAATTTCCCGTGGGCAATGTTGGCGTGGCTCTTCCACCTTCAATGTCATGTTTTCCGCGTGCCGCACTGCTACCTCATTTAGTTTGCCTGTCTCTGATCCAGTCAAAAAGGCTTCAGTATCATAGCGGAAGAATATGTGGTTGTTTATGTGATTATCTCTTGATTGCGTCCTGTTCAAATAGGTAGATTCAAAATGAGACAAATTGTTTTTTAGGAAAGTAAGAAATCTAGTTTGGCGGGGAAGACCATGGCATGGAAATGTAAGGGCCTTCTGATAAAGGATGGAATATAATTGTGGGTTCTGGACAGCTCACTTGGCATCCTGAGTCAGTCCGAGCCAGCGTCAATGCAGTTATTACTTCTGACCCCCCAATGCTGAGAGCTCTGATTTCACATGATTATCTACTACTCAAATCCTGAAAGGATACTAGAGAATGAGGACTGTAAGCAAGGCGTAAGAATGTTAAACTCCGTATCTCATGTCCTTCCTATCTCTAGATTTCCAAATTTCTTCATTTTCCCGGAAGGCAAACAGAAACTCCAAATGGATAAGTTTATAATTAGGAAGCGAAAAGCTGGTGAAGATGGCGTTTGCGAAGAACAACATGTAGCAGCTATTGAATAAAGTACCCAAGAATCAACTGAGCGGTCTGTCTCAGTACGTAAGAAGTGTAAAGGGAAAATCTCCAATCCTCGTTTATATAATAAAGCTTATATGAAACTGGGGTTCACATTTTCTGGTAATGAAAACCATCCTTGCCCCCAGTGTTTAGTTTGTGGGGAAATACTTGCAAATGAAAGTATGGTACCAAATAAGTTAAACATTTTACCACAAAACACAGCCATTTGTCAGGAAGCAGTCTGCATCATTTACAAAGAGAATGAAGACATCAGAGAAAGCTCAAAAGGCAAGTTACTTGGTTGCTCAAATAGTTGCCAAAACCAAGGAACCACACACTGTTGCCGAAACCACCATAAAGCAATCTTGCTGTGCTAATGTTCGAACAATGTTTGGGGCAGAATTTGAGATAGAAGTTAATAAAATCCCTTTGGCAGATAACACAATTGGAAGACGTATTTAAGATATGTCTGCTAACGTTAAGCTACAAATGAAGGATATTTTCCAAGACGATAATATGGTCTTTACATTGCAATTGGACGAATCAATGGATGTCAGTGGGTTAGCTCAATTACTGGTTTTTATACGTTTCATTCATAGTGACAGAATTATTGAGCAATTCCTGTGTTGCCTAGAACTTCCCTTGAGAACTAGAGGTGAGGATATATTTACAACTTTAGATTGCTTCGTGAAGGAAAATAATTTGCGCTGGTTAAATTGTGTCGGGATATGGACAGATGGTGCACCCTCAATGGTTGGCTCAACAAAAGGTTTTATCGCTTTAGCAAAGTAAGAAAATGCAAATATCATATTTACTCATTGCTTAATGCATCGTGAGGCACTAGTCGCGCAAACCATTGGAAATGAATTAAGAAAAGTTATGAACAAAGTGATTCAAATTGTCAATTACATTAAAAGCAGACCTCTTTAATCACAAATATTTGCTCATATTTGTGAACAAATGGGGGCAAGGTTTAAAAAGCTCCTACTGCACACAGACGTTCGTTGGCTCTCAAGAGGCCGCGTGCTTTGTCGTGTATACGAATTGCGGGAAATTATGCTTAAGCTTTTTGAGGAAAATCAGCAACACGAATTCTGCGATCTAATTCAAGACAAACTTTGGTGCACAAAATTGGGATATCTTGCTGACATATTTGAACATTTGAATAAAATTAACACCAGTATGCAAGGAATAGGAGAAAATATCTTAACAGCAGTAGATAAAATGTGTGCTTCCAGAGACAAAATAAACATTTGGGAAAGGAAAGTGAAAGAAGGCAGTTTTGAAATGTTTTCCAAAACTGATGAGTGCCAGCTGAAAAATTAGATCAGCCCGCTGATTGTTGACCATTTAACATTGCTCAAAGAGGAAGTTTATCATTACTTCCCAAATGTTGAAATCCAAGACTAGGATTGGATCAGAAATCCATTTCTTTCAACTGCAACTGGGAACTTTTCACTAACTGAAGAAGAAGAATTAGCTGAAATAAAAAATGATCGAAGTATGTTCATAATGCATGCAGAGGGTGATTTAGACAGCTTTTGGATTCGTGTTACAAAAATGCATCCAAGCATAGGTAAAAAAGCGTTAAATATTCTCTTGCAGTTTTCTACTACATACATTTGTGAAGTACGATGACAAACTTAAAGACACTGAAACGTGGGTGCTTGAAAATGCTGGATGATGAAATGCGGGTGTCTTTATCAAATATTCAGCCAAATATTTACCAGCTGTGTTCATCCTATCAGTCTCATATTTCTCATTAAACTAGTAAGACAAGTGCTGTTGGTTTTTATTAAAATTTTGTAATTCTTGTGCTATGAGAGACAAAAGAGCAATTTGGAAGAGCAAAATGCAAGGAGGAAATTTTGAAAGGTTTTCCAAAACTGCTAAGTGCCTGCTGAAATGTTATATCAGCCCCCTGATTGTTGACCACTTAACATTGCTCAGAGAGAACCTTCATCATTACTTACCAAATGTTGAAACCCATGAAAATGCTTAATGCCGAAATGCGAAATATTGACCAGCTGTGTTCATCCTATCCACCTCATTCATCTCAATAAAATAGTAAGTGCTGTTGTTTGTATTCAAAGTTTTTCATTCTCGCACATATTTACATTGTTACTCATAAAGGACAACATGTTTTGGTAATGTATGTGTGTTATATTACAAATCTTATGTTGTTCTTTTAAAAATCAATTAAAGGTTTTCGTGAGATATGTTGTGTACCCATGAATTTTGATATTTACAATTTATATGGCATATAAGTATTTGTCCTTATGTCTTATATCCAGTTAATTTTACCTCAAAGTACTGAATGGAAAAACATATGGCTTGTCTTATTTTCTGTTGCCTTTTGGCACGCTGCGATGAGGAAAGCGGTCCCACCTGAGTTCAATGCGCAGAGACCGGCTGATAGGTTGAATGATAGTTTTACCACTCACAATTCCCCCTTCCTGAACGGATTTTTGTATAACTCATATTCAGCAAGGCAACAGGTGGACTTTGTGCATTGTTGAAAGGGTTGGCAGTGCGTGCACCCACCCCCCCCCCCCAAATCACTGGGGCATGTGTCAATGTGTCCATGATTATATTCTTGTTTCAGGCAAAAGCCTAACCTTGCTTACACCCGTTTTGCCAGTCACTGTCTTTGTTAGAACAGATTCACTATTGCTTTATTAACCTTCCTGCTTCTCAAATTTATTTTGTCAAAAGTTTCTCGGGGGGACAATCCCCCCCAACCACCCTGAGGTGGTTTGGGCTCGCTCGCTGCGCAAGCTCGCGTTACCGTTTCCCTAATTGAAGATTCTATAAAAGGTGTGTCACCAACATGAAAAGTTTGGAAAGCTGTACTCTAGGAGATCTAAAGAATAAATCAACACTTGATACGAAGAAGAAGGAAGTGATATCATTAAAAAAGGTATATTTAAACAAAAATAATAAATGTAATCAATATTTTTTCAACAGGAAAATGTCTTCTTATAATGATGGGTTAGTAATCTTTTTTTTAAAGGAACTTACTTCTGCCTCATATTAGATGCAGAATACAAAAGAGGTACCACTTAGTAACCCAATAAATTAATAACCATGTGTAAGGTACATAACAGGATAAAATCTTAACTTTATAGATGCTTACCTCTCTAAAAAAAAGTTGATAATGTATCGAAGAGGCAGAATAGTGAAAAGATTCATATTAAATTCATGAACCTAACTGCAACTGTATGCAAAACTCACAAGTCGAATGTTTTTAATGAAATATTGTTTTCTAAAATTTCCATTAAAAATTGCATATTGATAACATTGTATAACTTGTTTTCCTAAAAAAATGCAATTAACTTTTTCAAAAAGGGTTATCTATTTAAAAAATAAAAGGTATATGATATAACAGATATCAACAGTCAGTAAAGACCTTACACTAAATCCATAGAACACCAGCTTTGCCAGACCTTCAAAAGAAAAGAAACAGCATCTTCAGAACCTCAACAAATAATTGTAAAGGTAAGTTCTTTAAAAAAAAAAAAAGATAGAAAAAGTTTAACTACCACCTTTTTCTCCAAAACGACCAACACACCAAATAATCAATAAAAAATAAACCAAAGCTATATCCTTTTCTCTTCCAGCATAGAACAATCAACATTGTAAAGATCAACTTTAGAAACAACAGAGTCCAACTTGAAGCAGTCAAGCAATACAAAAGGTAAATTCTACTGAATCAAATTCATAAATGTATTATTTTTTTTCCAACAGGAAGAATTAAAAATGAAACAAGCAAAGCAGTTAATCATCAATAAATGTTTTTATAACAGATTTTGCAAAAAAATCAAAACAAAAAAAAAACCCATCTCTAAAAATAGATTAAAACTTACAATTTTTCCTACATTTTCTTTTCATTTCAGATAATGTCAACAAATAAGACAGCAAATTACATTACATCAAGCAAGGGAAACCGCCTCCTAAAGCATGCAGGGTACATTTATTGCAAGGAGAGACTAACAGAACCAAGGTGTGTTTGAAGGTGTGTGCATTACTACTCAACCCATTGCACAGGTAGAGCGGTTACTCTGGGTGACTGTCTTAAAAACCACAGACCATAACCACTCTGCCTCTGCAATGGAGATTGAGGTGAGAGAAACAATTAATGAAATGAAGGAAATTGCAAGCACCTCCAATGACTCCTGGGGTTCCATTTTGAGGGAGGTGGCACAACATGTCCCAACTCATGTTGCCAGCAGTATGCCCATTATACCCAATCTGAGACTAATTATACAACGCAAAAAACAGGCAAGTAACACAAAAAGACTTACACCACAAACCTTCTCTCACATTCTAATTCCTCCTGAACTCTCTGTTTCTGACGAACCTTTTTTACTGCATGACAACAAAAACCCTCTGAAAAGAATCCTTATCTTTAGCACACCCCGTAATCTATTTAAATTGGAGAATAGTGATGTTTGGATGATGGATGGGACATTTAAAAGCACGCCCCATCCTTTCACCCAAATATACACCATTCATCCTAAAATTACAAATACAGTAGTCCCCTTAGTATACACTTTCCTACCTGATAAACAATCCAAAACTTACACTGAACTTTTAACAGTGTTAAAATCAAAAACATCCAACAAAAGTCCTAGGAAAATTATTATTGATTTTGAATTTGCAATGATTAATGTGATTTCCAAAACGTACATGGATACCCAAATTCAAGGATGTTTTTTCCACTTTTCCCAGGCATTTTGGTGTAAGATACAAAAAACATCCTTAGTTGTGGATTACGTATCGGATAGCAAACTGCAATTCGAACTAAAAAAAACTAACTGCACTTTGCTTTGTTCCTCCTGATAGTGTAGACTAGTACTACACTGCAATTACAGAATCAGACTTTTATACCACAAAGACAAATTGGCACCCTTAAAAAATTATTTTTAAGACACATGGATTGGGCATCTAAGCAGGTCGGGTAGCAGGAGGAAGCCACGTTTCCATGTGGAGTGGGTTTCTATGTGGAGTGGTGGAACTGCTACTCGACCTGCTTAGAAGGAGGAGCAAAGACAAACAATGCCATAGAGGGATAGCACAACTCCTTCAATCATTCAATTGGCAAAGCACACCCAAACTTTTATCATTTTCCGGAAACTTTGAGGAAGGAGCAAAGTTTCCAAGAAATAAGAATGTCACAAGCATTAACAGGTAGTCTAAACCCACGAATTAGCAAAAAATCAAAGGAAATGTCAGAAAGACTATTGGCACACATACTACATTACTAATACACACTAGACTTTTACTTTCCTGTTTTACCCTAAATTATCTCTCCTGTTTTAATTGGCATTTTTATAAACATTTTTAAAATTATGAAGTCGGGTCACCTTACCTTTGATGGTTTCTTTTTTCTAGTCTTTATCTTTCCAATCCAAAATATATTGTCCATGAATAAATAGCTTTATTTATTGCATGAATGTCTTTTTAACAATCACAAATCCACTTGCAAAGATCCCATATAAAATTTTTCGGAAAAATCAACCCATTTTCCAAATAACTTTTTCTTCCAAACATTAAGTCTTCTTCAAAGTCCTTTTTCATAACTACGAAACAATTTTAAAAAAATGTGTATACGCTCCAGAAAAAGTAGTAACAAAAATAAAGCACTCCAAAGAAATTCAACGAAAAGTAAAAAGGTCGATTTTCCACGTACAAATCCATCGGTATATCTTCTCCTGCTCCACATTCTTTTTAATCCAAAAATTCCAATGTATCGAAAGTTCTTTAATAAATTGACAAAATCGAAATCCTTCTGAATCCGTATTCCAAGTCAAGTATATAATAATCCAAAAAAGCATTGATGTCAACCATAAAAAAATCCACAATGTCCAACCGGAATCCAAAAAAATCCAAGTGACGAAAATCGATCTTTTTGACAGCATTGTTAAATTCCAAACATTTTATCAATTTCTCTATGAAATAACATTTTTTACAATTATAAAACCTTTCTAGATCCTATTTTTTAAAAAGAAACAATTTCGAAATGTAAACCGTGACCCGACGTGGGCATACTCTAACAACATACTTCGTGACAAGTTACGATAAAACAAATTAATCTCATTTATTACATCTACAAACCTCCCTCGACTCTCCTTACAATAATAAACACTCATGCACTTGTATATATGTATTTTAAAGTTACTTACCTGAGCGAAGGTCTCCCAAGCTTCTGCTCTGTCCTGCGACGCTACTCAAAATGGCTGCCTTCAAGTTTCACGTTTACGCGTAAACGTCATCTGGAGCAACAAAAAAGAAAAACTGACTATTTTTTGTTTATATTTTATTAATTATTATTTTCAAAAAGTATTTTATGCAAAATAAATAATTATGTACATTTTCTAAACAATAATATGTTTAAAATTACACTTATTTTTTTTAAAATGTTAATAAATTAAAAAAAGAACGCAGTCTCGCAATTATTTAATCATTGTATAACTATATTTAAAAATTAAACTACTACTTTTTAAACATTGTAATATCCTTTAAAGCACTTACTTACCTTTTAGCTGTTCCTTCCTGCTTGTATTTACTCCCGCGATCCACATCAAATGAACTTGAATAGCATAGACGCGGCAGTCTCAATGTGAACTAGAGAAATAAAAGAAGGACAATTATTCCCATTCACTTCAATGGCAAAGCGTGGGAAAATTTCTATAAATTACATTTTGAAATATTTAACATTAATGTTAAATTTTAAATAACATTTTAATCATTGTTTCTATTGATATATATTTTTTTATAATGCATGGTCATTTTTAAAAAACAATTATTCAAATTATAATTAATATAATGTTTTAGAATAATTTCTAATCTAACTCCAAGAGTGTACATCATTTTGGTAAGTGATGGTTAGTGTAGGGGTACTAATTACTATTCTTACTCCAGGGGGTGCATCAGGAGGGTAAGTGCGGGATAGTGTAGGGGTACTAATTACTATTCTTACTCCAGGGGGGTGCATCAGTAGGGTAAGTGCTGGATAGTGTAGGGGTACTAATTACTATTCTTACTCCGAGGGGTGCATCAGTAGGGTAAGTGCTGGATAGTGTAGGGGTACTAATTACTATTCTTACTCCAGAGGGGTGCATCAGTAGGGTAAGTGCTGGATAGTGTAGGGGTACTAATTACTTGGGTGCATCAGTAGGGTAAGTGCTTGATAGTGTAGGGGTACTAATTACTATTGTAACTCCATAGTGTAGGGCTAGTAATTACTATTCTTACTCCAGGGTGGGTGCATCAGTTGGGTAATTGCTGGATAGTGTAGGGGTACTAATTACTATTGTAACTCAAGGGTAGGTGCATCATAAGAATAAGTGCTGGATAGTGTAGGGGTACGAATTACTATTCTAACTCCAGGGTGGGTGCATCTTAAGAATAAGTGCTGGATAGTGTAGGGGTACTAAATGCTATTCTTACTCCAGGGGGGTGCATCAGTAGGGTAAGTGCTGAATAGTGTAGGGGTACTAATTACTATTCTTACTCCAAGGTGGGTGCATCAGTAGGGTAAGTGCTGGATAGTGTAGGGGCACTAATTACTATTCTTACTCCAGGGGGGTGCATCAGTAGGGTAAGTGCTGGATAGTGTAGGGGTACTAATTACTATTCTTACTCCAGGGGGGTGCATCAGTAGGGTATGTGCTGGATAGTGTAGGGGCACTAATTATTATTCTTACTCCAGGGTGGGTGCATCAGTTGGGTAAGTGCTGGATAGTGTAGGGGTAATAATTACTATTCTTACTCCAGGGGGGTGCATCAGTAGGGTAAGTGCAGGATAGTGTACGTATATACATTTTTTAAATAAAATCTATTCAAAATTAAACTTAAATAGATTAAATTACAATAATTAAAATAATAAAATTAATATAAGTAAATTTTATTTGAAAAAATAGTATTAAAATTCAATACTTACCCATACTTGCGTTGTAATGGCATGCGTTGTAATAGCATCTGCATTGTAATAGCATGCGTTGTAATGGATCAAGTGTTGTTAAAGTTGCGTTGAAATGGTAGTGCGTTGTTAATACCCACGTTGTGATGGCTGTTTCCCGTCCAAACAACCCCTTATTGGGTATAGGTTAAAGCCAACCTTTATTGAAAGCTATCCTAGTGGTAGCTATGGAGAGCAGCCTTCAGGCTAAGTCTTGAAGGAATGTAAAACAGCTTGTTTTACCAGTCTATAATCTCTTGAGTGCCTAAATGAAAAACATCCACACCAGGTATATATATAAAATATATGTATTTATTACTAAATACACCCTCCTAGTCTCTTTATGAGACTAGAGGTCAAAACACATAAGTTACACTTCAAATATTACAGTAAAATAGCACAACTACACGTCAGGCACTAGGGGCGAACCAAACCATATACTAAAATAGTGGTATAAGAACCACGACTTAACTAGACACAAGGCCTAGAGCCTGTAGAATCTCTGGGACCCCAAGGAACCACCCTAGGTAGTGACACAGGGGGCCCATGGGGGGCGTGTGCAGTGTGTGAACACAGCCGCGAGCTACCGTTAGCTTCTATGGGGAAAGTCGCGGTTAGATTTTTAAAGATTAGGGATACTTAGAAGTGAGTCAGGACCAAACCCTTTAGGACTTAGGAAGTTCTAGGGCCAACACCCATGGGAGCACCAGAGTACTCGTGTAACCTCACCCAGGTGCATAGGTGTCAAATGGCGTCGGGTTGCGTCATCGATTTCAATGGGAGCTGGCAAAGAAGTGCTGCTGCCGGGAAGATGCGAAGTGTCCGAAGAGATCCAAGCCTGGATCGAAGATGAGAAGAACCTGAAAGCAGAGGGGACAGTGTCTGGGTCACTAGCCAGTGACCAGGAAGGCGATAGGCAGATGCTCACCGATGTCTGTGATTTCAGGTGAAGAAGGTGAAGCTTGACTCTTCAGCCACGAGGACCAGGAGGCATCGAAGACAACCAGGAGCTGGATTCGAGCTGACCCTCAAAGGATACAGAGTGCCGCAGCATCGGTGCCCAGATTGGACACAACAAGCCTTGCAACAGCAACCCACGCAGAAACGAGAAAGATGCTTCGGTGCAGACCAGCAAGGTCTGTGGGACTGACCACTTGGTAGGGAGTCGGGGCACATCTGGAGCAACCAGGGAAGCCCAAGGAAATTCTAAGTTACCCCCTCAGGGACTCACCAGTCGATGGACCAGGGATCGCGAAGGGACCTCAAGACGAAACAAAATGGCAGCCCTCGGGGTGACTAGGCCGACAATCTTCAGTGGATTCTGTGCTCAAGGTGGGGGCTACAAGTCAGTCCAAGCACGACTTCAGGAGATGTCAATACACTTCAAAAGTGCATGGTGACCAGGAGTTCTGGTTCCATGCTACTCACGAGGTCTCAATTTTGACTGGAAATCCTCTTCCTGGGCTGAAAATACTTTGGAGTCCGGAGCTTCGGAAATGCAGACCCGCAAATTGCTTTGTTGGTGCCTGCCAAGCAGGGGAGTCACTCCTTGACCCCAAAGGAGATTTCTTCAGTCCTCTAGTCTTGAGTAGAGCGTCGAAGTTCCAGGATTCAGCTTCAGAGTTTCGACCATAGATATCTAAAGTTTTGGTTCCTTACTTATACCTAAAGAAGGGGTTGGACTAGCTCTGGGGTCCTACCTATGGGAGGGTTTGGAAAGAGGGGTGGCTATACCCATTTCCTTTGTCCAGTTTCGCGCCAGAGCAGGGGCTTGAAGCCCCTGAACCGGTTTGAGCTGGACTATGCACAGGAACACCAAATGTGCCCCCAGTGCAGGACTCCAAAGCACTCAGAGTGCTCCCAAACAGCCCCAATACACATCATCCTGTCTGGGAGGTGGTTACACCTCCCTGTGACAGGAAACCTTTTGTCCAGGCCTCCCCTGCCGGAGTTTCGGTCAGCAGCAAAAGGCCAGACCCGTGTCTGTGGCTGCAGCATCCATTTTGTGACGCCAGGGCTCTGTTAAGTTTCTACCAGGTAACCCAGTACTGCCATGCCTCTCCCTCTAGAAGGGTGGGATCATACTCCCACACCAGTTACGGGTGTGGGGGTATGATTCCAAGGTATTTGACACCAAACACGCCATGTTTCCGTGCAGCCAGTCCAAAGTTTGCATTTATTGTTTGGTTATAATGCACTTAAGAGTATATGGTCAGGCTGCACCACTGACAACCCCGGAGAAGTGATTCCGCAGGCTGCAGAGGGCTCAGCTCATGCCTGTCATGGACCCCACAAGCCTTACCGTCTGCCTGTAGAGTAGTCTCGCAGGGATGACACCAACTACCTCCACCGTTCCTCACCTGCTCCTTGTCCTACCTCAAACAGTACCAGACCGGGGTGTGGTGAAAACTGGGGGAAGGAATCCTTTATTAAAAGTACCTTAAGGTGCAATGAGATGATAATGAACCCCTTGTGGAAGGCGTCGTTCTTTCTGACCTGTGTCCTGTAAAACAACCACCAATCTGTTACTTACTGCCGCTATCAGTAAACATACATACACATACAGTCATCGAGAGGAGGGCAGAAGGAAGAACAATAGTCACCTGAAAGGAATGCGTGCAGTCCAGGAACCTTTGGTAGGGGCGCCCATCAACAAGGAAGCGGAAGGAGCAGATATCACACCTGTGCCGTGAGTCACGGTCTTTAGAAGAACACGGAATCCTTAACACAGCTGTTTACAGTACCAGGCGCCCCAGCGCCATAGTGAAGGGATAATCCAGCAATGTGCTCCTGCGCTAATTAACACAACTCCAAAGACATAAGGGATTCCTATGAAATAATAGTTACGGTATCAGGCGCCCTTGCGCTACCGTCTTGTGGGCAAAGGAAAGGTGGCAATGCACTCCGGTGCTCGCCAAGTACAATGGAAAAGGAAGGCGGTGACACACTCCAGTGTTCACCGTGGTGTGGGCAAAAGAAAGGTGGCAATGCACTCCAGTGCTTGCCATGTACAACGGAAAGGAAATCAATCAAGGGCACAAATGGTGACGTGCCCCAGCGCTCACCGTGAAAGAAGATGCTCCGGCGCTGACTAGGTCTATGAAGGGATGCAAGCGGTGATGCGCCCAGCGCTCACCTTAGTTTCAAGGAGGAGGAGTGAGTGCGCCCGCACTTGGCTCCTCGCGGCTGTATCAGCACTCCGGCACAGACTATGGCGATGGGAAAGGCAAACGGTGACGCGCCAGTGCTCACCCAGATCAGGAAGGAAGAGAAGGCAAGCGGTGACGCGCCCAGCGCTCACCGCGATCAGGAAGGAGGAGAGCGAGCGCGTCCGCACTAGTCTCCTCGCTGCAGATACAGCGCTCCGGCGCTGACACGGCAAAGAAGAGTTTAGAAATCAGGTACCTGGAGCTGCTAGCGATTCCGCCGACACCGTCCAGGAGGCGTCTGTAGCTGTATCAGAAGCACTCGTGTGTGGGCATTGCGGATCTTTCAAGGATGTCACCCGGAAGTGCTCTAAAGGTGACCTGCGGTACTGCACTCACAGGAGAGCTAGACCGCCAACCAACCACACACCACGCACTCATCATTGCATACAGGGACATGACAATGCCTGGGCACCCTCTCACATATAACCAGCACCCTGCCTTCAGGATTGATAAGGCCTGCCATAGGGGTGACTGATAGGTTTGTATGTGCAGTGATAGGTGAGGTATAGTGAACCTATACCTCAGTAAGGGGTGCATGCACCACCTTACCCAGGCTGCAGTAGCAGACCTGTGGTATCATTTTGGGTGGCTTTCCAGGGGTGGCATAATACATGCTTCAGCCTCTGGTAGGCCTCTGGGGTACCTATGCCCTGGGTACATAGTATACCATATACTAGGGACCCACAAGGGTACCTCAGGATCCAATCTGTGGTGTACCTTAAGTACATACAATCAATGTAGAGAGGAAGCAGCTAGGCTGGGGCCCTGAATAAATATCAGGGTCCCAGCCAGACTAAAGTCGAAAAACAGTGAAACACCAGCAAAAAGTGGGGGTAAACATGTGAAGTAGATCCTACTCTCCTACAACATGAAAGGAAGCTGAAACCCTCCAGGAAAGGGGAAGCTTGAGTATCACAGTGGCAGGATTAATGGTTTTAGTAATTTCAAAGGTGCCAAAATGCCTAGGAGGAAACAAAGACCTTCAAATACAGGGAGTAAACTGACAAAGCATAGCCAAACTCTGTCTCTTTTGTGAGCGGAAGCTGGTCGCTTCTACCAATTGGCATGTAATCGTGTTTTTTTTTTTTCATTTGGCAGTTTGCCCATATTGAACTAACTTTTGTTGGACTTCGTCTTTCTAATGAATCTTGAACAGCAGGTACCAGATCATCTGCATCTATGGAATCTGGAAAGATTTGAATATGAAACCCATTTAAAGCATAAAATGTGGAAAATCCAGTGTAAGAATGGATTGAGTTATTGTATGCAAACTGCTGCAGGTAGAAGAGTCTTCCAAGTTTCCTGGATCGCAGAAATGTAGCATCTTATGAATTCTTCATGAGTTTGAGTTAGACTTTCAGTTTGCCCATTAGATTGAGGGTGAAAGCCAGAAGTTAGTGCCCTTTGGCTGCCAAGTTTATGACATGGGGAGATTCAGAATTGTGAGACATATTGGGGTCCACAGTCACAATTATTTTGTAAAGGTAATCCATGGAGTCACTATATATCAGAACAGAAAGTTTCAGACATTTGAGGCAGTTGATCATTTGGGAACAACAGAAAAGTGACCCTTTTTTATACAAGTCCACTGTAATCATTATAGTGTTGCACTTCACAGATAGAGGCAAATCTAATATAAAGTCAGTATAAATGTTTTCCCCAGGTGTGGAGGGAATCTCAGACGTCAATAATAACCCTGATTTTCTTTGTGTTTCAGATTAATTTTATTATACAAAAACAAGAGCAACTCAAATGACCAAGTAAACTTGGGCATTGAAGCAAAACTCACACAAGCGTTTACATGAAACTCATTTATGCAATTTACAGTCAAACTGCAAAATAACTGTTGAGATTCAATCAAGAGAAATCCAGCATTTTGTAACTATGTTCAACATTTTCAATCCAATTTATTGTGCATTGGAGATTGCAACCGTATAAAAGGAAATCAATGAGAAGTGCACATTAACCCCAAGTGCCATACCATAACCAAGAAAATTGTGAAACAGTGCATGTGGTAAAGGTATATTGGTTTTATCAAACAGCCATATACAGTATTCTTCACTGAAAATAGAGACACACTAAGTCGAAATCACATAGCATTCTAGTAAACAAAGGTTAGTCTGCTTCCATTTCTGTATTTTCAGAGAAGAATATTCTATATGGCTGCTTGGTAAAACCAACATGCTGTATGTATGCAAGTCTCAGGCCTTTGTTAATTTCTAAAACATCCGATTGGGCGGAAAACTTCACATCTTGAAGGTAAATCGTATTTTTGGATTCTGTAAGGAAAGCCAAACAAATCACTCAAAAGTGGACTAGTTTCATGACAGGGCAATTCCAGTCGTAGTATGCACACTAGGCCACACCTTGGATCCATTGTAGGCATAAATATGGGACTTGAAGGTGAAATGGATCTGACAGGTGTCCAGAAATGCCTTTAGCTTCCTAGGGCTTTTGTTGAATTTTAATTCTACCAAGCCAGTCAGTGGAGAATACATACAACCTTGTTGTAAGAAAGCAAGAGTGACTTAATGAAGCATTTTCTATGGTCAAGCTTTGGACTTAGGTCAATTTCTATCATCTGTTGATAATCCCTGCACCTGAACCATCTTGACATGTTTCGTGTCATCTAAGCTCCGAAATCGAGCGACACTTCTTCAGGACGTAGGGTAGGTAAAGGTGAACCCCAATGGAGAGCACCAAACAGGAGGAACATCCAAAATAGGATGATGTGATTAGAACAAAGGTAGATCCCAAGGAGGGACTCCACCTTGCCTCTCCACCTTGCTTGGTGGAAAGTTCCACTACATGGAAGGAGGGGGGAGTTGGCCCAAGTATTAAAGGATAACCAACGATTACGAGGAGGGCATTGCCTGCTCATCAGAGACCTCACCCGCTTCCGGATCTTGCACACAAAGATAACCAGTGTTTTTGTTCAGCTTGGACATACTGTCGGCAGGGCTCATCCAGAGAGGACTTGGGTGAAGCGAACCCTGTCCAAATTTGCTTGCGGGTTTGATGCTAAAATCATACTCACTACAGTTTAAAACATTTTGATAAAGGAGACTATATGGACAATCTAAATGAAAACAGAACAAAAACAAAACTAAAGGTTAGTTGAGATTTAAAAAGTTTTCGCGAGTTGGTATCTTAAGAGAGTGAATATTAGAATAAAGCCTTATTATTTGTTTGTTTATAGTTACCATATCTGCCGGTACCATTCACCAGACTGTGTGAATGCCTGCTGCAGTGTTGCTGTTGAGTAGACAAGCCACAGCATATTTGTCCCTATACGCTCACTCCATTTCAAACCCCTGGAATTTGCCACTGGAGCAGTGTCTCCGCCTGTAAACCGAGGGCAAGTCTCACGAGGATTCGGCAACTAGTGTTGTCTCCCCATTGGAACCATCTGGGATCCAAGTAGGTGGCTTATGACAATGCACCAGGCAGCAAATTTATTCCACTTTCCAGACTAGAAATATTTGGTAGAGTGGTGAAAATTGACAATATGACAAACAACCTCCGGTGGCAGCTAGAAGGATCTCAAGAGTATAGCTCCAGGCAGCATGAAGGTGGAGGCTCTAGAGGTTGGGTGCAGTACCTCTTCCTCCAACTGAGAGAGACGGTCTAGCTTGAGAGGAATATTGAGCAGTGGGGCATAGGGAGAGGTGCTGAATGTCTGCCTGCCACACCGTTCTCAGTCAATTTGGGATAGCGGGGGGGTATCAGTAGTATGAGAGGAAATGCATGGCGAAGTGTAAACTGTCATCCATGGTATCCGACAAGCCAGCCAGATAAGTAACTTCTACATATCTCATGCTGGATCACCATGAAAACCTTCTATTTCGAGTTACTTCACAAAATGGAAAGGTAGACCCCACTCCTCCCTGCTTGTTGATGTAGCAGATTGCTTGTATTTTGTCCATCAAGAGCTGGACAGACACACTGTGAAGCAACAGAAGGAAGAAGTTGATGTCAAATCCATCCACCTCTTTTGAAGACTGGTGGGTTATAACCTCTAGTTCCTCCACATGTGCACCCCTACCAGTGGTGGACGCGTCAGCCACAACCATACACACGGCTGGTGGGGGGTAAAAGGACATGCCTATAGACAGGTGCTTATCTGCTCACCTCTGGGTCAGATCCACTAAAGTGTCCCCCAGAGATGGTGATGGTGTCAGACTGATCTCCACTGTGCTGGAACCCCTGCCTGTACTGAAGAGCACTTATATGCCAGTGTGGATATGCGACTATAGGGATGGAGGAAGCCAGCAGACCAAGCAGACTTAAAAGAAACGGATCTGGAACTCAAGTTCTCTCTTGAAACATCAGAATTATATCTTGAATGCCCCAGATCCTCTGGAAAGCTTGCAGACATATGTCCAGTACTGCGCCCTAAGAACAGTTGAGGCTGAGAGGGCTCTAAGTGAGGCTTCAAAAAATGTATGGAAAAACCCAAATTGAACAGTAAGAAAGCGGTTGCCTGCAAGGGACATGATCAGACATCAACCGCAGTAAACTGTATTTAAGCAGCCAATCATCTAGGTTTGGGAAAACATCACCACAATCTTGGTGAAGTCTTGAGGTGCCGTTAGAAGTCTGAACAGAAAGAACGTGAAATGGTAGTGGGTAGACGCTTTGAGACTGAAAGATCAGTATGTGAAAATATGGGTCCAAGGGCACTATTGAGTTTTCCGCTTTGAATGCAAATATGATTTGAGATAGGGACAACATCTTGAACTTCTTGCGCAGGAACAATTTCAAAACCCGGAAGTCTAGGACCCTATGAAGATGGTCTTCCTTCCAGGAAGTAGAACCCTTGCCCCATTTCCTGTATCAGAACCAACTTCACCACTCCCCTTCTGCAGTAGGACTGCCACCTCCTGCTGCAGGATCTTAAGATAGTCTTCTGACTAAAGGGACTTAGGAGGGATTCTGGAAGGAACTTGTGGGACAGGTGGCCATAACCCCTTTCTACTACCGAAAGGACTTAATGGTCTGTATGTATGTTATTCCAGGCCTGTAGAAATTAGCAAGCCTGCTCTGCCACTGACAGCACTTTTTTTCATCGTGAATCTAAAGTAGCTCTAAGGGTGGTGCTGGGGAAGATCAGAAGGCGGGCTGCTTGATTAGGCATCTTCTTCATATCTACCTCTATACTTAAGGAGCTGATTTTGCTTCAGAGGAGGATAGGAGGGCTGACATTGGGGAAATCTGAAGCATCTTGAGGAGCCCGAAGTTACCTGAAATCTGTGGCTGTTGATTGAAGGCCAAAAGACAAGCCAGTCATGTCTCTCAAAGATATGAATTACTGTCAATAGGTATGCCTATGATTGTAGCCAGGACATCTCCCAAATATCCAGTGGAATGCATCCAAGCAGCCGATGCAGCATGACAGCCATACCCATAAATCAAACATTGGTGTAAGCAGAGCCAAATCCACACTTCCAGAATTTGTTTCGACTCATGTAACACATAAATTACCATGTCAGAGTGGCTTTTTCGTATAGCCTGGCAGGCGAAAACTAAGCCTAAACTAGTCTCCATAAGGAATGAATGAAAAATGTTACTTAACCCACAACCATCTTTTTGTAGCGTGTAGATTCACATGCGCTGCATACTCCTGTCATTTAGTGTTGGGCCCAGACATTTGCAATTTATCTCTTAAGAAGTACAAATCAAAAGACTTGTGACTCCATCCTTTGTCCTCAGTGCACCAACACACTGGCTCCCCCTCAAATTGCTTTCTACTTAGTGGAGAGCAGTGTAAGATGAGGTCAGAGTCAAAGACAGAGTGTTCTGTGTACTGTAAAGAATATAAAACAGAGGAAATGTGTGGTCAATGCTGGCTTGGAACGAGGAAGGTACGGTAAGTGAATGTAAATCTACAGAACCACCACACTATGAGCAGATGGCTAGAGGTTAATTTTTCAATTTGTAGCATATGTGGCTGTAAATACACACACTACAAAGCAGCCTCTCTTCAAAGTAATGGCTAGTGAACAGATGTTTGAAAAAATGTTTAATACCGCTTGACTTTGCCAACTAAAGCCTGTTATTATGTTAGAAAGTAAACACAATATTTGGTGAATGTATGTGGTGTTAACCTAGTAGTAGGCCTGCATATATTCGTTAAAGGTATATTACCCAAAGAATTAGTGTTGCACCCTTTTTGTATGTTCCATGAGCTGTAGGGGGGCATGGGAAGCGAGTGGCTTTGAATGTGCTGAACTATCCACCTGGCAGTACCAGCTTTTGAGATGGTATGGCCCAAAGAGGTGGGGCTTGAGAAGGCTACAAAATGTTGAGTACACCTTCTAAAAGGGTTATTTCTATCATTGAGGCACATAACCTTTCTCTTAACATCCAGAGTCTGAAGTTTTGTCTCAGCTATAGACTGTTTGTGGAAAAAAGATGGGTAACTCAATAGTTAGGATCCTGTGTAAATAAAAAACAACCTTAGGCTGAAATTTGGAGTTAATTACCCAATCTTTGTGAACCTAGATAAGGTGGCTTCAGAAAGCCACCTTCTCCAACAGGAACTACAATTGACACAAAAAGTATAGGGGTTCAAAACGAGGACCCATGAGTCACATGAGAACTACACTGAGATTCCAGGAAGGTGTCTGAGGCATCCTTGGGGATCTCACCCTCTTCAAACCCTCCAGGGAGACTTTACTGACTGGCATTTTAAACAGTGAAGAGTGTTGCCAGTTTTTAAAGTATACAGCCACTGCACTTAAGTGTAAATATACTTAGATGTAAACACAAAGCAGTGCAGACAAGGCTGTCATTATATCAGTGTAGGAGGTAAGAATCTTCTGCAAAGAAACGTTGAAAGGATCTAACTATTTGGAGATGCAGTAATGAACAAATGACTTACTTTCAGTAATGCTTTTTCTGGTCGCTTCTCTAACCACAGATTTTCACCTTTAGAATTCCCACAGGTGTCAGACTGGATCTGGATAACTCAAAAACAGTGCTCCTGCGCTCCGGCAGGTGGAGTTGTGTGATTTACGTCAACATGTTTTGCTCCAGAAGTGAGGAACAGAGATGCATATAAGCACGACCCATGCATTCTTGTGTCAGCTTCTTTCATAAACTCTTGCACACCCACAGAGGCAGAGCCCATATGCAAATTGAATGAATCAGTGTGCAGATTCCTAGATTGGGATTTTTTTTAGATGGTAGCTACCATACCACAGAACAGGGAAGTGGAAGGGCGGTGAAGAACCTGCGATGGGTAGAGTATTCACCAGAAACAGTGTTACCAAATGTAAGTAACTTGTACTTCTGTTGGATTTGTTTGCAGATTCCTCACCTTTAGAATGGATACTAAAGCAGTACCTCCCACGATTCATTTGGGGTGCATCAGGGATGGAACTGATGAATCAGTGGAAGGGGAGCAAGACTTGGAGGCATGGTGATGCTGTTGCACCTTCCCTGTAAAATAAAAGTGGTAGAAAGGGGGTGAGTCCCGTATCGACCATTTTTTTTTTTACTTACCCGAATACTTCAAGCAAGAGGAAGAGAGGCCTCCAAAACAGCTTCAGAAGTGGTTTCTCACTTATGACCTGGAGTGGGACCAGCACATAGCCTTCTGGTATTTCTTCACGGAGAGCTTAGCCTCACATTGTTAGGTGGCTTTAAGGTTCATCTGGGTGCAGTCATCGCAGGCCTTGGAATCATGTAATGAACCCAAACACCTGAGGCACGCTTCGTGAAGGATTTGTTGCACACATCTGCTCAGCTTAAACCCTGTCATTTTAGGAGGTGACATCCCTTAAGCACTGAAAACGTTTTATTTTAGAAAGAAAATATCTTCAGAGTGAAGGAAGGAGTGGAACCTCGGATCTGCGACCTAAGTCTCGGAAAGATAGGAACTCATGTCAGAGAGCTTGGGTGCAGCTTATATGTGTTAGACCTGGCACCATTGGCGTGAGTATCCCTTCCATTTTTTCGCTGTGCCTCCTCTGTTTTTCTGGTGATAGATGCTCTGGGCGCTGCGCCACTGCCATTCAGTGCCGCAGCGCGGATGCTCCTTGTGCAAAGATGACATATTAATTGATGTATTCCTGATTGGCTTATTTGGTCTACCTGTTAGTCCCTAGTAATGTGGCCTGTGTGTGCCCAGGGCTGGTAAACCAAATGCTGCTGGTGGGCCTGCAGCGCTGGTTTGCACCACCCACTGAAGCAGCTTGTAAAGTGTGTCTCAGACCTGCCACTGCAGTGTCTGTGTGCAGTCTAGAACTGCCATCTTGGCTGTGAAGTGCACCCACTGCTCAGCCCCTGAACCTTCCCTTGGCATCATGTAAGCCACCCCTATGGTAGGGTGCATTGTATGTGTAAGGTAGGACATGCTCTGATGTGTGTAGCATGTCCTGTAGTGAATTACACCCAATTTCGTTTTTTACTACTGTAAGGCTACCTGTTCTCCATAGGCCAGAATGGGAGGTTTGGCTATTACATTCTATAGTCCTAACTGACCCATAGAACATGGTAGAAAAACTAATTTAGTATGCCTGAGCTCAGAATATTAAAATACATCTTTTAGCGAAGTTTATTTTGATATTCTGTGTTTGAAAATACCACTTTTAGAAAGTAGGTATTTTCTTGCCTAAGCCTTCCAGTGTGCTCTGCTGTTATGTGTATTGGCTGTCTGGTTTTGGAGGGACAGGGTAGGCTGAGTCAGACCTGGGTTGAATAGAGAGATCTGCATTGGAGTATGGGGAGGGGTAGCTCCTGGACCTGAATAGGGCTGTGCCTGGCAATGTGAATGCTGGCTCCACCTCCCACTGTGCGTCTGCAGATCAAAGCTTATAAATTCTCCCTACTTCCACGGACAAAGTAATTTCACAGTCATGCGCACATACACTCATCATACGCTGGTGGGGCCCATTACACCAACATTCATTCTATTACTCTATCCACACTGGATATAAGAGAGAATTCTTTAATCAATCTGCACCTAATGTGAGGTCAATGCAACCAAATTGAATTATCTTGAGTCTTGATAAAAACAATTTAAACACATTTGAGATCTCAATAACATGACAAAGAAATAACCACCCGACACTGTAATTCAAACAAGAATTATTTTATCTAAATTAATTCATATGAAAAGCCATTTAATTGCAAAATCATTATTCTCACATTTACCTATTCTGGCTAAATATCGTTCTCTAAGTCAGGACAGGTCTCTCAGCAAAGAATTAAAGTCTCTCGAGCTGTAATGTAGAGTCACCGTCCTCTCAGTCAGCATCGGTCTTCTGAGCATAAGTTCAGGAAGAAGTGGCCTTAGACCCTCACTAGTCTAGTAATATTTATACTAAAATTTACATACTAAAAGTTACAAACAAACTCTAAAACGTCCGTTGAGCAGGAAAGGATGTTAGCTTGCAACATTAGAAAAATCTCCGCTCTCGGATATCTCAAAATTCAAAACAAGGAAATAGGAAGTCCAAAAACTAATTTGTAACATCCATGGATGCTCTTCTCCGGAATTGTATCACTCGCAGTGAAGCCATCACAAGTTTATCAAAATGTTCATTTGTGACAAATATTCTCTACCAAGGATAACTGGCGGCCATCCCAGAGTTGTCATCTTTTTCATAACTTTAGTTCAGGCAGAGGCCGAGGTCACAATCAGCGAGGCCTCTCTTCATATTTCATCTACTCAAATGCAGGCTGTAGATGTCGGCCATTTCCTTAGCAGGCCACAATGGACAACTTAATTAAAAAGAAACATAAAACAACGTTACTACATTGTATTGATTATACAGTGTTAATTCCCACTAATACCCTTATGTGTACGTATTTATCTAGCTATTTGCGACATAAAGAAGCATTAAAGCATATTATTTTTAAAGCGCAATCACATAACAAATATCACATAAGCCACACTTATTTAATTAATTTGCTCACCAACTTAGTTCACTTATTAATTTAGCCATGCAATTGCATTCCCACGTATAGTTCTTTCATTAATAAGGTTGGTTAATAAAAACTCGACCAAACTTAGTACTTAATAATTAATCATTAGTAATTTAAATTATGACATACAAAAATATAAACTGATGTTTGGGTTTAAATAGAAAACCCTGCTCCAGCAATCCCCCCTTTGGTGATATATCATCACCACAAAAATCCAAAACAAAAAATGTAGTTCCCCCTTTTTAGGAAAAATTTAAATGTCTTTTTGTTCTTACATTAAACTCCAGTTTCTCTTTCATCATCTCTTTTTGTTTCTAAGTACATGCTCTCCCTAAATTCTTCCAATTCTATTTCTTGTGGGTCTCTTTTTGACCTCTTTTGTCTCTTTTCAACATTTTCTTTTATTATTTTCTTTTTATTCCTCCTATATCTACAACATAAACATCCTAATCTAAGAATCAATAAAGCAACAATCACACATGTCAATGGAAATAATATCTTACCAAAAATGGTACTACCTATCTTAGCTATAAAATTCTTAACAGCAATTATCTTATTAGCCATTTTAGTCCAGATACTTTCAGCTTCCAGTGGTACTAATTCTTCATGCAAATCAGTAATATTTTTGATATAGACTTTTAGATCTCTGCTTTCATCAGGAATGTAAGTGCAACAATGTTGAACTTTCAGCATTCCACAGACTCCACCCTCTTTTGCCAATAGAATATCAAGGGCAAGTCGATTTTGCATAGACATGGCGCGTAAAGCAACCATCTCTGTATTTACCAATAGGAAACCTCCAGCGGTACTTGTCGATAAGCGATCCACCACTGTTGACAGCTTCCGAATTCCATATGCATTTAGTGAAATTCCCACTGCTGGTATTAAAGCTCCAAAAATATCTCCTACAATTTCTGTCCAAGTTTCTCTTTTAAAACGTGTTAGTAAATTAATTTGTTGTGCATCTTCTATTCTATCGATATGGAAAATCTTTGGAAAGACCAGGCCAACATAACATGTGCCATACCAATGGTCAGGCAACCTATAATAAGCTTTATTCCCACAAATATAATACACTCCCGGGAAAACTGGATCTTCTCCTCCTTTGAATCCCCATCCCGTTGCAATAAAGTATGTATCATGGCACTCACTAGTCCCAACAAAATAATAATCATATTGGGATTTCCTTCTGGTAATGCATAGTTTACCCTTCTGTGGTACATCTAAAGCCAAAGTTGGACTGGCCCCATTCTTCAACTCCTTTCCCATCTCAATGTCCCACATTGTCTCACTCATTTTATATCCTCCTGCCTTTTCATGCATACCCATTCTCCTTTTCTCTACCATGTCCAGGAAAGCTTCTTCTTCTTCCTTCAAACTACAAGTTAAATTGTTTCTAAAAATGTAATCTAATGTTAATTCTTCTGTTTCAATAAAAATCTCACCTAAAATGTTAGCTTCTTTAGCAGGATTCAGTTATTTATTCACAGGCAATTGCCCAAAAATGTTATCCTTATTAGACATGTCATAATCTATTTTCCCTAATAAATAAAAAATACTAATCAACACACTACATGAAATTCCATTCGTAGCCGGAAGATGATGATAAGTAACTCCCTCTGAAACGGATGCAGGTAACTGCATACAGACGTAGCAATCCCTTACCTCCATTGTCTTTACGTATTCATACAATAACTTTGAAAAAACATTGCTAGAAAAATCATTAATTGACCTATCCTTATGTATGTATATATTACTAATTCTAGTTGGTACTACTTTCAGTGAATTCTTCCCTATGTTAGTCATATTCTCAGTATATATTCCCAAAGTGTCTACTGTAACTTTAAAAGTAACTAATAAAGCAAGAACACTCCATAGTAGCATCAATAGTCCTGTACAGCAGCAACACATTTTGCACCATCTTTTCAGGAAGGTACATCTACTTTGATTATTTTCTGTGTTAGCCATCTTATTACTTTGACTGTGTCTTTTGACTTAGCCTCTACTACTCCACTACTGAATCTCTAGGACAGCAAACATCCACTAGATCGTTACAAGCTGTTAATTTTTCTTTTAGATTTCTTTTTCTTCACTCTTCTCCAAGTGACTCCTTTAGTTCACTCAATTTGGATTTTCATCACTTTTCACTTCTTCTTCATCAACATCAAATTGTATCAGATCCTGAACATCTGTCTCTTCTCCAATGTCAGACAAGATAACTTTCAGGATTCCAACAGTTTCTTCCTCCTCAACCACTTTCAGTAAGGTCCCCTCTGGATTTCCTTGACTCTCTGCCTCTTCTTCTTCTTCAGACAGTGCAACATACGTCCATTCTGGTGACCTATACTTCTGGTTGGGTTTTCTGATTCTCTTGATCTCCTCTGGTTCCTTTGGTTCTTTTGGTTCTTCTTCTTTCGCTTGATTTTGGCTTGACACCTCGTTCACCTGTTCAGCTTTCGATGAATTCACTCGTGTCAGTCGATATCTCAGCCTCTTTATCTTGTTAGGCCAAAGATCTCCTTTTACACTTCTTTTCTGTTTCACTTCTCTATTGTTCCTTTCTCCAATCCAAGTTCTCTTTCTCAGAACTCGACCCTCTGGTATCTCATTCTCACTCTCATCTGATTCTGTCTCATGTGCCTCTTGTTCATCAACAATCCTCTCTTTTTCCACAGTCTTCTTCTCCACTGATTGAGATTTCCCTACTACTGTCCCTCCTCGGGTCTCCGACACGCAATCTTCTTGCTGTCTACTTGTCCCTTCACCTAGCTCATCATGAATGTTCCCTACACCTCCTCGGGGGTCTTCCGCAATCTGTCCCTCTCTATCTTCTTCTGACCCTACTTCTTCAAGAATTATCTCAGATGGATTCCTCTCAACTTCCTCATTTGATTCAGGTATAATCTCTGTGGAAATGCTCCTTTCTTTTCTTTCTTTCTCTTTATTTTCTCCACTGCTAGTTAGAACTTCGGGCACTTTTCCAGAATCTGAACTCTCTTCTGAGGTTCGCAATGTTCCTCTTGAAACTCTCGAAACTTCTTCTGGTAAGAAAAAATAATCACCTGACTCTCTTTCTGACTCTCTTTCCCCCCTTTCAGGATTCTTTTTTCTTCTCACTGTTTCAGTGTCCGCATCATCACTGGAATCTGACTCTTCAAAGTACTCTTTCCCAGTCCCATCCTTTGGATTTGGAACTCTCAGAGTATGACTTGCATGAATCCAGTTCTTCACTCCAGCACACTTTACAGCAGTCGTCGTAGTCAGAATGACTTGTCTTGGCCTTCCCCACCTTGGAACCAAGCAATTTCTTCTTCTGTGCACTTTTATTCTCACCCAGTCCCCTGGGCTCAGATCATGGGCTGCCTTTTTTTCAAGTGTTGTGGCGTCTTCTCCAACCTGGTGAAACACAGAATGAACTGCGTCAGCCAGGCCTTTACAGTAATCCAAAATCATGTCATCAGTTATAGTCATCAGCTTGTTGACGGGCACAAATGCATGTCTCATTGCTCGTCCCATTATTATTTCATGTGGACTCAACCCCGTATTTCTGTCGGGAGTAGATCTAATAGTCATCAGCACTAGAGGCAAGACATCAGGCCATTTCATTCCAGTGGCTAAACACATCTTGCCAATTCTATTTTTGATTGTACCGTTCATCTGCTCAACAACGCCAGAAGCCTCTGGTCTGTATGCACAATGTAGCTTCTGCTGTATACTCAATGCTTCACAAATTAAACTCATGAGTTCATTATAGAAGTGTCCTCCTCTGTCTGACTCAATTGTCACTGGGAACCCGTACCTAGGAATCAACTCTCTTAACAGCAACTTGGCCACTGTTATTCCATCATTTCTCCTAGTTGGATATGCTTCCACCCACCTCGAGAACAAACAGACTACCACTAGAACATACCTCAATCTATTAACTTGGGGCATTTCAATGAAATCTATTTGCATTCTGGTAAAAGGACCTCCTTCTCTGCCTATTGCTCCTAGGCTCACCACTGTTTTCTTTCCAGGATTGAATTGCTGACAAATCAAACATCTTTGACAGATGCTCTCTGCTATCAGCCTGAACTTTGCATTGTACCAGGTCTGCTTAAAGGATCTAATCATAGCATCCCTCCCCAGGTGTCCCTGGCCATGATACATTCTCGCCATTGTTGACAACATAGCATTTGGCATGACTGGTCTTCCATCCCTATAGATCCATACATGATCTTTTTCTCTTGGTGCACAACCTGCCTTGATCCAATCTTTCATTTCCTCATCTCCTGCTTCATCTTGCAACTGCCTCACCTCCTCCCATGTTTCCATCACATTAGTAAACATCACAGAACAAAAAGACATTTCTTTCTCTTTTCCCCTGTTAATGGAATGATTGTTCCTTGCACAATACTGTGCTATATCATTTGCAAACCTATTTCCAAGAGTAACAAAATCATCACCCTGTCCATGAGCAGCACATTTTACAACTGCTAGCTCTTTAGGCAGCGGTATCGCCTCAAGCAATTTCCCAATCACCTCAGCATTCTTTATAGGAGTTCCACTTGAGGTCAGGAAACCTCTCTGTAGCCAAAGCTGGCCAAAATCATGAACAACTCCGAATCCGTACTGACTATCAGTCATTACAGTCACTCTCACATTTCTTCCAATCTTGCAAGCTTTTGTCAGTGCCACCAATTCCGCTACCTGAGCAGATTTAACTCCTTTCAAAGGTGAAGCTTCCATAACTTCTGAAACTTTACACACCGCATATGCAGCACTCAGCACACCTTCTTCTGTTCTCAGACATGATCCATCCACAAACAACACATGATCACTCTCAGGCAGTGGCAGATCTCTTATGTCTGGTCTCGGTTTTGTACAGTAATCAAGCACATCCAAGCAATCATGATCAACATCATCTCTCACACTCACATTTTCAGCATCTGACAACAGTGTTGCTGGATTCACATTCACACATCTCTCAAGAGTCACATTTGATGCTCCCAGAATTATTTTCTCATATTTAGTCAGCCGACTATGTGACATATATTGAGTTTTGCTTCTTGTCAAAAGAATTGCCACATCATGAGGTACGAACACCCGTACAGGATATCCCATTATTATACCCTCACTCTGTTCCAAGCTTCTGCATGTAGCAGCTACTGCTTTCAGGCAACCTGGTAAACCCACAGCTACTGGGTCAAGTGTTGATGAGAAGTACGCAATTGGCCTCCTCAGACGTCCATGTTTCTGGATTAACACTGAAAGTGCACATCCATTCCTCTCACTACAGTACAGCTCAAACTCCTTCTCATAGTCTGGCATTCCTAGAGCAGGGGCTTCACATAATCTGCTCTTTAATTCTTCGAATGCTGCCATTTGTTCTGCATTCAATTCCAATGGGTCTTTTATTTCACTCTTGGTCAATTTAATCAGTGGCTTTGCTATCAGGGAAAAGTTACTTATCCACTGACGACAATAACCCACCATTCCCAGAAACATTCTCACTTCTCTCTGGGTCATTGGGGCTCTCATTCCTCTGATAATTTTGATCCTGTCAATGGTCACTTTTCTTAGACCTTTTTCAATATTATGTCCAAGATAATGTACTTCTTTTTTGCAAAATTGCAATTTGGCTGGAGATACCTTTAATCCTCCATCAGCCAGATGATTTAATAAAGCTATGGTATCTACTTCACAGGCTTCACGTGTCTTCGATGCCACAAGTAGGTCATCGATATATTGTACTAGTACTGAGCTTTCAGGCATGGTCAGACTTTCCAAAGATTTCTTCAGCAACTGATTGAATATTGAAGGGCTCTCTGTATACCCCTGTGGGATTCGGCACCATGCCAAAATACGCTGTCCAAACCGAAATGCAAAAATCGGCTGGCTGTCATGATGCAATGGAATTGAAAAGAAAGCATGACACAAATCAATTTCTGTGTACCATTCAGCATCATGGGGAATCTGATACAAAATCACTGATGGATTTGGCACAATGGGACAGCATGATACCACAATTTTGTTAACTTTTCTCAAATCTTGTACTATTCTGAACTTCCCATTAGGTTTCTTCAGTCCCATTATAGGTGAATTACATGGGCTACTTAGTAACTCTCTCAAGACTCCTTGCTGAATCATTTTATCAATTATAGGTGTTATTCCTTCAATTATCTCTGGTGTCAATCTGTATTGTGGGATATTAGGATAAGAAATTCCCTCTTTCACTGTAATCTTTACTGGATCTACATTATTCATCAATCCCACATCCTCTCCAGTAAATTCCCAAACTGCTGCTTTCACTGTGTGTCTCAACTCTTGAGGCAAGTCATCTGGATTAAATACAGCATATGTTCCAACAATCTCATTTTCTCTATTATCTAGAGTTACTCTGTATAAGACATCCTCATCCAGTGTCTCAAAAGCTATTCCATCCGGAGTACAAAAAATTGTGCAATTCATTTTACACAACAAATCCCTACCTAACAAGTTCACCGGACTAGTGTCACACACTACGAACCTGTGCATGTCTGAAAATTTCCCTATCCTTACCCTTACTGGTTCAGTAAGACGAGTCTTAATTTGTGTATTAGATACACCAACCACTTGGATTGCTTCGTCCGAGAGAGGAAGATTTCTTATATCTGCTGACCTGACAGTTGATCTCATCGCTCCGGTGTCTACTAAAAAAGTAACAATTTATCCATTTATTTTCCCATCTACAAATGGTCCTGCCTGGTCTATTTCTAGAGTTGCTCCAAGTATGCACTCTTCCTCCTCTCTTCGGCACCGTCAGAAGTCCCCTTCAGACTCACTTCCCTCATTCTTTAGACAATATTGTTGTATTGGATTTGTACGTCTCTGTTTGTTTACCTGTTCCTCATTGTAGAATCCCGAGTCTTGATTGTATTTCTGGAATCCTCTGGTCTGTGGCAAAGGCGGTTTTGGCTCTTGATTCAGCTGCTTGACAACCTTCTGCTGTTGCTGCGGATGCTTACACCCTTCGTTCTGCACCTGTTGATTCAAGGATTGATTGTCATTATTCACTAATGGTGGATTCGTACACTCGGATCTCCAGTGCCCTAATTTTCCGCAGTTGTGGCACGGAAATTTCTTCTTCGCCTCCTCAATGTTCCCCTTTCCTTTTCCTGTACCATATCGGGGCCTATTTCCTGGATTATTTTCTTGTTCAACCAGCTGTGATTCTTGTCTTTCTGCAACCTTCACCTGTGCCCACATCGCTTTTTCCTTCAGCTTTCTTTGTTTCGCCTCAATTTCATCACTGAAGTACTTCGCATGTCTCAAAATCTCATCAATTTTCTTACTCTGCCAATCAACTGTGTGCTCACGTATCATTTCACTGATTTCTGGTCGCAAACCATATACAAATCTGTATAGAAAATGACTCGAATCCTTATCACCCAGATGTTCATCTCCACTGAACTGTTTAAAAGCCAGTATTAACCTTTCATAAAAGGCATGAACTGATTCTTTTACTTCCTGATGTGTTCGATCTATCTTAACCCAATCTGTCTCTTTAGGAGGTACCTTATTCTTCAAGAACACAAAGACCTGTTCATATTTCTTCATAACCTCCGGGTCTGGAGCTCCTGTTCTTTGATCTCTCGGGTATTCTTTAGTGGGCCAATCTATGACTATTTTACACTCTGCCCACAAGTCTGCTGGAACAATTATATCAAACAGACTATTCAGGTCAATCCACAGCACTTTTGACAATTTCACAAACCTATCAACCTGCCTATACCACTCGACAGGCTTCTCTCTCAGTCGAGGGAAATCATTTGTAAATGACAAAATATCCTGCCTAGTCCATGGGACATGTACATATCCTCCTCCAGGAATCTCTCTCATAGGATAAGCATCCACTGTCTTTTCCTTTTCTCTCATGGGAAATGCTGAGTAAGTTCTGTCCACTGTATCTTCTCTTTTCTTGTACCATCTATCCTTCCACTTTTCCACATCACCCCATTTTCGCAATAATCCAATCATTTCTTTAATCTGCCCTGTTCGGCCAACATCATTTAGATTTTCAATATCCTTATCCGTAAAATCCACTCGGTAAGGCTTCTGTAAAGCTTTCACCTTATCCATGTCAACTCCCATTTCACTCGCTATTCCTTTTAACCTGTCATGTGTATTCTTAGCCCTCCATGTGATGCTCTTGCACATGAATAACAACTCTCCATCATGATGATTTTTTAACGTTTCTGTAGGAATTGTTCCTGCTATAAGCTCCTCCAGTTCTATACGCAACCTGGCTACATCAATTGCCTGAGAATCTTTGTCCTTCCTTTGAAGAGCTTTCAACCAATCATTCAAATCCTCAGCCGTTATTTCTGTAGTTTTTTCCCTGTACTCACTTGTTCTGCCATCCTCTGTGGTTCCAAAATTGATCCTCCTATCATAACATTTCTCTCCACACAACCAGTATTCAATCCTGAATTAGGCTGTACATTTAACTCTCCACCACATGTGGCATGTCTCAACTGTCTCAACTGATTCTCTCCCGTCCTCATTCCTGACTGTTCTGGAGAACTAACTAGTCCATTTCCTACATATGGAACTGTTAAATCACTTTCACCCATTCTTTGCTTATCAAAAATAGGCATAACCGGACCTATGGTTACAGGCACTGTAACTGCTTCTAGATTCTTAGTTAGCTCCCTGATATTCTCTGTCAAATCAAATGTTGTTCTTGCTAATTCTCTTGTTTTTTCATCCTCGATTTCATTCTCTCTTTCTCTCTTTCCCTTTTCGCGAAAGAGCTACTACTTTTCAGATCAGGTGTCACAACTTCTGTTTTTATGATTCGCCATGTATCTCTCATTGGGGTATCAACTGGTGTTCTCACTTCTGGTTCTTGTCTATATGGAGGTGGTCTCTTGTAGATCATGTCATCCAAAACTTCATCCTCATATTCATTAGCCCCATACCTTCTCAATTCCGCATCATGTACCCTTTCCGTACTTTTCCTCCCTTCTGCTTCCTCAACTGTTCTCACAGGATATAGTCCCTCGGTCATACTAGCATCTCGCCATCTCCTCATTCGATCATGATGAGTTTCACAATCATATTTCCTCCCAAACATATACCTATAATTACCTCCACTCCTCTGCTTTTCTCGCTCATGCACCTCATCTTCCCATTCTACCAATGCCTCTAACTGTGTCGGCCTTGGTCTGGGCTCTAGACTCATTCTTTCCCGTAAATTTCTCAACACGGCCAGATTAAATGAACCATGTTCCGGGAATGCTAAAACACCATCTTCTCTAGTATCTTTAGCCCAATTATCTAACCAAATACAGGTATGATACCCATATTTCGCAACCATGAAGGATGCAGGAGTTCTTGTCGGAGGTAGTAACTCACCTTCTCTAGTTATTATATCCTTATCCTTGTCAAACCATTTTTTAATTTTACTGAACAAGGATTTCTTTTTCTTTTCCTCTGTTTGGTAATAAATGTTTGTGTTTACCACAACCCTCTAGTCCTTTCTACAACTGTATGATCTTTTGTCCAATAACAGCGCAACCCACACTAACGCACCAATCCCGGAGCGTCTACGTCACCCTGTACTTCTTCCAATCCCTGCGCGGCTCACACCAACGCACCAATCACAGTGCTTTCACTGTTCTAACCCACTGTCCAATCACAGCGCGGTCTTTCTGACGTCAGTAGTCGCTGCAGTCGCTTCTACTCCTGTCTCCTGTCACTCGTCTACCCCTCCTTTACAAAACCTTCTTGATAGACTCTGTTTCAAATTCAACAAATCTATTAGTTACAACATATAAACATCTCCATTGTCTGCTCCGCTAACCACAGAATAGTAAAGACCTTTCCCACGAGAATCCCGCTTCTCTCTAGAACAGCGCTTACCTCTGCTCTACCACGGAATTATTACTTTCGTTGACACAGTAGCACATCCCTTTACTCTGCCCTTCTAACATGCATCCATTAACTGTTTCCTCCCAGAATGTTCCTAAGAGTCTCACAATCAACTAAATGCCTATACATTCACGCACTTTCACACCAGAAAATGTAGCACATTTACACAGAATCCTGTCTTTCCCGAGAACAGCGAACAATCTGTCCTACTACAGAATTATAACATACGTTAACAACGCAGCGCTTACCTCTGCTCTGTCCTTCAAACAAGCTCAGAGTATACCTATTACCTTCCCAGTGATAAGCGTTAACGGCAATCCTAAACAAGCATTTACAATGCAACAGGTCTCGCATTTGTAAATTTTAGAGCTATCGTACACTAAAACTACGGACCCAAATCACTCCATTCCAATGCTCGCAAGACTCCAAGATTACATCAGGTGTGATAATGTAATGTTAGCACGTATTTGTTATCTTAGCTCATCCTGCTATCCTTACACACTTGGAATATATTATGACATTTATTCAGAATTAATAAGGGCAGAAGTTACAACTAAAAAAACTGCCTGCAGCACTGAGCCCATATACACTATAAGACGAGCATATTTTCAAATACAAATGCTGAGTTTTAAGCACGACGGCGTGCTTGTCTACAAAATCAGGAATTTTCACGCTCGCTGCTAACATTAGCTGCAATAGTAATTACGACCCAAATCACTCCATTCCAATGCTCGCAAAACTCGCAGATTACATCAGGTGTGATAGTATAATGTCAGCACGTAATTGTTATCTCAGCTCATCCTGCTATCCTTACACACTTGGAATATAATGTGACATTTATTGAGAATTAATAAGGGCACAAGTTACAACTAAAAAAACTGCCTGCAGCACTGAGCCCATATACACTATAAGACAAACATATTTTCAAATACAAATGCTGAGTTTTAAGCACGACGGCGTGCTTGTCTACAAAATCAGAAATTTTCACGCTCGCTGCTAACATCAGCTGCGATAGTAATTACGAGCCAAATCACTCCATTCCAATGCCGCAAAATAAAGACAGCTAAACCCTTCTAGTAAAATAAATACAACGACCTAAATAGCAGTACAACTCTTCCCGAAAAATAAATTAAAACAAAATAAATAGCAGAAATGGACCATCGTACACTAAAACTACGGACCCAAATAACTATATTCCAATGCTCGCAAAACTCGCAGATTACATCAGGTGTGATAGTATAATGTCAGCACGTAATTGTTATCTCAGCTCATCCTGCTATCCATACACACTTGGAATATAATGTGACATTTATTGAGAATTAATAAGGGCAGAAGTTACAACTAAAAAAACTGCCTGCAGCACTGAGCCCATATACACTATAAGACGAGCATATTTTCAAATACAAATGCTGAGTTTTAAGCACGACGGCGTGCTTGCCTACAAAATCATGAATTTTCACGCTCGCTGCTAACATCAGCTGCGATAGTAATTACGACCCAAATCACTCCATTCCAATGCTCGCAAAACTCGCAGATTACATCAGGTGTGATAGTATAATGTCAGCACGTAATTGTTATCTCAGCTCATCCTGCTATCCTTACACACTTGGAATATAATGTGACATTTATTGAGAATTAATAAGGGCAGAAGTTACAACTAAAAAAAATGCCTGCAGCACTGAGCCCATATACACTATAAGACAAGCATAGTTTCAAATACAAATGTTTAGTTTTATGCACGACGGCGTGCTTGTCTACAAAATGATGAATTTTCACGCTCACTGCTAACATCAGCTGCGATAGTATAGTTACAGCACGAAATTGTAACATGAAATCATCCTGCCGTCTTTACATACTTAGAACATGGGATGAGATTCGAGAGGGATTAATAAAGTTAGAGCTTGCAAGTATAAAACACCCGAAAACAGTGAGCCCATGTGGTTACAACAACAAAACAGCACCAAAGGCTAAAGTGATGTTCCTTATAACACAAGCACAGTTGTAAATAAGAAACGTTTGTTTTGGGCAAATGTATACCATTTTACACATCAACACGCTTCACGCTCGCTGCTGATATCAAGTATGATCGTATATTTACGGGACTTCATTCACACATCAAATCATCCTGCTATCCTTACGAAGTCAGTACATGGTGTGCCATTTGTTATATATTCATAAAGGCACAAGGGACAATTATAAAAGAGCCTGAAGCATTGCGCCCATGTACACTATTATTCAAGGGTTTCCTACCCGCATCCACGCTACGCGCACACAGCCACTTCGCAGTGCCCTTCAATTGGGAATAATGTGTGAAAAGGGTAAAAAAATCGGAAGACAGAAAGTCTGGTATGGTGTGAAGTGTCAGCTTGTTTGTGGCAGCTAAAAAACGAAAGAAACCAGGCCAAGATAATTAAGTACATTGAGATGGGCAGTATAGATTGTAATCTCTTCGTTCCCAGCTTCAAAGACATGCAAATGAAGACACAGAGTGATGTGAAAGGTCTTTTCCATTCCAATGCCGCAAAGTGAAGACAGCCAAACTCCCGGGAAAATAAATAAAAATAAGCCCAAAAGCAGAAACGGACCATCGTACACTAAAATTACGACCCAAATCACTCCATTCCAATGCCGCAAAATAAAGACAGCTAAACCCTTCCAGTAAAATAAATACAACGACCTGAATAGCAGTACAACTCTTCCGGAAAAATAAATTAAAACAAAATAAATAGCAGAAACGGACCATCGCACACTAAAACTACGGACCCAAATCACTCCATTCCAATGCTCGCAAGACTCGCAGATTACAGCAGGTGTGATAGTGTAATGTCAGCACGTAATTGTGATCTCAGCTCATCCTGCTATCCTTACACACTTGGAATATAATGTGACATTTATTTCAAATTAATAAGAGCACAAGTTACAACTAAAAAAACTGCCTGCAGCACTGAGCCCATATACACTATAAGACGAGCATATTTTCAAATACAAATGCTGAGTTTTAAGCACGACGGCGTGCTTGCTTACAAAATCAGGAATTTTCACGCTCGCTGCTAACATCAGCTGCGATAGTAATTACGACCCAAATCACTCCATTCCAATGCTCGCAAAACTCCCAGATTACATCAGGTGTGATAGTATAATGTCAGCACGTAATTGTTATCTCAGCTCATCCTGCTATCCTTACACACTTGGAATATAATGTGACATTTATTGAGAATTAATAAGGGCAGAAGTTACAACTAAAAAAACTGCCTGCAGCACTGAGCACATATACACTATAAGACGAGCATATTTTCAAATACAAATGCTGAGTTTTAAGCACGACGGCGTGCTTGTCTACAAAATCACGAATTTTCACGCTCGCTGCTAACATCAGCTGCGATGGTAATTACGACCCAAATCACTCCATTCCAATGCTCGCAAAACTCGCAGATTACATCAGGTGTGATAGTATAATGTCAGCACGTAATTGTTATCTCAGCTCATCCTGCTATCCTTACACACTTGGAATATAATGTGAAATTTATTGAGAATTAATAAGGGCAGAAGTTACAACTAAAAAAAAATGCCTGCAGCACTGAGCCCATATACACTATAAGACAAGCATAGTTTCAAATACAAATGTTTAGTTTTATGCACGACGGCGTGCTTGTCTACAAAATGATGAATTTTCACGCTCACTGCTAACATCAGCTGCGATAGTATAGTTACAGCACGAAATTGTAACATGAAATCATCCTGCCGTCTTTACATACTTAGAACATGGGATGAGATTCGAGAGGGATTGATAAAGTTAGAGCTTGCAAGTATAAAACACCCGAAAACAGTGAGCCCATGTGGTTACAACAACAAAACAGCACCAAAGGCTAAAGTGATGTTCCTTATAACACAAGCACAGTTGTAAATAAGAAACGTTTGTTTTGGGCAAATGTATACCATTTTACACATCAACACGCTTCACGCTCGCTGCTGATATCAAGTATGATCGTATATTTACGGGACTTCATTCACACATCAAATCATCCTGCTATCCTTACGAAGTCAGTACATGGTGTGCCATTTGCTATATATTCATAAAGGCACAAGGGACAACTATAAAAGAGCCTGAAGCAGTGCGCCCATGTACACTATTATTCAAGGGTTTCCTACCCGCATCCACGCTACGCGCACACAGCCACTTCGCAGTCCCCTTCAATTGGGAATAATGTGTGAAAAGGGTAAAAAAATCGGAAGACAGAAAGTCTGGTATGGTGTGAAGTGTCAGCTTGTTTGTGACAGCTGAGAACCGAAACCAGGCCAAGATAATTAAGTACATTGAGATGGGCAGTATAGATTATAATCTCTTCGTTCCCAGCTTCAAAGACATGCAAATGAAGACACAGAGTGATGCGAAAGGTCTTTTCCATTCTAATGCCGCAAAGTAAAAACAGCCAAACTCCCGGGAAAATAAATAAAAATAAGCCCAAAAGCAGAAACGGACCATCGTACACTAAAATTACGACCCAAATCACTCCATTCCAATGCCGCAAAATAAAGACAGCTAAACCCTTCCAGTAAAATAAATACAACGACCTGAATAGCAGTACAACTCTTCCGGAAAAATAAATTAAAACAAAATAAATAGCAGAAACGGACCATCGCACACTAAAACTACGGACCCAAATGACTCCATTCCAATGCTCGCAAGACTCGCAGATTACAGCAGGTGTGATAGTGTAATGTCAGCACGTAATTGTGATCTCAGCTCATCCTGCTATCCTTACACGCTTGGAATATAATGTGTCATTTATTTCAAATTAATAAGAGCACAAGTTACAACTAAAGAAACTGCCTGCAGCATTGAGCCCATATACACTATAAGACGAGCATATTTTCAAATACAAATGCTGAGTTTTAAGCACGACGGCGTGCTTGTCTACAAAATCAGGAATTTTCACGCTCGCTGCTAACATCAGCTGCGATAGTAATTACTACCCAAATCACTCCATTCCAATGCTCGCAAAACTCGCAGATTACATCAGATGTGATAGTATAATGTCAGCACGTAATTGTTATCTCAGCTCATCCTGCTATCCTTACACACTTGGAATATAATGTGTCATTTATTTCAAATTAATAAGGGCAGAAGTTACAACTAAAAAAACTGCCTGCAGCACTGAGCCCATATACACTATAAGACGAGCATATTTTCAAATACAAATGCTGAGTTTTAAGTACGACGGCGTGCTTGTCTACAAAATCAGGAATTTTCACGCTCGCTGCTAACATCAGCTGCGATAGTAATTACGAGCCAAATCACTCCAATCCAATGCCGCAAAATAAAGACAGCTAAACCCTTCTAGTAAAATAAATACAACGACCTAAATAGCAGTACAACTCTTCCGGAAAAATAAATTAAAACAAAATAAATAGCAGAAATGGACCATCGTACACTAAAACTACGGACCCAAATCACTCCATTCCAATGCTCGCAAGACTCCAAGATTACATCAGGTGTGATAATGTAATGTCAGCACGTATTTGTTATCTTAGCTCATCCTGCTATCCTTACACACTTGGAATATAATGTGACATTTAATAAGGGCAGAAGTTACAACTAAAAACACTGCCTGCAGCACTGAGCACATATACACTATAAGATGAGCATATTTTCAAATACAAATGCTGAGTTTTAAGCATGACGGCGTGCTTGTCTACAAAATCAGGAAATTTCACGCTCGCTGCTAACATCAGCTGCAATAGTAATTACGACCCAAATCACTCCATTCCAATGCTCGCAAAACTCCCAGATTACATCAGGTGTGATAGTATAATGTCAGCACGTAATTGTTATCTCAGCTCATCCTGCTATCCTTACACACTTGGAATATAATGTGACATTTATTGAGAATTAATAAGGGCACAAGTTACAACTAAAAAAGCTGCCTGCAGCAGTGAGCCCATATACACTATAAGACGAGCATATTTTCAAATACAAATGCTGAGTTTTAAGCACGACGGCGTGCTTCTCTACAAAATCAGGAATTTTCACGCTCGCTGCTAACATCAGCTGCGATAGTAATTACGAGCCAAATCACTCCATTCCAATGCCGCAAAATGAAGACAGCTAAACCCTTCTAGTAAAATAAATACAACGACCTAAATAGCAGTACAACTCTTCCGAAAAAATAAATTAAAACAAAATAAATAGCAGAAATGGACCATCGTACACTAAAACTACGGACCCAAATCACTCCATTCCAATGCTCGCAAAACTCCAAGATTACATCAGGTGTGATAGTGTAATGTCAGCACGTATTTGTTATCTTAGCTCATCCTGCTATGCTTACACACTTGGAGTATAATGTGACATTTATTCAGAATTAATACGGGCAGAAGTTAGAACTAAAAAAACTGCCTGCAGCACTGAGCCCATATACACTATAAGACGAGCATATTCCCAAATACAAATGCTGAGTTTTAAGCACGACGCCGTGCTTGTCTACAAAATCAGGAATTTTCACGCTCGCCGCTAACATCAGCTGCGATAGTAATTCTGACCCAAATCACTCCATCCCAATGCTCGCAAAACTCGCAGATTACATCAGGTGTGATAGTATAATGTCAGCACGTAATTGTTATCTCAGCTCATCCTGCCATCCTTACACACTTGGAATATAATGTGACATTTATTGATAATTAATAAGGGCAGAAGTTACAACTAAAAAAAACTGCCTGCAGCACTGAGCCCATATACACTATAAGACAAGCATATTTTCAAATACAAATGCTGAGTTTTAAGCACGACGGCGTGCTTGTCTACAAAATCAGGAAATTTCACGCTCGCTGCTAACATCAGCTGCAATAGTAAATACGACCCAAATCACTCCATTCCAATGCTCGCAAAACTCCCAGATTACATCAGGTGTGATAGTATAATGTCAGCACGTAATTGTTATCTCAGCTCATCCTGCTATCCTTACACACTTGGAATATAATGTGACATTTATTGAGAATTAATAAGGGCACAAGTTACAACTAAAAAAACTGCCTGCAGCAGTGAGCCCATATACACTATAAGACGAGCATATTTTCAAATACAAATGCTGAGTTTTAAGCACGACGGCGTGCTTCTCTACAAAATCAGGAATTTTCACGCTCGCTGCTAACATCAGCTGCGATAGTAATTACGAGCCAAATCACTCCATTCCAATGCCGCAAAATGAAGACAGCTAAACCCTTCTAGTAAAATAAATACAACGACCTAAATAGCAGTACAACTCTTCCGGAAAAATAAATTAAAACAAAATAAATAGCAGAAATGGACCATCGTACACTAAAACTACGGACCCAAATCACTCCATTCCAATGCTCTCAAAACTCCAAGATTACATCAGGTGTGATAGTGTAATGTCAGCACGTACTTGTTATCTTAGCTCATCCTGCTATACTTACACACTTGGAATATAATGTGACATTTATTCAGAATTAATACGGGCAGAAGTTACAACTAAAAAAACTGCCTGCAGCACTGAGCCCATATACACTATAAGACGAGCATATTCCCAAATACAAATGCTGAGTTTTAAGCACGACGCCGTGCTTGTCTACAAAATCAGGAATTTTCACGCTCGCTGCTAACATCAGCTGCAATAGTAATTACGACCCAAATCACTCCATTCCAATGCTCGCAAAACTCCCAGATTACATCAGGTGTGATAGTATAATGTCAGCACGTAATTGTTATCTCAGCTCATCCTGCTATCCTTACACACTTGGAATATAATGTGACATTTATTGAGAATTAATAAGGGCACAAGTTACAACTAAAAAAACTGCCTGCAGCAGTGAGCCCATATACACTATAAGACGAGCATATTTTCAAATACAAATGCTGAGTTTTAAGCACGACGGCGTGCTTCTCTACAAAATCAGGAATTTTCACGCTCGCTGCTAACATCAGCTGCGATAGTAATTACGAGCCAAATCACTCCATTCCAATGCCGCAAAATGAAGACAGCTAAACCCTTCTAGTAAAATAAATACAACGACCTAAATAGCAGTACAACTCTTCCGGAAAAATAAATTAAAACAAAATAAATAGCAGAAATGGACCATCGTACACTAAAACTACGGACCCAAATCACTCCATTCCAATGCTCGCAAAACTCCAAGATTACATCAGGTGTGATAGTGTAATGTCAGCACGTACTTGTTATCTTAGCTCATCCTGCTATACTTACACACTTGGAATATAATGTGACATTTATTCAGAATTAATACGGGCAGAAGTTACAACTAAAAAAACTGCCTGCAGCACTGAGCCCATATACACTATAAGACGAGCATATTCCCAAATACAAATGCTGAGTTTTAAGCACGACGCCGTGCTTGTCTACAAAATCAGGAATTTTCACGCTCGCTGCTAACATCAGCTGCGATAGTAATTCTGACCCAAATCACTCCATTCCAATGCACGCAAAACTCGCAGATTACATCAGGTGTGATAGTATAATGTCAGCACGTAATTGTTATCTCAGCTCATCCTGCTATCCTTACACACTTGGAATATAATGTGACATTTATTGAGAATTAATAAGGGCAGAAGTTACAACTAAAAAAACTGCCTGCAGCACTGAGCCCATATACACTATAAGACGAGCATATTTGCAAATACAAATGCTGAGTTTTAAGCACGACGCCGTGCTTGTCTACAAAATCAGGAATTTTCACGCTCGCTGCTAACATCAGCTGCGATAGTAATTACGACCCAAATCACTCCATTCCAATGCTCGCAAAACTCGCAGATTACATCAGGTGTGATAGTATAATGTCAGCACGTAATTGTTATCTCAGCTCATCCTGCTATCCTTACACACTTGGAATATAATGTGACATTTATTGAGAATTAATAAGGGCACAAGTTACAACTAAAAAAACTGCCTGCAGCAGTGAGCACATATACACAATAAGACGAGCATATTTTCAAATACAAATGCTGAGTTTTAAGCACAACGGCGTGCTTGTCTACAAAATCAGGAATTTTCACGCTCGCTGCTAACATCAGCTGCGATAGTAATTACGAGCCAAATCACTCCATTCCAATGCTCGCAAAACTGGCAGATTACAGCAGGTGTGATAGTATAATGTCAGCACGTAATTGTTATCTCAGCTCATCCTGCTATCCTTACACACTCGGAATATAATGTGACATTTATTGTGAATTAATAAGGGCAGAAGTTACAACTAAAAAAAATGCCTGCAGCACTGAGCCCATATACACTATAAAACAAGCATAGTTTCAAATACAAATGTTTAGTTTTATGCACGACGGCGTGCTTGTCTACAAAATGATGAATTTTCACGCTCACTGCTAACATCAGCTGCGATAGTATAGTTACAGCACGAAATTGTAACATGAAATCATCCTGCCGTCTTTACACACTTAGAACATGGGATGAGATTCGAGAGGGATTAATAAAGTTAGAGCTTGCAAGTATAAAACACCCGAAAACAGTGAGCCCATGTGGTTACAACAACAAAATAGCACCAAAGGCTAAACTGATGTTCCTTATAACACGAGCACAGTTGTAAATAAGAAACGTTTGTTTTGGGCAAATGTATACCATTTTACACATCAACACGCTTCACGCTCGCTGCTGATATCAAGTATGATCGTATATTTACGGGACTTCATTCACACATCAAATCATCCTGCTATCCTTACGAAGTCAGTACATGGTGTGCCATTTGCTATATATTCATAAAGGCACAAGGGACAATTATAAAAGAGCCTGAAGCATTGCGCCCATGTACACTATTATTCAAGGGTTTCCTACCCGCATCCACGCTACGCGCACACAGCCACTTCGCAGTGCCCTTCAATTGGGAATAATGTGTGAAAAGGGTAAAAAAATCGGAAGACAGAAAGTCTGGTATGGTGTGAAGCGTCAACTTGTTTGTGACAGCTGAGAACCGAAACCAGGCCAAGATAATGAAGTACATTAAAATGGGCAGTATAGATTGTAATCTCTTCGTTCCCAGCCTCAAAGAGATGCAAATGAAGACACAGAGTGATGCGAAAGGTCTTTTCCATTCAAATGCCACAAAGTAAAGACAGCCAAACTCCCGGGAAAATAAATCAAAACGCGCTAAATAGCAATGCAACTCTCCCGGGAAAATAAATAAACATAAGCAAAAAAGCAGAAAAAGGAACATCGTACACTAAAATTACGAGCCAAATCACTCCATTCCAATGCAGCAAAATAACACAGCTAAACCCTTCTAGTTACATAAGTAAAACGCGCTAAATAACAGTGTAATTGTTCTGAAAAAAAAAATGAAAACAAAATAAATAGCAGAAACGGACCATCGTACACTAAAAGTACGGAACCAATTCACTCCATTCCAATGCCTCAAAGAAAACACAGCTAATAAAACACGCTATGGACCCAATTCAAAGTAAACACAGCTATAATAATAAAACACGCTACTGACCCAATTCACTTCATTCCAATGCCTCAAACTAAACACAGCTAAACTCTTTCAGCAATAGCCACGAAAAGAAACAAAAGAGTTCCAACTGAAACACTTCATGCCACATAAAGCATGTTTACTGTAGTTAGGCGGTGCTGCGTGGGCGTTCTTAAAAAAGTAAAGGCTGATCGACAAAGGGCATTAGCCTGTCAGAAACCAACACACTAAAACAGACAAGCTCAGGAACCAATTACTGACAAAGAGCTGCAGTAGGCGGAGATTCAACACATTTACAAATTACTTAATGCCTCGGAGAGGCAGCGCATGCGCTGCCCTATGCGAGACCTAAAAAGGACCCCTGATACCTAAAACCAGAACTTCACAGATAACCTTCGCAACCATACACACTTCTCTTATACAGAAAATATGTCTCTAGTAGTAACACACGACGATGTCACTGAATCGAACCCAGACAATGCGACGTGCAACTTCAATTGTCACACGCTTTTCCCAGCATTCGTACAGGGCCAACAATCCCGCCTTTCCCGAGAGCAGCACTCACTTCCCTCTGCCCTACTACGGAACTGTCACCGACTCCCTACGTTCCAGAAGCCGTACACACTACATATAACTCAATACGACTTCAACATTTAGTGTTAGTACATGTATCAACATCAATCAATAAATCCAAAAGCCTATGTACAAGCAATCTATCAGATCAAGACAATAATCAAAACCATTATACTGCTACCAGGAAACTGCTGCAGATCAAAGCTTATAAATTCTCCCTACTTCCACGGACAAAGTAATTTCACAGTCATGCGCACATACACTCATCATACGCTGGTGGGGCCCATTACACCAACATTCATTCTATTACTCTATCCACACTGGATATAAGAGAGAATGCTTTAATCAATCTGCACCTAATGTGAGGTCAATGCAACCAAATTGAAATATCTTGAGTCTTGATAAAAACAATTTAAACACATTTGAGATCTCAATAACATGACAAAGAAATAACCACCCGACACTAATTCAAACAAGAATTATTTTATCTAAATTAATTCATATGAAAAGCCATTTAATTGCAAAATCATTATTCTCATATTTACCTATTCTGGCTAAATATCGTTCTCTAAGTCAGGACAGGTCTCTCAGCAAAGTATTAAAGTCTCTCGAGCTGTAATGTAGAGTCACCGTCCTCTCAGTCAGCATCGGTCTTCTGAGCATAAGTTCAGGAAGAAGTGATCTTAGACCCTCACTAGTCTAGTAATATTTATACTAAAATGTACATACTAAAAGTTACAAAAACTCTAAAACGTCCGTTGAGCAGGAAAGGATGTTAGCTTGCAACATTAGAAAAATCTCCGCTCTCGGATATCTCAAAATTCAAAACAAGGAAATAGGAAGTCCAAAAACTAATTTGTAACATCCATGGATGCTCTTCTCCGGAATTGTATCACTCGCAGTGAAGCCATCACAAGTTTATTAAAATGTTCATTTGTGACAAATATTCTCTACCAAGGATAACTGGCGGTCATCCCAGAGTTGTCATCTTTTTCATAACTTTAGTTCAGGCAGAGGCCGAGGTCACAATCAGCGAGGCCTCTCTTCATATTTCATCTACTCAAATGCAGGCTGTAGATGTCGGCCATTTTCTTAGCAGGCCACAATGGACAACTTAATTAAAAAGAAACCTAAAACAACGTTACTACATTGTATTGATTATACAGTGTTAATTCCCACTAATACCCTTATGTGTACGTATTTATCTAGCTATTTGCGACATAAAGAAGCATTAAAGCATATTATTTTTAAAGCGCAATCACATAACAAATATCACATAAGCCACACTTATTTAATTAATTTGCTCACCAACTTAGTTCACTTATTAATTTAGCCATGCAATTGCATTCCCACGTATAGTTCTTTCATTAATAAGGTTGGTTAATAAAAACTCGACAAAACTTAGTACTTAATAATTAATCATTAGTAATTTAAATTATGACATACAAAAATATAAACTGATGTTTGGGTTTAAATAGAAAACCCTGCTCCAGCAATGGCAGACCCCCTCTTTCTGAAAGGAAGGATGCAGCCTGGTAAACAAAGTGCTCAAGGGCTGGGTAGAACTGGTTCTGGCTGGGTTCAGGGACTTGTAGCTTCTGAGAACAAAGACTTTTGGGGTATAAATATCTGTGCTGAAACCCCTACAATTTGTATTGCCCCTGGATCTCAAGACCAACCTCTGTCCATGGAACTGAAGGAAGCTGCAGGAGAGGACTGTCCTGGTATTGTGTGCGCTGTTCCTTGGATTGGCCTGCAGTAGTTTTAATTGGACGGGAAATAAGAGGGAAAAGGAGCTGTAAGAGAACTTTTTAATCGTGAACCTGCAAATCACCCAAGGGCTAGAGAGAGAACTAGCCTCCTGACTGAAGTCTCAGGACCAGTAGACTTAATTTTGTCACTAAGGCCTGTTAGCGAGCCGCCGCAGCCAAGGAGCGTCAAGAAAATCATCACACTGCTGCCGCCAAGGGCTCGCTGGCCTGATCATCGCCCCGCACGTTTGCAGGCCTCAAAATTATCACTAAAGCCTGTTAGCGAGCCGCCACAGCCACGGAGCGTCAGGAAAATCATCGCACTGCTGCCGCTGAGGGCTAATGGCCTGATCATCGCCCCGCACGTTTGCGGGACTAAAAATCATCGCCACAGCCGCGGAGCATCAGGAAAATCATCGCGTGGCTGCCGCTGAGGGCTCGCTGGCCTGTTCATCGCCCCGCACGCTCGCGGGCCTCGAAATTGTCGCTAAGGCCCGTTAGCGAGCCACCGCAGCCACGAAGCGTCAAGAAATTCATTGCGTTGCTGCGCTGTGGGCTCGCTGGCCTGATCATCGCCCCGCACGTTTAAGGGCCTAAAAATTGTCGCTAAGACCCGTTAGCAAGCGGCCGCGACCAAGAGCGCGAGGAAAAACATTGCTGTCCCGCCATAGCGGCATTTTTGTGGGTTATTGACAACAACATCCCGGAACTGTGAGTAAAAGGGTCGCAGAGACCATTGCCCTGAACTGAACTTTTCATTCCCCATTTGAACTATTTTTGAAGCATCAAGAGAGAATTATTTTTGTACAGTACTGTGGCTTTCTCGTTATTTGGGCTTGTGATAAGTCTATATATAAAGATAACTATTTTTTTATACCTACCTGTGTTGTGTCCCTTTGTAGTGTTCCTCACTGTATTACTGTGTATGGTCATAAGCACTTAACACACTACCTCTGAGATTAGCCTAACTGCTCGTGCTACGTTACCACAGGGTGGAGCAGGGGTTGTCAAAGGGGTGCAGACCTTCACTCTGACTAGGAAGAAGGGTCCCTGCTTGGACAGTGGCCATACACTGCCAGCCAGAGACCCCAGTTTCTAACAATATGCCTCACTATTTGCCACTTCGGAAGCACCTATTGGAGCAAAGGAACACTGCTTTTGAGATTTTCAGATTCACTCAGGTGCCTGGGGATATCTGCAGTTCAAATTATCGATCACAAGCATGAATATTTTCCACTTAGCAGCATACCAGGTGTGAGTGGCAGGCTATTGTGTCTCCTTAAGGATAACTGCGTTCATCTAGCGAACTGAGGCAACCAAATTCTAGGACCCCAGTTTCCAGATTGCTAGGTGGTGCTGTTTGGGATCTGTGCTGACCATAATGCCAAGTATTCTGGTCTCTGCAGGACCTTCTCGTACAGATTATCTAACATCTCTAGGAGCACTGAATATCAGGGCTCTCTGACCCAGGTTGGTGCAATAAGGATGACGGTTAGGGACACCTGCTTCATCTTCCTCATCTTTTACAGGATGAGGGGATGGAAGCAGAAAAGCTTAGGGAAATATCCCTGACCAATTCATCCCTAGAGCATTTCTCATGGGCTATGAGTTTGGGTACCCAGAGGCAAAGTTTAGGCATTTTGTATTTTCAGGAAACGTGAACAGGTTGATCACTGGTGTTTACACCATTGGAAGTACCCGAGTAGGACTTGTGGGTGGAGTTCCCACTGGTGGACGTGATCACATCCTTAACTAGAATCTGATCGATACATGGGATCACTAATGAAATCAAGTCTTAGTAAAGGGATTCATTTGAAGGAGGCCCTCTTGAATGAGAAGGATTTTGATTACCTGAATGTCTCTAGACTAAGATTCACATGTATTCACACACTACTAAAGGTAAACAAAGAGGCACAGTTTCCACCTGGCGGGCCATTATTTCAGGGATTACTCACCCACCGAAAATTTCAGAACATGTTAATGAGTTTATTGGTCCATTTGTTAAGAACTTGCTCTTGATTGTCAAGTACACACAGCATATATTAAATATGATGAAAGAGGTCACATTGGTGTAATGTATGCTCTAAGTGGTTTATGACGTGGTGTCCTTGCACACTTTTATTGAACATTAGTGGGGTTTGATTGCTTTAACATTTTCTGAACCGGAGATCTGCCATCCTCTGCGCGCATATGAATGTGTTGCGGAAGATGATGGAGTTTATTCTAACCAACAAAGTTTTCCCACATGAGGGGGGACTTGGTACCGGTAGGTAGGCACACTGAGCACTGCTATGGGCTCCAGGTGTACTCCCTCTTATACCAATCTATTTATGGGTTGATTTAAGAGGGAGCATGTCTGGAGTCCAGAGGCAAGCCAATGGACAGATCAATTCTATTTCTGAGGTCATCTAATTGACAATGTGTTAATACTATACCAGGGTATACTGAGGAATTGGTGGCCATTACAACTTATTTAAATAACAGCCCATATAATATTATTGGTAGAATAGGATTGTATGCTTAGAAGTTAAATTATATATTAAAGGAATTTAATACAGAGAGTATAGACTCCATAGAAAACCAATGGCATGCTCTGCAATGTTTCATGCATCTAGTGCTCACACTAAGCTACAAATTAGAGGCTATAGGAAACATTTTGGAGAAACAGCAGCTACAAACGTGGGGAAAGTGGATAGATCAAGCATCCTTATTAATAAAAGCAGTAAAAGAAGCATCATCAAGAAACAACAAGACTCATAACCACATGAAGATGTTCAAGACCTTGAATAAATATTGAAAGTTATTATACCAACTACTGAAGAACAAGTTACTTACCTTTGGTTACACTCTTTCTGGTAGCGACTATTTAGCCACAGATTCCTCACCTTTTGAATATTCCTCAGGCGTCACACTGGATCCACAAACCTTTTTCGTAGCACTTCTGTGCACACTAAGGTGGTGCCCTGGGGCTCCACACGGACACCATTCTGCTCTGTGACGTGATGGACTATGAAGGCACAATTCCTGCACCCTTTCAAGGTTGTCCGTGCCTCCAGCCATGGAGCCCCAAAAACAAAATGGTAGATCAGTGTGCAGATTCCTAGACTTGTCATCTTGTTAATTTATATTGTCCACTCACATACCAGTAAGGATGGGAGGGTCAGGGAAGAATCTGTGGCTAGACACAGTCCCTACAAGAAAGAGCATTACCGAAGGCAAGTACTTGCTATTTTGATAGAAACTTCTAGCCACAGATTCGTCATCTTTTTAATAGATACCAAAGTAGTACCTATGGGAGATAGGTTCTGAATGGACTGAAATCAGACATCCAGCAGAACCGAGTGGGCAAAGGTCCATTCGCATCAGACTTTGCTGTCCAGACAATAGTGCTTCATCAGTGTATGAAGGGATGCACACAAAGCTGCCTGGCCTTCTGAAGGCTGCTTCTTTGCAAGTGCCTAGCAGATCTTAATGCAGAGCACTGTCCAGCATGAGATGGTATGTTTCTGCACAGCCTTGCCTTTTTTTGATTCATTGAACCCCACAAAGAGCTGGTTGTCCAGCCACTGGTCTTTGGATGTTCGATGAAGAAACTGAGTGCTTTTTTAGGGTCTGAGCAATAGAGTCTCTCCCCCTCAGAGAAGTGAGGCAGATCACAGCATGCCAGCAAGGTGATGGTGTGACCGACTCAGAAAGACATTACTACTTTGAGTAGAAAGGAGGTTCTGGTTCGCAGTACAGATTATTTGGGAAGGAGGAGGTGTATGGTAGATAAACACAGAACCTGAAGCTCACTCACACGCCGTGCAGAAGTGATAGCAACCAGGAACACAGTTTTATTGGTTATAAGCCGCAGAGGACAGCTATGGAGTAGCTTAAATGAAATACACCTTAAGTAAGATCAAGATTGAGGTCCCATTGGGGTATCACAAAAAGAGAAGGGGGAAACGTGCTTTAGCCCTTTCAAAATCACATCATGACTGGTGATTTAAACAAAGAGGGCTGATCAGGCAACTGTGAGAGAGCCAAGAGGGCTGAAAGATAACATTTAACTGTACCCATAACAAGGCCTTGTTTAGGCTAGAGACAGAAAAATAATAAAACCGGCATTTTGGCCTTGAGGTCAACCTGGAGAGTGCCACACCAAAACACAAATTTGACCCAACACCCAGCATATACAGTTTTTATTGAGGGACGCCTGGCTGCCAAGATGATATCAACCACATCCAGAGGAAGGTTGAAGCTGTTCAGCTGTCACAGCTCAATCTCTACGCATAAAGGTGCAGGTTGGAAAAGCCCGGGTAAAGAATCCTGCCATGTTGTCGTGACAGCAGGTCCCACCAGAGGGGCAGACTTATTAAAGTATATATGCTTAACCCAGATGTTCTGGGTACCAAACTCTCCATGTCCAAGTATGGAACCACTTGGATGACCTGGGCCCGATCTGTCCTGATGTTCAGAACTATGGGCAGGAGTGGTATTGGCGGGAAGACATACAGGAGTGCCGAGTTTCATTTGAGGTGGAAAGTGTCTCTGAGCAAGTGCCATCCTGGAAACTGCAATATGCAGAAGTACTGACACAAAGTGTTCTCGGCGTTGGAGAATAGATCTAGCCAAGGGTTTAACTGTCACTTGTGATCTGCTAAGCACTGATGGCAGAGTTTGTCCTCCCTAGTGTTCAGGGAGATGACCAGGTAGTTTGGCATCAGGAAGATCCCTTGGTGGCCCAGCCATTTCCAGAGGTGCAAGACCTCCTGGCACAAGGTCTATGCTCCCACTGTTTGTTGCAGCACCACATGGCAGTAGTGTTGCCCATGAGTATCTGTACCTTTCTCCCCTCGAAGCGCCAAGTGGATAGCCCTCAGCTCCAGAAGACTGATGTGGAGCTGGTACTCTGCCGAAGACCAGAGGCCTCTCACCTTCACATTTCACAGCTCGTCACACCAGCCCAGAAGTGACGTATTAGTCACCACAGTAAGCTCTGGGTGGGGAAGGGAGGGAGGTCTGCCTCTGACCCAATCGCAGTCCTGTAGCCACAACTGTAGATCGTTCACAGCCTCCTTCAAAATCTGCAAGTGTTCGTAGAGGTCCCCTTGATGTTGGGCCCACCAGGATTTCTGATCCTACTGCAGAGCCTGCATATTACCACCTGGTGGGCTCGACCAGCAGAATGCAGGAGGCCATCAGTTCCAGCAGCCCCAGAGTTAACCTCAAATCCAGGACAGAGGCTGAAAAATTCGGATCATAGCCTGAAAGGTCTGATCTCTCATTCCCAGAGGAAAGGCACACAACTGAACTGTGTCCAGAATGGTTCTAATGAAGGGAAGTGTCGTAAAAGAAGTCAGGTGTGACTTTGGCATGTTGATCGAGAACCTCAAAGATGACAGGATGTTTGCCATAAACTGGAGGTGATGACGACTGCCTGGGGTGAGCCTTCCTTCAACAGCCAGTCGTCGAGGTAGGAGAAGACTGGTATCCCTGAAAGCCAAAAGTGTGCTGCCACCACTTGCGTGAACACTAAAGGGCACTGGTGAGACAAATGGGGAGCACAGCAAACTGAAAATTCTCCTCTCATCACGAACCGCAGGTAGTGCCGATGGGCTTGCAGGACAGAAATATGAAAACAGGCGTCCTGCAGGTCAAACACCACCATCCAGTCTCCAGGGACGAGAGCAGACAAAACCTGGGCCAGGGAGGGCATTTTTAACTTCTCCTTCCAGAGTCAAGAATAAGCCAAAGATCTCTGTCCGTCTTGAGCACCAGATAATAACTGGAACAACCACCACACCCTACTTTTGGCATCTTCTTGACAGCCCCTTTGGCCAAAAGGGCTTTGTCAGGGTTAACCCTGCCTCTGGATGGAAAGCCTGTCTTGCCCACCTACAGCTGCGGTCTGACACATTTCATCTGGGGTCCCCTTTGGAGTAAGCACGCTACAAACAATGCAAAAGACAACAATGCGCTGGACACCTAAGATTTATGTAGACTCAGTTTCATCTATACTTACTGCTGAAAGATTTCTATGACTGTTGCTGACAGCAAAAACTACCAAAATGATGTGCAATTGATTGTGTAAACATTTGATAGTATATATTTTCACTTCGATATGTGTACTTCTGTGTTCTCTGAACCAGGTCTAATTCCCGTAGCAAATCGAAACTGACATCTTGCAAGGTTGCAAACTCTTGTCCGCCATCTTCTAAAAAGGGTCTGTTACATATAGAGACTACACTTTTGCTCAGCGCTCATGACTGCAGAGAATTCAGAGGAGCTGAAAGTTTGTCAGTGGCAGAAAAGTTAGGACAGTTGCAAGGGAGTATAAAACCCTCATGCTGGAGCTCAGGCGACGTGAGAACTTCAATGCGCAATACCAGTTGAAGAGATTTGTCTTTGACAATCTGGAAAGACTTTTTTCTTGTTTAATGAAAGTGAAACAACACTATTATGGATAAAGATTTATGAACTCTACATACAAGAAAGAAATCTACACAAATGAACAGACTTCAGTTTACTTCTCTTGAACTAGATACAAGTATCCTGAAGCTACGCAAAAACTGTCAGTCTTAGTGTAGAGTGCTTTGTTTTGAATCATAGTTGTGACAAACCTGCTTGTCTGAATAAAAGAACCTGGGGAGCGAAGAGTCAAACTGCACAGCAAGAGAATAAGAACCACCAATATTTTTCTTCCGCAGGTATTAGGATGTTCAGTGTAATATCAAGAATCAATGCTGTTGTATTGATCACATTGAGAATAACAATGACGACTATAAAAGTGAAACTCTGTCTCGTTCCAGGTCTCCTTCCCCACAGTATCCTCTCCAAATCCTTCACTTCATCTGGTCACTCCGAAACTGAGGTTTTAGACTACAGAGTCTGTGCCCCCTGAATGTGGGCTTTTGAGGGTACTGTTTCAGAGGAACTCAACAATCTTCTGACAGACTAAGAAGCCCAAGGATTTAGTTCCTCCTGAGCAGAGCCATCAAAATGTCCTCTCATAGAAGTCCTCTGCAAAATGATGGTCAACATTCAGAAAGATCCGACAGCAGCTTGATTAAAGACTGCACCCTTGGCCGGTCAGGTAACCAATTACAAGATCAAGTAAATACACTGCTTTTGGCAGGAACAACAAGAAGCGTTGTGGGGGGATCCCATTTGCCGACTGCCCCCACTCCAACCAATGTGTTGGTCAATGTTCCATGTCCTTTACCTTTGGCTCCACCAGAACGTTTCACCGGGGATTCCACCGGGGTCCAAATGTTTTTAACACAAATAGAACTTAATTTCATGGAAAACCATCCACTTTCCCTGATGTTCAATCCAGAGTAGGGTTCCTTATTTTTGAATTGGAGATGCAGTCAACTGGGCAGTACCCTAGCATATTCTCATGACCCCATTTTGTATCACTGGGGGAGATTTAAGAAAGAGTTTGAGCCTTTTTTTTCTTTAGACAGCTATTACTCAGTCAGCAGACTTGTCTCAGGGACCAATTAGCCTGAAGAGAAGAGGGCCGCCTTGTATTACCAAGGTCTAAGGGATGACTTGAAGGATAGAACAAAACTGATCCACAGCCTATAACATGTCCTGACCTAATTAATCTCACTCTGTTTAGATCATCGTTTAGCAGAGCGAAAGAGTGAGAAGAAAAGAAGACACATATTTATTAAGACTCAAGAAAAAGTATCCCCATTGAATGAGACATCATAACCAATGGAAATAGGGGTATCTGGGGACCCCATTCCACAGAGGTAAAGAATACATGCCACAAGAAAGGACAATGTTTATTTTGCAGTAAGAAAGGTAATCTTGTAAAAGAATTTACAGTTAAACCTAAGCCTTCCTCTTTAACAAAAAAACCAAACACATTATTTACACATAGTACTTGGGGTAAAGTAAGATGCTGTGGGACAGACAGATGAGTTTCTGGAGCACAAAGTTAACAACTCCTGAACAACTTATAGCAAACACATACCAATCAGTTCCTCACTTGCCAATCAATACAAGATTGAAGTATGAGGGATTTTCAGTGGAAATAGTTATCAACTTAGACTCTGGAGCTAAAGGAAATTCATATTGTAAGGCTTTACAATATAAAAAGGACCTAGTAAAGATCTGGGCCAATGACTCACCAAACGTGTAGTACATTTGAGTTGTGGAGAGAATCATCTGGAGTAGAAAGGCTTTGATGTAAGAGCTGCTCCGTAATTCAAAATAACTGTGAGCATGCCTGGTTGATTGTGCACAATCCAGTTGTAGATTGGGCGGCAAGTAATGTGATTTTTTCTTCTGAATGTTATAAAATAATTGCCAAAAATCTGATTGAGAAATCAGAAGTGCAAGAGAAAATCCTAAGATTAAACCCTTCTTAGCAACTGCTGCCAAACAGCATACAAACCTACCTGATGAGTACTCTGATTTTGTTGGTGTTTAGTGTAGCCAAAGCAGAAACATTACCACCACATCGAACACCTGATTGCCAAATAGACTTGGTTTTGACTGCCAAGATTCCCTGTAGTCGAAGACATGTGCTAACTGAAAAAGAGAACCAACATCTAAGGGAATACCTGGACAGATACCTACAAAATGGCTTTATACGACCTTCTAAGTCACCAGCTGCTTCACCAGTCTAATTTGTTTCAAAATCTAATGGAGAGTTAAGGACAGGCATTGATTACGGAGCCCTAAATAGTTTCACAGTCAAGAACGGTTTTCCCTTTCAGATCATACCAGTCCTGTTGGATCAGGTAAGAAAAGCAGTAATCTACACCAAGTTGGATCTACGTGGAGCCTTCCACTTGGTAAGGAGAGGAGTTAAGTGAAAGGCGGGCTTGCGCACTCAATTTGGATTATTTGAATTCTGGGTCATGCTATTTGGACTTTGCAACGCACCTGAGGCATTCGATTTTATTGTGAATGATGCCCTCTATTAATTCTTTGATAGATTTGTCATTGTATATATCAATGATATTCTGATTTACTCCCACTGACAAGTAGAACATGCAAGACATGTTAAGACCATTCTTGCAACCCTAAGACATCACGGGCTCTACTATAAGTAATCCAAGTGTGAGTTTTGTACCAACAAAGTAGAATTCCTAGGATTCACACTATACCCACAAGATATTATCATAGCTGAAAGAATGATTAAAGCAATACATTATTGGGCACGTCCTCAGAATATTAAAGACATTCAAAAAATCCTAGATTCCTCCAATTTTTACTGGCAATTGTTAGATTACTTTTCTATCAAAAAAGCTCCAGTAAGTGAACTGTTAAAAAAAGGAGGATACATTTTTATGGACTGATGAAACTGAAAAGTCCTTCCAAAAACACAAGAAGGCTAATGCACCCATTTTGGCCCATCCAGACATATCGCACGTGTTTATTGTGGAAGCAGATGTTTCCGATGTTGTGACAGGAGTAATTCCGTCTCAAAGGGATCAGGAAACTGAACAACTACATCCTGTTGCATATTTGTCTAAAATCTTTCATCCAGCAGGGTTGAATTATACAGTGTTTGAAAAAGTACTGTTAGCCATAAAATTGGCTTCAAAAGAATGGAGGCACTACTTGCTGGGAACAAAATTCCCTGTGACGGTATACACTGATCATAGGAATCTACAATTTCTAAGATGTGTCAGGGAACTCAATCCACGCAGCTCAGATGGACCTTGTTTTTTTTGCAGAGTTTGACTTTGCAATTACCTATTGGTCTGGAGCAGGCAATTCAAAAGGCAGATTATTTATCCCGAAAGGACTTCAAAAATGTACAAACCAAAGTACCACATCCAATGATTTCAGAAGAACACATAGTAGGAGGGATTCAAACCCAGAACGTACTCGAAGAGGTCACGAAACAGATGCCCTTGAAGAAATAAGTATTTTACTAGAAAAGCTAGAAATGCTGCATTCATGAAGCATTGGCTTGCAAGATAAAACGTTTTATGTACCTACACAAAGACTGCAAACTATAGTCCTGCAGTGGGGTCACAATTCAACTTTGGCAGGCCATCCAGGAAAAAACAAGACCCTGGAATTGACTCAATGAACTATCTGGTGGCCGAGTTGGAGAAAAGAGACAATTAGATACCTTGAAAAGTGTGATACTTGTCAGAGCAAACCTGACCACTTAAAACCAAGGGGACTCTTATTACACTAACCAATGACCCTTCAAATATGGTAGAAACTTTATTTAGACTTCATCACAGACCTAACAAGGAAAATGGACGGGATACAATTCTTGTTATAGATTTATTAACAAAGATGGCTCACCTTATAACTTGCTCTGGCTTACCAACTGCTTTTGAACTTTCTACCCTACTACTACAAAATGTTGTTAAATTGCATTACATGGGTTGCACATCCTGCTGCAAAATGGAGAGATGGTCCCCTGTCAATCACTAGGGTGATGGTGGGAAGTGTGGCAGGGAAGAAAGGAAGGGTAAGGAGCAGCCTTTGCGAAAACAAAAATCTGAAGTGATAGTTTGCCATTCCGGATAGATTTGGTGGATTCTGCCTCCCACCAGATTTACATTCTAGAGGTTTGGCAGGTGGGCTGTGGTTGGGGGGGGGGGGGGATGAGGAGCACGCCAACCTTTGCCCTTATGGCTTTGGTCACTATGGACGATCCTGCAAAACTGCTTGGTTCCCTGCAGGGAAAGGAAAGGCTGTCAGTAAGGAATGCCTTGCCAGAAGCTTAATATGTTGCTGGTGAGACTGGGGTGAGAGGCCCAGAGGTCGAATGGGAGCCCTACGATTCTTCAAGGGCAGTATCAGCATTGTCCCTGAACAAGCTACTCCCATTGAACGGCATGTCCAAGAGGGAGGACTAGATATTGCCCGAGAACCCAGTTGATCGCAGCCATACCATACGACGAATATCAACACTCGTGACAATAGCCTATCCAACGCAGTCGGTGGTGACCAAGCCATCATGAATGGTTGGCAGTGAACAGGGCAAAGGTCTTCAGGAACACCTGGGAGGAGTTGTGCCACCAAATACCAGAGGGTAGGTGCACAGAGGTCGAGCAAACAGGACGCCTTAATTGACCGCTGGACCAAAGTGGCTGATGAGGTGTTTCCCGAATGTCTCCGCTCGCTTCAATTCCCTCTCAGGAGGAGTAGAAAAATGTATAGGGTTGGTCCAGCTGGTGAAGGCCTGCACCACTAGGCTCTCACGAGAAGAGGGCTGCGACAAAAAGTCCGGGTTCGGCTGGAGCAGGGCAATGGCGCCTGTTTTTTTTTTACAGTTAACACGAGGGTAGGTACAAGGCTTAGCCAAAGTCCCTAGTATGGCATCTATCAATACATCATTAAAAGATAGGAGAAGCTCAGAAGTAGACTGGGCCAGGCAGCAGGACTTCCTTTAGGACGTTTGTTTTCACCGCCATGGTTGGGAGGTAGCGGTACAGGACTTTGGTTGTCCTATGTATAACTATGGCATAGGATGCTCATTCTTCTGTGTCCAGGCCTGGAGGGGAGAAAAGGGTTGACTCTAGGGAAGTGTCAAGCCCACTAGTGTCCTGCAAGTCCTCATCAGCCTGGTCCGAATTGTTATCAGAGTTCGCACCAAAAAGAGAAGTAAAGAGCGTTGCCTCCCTTGTGGTAAGTCTAGAGCAGAAACCTCGGTCTCATTCAGCTGAGATGTTGGTCAAATTCGAACTGAGAACCCAGTTGAACATATCCAAACATGCGGACGAATGGCAACAATGGTGCCAACAGCCCGTTCGACTGAGTCAGTAGTTTCCAAGCTACAATGACAGGACAGGTCTGATGTCTTCAGAAACACCTGGAAGAACTTGCGCCACCAAGTCCCAGAAGGCAGTAGTATAGAGGTCCAATAACCAGGAGGAGTTAAATGACCGCAGGGCTAAACTAGCCAATGAGAAGAGGCATTTTACAAATGTCGCCACGTGATTCACTTCCCTGTCAGGGTGAGTGGTAGGAAAATTGTTGGGGTTGGTCCAGCTGGTGGAGGCCTGAGCCATGATGCTCTCTGGAGAAGGCTGCTGTGAACAAAAGGCTGAGTTATCCGAAGGAGGGAGATGGCATCTGGTAATTTGCTGGTTAGCAGGATGTCCATTAGAAGGCTTAGCCCAAGCCCCTAGTAGAGTATCTGTCAAGGCCTCATTAAAAAGGTAGTAGAGGGTCAGAAGCAGTTTGACCAGACTGGAGGATGTCCGTCAGGATGTTTCTTTTCTCCTCCATGGTAGGGAGGTAAAGGGCATGAACTTTGTCCACCATCTAAATAACTATGTTGATGATGCAGATTCTTCTGTGGCTAGGCCAGGAGGAGAGCAAAGGGTTGACTTTGGGGAGTTGTCCAGCACATGAGCATCTTGCAAGTCCTCATACCGACATAGGGCTTACAAACTCGTTATCAGAGTCTACCAAATAGAGAATATAGAGTGTTGCCTGTCTTCTGGTAAGGAGAGTGCAGAAACCTTGGTCTGATATGGCTGGACAGCAGTCAAATTCAAACCGACATCAAGTTGGCACTGGAATGAACTATTGGGCCACATCTTCAGGTGGCAATGTCGGTATCGGCATTGACGTACCCAGGAACAGAGTGGGTATTTGCACTGGAGCAGCGTCGATATTGGAGCTGAGGGCAGAAGCAGCTTAAAGGATCCACCTGGAGGTGAGGGCGAACCCACCTGTGGTAATCCGTGTGGTAAGCCGCTCAGCTCAATGGGGCCCAAACACCACCAGAGGAAGTTGTTAGAGATCCAAAGAGCCGGGAAATAGGTTCACAAAACTCTTCCATCTGGTGCAGTGTGTGTAAAGGATTTGGATGTTTTTGTTTTTTGTGATTTTTGTGCTTGGAGTATAGCTATCTAACATATGTTTGTGAGTTCTTAGATATCTAGTACACTATAAATAAGTATTTATTCAAGATGTGCCGTTACTGTTTAACAAAATGGTTTGACTGTTTTTGAGATGAGAGATGAATATTTTATAATGATTGGTTGCCCGTGTTTCTTCTATGTGTAGCCTTCAATGCTCAAAGATGGCTGGAGAGGTTATAATTGAGATGTGCGACTCAAAAACAAAATGCATGAGGCAGTAAAGTTGATCAGTGGGGTGAAGTGACTAAGATACAATTTAGCTATATTGGTGATAATTGTTAAATTGGTATTAGGCAGGTTTTAATATTGTGTCTCTTTTGTAACTATTACCATTTCAAGATGGTGGGATGCATTATTGCATCTGATGGGTGTAATAATGTGGGACAAGTAAATGATAATCGTTTAATTGCCACCAACAATGGGGCTTATGTAGGGGGAGGAGTGAGGATGGCCAGTTTCCTGGCGTCTATAAGGATGCAGAGATAATTGACATAAGTAACAATGTCGAGAGGCCTTAAACAGTCCCTCTGCTCTTGACTTTGTCCAAAGTTTGGGTGGCTTTGATTATGTGGTTAGGGTATATGTGTGCTTGTTTTTAATGGTTGGAATATATTTATTTCTGTGTGATATTGAATTGTCTCGAGAGGGGGGTTGAGTTAGAACATGTGAGACTTGTTTGTGGGTCCTTTTAAATAAGTCTGTGGATTATAATGAGAAAAAATACCTTGAATGAACAGAAATGTTATTTAGTGTTTGAGCTACTTTTTCGAGTTGGTGGGTAAATGTTCATGTGTGTTGTTTTGCTTTTTGTGTGTGTTTTAGGAGTTACATGTAGGGTAATAATGATGACAACATATGCGTATAATTGAAGGTGCGGACACCACGTAATATTTATGGAGGATGACAACCTAATGACTTTTTGGTTGAAAGCTGCTTTATTAATTATGTTTTTGAGTTGTGAGTATTGGGCTCTGATAGGGGTAATGGTTGAGATATGGGGTTTCCATAATGCGTGTAGGAGTACTGTATTATGATGAATGTTTTGAGTCAATTTATGATTACAACTCGAGGTGTGAGTGAGTTATATGTATGGAAGGGGTATTGAATGGAAGTGGAGAGATACTGCTTCAAAACTAACTGATTTTGGATGTTTTTTCGTTCTACATTAATGACGTGTAGTTATCAGTAAGTAAGAAGCAATGTCACATGAGTGCATGGTATTGATGTTAAAGTATTTAGAGACTTTTAGGATATGATATAGAGTAAATGACCAGAGTTTGGAGTGACATGCTTGAAGAGATAGTGCATTTATTCATGGTGGTGTTTTTTATTATTTAAGAGAATCCACTGTGGAAGACAAGTCCTGTATAAAGTGAAAGAAATTGGTGCTCCAATATTGTAACTAAGATAGAAAGAGTGAATAACCTGCATTTAGACAATCTTGGATTGGAGTATATTGAGATGCATGCCGTTTAGGCGATTGGAGATGCAGGCGTTATACATGGTAAATATAAATTATTTTGATGGGGCATGCTTAGTTGTAGCGATCCTTGGGTGTACAGTATTTTGAACTTTTGTTGGATTTGTTAGCAAATCACCTGCAAACAAGTTTATATTATACAAAGAATGTAACTTTGAACAAGTATGTGTATATTAAGTCCTTCTGTCAAAGAAGAAAGTAAGATTTTATTTTTTGATTATTTAATATATAATGAGTTACTAATCCAAGGTTGCTGAAGACTAGTATTTAATTTATTTTTAATGTTTCATTTGTTTGTGTTTATATCTGAAATTATGAATTTATTTCTATTCCAGCCCTGGAATAGTCATGGGGAAATGCCCCAGATGACGAAACATGTCGGCTGATTTAGTCGTGTGTAGTGTAGTATATGATTGGATGACTTTTGTATATAATGTAAATATATGATTGCAAAACTCAGTTTTTGATAGTCAAATCATTGATTAATGATTACATTGTATTAGAGGTGCAAATAACATATTTTGGAAATACTGTGAGGAGTGTGAGCCTACTATTGTTTTCGGTAGAGGTTCACAAACTCATTTTTCACTCCCAGCAAATGCTCTGCCAATAGGTACATTTTGTTGCAGTTTGTCTAGTGCCAGGTCTCATGAGCTAGTGCAGACAGCTGGGGAGAGAGTCCCGCCCTGCTTCTGTATGTAGAACATGAATCTAATAGTCTGTCTGTATGCTAATCTGACTGCTTGAAGCTACAGGTAGTTTATGGTGTGCCTCTGGTGCCGAGGGGTCCAGGAGCCTTGGATAGGTGGTGTGGATTGTTGCCCTTCCACCAAAACAGAGAATGCTGGGCCCTGACTGGTACCAACACTAGATCCTTCCAGTCGCCTTTAGCTTGTGGGCACTGCCTTAAAGCATTCTTTTAGCACGCCCATGTGCAAACTGGCATATGGTACAACTGCTATACATGAAGCCATCATCTCAGTTTGATGGTAAGTCGGACAGTAATGGGACAGTGCGTTTGGCAAAGAGGAAGCAGCTGTTGAATGCCGTCAACCTCTGTTGGTTGAGGTAGGCTTTGCCTGTTACAGTATTTCGGACTGATCCAAAGAAAGACAATCTTCTGCAGCCGAAGCGGTCATTTTTGTGCATTGATGGTAAAACTTAGATTATGCAGTAAAGACACTGTTGTTTGAGTGTGCGCTAAGCATGGTCATTTGCTGCTGCCATTCATCAGCCAGTTGTCCAAGTATGGAAAGTGTATGCTTTTCCATGTAGGCTTGCTGCCACTACTACTAGGAACTTTGTCAATTCCCTTAGAGCCATGGTGACTCCAACTGGTAACACCTTGAACTGCAAGTGTTGTCCACATACTACAACCGAAAGTATTGGTGATGTGCTCAGTGGATGGGGATATGAATGTACACATCTTTCAGGTCAAGCACTGACCTGAAATCTTGTCATAGCACCGGGGTGACCTTTTGTAAAGTGGGCATGTGGAGGGGTATTGTCAGGAATCAGCCAATCAGTGCAGCGACCATCTCCCTGAGCAGCAATAGAGGAAAGAAATACCATAGAATCAGTTGCTACCCTAGGTGGAGAAGACTATATCCACGGCGGAGATTACTGGACCGAGTAATTTTCAAGGTGCTCCAGATTTACCATCGCGGGATTTTCAAGATGGCCGCCGACGCTTGGAATCCGAGAGGTGAGCAGTCTAGTGTTCTAAGGAAGCAGAAAGACAAGTGCGCGCGAGTGATTAACGCTCCTCGCACTTCAACTGAATCTCCTGAGGCGAGAGCAGCGTCTTCCCGCCGCGCCTGTCAGTTCTGAGGTATTTCGTTTAGAGACACTTTCGGAGTCTGAAGTAAGTGTCTCAGAGAAAATTCGAAGAATTCCGTGAGTAGCGTTTTGAGTATTCAGAAGGTGAAGCACCAGAACTTTTTGTGAGAAAACCTTTGCCGAACAATTCCAGGTTTTGAGTCAGTTTATAGAGTAATCCATCGTCCAGTCAATTGCAAGTCTTTAAAAGAAAAAACGAAATTAACAAAAGTGATGCGACAACTAATTGAAGGTTCAGAGACTAAATAAGTTAATAAGCCAAGAGAATAGTGCAGAACTTGAATTGGCACTAATTATCTGAGGAGATACAAAGTCCTAAATATATATATATATATATATGTATCTAGCAACCAACAGTTCCAGGAGTTTATACCAGCGCACTAATAAGAAACAGCAGCAAGCAAGACGCAAGCGCAGTAGAGACTACCCACGACTTCTGAAAAAAGCATTAAAATAGAGAGCAGTTATCCTCCAAATAATAACAGGTAAAGAAGATTAAAGAAGTAGTGAGGGAAAGTAAAAGAAAGAACTAGTAGGAGATTGTGTTCCTAAAAAATGTTATGCTAATCTGTTACAGGTATTCCTTCAAACACAACTGAGAGCAGAGCAGAGTTGAAGGGTGAACTTAGAAGCGCCTGACTGGAGGAGTCTCTCTTTTGTCCCATTCCCCTTTCCCCCCAATTAGTGTTCTTGGTTGATATGTTAGAACACATAGACCGGAAACACTGGTAGAGGGAATTTGGGAAATAATCTTCTGCTCCTGAGGAAGTCGACTAGAAGAATCTGACAGGTATCAAAAGAATGAACACATTCAATGGCAGTAGGTAGAGGATCGGTTTGAGGGAGCTGTCAACTTTTAGAATGAATAAGTACATATAATACACCCCTGTTCCATGTTGGTGGGCAGGTAACGATACAATCGCATACTTCTATAGGAATGCGTTCCTTTCTTCTTCTGATCTGAACTCCGTAGCTGACGGCAGGTTGGGATGTTGTCAGGGTTATGTAAAATTTAAGATAGTCCCACCCCTCGCAATGGAGAGGACCGTTTGATCGGAGTTGATATTTTCCTACTGGGCTTGAAGTTCCTCAGTCATCCCCTGATTTGTTCGGAGGGAAAAGGTGGGGAGGGGAGTAACTGCTTTGCCACGGGAGTGCACTTTGAGGAGCCCCCGCTGCTCTTGCTTCGTCCATTTCCTCTATATCCCCCTACCTGGAGGTTTTTAGTCAGCTGCGTGTCTTAAAAAGACAATCAGTATTGCTGGTAAGGGGTCCTGACCCGATCCCACTGGTTTGTTCCTCCCTCACTTTGTTGCTAACAAAGAGAACATTTAGGACTTGGGGACTATAGCGCAACAATGGATTTGGCGATGTCAGTGTCCTTCTGCCCACCATCAAAATGAAAGTTTAACAGGTTCTGTAGCACCTCTGGCCTAAAACCCAACAACCAAGCCAGCGTTGCCTGCGGAAGAGGATGCTGGTGTAAATACTCCTTGCGACACATCCGCTGCATATAGGGCACATTTGATGTTGGAATTGCTGATGGTTTTCCCATGAGCAACCAAATCTTGTTCTCTTTTTTAAAGGGCCTCTGGGTAGGTGTTTCACTAACTACTCTATCGCCTCCCAGTGGTACCAGTCGTACTCAAAAAAGAGGCCCACTGAGTTTGCTCTGCGCCAAGTACTACTGTCTTTCCTTCTGCATCAATCCGCTTATAGTCTTTGACCGGTAGAGTGGTATTTCTAGTAGCCTGTGCAGAAGCCCTCTTGCACAACTAAGGGTTCAGGGACAAAATGCCACCAAATATAAGCTGGGTCATCTGGGGCAAGCTTATATTTTTTCTCCATACAAGGAGTCACCAAGCTAGCTTGTACCTCCTCATTAAAATTGCTGGAGGCCTAACTGAACATGCTCCTGAGCTCTAGGAGAAAATGGGCTGCACTTCTGTCTTACAGTTTCAATTAGGAAGTCGTCTGCATCCTCAGCAGTGTGAAGCTTAACCTCATGCTGTTGTGCTGCCCTTTGTCTTAGTATCGTCTAGTGGGGATGGCTTTGCAGGGTAGGTTTCGAGACCTGGGTTTAGGGGTCTACTGCCATCTTCCCAGGGATCATACCAATCCCCTGGCCTAAAGTGCACCTGATAAGGATGCTGTGGGTAGTAAGGGCTGCCAGGGTCCGAGTCTAGCTCGTATGGCTTTTGAAACAGCCTTTGCTCGCCATAAATTATGAATACCTGTTTTCCTGTGCTTGTGTAAATAAACCTAGGGCCTAGTTTTTTTTAAACTAAAGTCAGATTTCTATTCGAGTATGGGTCAACTGTGTTCTCTCAGTTTCGTTTTACACACAGCAGAGAACCTAGCAGGGAATGCCCTCTCTTCCATCTGCTTTTCACCCTTGCAATTGAACCACGTGAGGCTAGAATCCGATTGGATGGCCTTATCCAGAGTGTGTAGTAGGAAGCGTGGCAAAGACAACTGTGATTGCTTATATGCATAGGGCTTGTTACTGGTTGAGAGGTACCTGTGCTAGAGTTCCACAGCCCACGAGAATGTTTGTGCTGTCGACTGGCAATCACAATCACCGGTGGCCACAGAGTTAAATCCCTGTGGATGCATCTTATGGCAGACCCACAAAAATGTAGGGAACTTTTACATCCTTCTTGGCCACCTTACGAAATTACCTTTTGAACTTGCTCCCAATCATCATTTTCAGGAGAGCCTTCTTCAAGATTGTGGTCCTCTTTGGGCTTTGCTTTGTCCTCCCAATTTAACCTTCCAAATACCCCAAATGTTTTCAAATTTGCCCATCTATTTCTGCGCCTCCATCTCGGCTGATGGAATTGCCACTTGTTACCTTCAATAAATATGTCCAGTTTCTTTCTGTTTGCAGGGTAGCAATAGCAGACACGCGTCTGTCTTTGAAGGAAGGGTAAGTGCCTCCCCCATCTGCCACTAATGTCATATGCATAATAGAAATTTCCAACAAGTCATTTGGTGAACTGTCATCTAGAATTATTGGGTAAATATGGAGAGTACATGGTCCACTGTGCTTGTCTGGTAGATTGAAATGTCCCCATTACTGGTAATACAGGGTATTATGGAGAATGTTTAATTGGTAAAAGTTACATTGCTCAATATTGCCAGGCGGCTACTGCCCTGCCCTCCCGTAAGGACTACGTGAGATGGACAAATCGCTTCTGTTGGAAGAGCTTAAGTAGAAAGCAAGGGGACATCAGTGTATACACACCTAAGTCTGGTGGGGCCTTTTCAGATTACTGCATTATATATCCTGTGATGCTATATGTGGCAATTTTGGAACTTCCATCAGCAAGTATGATCGAAATTTACCATTATGTATCCTTGATCTACTTGTACAACGAGCATGTTATCACTATATTACACTCTTTGAGCCATTTTATTTTTAATTTTCATCATGCCAAAAAAATGTATTAAAACAAAACCGTGGCTGCTCTGGATCCAGTGTATGGGAGGCGTAAAACAATAGAAATTGATGTCACCAGGGTATTTGATAGGACCCACAGCTTCATTTCCTTTATTTTATTAAGGCAAGCCCATCTGCCCCTGACCGGGCCCAGGACCCCTGCTCCTTCCAGCAAAGGTTAGTTCAAGTACATCACAAATCAGCTACTAGCATTGAGACCCCCACCACTACCTCCATGTTCACGATTACTGGGGTCAAATAATGAACGGCAGACTAACAACAAACGAGGCTGCAGACAATGCGGCTTCTAACTATGTTGGAATAAGGACTCTCATCTCACCACTCAGGAGCTACAAGTAGCGACATGGAATCTGGGAACGATCAATGCGCGCTCACTGTCCAGACATGCCATTGACATTAGAACTCTGTTGGAAGGGGATCTGCTGGACGTTTTATTTGTCACAAAAACGTGGCTTAACGACAGCTCAGGTACTGATATCCACCTCGCTCTCCCGGCGGGCTACCAGATCCACCGATCAGATCGGGTAGGAATGGTTATCATTCTAAAAACTGATTGTAGATGCGTTACCTCCTCCCTCTTCCTTCCAGAATGTGAAAGCCTTCAGTTTCAGATACGTTTTCAGGCATCCTTATCTACAGACCTCCAAGTACTAGCTCCAAATTCTTGGAGGCAATCCCAGACATACTGGCTAACCTTGTTCTACAAAAAATAAAACACATGACCATTTTGGGCGACTTCGACCTACAGGACAACCCCTCCGTCAAAAAGCTAAAAGCAGATCTTGAAGCATTACAACTAACCCAACTCGTATCAACCCCCACAAATGAGAAAGGGCACACTTTGGACCTCATTTTTTCCAATGAGACTCCGATTACTCATTCTAGAATAATCCTGGTACCCTGGTCTGATCGTTGTCTTATTCTCGTTAAACTTCCCAAACCTGCCCAACAGATCAAGAGAAGGACCCAGATAACGGCCATAAGAAGGTCGAAGCTAGATCTTAGGACTTGGGAAACTGCCTGAAGGATACTACTCCTAAATTTGTAGGTAATCCAGAAGTGGATTATAAGCAATGGGAAAATTCGATCACCCAGTCACTAGAAGCATGCATTCCCCAAACTAACTACAGACGTAAAACACATACAAAACAAGCCCCTTGGTACAATGACGACTTCTTTGCAATAAAAAAACAATGCCAAGAAATTAGAAAGAAACTGGAGAAAGGAATTTGACCTGGCACTTAAAATATAAAGCCTCAATCAGATCCTATCACAACAAAATAAAGACAGCGCAGGCCAAATTTTATGAGAATAAAATCACTCAGGTTTTGAACTCCCCAAAAGATCTATTTAGAATGGTTAAAATCCTATCCACTCCACCTGATAGTAACCTCTCTCCCCAAGCTACAAAAGAAAGATGGAACGATATAGCATCCTTCTTCCACAAAAAAGTGGTTGATATCTATGATCAATTCCAGATCAATCCCGAACCTGCGCTAGGGGAGGTAACCAAGGGCAGGGATCTGCCTTTGCCTCCAATTCTAGCAAAATTCCCTAAGCTTAACAAAGAGACAATTCATAATCTTATAAAGGCAACCAAATCTGGATCTGCATTGGATCCCCCCCACCCCCACATACTGTATCCAAAGTGGAAGAGGTCATATTACCATCAGTTATGGAGCTTCTTAATCTCTCACTAGAGTCGGGCTTGGTCCCCAAGCAATGGAAGCATGGAGTAATTAGACCAGTATTGCAAAAACCTCAGATAGATCCAGCAATCCTTGCCAACCTACGACCCATCTCATTGCTCCCTGGTCTAGGAAAAGTACTAGAGAAATATGTCAATCGGACACTAGTAAACTTTTTGGAAAGTAACGACCTTCTTTATCCAACTCATAAGGTTTACGTACCCACCATAGCACGGAAGCAGCACTTCTGGTGGTCACAGCGGAGCTCAAAGCTACATTGGATAACAGAGGCTCAACCGCCATCCTATTACGGGATCTAAGTGTGGCATTCAACACAGTGGATCACAAGATCCTAAGAGATAGACTGCGAGGTGGGAATTCAGGACAAAGCATTAGACTGGCTCACCTCGTATCTGGAAAACAGATCCTACCAAGTTATGGACAAAGACTGCTTCTCTGACAGCTTTCCAACGATATGTGGTGTCCCGTAGGGATCGTCTCTCAGGCCCCACGTTGTTCAATATATATGTGCGCCAGCTTGCCACCTTAGTTCAGGACTTTAACCTGTTAGCGGTCTCCTATGTAGATGACACCCAGCTCATCGTTTCTCTTACAGAAGGCCCTAATCCAGTAAATAAACATTTGGCAACCTGTTTGGATAGACAGTGCTGCTGGATGTCAAGCTGCCGTCTAAAGTTGAATGGTGATAAGACGGAGTTAATGATCCTTGGAAACCAGGCCATACACAGACCTCCGAGCAGCTGGCCTGTTGACATGTGCCCCTCCCCAGTTCCCAAACCAGTGATAACAAATTTGGGAATCTAGTTGAACAATTTGCTAGCAATGGATCACCAAGCAAACAAACTGTCTGGAACAGGTTTCTCTTTACTCTGAATGGTCGGGAAGATACTGGTATTGATCCCAGAGCATCTAAGTAAAACGGTCATTCAATCTCTCATAGTTTCCTGTCGGGATTATGCAACTCTATGTGGGTGCACCCAAATACTTAATAAAGAGACTTGAGACTGTGCAAAATGCGGCAGCAAGGCTCCTCCTAAAGTTTCCTAGTTATGTTGTCTCCGCAAAAGAACCCCTCAAACAGCTGCATTAACTTCCCAATTGAGGCAAGGATTAAGTTTAAATATCTCTGAGATTACTCATAGAGACATAAATAACAAGGGACCAGTAAAGCTCAGAGAGCTGGTAATTACTTATGTTCCAACTAGACACCTGAGATACTCGCATCTTCATTTCCTCAGTACAACCAGGGTAAAAAGGATGAGATGGGGAGGAAGATCATTTGCACACATAGTACCGAAGTTGTGGAACGAGCTTCCACCCAGTCTCAGAGCACTGGAAAATGAACTCTCCTTCAGGAAAAAACTTAAGACATCGCTGTTTCCCATTTAATGTACCAGAGGCCCTACTCTCAGCACAGTACTCACCAGCGGGGGGAAGCCTTCGGGTAGCCATGCGCTTTACAAAACAAACACACATAGTCCAAATGATATCCGTGACTGTTTTGCAAATTTTTGCTTTGCACAGGTGACTAAGTATCGATATTAAGAAATATAATGTCAGGAAAGGAGGCGAGGATTAGGCTTTTCTCTCTTCGTTCATTTTTACAGCAGCCATGTTCAAACAAACAAACATTTGGACTGCATTTCCCATGAGGCCATAAATAACTAAGTTCTAGAACAAGATAATCCATCCAATCTGGGACCTCCATCCGGCAGAACTGTCGATCCCCTTCCTAGGACTTCCTCTTTCCTCGCTGCTGCAGCCTCAAGAAGAGAAGCGTAGGGGTGTCTCCCTTTTTGCTTTCTTTCTCTTTACCGCAGTTATTGTATGTTTATTCACAATTGTGGTTTCTGCTTTTGAAAGCAGACGTCCCTGCCATGGTTTCGGTTATTGCCTTAGTGAAATTGTGACAGGTTTGTTTTCTGTTGGATCAAGAACGTGGTGCGTGAGCTGTCTCTGTGGTGGTGGCCACGGGAACGCGTTAGCAGTCCTTCGTGGACGTGTCTCTCAGTGTGCAGTGAGGGGCTGGAGTGTGTGGCTGTCATCCAGCCGCTAGAGTACGCACCTCCGAGTTTGCAATGGACACCTACGGGACGGAGAGCGCATCAATTTCAAAGGGAAAGCTGAGCGCCACCGTCTCGGTTCGTCCGCTTGGTCTGAGCCTTGACCGGCCTGGAGCGAAACATCTCAAGGGGTACGTTCAGGGGCTAAGTCCCTGTTTTTTTTCTCAGTGGCAGACGAGCCCAGGCTGTTGGTTTCTGAAGAGGTGAGCACAACTCTGTGTGTACAATTCTGCCCAGAATATTCTCAGGGCACAGAGTCTGCCTGGGCCATCTGCCCCCCTTACATCTGTCTGAGCTCCCACTGCCCCGAGGGAGGATCTCACCTGTGGGCACTGAACTTGCTAGATCTTTCTTGTTTGGGGAACCCTGCACCCTGTTCCTTCTAGCTACGTTTTTTCCTCTGGGGATCCCGGACCCTATATCCCTCTTACCTGGTAGGTGGCCACCCTTCTCCTGTTGCCTCAAGAGATATGGACATTACCCTGGTTCACTTACCAGGATGGAGGATTTTGGGGAGTATTAAGAAGAGTACGAAGAGGTCCAATACTTCCTGGTCACGGATGACTTTTGTGACGCGGTGGATGCCTCCATCGTCAAGGCAGTCTCGGATGCCATGGCGCCTCTGTAGAAGAGACTGATGGATCTGGCGCAAAGGTGCCTTCAACCCCTCGCTCAGAGGGAAGATGCTCCCGGCCGCCCCCCCAACCCCCTCACTGGGTCAACATTCTGGCTGTCCCCCCATCCTCGGGTGACCAAGCCCTGGATGTTTCCCTGCCGGAAGATTGCCCTACAGGATCTGAGGGTGAGTCGGACCACGAACGGCCGCAGCGTACTTCCACGTCCATTCTTGCTCCCGACCCCCCTTCGGGGAGAGAGACCCCAACCTCCCAGTTAGGTCTGCTGGATCTGGAAGAGCTGCTTCATCCCCGTTCCTCATAGTGGGTCCCGTGAGATAAAGTGGCTAAATATGTAGCCAGGAGGCTGTGCAAGCCTCTGGACCAGGAACCTCTCTCTCCCCTCAGAGCACAGTGCCCTAGGCCCTCATTGGAGGGCAAGGTGGTGGCCACGCCGGAGATCGATGCCTGTAAGGCAACTTTCCTATCCAAGTATATCAAGGATCCCAAAAAGGGCATTGACTGCTCTTGGCGCTCATGCCAAAATAAATTGCTGGATATTACTGGCCCAGTTGTTAAAATTATTGACATGGCGGAGGATGCGAAAGCCTCCGGGGTGTTGATTCTCCCCCCTCTCTCTCCCCCTCCCCAAGACGTCCTATCCAGTTGGGTACAACGGGCAATAATAGTTTTAGGGAATGCCCACTGCACCATCTCTACGGAGCTGGGTGAGCTTGCAACATCGGAAGCAGGACAGGTGGCACAGGGAGGTCTTTTTGGCGACCTATTTGCCAAAGAACTTAGTAAGTTTGTGTCCACCTTTAACTCCCTGTACAAGCCCCAATCCACTGGAAAACGTATATTCAACGCACATATTTTCTCTTGGGCTGGCCGTGGGAGGGGGCGCTGGGCTGCCCGCTCCGCTCAGACAGTCTCCGGTAGAGGACAACCTTTCCAGAGAGGACAGTGGCAGGACGCACCGTGCTTCGGAGGGTTCTACCCCCACCAGGGGTAGCTCCCGACACAGAGGCCAACGTAATGGCACCTGCGGCGGGGGAGCTGTCAACTCCCACGGTGAGTCCTTTGATATTTTCATGTTATCGCCAGGCCTTTTTCTTAGATGCCTGGTGAAAGGTCAACTCCAATGCATGGGTTCTGCAGACCATGCAGGGATTTCAAGTGGAGTTCTATGGTTCCCCCTCCCAGGTTTTCCCTCCCCGCCCCCTTCACTTTCCCAGACAGGAAGTCACCCTCTTAGCTCAGGAGGTCTGAGAACTCCTAGTCAAGGGGGCGATCCGTCACACTACACCTCATCCCAGGGGGTCTTTAGGCAACCTTTTATTAGTAAAGAAACAGGATGGGGTCAACGCCGGTCATCAACCTCAGGGAGTTCAACGAGTGAGTGGCTTATCGCCACTTCAAAATGGAGGGATTCACCTCCTCTGCAATCTCCTTCGGCCCAACCACTGGATGGCCCGTCTGGATTTCAAGGACGCCTACCTTACGGTCCCAATCTTGCCACCACATCAGCGTTTTCTCCATTTCCAATGGCAGAACCAAACTTTCGAGTTCACCTCGCTGCCCTTTGGTCTGTCTTCAGCTCTGTGGTGTTTTACCAAGGTGCTTCATCCGGTGGTGGAGCACCTGAGAGCGAGGAGTATTCAGATGATTGTGTACCTAGACGATATGTTATTCATGCACCAATTTCCTCAGTCTCTTTCCCGCCAGTTAAGATACGCTGTGGGCCTGCTTCAAAAGTTGGGGTTTATCATCAACCAGACAAAATCCAATTTGGAACCCTCACAGACGATCACTATCTTGGGGTGCATCATATATCCGGTGGGAGCAACTTTGAGCCTCCCATCCAGGAAAATTGCAAAGATCTGGCACAAGGTCAGGAGGATGTTAGCGAAACACCTTACCTCCTTGCGCAATATCGCCAGGGTGGTGGGGCTCCTGTCATCCTCAATCCAAGCCATCTTCTCTGGACCCCTCCATTTCCGGGTACTCCAATGGTTAAAAGCGTCTCACCTGCATCGAGGACTGATATACGCTCAGGAGGTGCCACTTTCTGCGGAGGAGGAGCTTCAATGGGGGACGGAGCAGGGATAGGCCTTTCCCCTGTTTGCTATGATCATGCGGGTGACCACCCAGGTACGCCGGCAACAAGTGGAGATAGTGGTGATTACACCAGTGTGGAGGTCGCAAGTTTGGTTTCCAGTTCTGATGGAACTTTCTTGGGATTTTCCGAGCTATTGACGTACTTTCAGCAGTATGACCTAATTTTACTCAAAGAAACTTGGTTGGAAGAGCCGTTTCACCTTCAAGGTTATAAATCATACCACCTTCCAGCCAGCAGAAATTCAAAGTTTGGTCATCAGAAAGGAGGCCTCACCACGTATGCCTCAATAAGAACAATAAACACAGTTAAAGAACTGCTGAAAAAAAAAATATCAAACAACGGTATTAACGTAATACAGTTGGAGATTGTAGCCCCAGGAAAAATCAAACAACATCTAATTCTGGTAAATACATACCTGCACCCAAACGGGAAAAAAGCCGGTGCAAAATCCCAGGTGTCAGAACTGACCAAACTTATCACTGAAGTGGAAACACCAAATTACATCGTATCAGGAGATTTTAATATGTTCCTCTCAAGGAGCCCCGGAAACTATCAGCCTGTAGACGACCAATTGCTTGAAAGGGGGGTTCCACCTCAGGAAGAGTGTACGTGGGGAAAACAAACTAAGCTATCTAAAGACCTACTAATGGACTTAACAAGTTTGGGCCTGATGTCATTAAACGGGCGAACGCCTGGCGATCTCCCCCAAGCAGCACCTTACCATAACTCCACGACTAGAACTGCGATAGACTACACTTTATCTTACCCACTTTTTAGGTCGAGCCTAGAACAGCGCATGCGCTGTTGCTCAATTTTTAATAAAGGGGATCTCTAAAGTGCTACCCAGGCATTTGCTGGCTGGCTACATGCTTGAGTGCACGTGCACGCGCGGCCATCTGCCTTTCCTGCGCCAGCCTTCAGCACCATCTGTCTTTCCTCTCCCTTGCTCCCTGCCTCCGCCCCTCCCCCCGCTGCGGCGCGCGCATCCCTAGCGTGCTTTAGCGCGTCATCGCGATCGCTTTCAGAGTGATCGCGATCACGATAACTTTCGCTTTTACTGCCGCACGGCCAATGCTTGTTGTCTCTCATTTTCCACATCTCATTGTTTCTTCCTAGTCCCCTTCTGCTATTGTTTCTCTCTCCTCCCTTTCCTCCTCCCTCTGTTTTCACCTTTTACCATCTACCCCACATTCTCCCCTCATTGCTTCTTCCTCCTCCTTTCACCCCCTAGTCTGTATTCCATTTCCCGGTTGACACACCTCTCCGCCTTTCACGGTTTCATCCTCACCCTCTTTCTCTGCCTTACCTCCCTTTACTTAGTCTGTTTATTGACTTTGTGGCTCTTCTCCCTCTCCACGCCTGTCTCTCCATTTACTTGAATCTGGCCCTCTCGAAACCGATGCGTTTGTCCATAAAGCCCCTCTCTATGATCCTGCCACTCTCCTCTTTCAAGACTCTCCCACCGCCCCATTCTTTACCCATTAATATCCCATCTTATTAAGAACAAACAGGCGGGGGTTCCAACAGCAAACGGGAGACGTTGGTTGAGTGATACTGGCAGTGGCGTAGCTTGGGGGGGAGGCGGTCCGCTCCAGGCGGCACTATTTTGGGGGCGGACAAAGGCATTCAGATAAGGCTCGGCTTGCTTTCGTGGACGTTCGGGGACGGGCAGAGAAGGAATAGGACTCGGGCAATGTCCTCTTCTTCTTTGTGCTGGCAGCTGTCCCCCCCCCCCCTCTTCCTATTATTCCCTCTCTTTCTGTCTTGCTCCTCACTTACTGAAAAACGTAACTTGAAGAAACGGTTCACAACCTCTTTCCTTCTTTCATTTAGTTGCTTCCCTGTGAAATGGATCCAAAAAAGAAAAACACTCTTGCGGAAAATGCCCTTTTTCTGACATTTTTCTATTCCAAAGTGCAGCGGGATGGAGAGAAATAGAAGGTTTTAAATATGAAAAATAAATACATAACTAAATAAAGCAAGACAGAGTGGTTGCAAAGTGGCCGGATTGGTTTTATTCACATCCAAACACATCAGCCTCACTTTACATACTTTGCAGTGAAGCGCTACTTTTGTTTTCTTGTCTTTCTTTGAACAGCATTGTTGTCCCCAGGTGGGGAAGTGCACCGTTCCTGGAGATACTGCAATACCTGGTTTATGGATGGATTGGAAAAAAAAATGTGTACCATGGCTATGTTTATGGATGTGATCTTTTTAAACCATACTGCTTACGTTTATTAAGGATATAAGCAATGGACATTGAAACGGTTCCCTTCAGGGCCCTGTCGTCATGTCCTTAACTTTTCAGGTAAAACCACTCGCTGATTTCTGAATAGTGTGTGAGAGATCGTTAAGGTAACCATGTTGTTTCTGCTTACATTTCACATGCTTTACTTAATCTTGCATTCCCTATGAGTGTTTGCTTTGACTTTTTTTTTTAGGCAGCATATTACTCTTATCAAGTGCATAATTTGAATTGAGCCACATCCAAGTGCTTATAGCGGGCACAATTAGGTTGTAGCTGAAGGCAGTGCGATTTTCTCTCAGTGGGGCAGTATGGTGTTCAGTGGGGGAGAGGATGTGGCACTATGGCCAGAGCTGTCGAATTTGGAACTGGGTTCAGCCTTCATGACCAGTCCACCAGACCACTCTATTTAGGGGGCATATTCCCATGCTAGACCTTACAAGGCCCCACTAGACCTTAGAAGGCTTGATGTCTTAGCACAAGCAGGTGTACCCTAGTGGTGTCAATTGCGAGTTAACCTTGAAGGCCTGTTCACCACAACCCATACTGAAGTTCATCTCCAGTCTTGCGGTCAGGCCTACGAAGCAGCACACCCTAGGGCAACAGTGATCCAGTCACTGTGGTCACATGAACCTTGAGCAGGTTAGGGCGGTGCAAATGGTGTGACCTCACTGGGTACCTATTTCGGGTGGGTGGGTAGTGTTTGCAAGTATATTATAGTTTAAAAAAAACTTGCCGCCACCTTCCTGGCCTCCAGCAATTTTCAGAAACAATAAAAATGTCATGAAAACTTCGGTGATTAATGTTCTTCCTAGAGAGAGATCCGAGTTTTGTCTAGTGGAAGGGTTGATTCCTGGAAAGGTAGCACAGAGGGTTAATATGCCTGCTGCAAAGAACATGTACATGCAGATCACAAAGTGCACTGCTTTAATGGGGGGACCATGATGAATGGTCATTTAATGTCAGCTGTAGATGATGGATCCCTGAACAGTGTCATGTATGTGCATGTTTGCATTGTGCTGAGGGGATTACCAGGTAATTGTTCACGCAGCACTGATGGATGTCACATGCAGTTTTTCTGAGTCCCCAGAGAGATCATGCAGTCTGTGTGTTCTCTTTTGTACTGCCAGTCACTGGTGTATTCAACTGTTTATCCTTGGACCGAGTCATGTATGTGCATGTAACTTGCATGATCGAGGTAACAACTAGTGGCGATACTACGTGTCTCTCGGTCCTCTTTCAAGTGCTTGCCATTCTTCCCCCCCCCCCCCCCCCCCGCGGCAATCTGAGGGATAGCCTCTGGATACTGGAGTGACCATTGGTGTGAGAGTGGGACATGTCCAGGGACATATTCTCGGCACCTCGGAGGAGCAGCTCCATCTTAAAGCGCAAGGGCAGAGGCGTGTGTCCCTTCTGCCTCGAGGGGGCTGTGCATACAGAACGAATGTCTTTGCTTTACTGGCAGGACGTGTTAATCAAGCAGAGTGCACCACCTCATGGACATAAATCTCTGGTACCGAGTGCGCTGACTTTATATCACCCCTCCCCCACCCCACGTGCCTCCTGCGCAGCCCCAGGGGCTCCGGGAGGTCAGCCGCGGCCCTGTCTGCTCTGGGTATGGAATCCCCGTGCTAATGTTCCAGGCTGATCACGTTAAAAGTACTGATTGGAAGGAGGCAGCTATAAAAGAAGGGACATGAGATAGAGAGGAGAGTGGGTCAATATAAGAACAAGGAATAGGTCTGACTTTTGTTAGAGGAAGTGTTTGGTCATAGTTGGGCTGCTTTGTGTCTGTTGCCTCAAGCTGTCCTAGAAAGAAAATCCCAAAATGAAGAAACAAATTGAGCAATATGGAAGATGGGAGTAGGACCTCTTATTTATTTAAATCATGCACTATTAATTAAAAATCATTGCATAAAAAATATATCGGAGAGAAAGAACAACAATTAAAGTACAGCATTTAGTTATCTTGGAATACATTAAAATCAGGAGTCAATTCATATTCCTATATAGGATCAATCCCATAAAAACTATTAAAATACATTTTTAACACCACAACACAGTCAAACATTTGGAATAAATGAAATCGAGTTGACGAGCAGTAATGGAACCCTGAATGCCACAGTTCATATTAATCTTCAACGTGCTCTTTGAAGGTAAACAGTACCTGACCCAGGCTCGAAGATGCACGTCAACCTTGGTTAGCTTACTTCCTTGGTGGCTGTGTACAGCTATTTCGATACATTTGACCAATCTTATGTTTAGTAGAAGGTTGGCTGGGTTCATTGCTTGTATAACGTCTTGTCTGGACATCCGAACCTTCAAATCATTAAATGGTTAACGCAGTAGATCTTTTCGGGCCATGAGGACATCTGAAAATATACAGACCATAGACCCGATTCACAAAGGTAAAGTTAGACCAAAAGTATAACTTTACTACTACTCTGAATTTACAAAGTTAAGTTCCCACTAGTAACTTTACCAATAGTGAACTCACTTCCAGTAAAATTACTACTAGTAAAGTTACTAGTAGTAACTTACCTTTGTGAATACCGAAAAGTAGTAAAGTTAGACTTTTGGTCTAACTTTACACCTTTGTGAAATGGGCCCAGTATGCGTAAATGTTTCCACTTTGCCCCTGCAAAGCCTGCACAGGTTGTCCCTGACATTTGTTAACCATTTTGGGGTGCAGTCCAATGTGGGTAACCCTCCTATGTGAAATGTTTTAAGCTTTCTTTTTTATAAATGCTGAGTAACCGGGCGTAAGGTATGGTTGACTTTTCAGTTCTATGTAAGAGTTCATTTTCATCCAGGAGTGAGAAAGCCGTGCCAGTTTGTTTTTGACCACTAATCTATCTAGGTACCAGGAGCTGATGTTCACGGGATTTTTGAACAGTGACTGGATAACTTGAAGGTTCCAAACATCTCTTACCTGCAGATTGTTAATGATTTCTCCAAGTAAAAGATGAGTGGTCTTTTTGCCAACAGCTGTTATTTTTAGCCATGATAATTTGTCTAACGTGTCTTTAAGCTCTCAAGGCCTCTTTTATGGGATTTTGGCATAGGGCAACAGTGCAAGGCACCTTGCTGTTCTGCCGTATGCCAAAGTGAAAGGGCAAGAATGCACCATATTTATGCCATATGGTGCATTCCTGTCCTTTCTGGCTGAGCTGGTGCCGTTTTGGAGCCTAGCGCCAATGCAGGCACCTTTGTACCATGGTGCAAAGGGTGCCTCTGTTTCAGGCAGGATTGTTTTTGTGAAGGTGCGTAAAGCAATCCTAAGAGGCATCTTCCTCTTCCTATGTGTGCTGCAGAACGCAGTGCACATGGAAAGAGGAAACAAGCATTGGCATAGCCAATAGGTCTCGCTTTTGGGACCTTATAAGTATTTAGTTATGCAGCACAATATCCTTGGTGCAACCACATCAACTGTTGCATGGCTAAACACTTATAAGGTCCCAAAGGCGAGACCTATTGGCTATGCCAATGCTTGTTAAATTAGTACGCAATTTTAAGATTGGAACGTCTGATTGTAGCGACCATCAGCCACAAGAGCTGACCCGGATGGTACAGGAAACCGCACTTACTTTCCCAATCAAAGCCCAAAACTTAGCGGTCACATCAAACTGCAAAATAATCAAATGCAAAACGAGTGACCCGGAAAAGCTTGTGACGGAGTCCAAAATCTGCTGGGAAGAAACTAAATCACAGAATGATAATAGTATAAATGCCTGGGAGGATTTTTTTAAAAGGTTTGGACCAGCCAATTACAAACTAAAATCATCAATAACAATTAATAGAACAAACAACCAAAAGGAATCACCCACCAGGCCCTTAAACAATCCAAAAATCCACCCACGACAACCCAAACCAGCAAATTAAGGCAAATTAATAAAAAGCGATATCAAGAGAACACTTTGCAGACTCTGTAAAAAGGGCCCAAAAAGTAGCATACAGACTGAGCTAAGGAAGCTAAAAAGCAGTAAGAATAAGATCATTTGGCGAATAAAACAGTAAAACACAGAAGAAATATGGGCCAAACTGCTTTACGACGCAAAAACTAACAACAGCACAAGATTCTGGCTCACAGTAAACAACAGAGAATCCTAAGGCCCCTGGAATCAATTCCCACATAACTGAGGAGGCCTGGGTAAAACACTTAGTGTACTACATCAATAAAGAAGCTGACTGAACTAAATAAGACGCTATGGTCCGTCAGCTACACCCGGAGGCCCTTATACATCTAGTCGAGGAGACCATCTTCCCAGGCACAACAAAACAGATCAAGAAAAGAATTGTGAAAGGCAGGAAAGAGGGGGCCCCTGGGCCAAACGGAATACCCCCAAATCTTTACAAGCAGGACCCAAATTACTGGGCAGTGCAACTGCACCCTCTCTTCAAGAATATCTGGGAGGCAGAACGAATCCCCAACTCTTGGAAGGGATCAATCATTGCCCCGATCTACAAAAAAGGCAATAGGAGCCAAGCAAATAACTACAGGCTCATTGCTCTAATAGATATAGATGCCAAACATTTTGCAGGCCCTTTACTGGAAGCATCAACGAAAAACGTAATCCCCATTAATCAGACAGTCTTTCAAAAATGTACAGGGACAATGACAAATATTCTTGCGCTCTCTCTCTTAATAGGTGCCACCATAAAACTAAAAAAAACGCTATTTGTTTTATTGATTACTCGTACGCATTTGACAGTATAGACAGAGGGAAACTCTGGGCTAAATTATCAGGCTGGGAAATAGACCCAACAGTTTTGAATCTATTAATTTTACTCCACACTGAGACATGGATTCAAATAAAGCTGGGGACAGGCAATTGTTTATCAAGGGAAATACCAACTACAAAGGGGCTGAAGCAGGGTTGCGTCTTTGCCCCGACCCTGTTCAACCTCTTCATGTCAGACCTCTCAGCAGAGCTTGATAACTGCAACCATCACACCCCAAATCTAGGGGGCCTTACACTGTCTAATCTTCTGTACGCGCATGATTTAATACGGATTAGCCGAACCCCAGTAGGCCTCCAACACCTTATAAACACGACAAGCAACTTTTCTGAATGAACGGGTTAAGTATAAACCTAGAAAAATCAAAGGTGATGACAATAAACCAAAAATGCAAAACAACCACCTCAGTGGTCTCTACTGGACCAGAGGATGGAGGTCGTCAAAGAATATAAATACTTGGGTATAATCTTCGACAGGAAAGGAACATTTGGGCAACAAAAAAGGCGATCAGAAACAGAGGGATATCTCTGGCCATCGCATTAAAGAGCATTAAGCACAAAATAATGGGTCCAAACTTAATCCCTTTGTTAGAAGTATTACAAGTAAGATTATTACCGTCAATAACGTATGGCAGTGAATGTATGAGAGGGAGAGATGAGACTACTTTAGATAAGGTGGTGTCTAAAGGAATGCGAATATTATTCAACCTCCCACAGTACACTTCGCCAGCGCAACTAAGGCTTGAGTTCGGTCTCCACAAACAACAAATAGCACGCAAGGGTGCCTACGTCAAATGTTGGCACAAAATAAAGGGAGCTGAGATAGGTACTTTGAATTCATATCTATGGAAAGAGCTGAAAAGGAATAAAGACTGCCCAGAAATGGTCTATCTTCAGGCAGCAATACGCTCTTTCGCACTACAAGAACTCTGGGAAGCGAATGGGACTCACAAATGTTTTAAGCAGCTCGTAAACAAAACAGTGAAGACACTATCCCTGGAAGAAGATAAAACCACACTTACCAGGAGGGCCCATGGGTGGTTTGTCATCCAGAGCTATACCAGGTCTCTACCACAAGCATACCTGGGAACAGGGTTTTCACGGGCTGTGAAGAAATCTTTTTTGCAGTGGAGGATGGGAGTTATACCAGCAAAAGAACATCTCCCCCCCATGGAAACGCTTGGAAATTACAATGAACTGCAGACTTTGCGGTGACCAAAAAGAGGATGTCTTGCATTTACTGTGCAGCCGCAAAGGTCTAGAGAAAGAGCGAAGGCTATTATTTAAACAACTCTGGAACCAAAGACGCCTGCGAACTGGCCGACAAGCATTAAAAGCCTGCTTTGCAGGAGGAGACATTCAATTAGCTTGTAGATTGGTCCGTTTTATGAAAATAGCAAAAACTATGCTAAACCCTCCTGCTAGTACATGAATCGACTAAAAACACCAAAACCCAAAATTCAATCCTTATCTGTTAAGCAGTCTTCTTGTTAGATTTGTTGTGAACCTTTAGGGTATAGTAAGTAGAAAGAGTATAAATTAACATTTGTTAAATAGAAACCCTTGGCTTTCAATTTTTAATCTAGGCTAGTTTAAAGAGATTTTGCAATTTTCGCTTATAGTAAATAGTACTAACTCAAAAGCATAAACACATTGTTAAATTTTAAACGGTTTTAAACTAACCTCATCGTAATGAAATGAGTTGTTTTATGGGTTTTGTAAAGGTGCCTTCTTTTGTATTCTTAGCTCAATTGCAAAGATTTTTATCTATCATGCAATAGAGAATTTCTATTTTCAATCCGTCTACAACCATCGCCTCATCTCCTGAGCGACCCACCAGCAATCCTCATCCCCTGATATTGAGGGACAGTCTCCAGTTAATGGCATGGCATATTACCGGGCTCGATTGCAAGTCCTGGGCCTTTTGCGAATCGCAGCGGACCTCCGGCTCGAACATGGGCAGACCGTACAGTCAAGCGATACCACTGAGCCTGGGCTTGATGGAAGGGATGGTGCCTGTGACGGCGTCTGGATCTCGTGGGGCAGATGTTGAGCATGTCCTAAATTTCTTGGCCTCTCTGGCTTCTGATGGCTTAGCATATTGGTCTAATCATAAATTTAGTTTGACGATCTCAGCTGGACATGTGCCAGTGGCAGGTTCTCTGGTAGGGGAACACCCGTTAGTCAGGAAATTGCTCTGCGGGATCAGACTTTCGCTCCCCCCCGGAACAGAGGTATTCTACTCTGTGGGACGTCAACAAGGTCCTAAACCTACTTTTGGGGTGGCCGCGCAATAAATATCTCTTGTGCAAACAACTGTTGGCCACATTGGCTATGTTGCTGTGTTTGATCCCTTGTAGGACAGTATCGTACGTCAGGGTGCTGGATACCTCAGGGAGATCCTTCACCCCGGATGGGGTCACCTTTCATGTGCCCAGACAAACCAAAACTCAATCTAGAGTAATCTCCTACCCAGCGTTTCCAGAGTCCCCCAAGTTGTGTGTTGTCCGATGTGTAAAGGCCTATGAGGCCCTGACTTTGGAACTCCGTCCCCATGGGGAGAGTCAACTGCTGATCGCAGTACGGAGGCCCTTTCGGGGAGGTCTCGTCCCCGACCATGGTCAGGTGGATTATGCAAGAGGCTGGCATAGACACAAATCTGTTCAGTGCTCATTCAGCACGAGGTACAATGGCTTTCGAAGCCTTCGGGCTGGAGGCTCGCTTGGAGGATATTTTGAATGCCATGGACTGGTCTTCAGACTCTACCTTCAAAAGATTCTATTTTAAACCAGTCCCCTCCATAGCGGCTCTCGTGGTGGTTAAGCTTTGAATTAGCCTAATCCTCATCTGCGGTCCTGACATAAAATGAAACATTTCCTATCTATTGTAACGGAAGGTTTCAATTCTATTAGACTCGGAGGAGAGTATAAGCCCACCCACATTCAGGTGCATGACCCACCCGGATGGATACTACGTACTGATGTAAGTAAAGATTTCTCCTGTTTGTGTATAGAATATGGTCTGTTCATCGTGAGGATTAATAGAAATCCAGGTTCTCACACATTCTTTGGCTGCAGGTAAGGATTCTTCTTAACAGGAGTGATGATCTTCCACAGTCAGCTTGTTCGCAGAAAGAAAGTGGAAGGCCTAGGAAGGGGATCAACGGTTATGCCAGATGGAGGTCCCTTATTGGATGGACTCTTGTTCTAGAACTCGGTTATTTTTGGACTTATGGGAAATGTAGTCCAAATGTTTAATATTTGTTTGAACATGGCTGCTGTAAAAACAAGCATTGAAAATGCAATAGGTCTCGCCTTTGATTAAGTTAAAGCCATTTGCTTTGCTAATGGTATTGTATAGCAAAGCAAAGCAAATGGCTTTAACTTAATGAAAGGCGAGGCCTATTGCATTTTTAATGCTTTTGTTTTGCGAGTTGTTCCGACTGCATGCATGGTACCTGCCTAACCCAGTCGTATTCCTCAGAGAGTGGGTGAAACTGCTGCAGTCATTCCTTCTCATGAGGACGAAAGTGGCTTGCTGGTGACTACAGTGCACCGACTGGAGTAAGGTAGTAAGAAGGGGAAAATCTGTCAAATTATGTGCCCTGTTGTGAAAGATTTTTACCCCAGAGATGTTTTTACAAGAATGCCATTACAGTGCAGCGCCAAGCACTGATGGAACGCACACAGGTACAGCGCGCCAAGCACTCATGGTAATAACACACCTTTGTGTTAATTGCAAGGTGATGCAAAGTTTTATATTTACCAGTTTTCAGTCAATCCTTATCTTGGATATTTTGCAATAATGAAACGCCGGGCTTAGCAGTAGCATGGTCTGCATCTGTGTTACTCAAGATAAAACTTATAGAACGCAGGCTTTGAAAACAGATTATCTTTCCATATGTACTCTCGAGAAGAGCCGCAATCTCTCCAACTTTTATCTCTTCAATACAGAACTAATGCTGTTGTCTGATTGTACCAGGCTTCAATGTGCACATGCATGTAAACACCGGCATGCACAAAGGTGCACTGGCTATATGTGTAGTGTGACTGTTTAACCTGCTGTATTGCACTGCAAGCATGAGGAATAAATGGGGGCTTATATCTAGGCAGTAGAAGAAACCTGCAAAGAGAACTTAATTTCCTATCAACCATCTGCACAGAAAGGGACGTCACGTTTCTCGCCCACGTCACCCTGCACTCCTCCTCTTTCCCACAAACTACTTAATGGCTTCTGATGATGAAAGGATGCGTGCAGCAGATACAGCTGCACCATGTCCAGCACCAGGGACCCTGGTTCTGTCCAAAGCCCTGCTACCGTGCTGCACTCCTCTGCTTTCACCGCACTGCGGCCACACTGCACCACTCAACGTTGAACGAGAGTTCACGTGTCTCCTGCAAGTTCTGCTGATCAACCACTCCTACGCCAACAGCATCCAGCAGCCCACTTGCCAATAGCTCAAACTCGCGAAATGGGAGACCTATTGCATAACTGGAGCATTTACTTGTTATAACCTTTAGTTTAGGACAAGGCCTTGAAAATATAGATACAATAAATGACACCTAATAATAAAAAGGTTAAAAAAAATTATTAAAAAAAGAGGCCGCCCAGTACCAGATGATTATGTGGGGCATTGTCCTGTTTGACATTGATATTCTAGACTACAATCCAATTGATCATTACTACTCACATTTTATAAAAAAAAACAATTATGTATCTTCTCACAACATGTATCACGTGGTTAGTAAGTAATAAAATCAGTAACTGTCTGAGGCGAGAGGAGGGAAGCAGTTTAAGCATATTAATTTAAACCTTGGAGTCATAAAGCCCTGGGAACCCCAACGCGAGAGCTGCTGGGCTGATAAAACATCCCCAAAAAGTGAAACTAGCCCATCATTCTAATACATGCTTCGGCGGAAAGGCATTTTATTGATTGATTGGCTTTATTTCGATACATAAAATATCTTAAAAGCAGTTCAACCGTTAAGGAAAACAATAAATAAAACACTTTCCCAGAAAAAAAGAAAGTAAAAAACAATAACTTAGTAAATACAATTAATACAGTTAAAATCAGGATTAAATCGATACGGAAAGCCTTTTTGCACTTATCAACCAAGTCCACTTTAAAAATTTAGACACACCACAAACCACCAAAGTGGATGTGTCGGACAATAAAATGCGTAGGGCCACAGTGTGATAGCGAGTTCCCAACTGTCTACAAAGTGGTTTGAGCCAGCGCCTCCTGGGAGAGCAATAGTCAGGGCATTCAAAAAGAATATGTGCCACCGTCTCGACCCGCGTGGAACAGAGGGCACAAAAGGGGGAGGGCTGGGGGGACAATTTCCACCAGGATCTCAGGTCACCTACAGGTAGAATCCCTACTCTAAATTTAAAATATAAAGCCCTATCAAATGGAATGGAAATCATGTTGAGCTAGGGTTCATAAGCTTTAATCCTCAAAAAGGCTACAGTTGACTTACATAGGCGTGGATCGACAGTGAGTTTGGACGAAACCCAATCCCAATACAATTTCTTTAAAGTGGCTTTAGGAGGGGCAGATCGAGTAACCCAAGCTTCACCTAAGCCCAACTCCCCCAGAAGATGTTTAACGTCCCTCAACCATTTAATCCTATACCAGCCCCCCATTGACATCACCTCGGTCAGTCCCTCCGCGTAGGAGGCTAATTCGGGCACCCTCCACAAGCGGGCCCACAGGAGCATGGGACGAAGTCGAGCGTGGTCCGCAATTGATCTGCAGCCTAGACCCAGCAACACTGGGACTGTGGGTGTGCTCAAAGGGAGAGCCATCAGATCTTTCAAGAATTTGCTCTCCGATTTTACAAGTACGTCGAGATTACTTGTACCCCACAACTCCGCCCCATACAAGGCAGCACTAACCCTTCTAGCTTTATAAATCTCCACAGCTGGGGCAATAAATTGTTTTGTGGAAGAACGATGTTCCCTAAGCAACACACCACCCACCCTTTTGTGGTTAAGGAGCATCTTGTGAATGTGCGGAGTCCAACTCAGAGTCGCTAAGGCGGATTCCCAGGTAGTCAAACTCTGATACCCTCTCCAGGTGAGCAGAGTTCAAGACCGGGAGGCGCCCCAGTTTCCTAGGAGGATTCATGATCAAATATTTGGTCTTGTCAACATTGATCACCAATCCCCTAAGGGAACAGAACTCCTGGAAGCGGTTAAGAAGTTTTTGGAGGCCCTGGGGGGTCTTTGCAATGAGGAGGGTATCATCTGCAAAGAGCAGTGTGGGGATCCGAGTGCCCGCCAGGGAGAGTGCATCAGCAGGTTCTTGTAGCAGATACTCAACCACACCATTCACATAGAGAGAGAATAGGGTGGGAGCTAACACACATCCCTGGCGGACGCCCCTACTCACTGGAATTCTGTCAGTTTTCTCCCCGTTCTTACCCCACCGCACCTGCGCATAATTGCCTGTGTGTAGTTTTATCAGGAGTGATAGGATATAAGAAGGCACCCCCAAACCCTGCAAGACCCTCCACAGTTCCTCCCTAGGTACCAGGTCAAAGGCAGTCTTGAGGTCGATAAAGGCCAGATAAAGACTGCCCTTGCCCAGCACCACCACCTTCCAATGCAGGAGCGCCAGTCTGAAGGCTTGCTCGATGGTCCCGGTTCCAGAGCGAAAACCAGCCTGGAAATCTGACAGGATCTTGTTATCATCCACCCATTGGAGGATCCTCCCCAGAATCACCTTCCCTGCCACCTTTTGGGATGAATCGATAAGGCTTATAGGCCTATAGTTAGCGGGGTTGTCCCGACATCCCTTCTTGAATATCGGGACAACCTCCGCCCCTTTCCAGGATTCAGGTACAGATGCTCCTCCCATAATAGCATTCAGTAGAGTGGAAACCAACTTCCCCCATTGCTTGGGATTGGCACGTAACAAGTCACCGGGTATCCCGTCAGGCCCAGCAGCTTTTAGGGGGACCAGGGACTTAATTACGACCTCCACTTCTCTGTCAGTAAAGGCATCGACCTCAGTGTCCCTTGTCTCGACCACCAGAGCAAAGGAGTCATTAAGGACCCACTCGGCAGGGGTATAAAGGGACAAGAAGTGGCTAAACCAATTCTAAGCTGGGATATTACATGTCAGCAGTGTGCCAACAGGCCTATCCCTGGTTCTTACCAAACTCCAAAATCCCCTAGCATTCCTGTCCAAGCTTGCAGCCAAGAGGTCCGCCCAGAACTTCTCCTCCCCCTCTCTTTTTGCTACCTTTAAGGTCTGGGAGTAATCTTTCCTTGCGAGCCTAATTGCAACCTGGGATTTAGATTTGACAGCCCCTACCAGCGCTTTTTTCTTGACTCTGCATTTTTTTGTAAACCAACCCTGCGTTTTGGGCAGCAACTTCCTGTTAGCACGAGGAGCCATGCTAGGGAGAATAAACCGGTTGCTCAGCGCCCTAGTTAAGTCGCAGAAGGTCAGCGTGACCTCCTCTGGCGATCGGGTCAGCGACTCCAATTTGCACTGTGCTGCAGCCAGGAGTGCCCCTATATCTGCCACTTTCTCTTCGGACATGATAAGCTTAGCCCACTTCAGCCGTCTACCACAATTGGATGGGAAAACTTCGTGGGGTTTTGGAGCTATACAAGATAATAATCCCCCCTTATCAGTTAACCACTGGGGAAAGAGGGCGAGTGAAAGGAGATTATGATCACTCTCAGTTGTCGGTATGATCTCCATATCCTTCAGGATGCTCCATAGACTTACGTCAAGAAGAATATAATGTATTCTAGACGTATGATTCGGCCTATTATAAGTATGAGCTCCCACTAAGTCAGACTTTGACCTCCCATTAACAGCCCTAAGATCAAATTCCATGTTGAGGGAATTAATCTGTACCGCCACTTGGGTCCACCTCTTGATAGGAGGCAGCGTTAGGGCAGGAATCCCCCTCCTGGAGTCCTCCTCACCACTTCCCAATGTATCGTCCAAGCCCAAAGGCTCAAACGTACAATTCAGGTCTCCTGCCACCAAGATGCGAGATTTATTTGGGTGCTGCCTGAGAAGATGTTCTAATAGGGATATTGTGGCCGATAGTATACCACCCTTCGTGCCTCTGGCGTAGATGTTAAAGATGTCCAGGAGGAGGCAACCCCGTGCACCCTTTATAGTAATATTGAGGAGATCGGGAGAGTTGGTGGGGTGCTGAACCACCTGACAATCGAGAGCGCCATCAACCCATATGAGGAGACCACCCGGAGGGCGTCCCTTCCCTAAAACAGGGGGGACATCGGGAACAAAATATGTCGAATATCCTACCTTATGGCAGGGCTCCCTGCACCATGTTTCTTGAAAAATGCAAATAGAGTAACCCTCCACAAGGGCGTTCCAGTCTGGTAGTCCCAGCTTCCTCGAGATACCCGCAACGTTCCAGCTAAAAATCTTAAAGTCTGGATCCGCCACAACTGGCTCCCTGCGGGGCTCGGTGTTTAGTGCCCCCTCCGTCAGATCTATAAAACTTAATCTACTGCCCCCACTTAGTCTTCCTGCAAGCGGGTTAATATCCTGTGATGGGTTAGTGGCTTCGTCTGAGATGGAAGAATGGCATTGCTTTCACCCAACTCGTTTGGCACAGGAACATCACCTGGGCTTAGGAACCCGATGGCCACCCTATGGCAAGTGTCGGTTCAATATCCCGACAGCCCCCCATAAGACCCGGGCCAGACTGCTGGTTGGAATAATTGAGGGATGACAGGATTCTCGGGATAAATAGGGTTATTGCTCCAACCCCCGCCAAAATGTAAACCATTATAATTTGCTGCAGTCCTAGGGTAAAAATAGGTTAAATCTACTACACCAATGCTTGCCCCCTTAATTACATACTTTTGATTGCAAATAGTTTGAGCAACCCTGTTGTCTTTGAAGTTTACCACCACACAATCTCCTTCTAGGTGCTTACGACCATAACCTACCCACCCTACCCTTCTCACTCCTAGGATCAACCCATCTAGACCCCTAGGAAGAGGTCTATTGGTCTTTAGCCAGTGCATGGTTTTATTTTTTAAAGCCTGGTGGGATTCATAATGATCATCCTTCAAAATGGGTACGTTAGTAAGTATGGCGATATACGGGTGGCAAATTCACCGGTGGAGAAGTTGGAGCCGTTTTGGGGGAAGATTCTTCTGGCTGGGTTTCTCTGGTTAGTACAAGTTCTGGTCGAATGGGCTTGATCGAGACCATTGCCTTTGGCAATCCCATTCGAGGTTCCCTTATATTTAAGAGGTCCCTTCCTACCCGGCAGCTCAGCCCGGATAGGCTTCTTTCCCGGGACTTTAAGAGGCTTAGGTACACTCGGTTGTGCTAGGCCTAATTGACTAGTACTGCCTGAGGTATCCGCAACCTGTGCAGCAGGTGCATTAGCCACAGCTAACATATTTACAGTGTTTGCTGTATTAGAGGCGGTAGGTGTGGCCTGTGTGGATGCAGGGAAGATCCGGGTGCCACTATCCCCTCCCTGTCCATCCTCCCTGATTTTAGAGTGCAGTTTGATAAGGGTTTTTAGAGAGAAGAAATTATCCAAGGTTGCCTGTTCGAATCTATCCAACCTCTCTCCCAACCCTTTTACTCTCTCTACAATCGGGGACAATAAGGTTATCATCAGATCTTCAAATTGTGTAATTGTTACAGAGTCATTAGGTGGAGCTAAATGACAGTCTGCTGTTGGATCTACACATGCTTCCTCAATCATATAACCTGAGTGATCACCCCCATTTTACATCCCGGGGTTTTTCATGCCCAACCCCTCACCCGCTTTAGTTCCTATTCCCCTTGGCACCATACTTCCTTGGTCTCTTTTTTTTTTGGTAAAAGATTTTATTAAGTTTTCACACCCAGGGTCTTACAGACCAACATTACACATATGTACTTCCTTGGTCTCTTATAAAGTTTTGGGAAGCTGCCTTTACGTGGGCTAGCAATCCTTTTCCTTTTAGTATAAGTTACATTCTTGGATACAGTCAGTGGTAAGACATGTGGCTGAGGGATATTAACTTGGATAGTAGGAATGATAGGGCGGGTTGTAAGGACAGGGAATTCACTGGAGCATGGGTCAAAACTACTACTATCAACAGGAGGGGGAATAGATAAGGCTGCCAAGCTCTCCAACCTATCTATACTGGCCCTCAGGGATGCAACCCGTAAATGCTCCAGTGGAGGGGATGTAATTGAGAGGGGATCTGAACTACATACAGGCGAGGTAACAAACGCCAGGGAACCCAATGAGGACCGTTTCGACGGAGGAAGTTCTTGGGAGAGACGCCGCTCGGTCATTACAATCTCCTTCTCTATGACAGCAGCTACCCGTGTAATGAACTGATCCATAGTGCCTATAATACAGCTGGCTCCACCCTCTCCTCCTCTCCTGAGGCTCTTCCCTGAACGGGTGGACATTAACACAGGCTATAGTGGTAACCAGATATTAATAATAATAATAAACCCCTATATGTCTAAAGATACAAGTGTTGTTGTCAGGGGGGTGGCCCGACCCGGCCCTGGACAGCCCCGGACTGCCACAGACTGCCCGCCCTTTGCCCGGTCTTCGCTCCGAGCTTCGACCCGCGCGCGACCCGCGTTCGCGGACGTGAGCAGAATTAAGTACGTGTACGCTGGGGGCGTGGCTTGCAGGGAGAGCGGGCCAGGTGTCAGCTATTGGCCAGGCAGGGACTCCTGGGAGATGGAGTCCCTGCAGTAACGCTCGCAGCCCTGCTGTACTGCCACAGACCTCCCCAGCTGCCGTAGAAACTACAGGTACTCCGCTGGTTTTTTCCGCGAAGCGGGTCCGGCGAACAGTGATGACAAATACAGCAATTAGGTCCAGGCACAAGATTCCTTGAGATGAGGGTCCACTTGCCCAGGGTCCTCAGAGTTCCTGAGAAATGTACAAGCATCCACTGCTGTACCCTACCCCTTATTCTGTATACTGACAGGATTGTCTACATATCAAAAGCGGTTGCCTACTTATTATCTGACTCACTGCAGGAATACTCACGCCAAAAGCTACTCTTTTTGCTTTACATATGCCGAGGTGCACAAATCTGCCAATCTTGGAAATATGGTTATGCGCTGATGTCCATCTAACAGCCAAAGCTGTGGCTAACAGAACCGCCTCTTAAACATTACCAGGTGCATCAATTTCTCTCAACGGTAGCCCTTCACTCTCCGCAATACTGGAGAGCCTGCAAACCACAGATGCCAGTACCCACCCTAGCCGAACATTCTATTGCACAACTGAAATGGTTACATATGCGAAAACCTACTATCTTAATTTTAGGCATTGGTGAAAACCTACTATCTTAATTTTAGGCATTGGTGAAACACCAAAATACCATAAAATATAAAGAAGATTACACATTATAAAAATTGACAGGTTGCCTGCTAACCACCAAGGAGACCACCACTCCACTATTAATCTATATGCGAAACATATATCCAAGATATGAAGCCACGCATAGGCTTGCAGACACTTACTTACACGTAACTTTTACTGGGTTGGACACATAGCACAAATCAATATTTAATCACCCGCCCTGACATTCCATAGTGCTGGTGAGCCCATACACACGAGAACTAGAACCCCGTTACCCTAAGTCTTGGAACGTTCAGTCGTCCCACTCTTCCATTCTAAGGGGCCACACTCAGTGATTATTCCGCTACTATATACTGAACTGAATAACCACACAAGCCCCCACCTCATTGTTTTACCTCCTCCCATGACAGGCGTTAGTGCCCCCTCGCTCTCACATCCCGAAGCGTTGGTACAACCCAACATTCAGACCGTCCCTTACTCCATTCAGCGAACCTGTCTTTCACCTCCAATCCACTGAACCCCACGACCCATAGCCAAGTGTACAACCCCAGTACCTGCCCCCTCTCCCCCGCCCCGGGGCCTTCGCTTCCTGCCGGCCTCACACAGACAATATGGCGGAGCCACACACCGCTCAGCCCACAGCCACAAGGACCACAGCGAGGCCGGACGGAAGCGGAAGTGTTCCCGCCCGCCATTTTTCCCCACGTCGAGCGCCAATCGCGCCATTTTGTGATTGGATGAAGTCACGGAATAGGAAAATATTTGGGCTCAAGGCCGAGCCACAGGTCAATTTATGTTGCGGAAAATTTACAACAGGCAGTAGGAGATGTCACAAATGTAGATCGGACACCGGTAGCGGTAGAATATGCAGACTCCAGAGCCTGGCCTCGTCCGTTGAACTTGTCAACCAGCAAGGCCAGCAATAGAAAGTAAAAGAAGACAGGCCGGGGCCAACCTTCCAGCTGTACCTGCTGATTGTTTTTCCACAGCGAGTGGTAATACGATTTCTCTAAATAAAAGCAACTTAAATGCTACAGAGTGGCGGATTGCTTCTATGCGCTATTGTACGAGCATGATCTGAGTTTTAATAAAACATTGCTTCAATGTTGCGAATTTCAAGACATGGATATGCTATACGTAAACGAGCCACTCGTCAACCAAATGTTCTTAATTTTGCAAACAATAGCAATATTGTGTGTTATATTTCATTTTCCGGAACCTTTCCGTGGCCTGTCAGTCGGTCTTTTTAAAGATGGCTGCTGCGTATTCTTTCGGTACGGAGTGGTTTCAACCAATACTGGACAGTCACGCCCTGAATTCGTTTACTCTGTTCCTCCTTCCTGAAGGCTGGGACTGGGAGCCTGACGTGTGAGCGTGTAGTATTACTTATTCTAAAATGAACGTGCCTTGTAATGCGGGTAAACGCCTTACACTTAAAACAAGCGCTCGCAATTTCGTTGTTTTTCTCTTCCCTCTTTTAGAGCCGTCCCAGTTGGACTGGTTCGCGAGCCGTCCCCGTTGGACTGTCTCGCATGGCTGGTTTCTTATCTTTATGAGGTCATGTGTTTGGCCCCATAAAGATAAGAAAACCTTTTACGCCAGCAGTAAGTCGGGGCAGCCAGTCCAACTGGGACGGCTCTAAAAGCGAAAAGTGTACGTCACGAAACGCTCCTTTCCAATGGCTGGCCACCGTTTATCATAAACAGTGACGCCAGCCAATGGAAAGGAGGGGCGGGGCTTAAAGCCCACTAGAGAAACCTAACCTAAAACGTTAAATCTCGCCAGCGAGACTGCGCATGTCTGCGCAGCCTACGCTAGCCGAGACCTAATAATTGAAGAGAAAAAAGCCTTAACCTTGCCTCAGAGTCCTTAATAGAATTGAAACTTTCCTATACAATAGCTAGGAAATGTTTCATTCAGCTGCAGCAAGTGATCCACATTCAGTGCTTTGCATAACTTTGAATAGGATTCAGTGAGAACACGTATCTATTAGAATCTTATCGGCTGTGCTCATTTTGCCACAGGTCAGACCAACAAAACAGTCCTATTACTAGGTCAATAGTTTTGGAAACCAATATTACTTAAAGGTAAACCAGAAGCATGCATAGTTCACAATACTCTCCAACCATTAAGTTAGTCCAAACACCCACAGAAAGAGACTACTTGCACGTTCATTCACCGGATAATAATTGAAAAATATCTGCTTCTGACCATTCAATAAAATTGCCGTTTAGGGGCCGCCAACTCAGCGAGCACACACAGTGACATTTATATAAACCCTGTCGCAAGGTATTGTGGGTGGGTATTTTGAACAGCGGCGCACGAACACGTCATTGCACCTCTTACCGCTATGCCAGTGTGCCTGGTGGGAGCAGAGAGTTGCCCCGTGCGTGAGAGGGTGCCCCGATCCCGAAGATGGAGGAACATGGTGGAGGGCCCTATCGGAGCGGCAGTGACATCATGTCCGCAGCTCTGTCTCAGAGCAGCACGGTTACCAGCGAGCAGGCAGAGAGATATGAGAGGTAATTTAGGCCATTAGAATGCATATTTGAGTCGAAGGAGGTGGTAGAAACAGACTGGACCCAGGCTAACCCATGCTATCACTGTCTTTTAATAGCACATTTCCGAAATACATTTCCTGCTTCAAGGACAACTCTAGCCATGGCTTAATCCCCCCTCCCCCAACCAGTTGAAGCCAGGGCAGCTCCATAACAATGACAATATCATACATAATATCTTTTCCCGGCTAGGTCGCGCCCCATGCCAAAAAGGGTGGAGTGCAACAGTGGAGTTATTTATCTGCGCATATTTATATAGCGCGGACATTAGCCAAAGGTGATAGAACCCTTAACAAGAGAAATATTTAGTTACGTGGAAGTTACAGACGGTTTAAGAAGAACACATTACAAAGGTCGCGAATACAACATCGTAGATCAGTACATAAAACAGAATGTAGAATAGGTATGTACAGCTGTCAAAAGGTTAATGTAGAGTAGATGTCTGTGCCAAGAGTTGATTGCAGTGTCTGGGCTAAAATATTATTGAAGAAGGGTTTTCAAGTCTGTTTTGAAAGATGATACGGAGGTGGTTAGATTAGGAGGTAATGAGTTACAGATCCTGGTTGCGCTATTTGAGAAGGGGTGTGCCATCAGTGGTTCCTTTTTAGGTCTCGCCTAGTTTACTCTGTCGGCCAGTCCCCTTGCTCACTTAATCAAAAGGCCTCTCTCTCTCTGGTAGAGAGACAGGGTCCAGGAAACTAGGCCAAACATACCGACCCTCCCACTTCAGGCGGGAGACTCTTATTTATTTCAAAGCTTCTCCTGCCTGCTGGAATCGAGGCAGCTTGAGCTCCGAAATATATCCTGTGCCAGTGCGCCTTGACCTAAAATGTTGGAGAGGTTGTTTAGCGGGTGTAATAGGCCTGCACGTTTAATTGTTGGTAGTTTTACATAGCACATACAAAAAGAGTTTATTACTCTGTTTTTGTACGCACTATCTTATTAAAGTGCGAAAAATGAAATGCTGATTTGTCACCATACATGCCAATAGATCCTGTGCAGATAGATTGCCTTCAATAGTCAATAGGGAAAATGCATTATATGGACAATTTGTTTTTAATCTCTCACTTGCCTGCTTTGGAATGTTGGTGTATGCTAGACAGAGACTAGGAGCAAGAGAGTAAAGAACAAGCATTTGCAATGCAATAGGTCTCGCATTCGCAAGATTTTGAGCTATTGGCATTGTAAATGGCAATACTTATTAATTATGTGTTTGAAAACCTACAAGTGGTGCGTAAACACGCACTTTATACTTATGGTCCTTGCTTACGAGAAGCAAAGCTGGCAGTAACTGCGCCTCTTTTACTACCAGCATTGCTTCTTGTAAGCAAGAACTAGTAGGAAATGTGCAGGTTCACGCACCGCTTGCCAGTTTTCAAAACATAAATAAAAGGCATTGTTATTTACAATTGCAATAGCTCAAAAGCTAGCAAATGCGAGACCTATTGCATTGCAAATGCTTGTTTTTCATGCAACTCAAGGTGAGCTTTTGCATGAACAGGCACAATTTTTTTTAGTAAACACTAGTTTTGCCCCTTCTAACTGTTACACAGGTTGCCCCTCCCCCACGTACTGATGATGACTCCTATGATAGTTCTAAACAACCGCAATAATCTGGGTAGAAACGTCAACGCTCACTAATTGTACCAAGGCCGAAATCGACCGTGGAACTTTAAGAAATCCATCTACATGCCCTTTTGGATGAGGATTTTTCACTTCTCAGACAGGCTGCTTGCAGGCTGCCACAGCGCTGCGAACTTCTACTTTTATTGTATTTTATATGTACAGTCACCCTATCTTTCACTTGTCACACTGCACGAGCCAATTCATCACATTTTTGCACATTTAGAGCAACCTTTAGTACATCGTACATACAGTTTCATGTACTTGTGCCATAATACATGCATTTTGCAGTAATCTTTTCTAATGGTTGCGTTTTTCATTTTTCTTTTCTTGTTGAGTAATGCTTCTAGATTACCTTTAAATATTATTGTTTTCCATATTTACTGAGCTACAGACAGGACTGTTTTGTTGAGTGCACTAAATGATACTCAGGTCTAGAGTTTCACTGGAGCACCCCTTCAGACTGTTCAGGGCAGACTAACAGCACAGTGTAAATCTTTTAACTTGTAGGAAAAATCTAATTAACTTATCAGTCCACAGAATAACCAGAACTTAATTGGCCACGAAATCAGGATTTTTGCAGCATTTGTCGCTGATTGGGACAGAGATAAAAAGACAGATTTCTCCTTATCCAATTAGTTTCTGGACACGAAAACCCTACAAGTTGTATGTGAGAAAAGGATTGCACAGCTGATTGTGCTGCAATTGGTCTGTTAAGGAAAATGTGACTTACTCATCTATTCATAGCACATAATGCTATAGATGCACATGCTTTGCATACTTCTGCCATCCTGTGTTGAGCTCATATGTTTATAAGTTGTTTTTCTTCAAACAAATCTTTCAAGTCACACTGTATATAGGGACTCCTTCCTTAGTTGTCAATTTAGGTGCATGTGTAATGACTCCATGTTAGATAGTTTTTTGCACATCAGGGGAGAGTAGTATGGTGTGAGTAAACACAAAATGGTTCACATGAGGATTTCAAATGGAAGCTAGTTAATTAAGGAAGAGATCTGTGATGAGAGCAACACGCTTCGGGGACAACGCATGTGCATCTACAGCACAGCATGCAACAAACATGCTTACTGAGTAATTAACATTTTCCATCCACATCATGTGTTGCTGTAGATACTCATGCTCTGCATGGACGCTAAAGCAATACTGCCCAACAAGCAGTAACAAGCATGTGGATGATGCAGATGTCTAACTTATGTCCTTTAGAACATCTGGCCACCCACTGCATGACTAGGACAGCCATACAATAATGCTTAGTGAAGGTGGGTGCGGTTTACCAAGTGGCAGCTTTACATATGTCCGCTAGGGGAATATTTGCCCCAAAAGGCAATCGGGCTCTCCTTCCCTCGTGTAGCGTACACGCTGGGTGTGACAGGGAGGGGGCTCCTTTAGCTTTGTGATAGCAGGTCTGGATGCATTTTACTATCCATTTGGCGATGCCCGCTTTGTATACAGGGAGGCCATTATGAGGTTTAGCAAAGGCTATAAACAACAGGTCCACTTTGAGACAGGGCTTGCACCATCAATGTAATAAATGAGTGTGTGTGACAACGAAGGTGTGTAGGACTCTGCTACAGAGTCTGGTTGAGAGGAAAAGACGGCAAGTTCTATGGTTTGGTTGAGATGTAAAGGGGAAACCAGCTTGTGGAGGAGCTTCGAGTTAGTTTTCAGTACTACCCTACATTTTGACCCTGAATGGAGCTTGGAGCGTGAGGGTGTATACCTCACTAATACACGTAAGAGAGGTTAAGGCCATTTTCCAGGAGAGGTACTAGAAAGGGCAAGATAGATAGATAAGTTTATGGTTTGATTACTTAAAATCATTACAAAAACTACACAAAACAAAACAAACCCGCCCCCCTTAATAAATACCACATTGAACTAAGACCTTAATGTCCAAAGTAAAATTCACATCGCTTATCAGTAGGATTCAAGTTAAAAACAAATAGGTTAGTAGCTTTTGGATGGGACGACAGAGAAATAAGAACCCAATGGGGTACTGGTGATCTCATCAAACTTAAGTTAATTAAGCTCTTCCTCAGCTTGCCGTAAAAGTCTGCAGACTAAGTTCATATATTTAGTTCCACGGCAAGCTAGTATCGACGAGGTACCCTCTAGCCAGCGAATCACTGATTGCCTGCTAGAGCGAATGTTCAGCTCAATAAAAATGGATTTCAAATACTTTCTCCTTTGATCTAAAGTGGCTATGCATGCGCATGTTAGATGGATTAATGATTCTTTTTTAAAGCCTCATAGTCTGCAGGATTCTGTTTTGAGTGGCGTTTTCCACTGGGGGTATAAATCCTTAGCCTCGTGCACACCCATTAGGAATTTAAAAAAACTCATTTTTAGTTGTGAACTGAAATGGGCGGATAAATACTGTTGTGGCCTCAAGAATCTATATGTATTAATTACTGTCCACCCATGCCGCCGCTTGGAGAACTCTTGTTTATCAGCCCATAGGGATTTCTTTTTAGCTGCGCTATTTACTATTTTGCCAAAGGATCCTCGATCCAGACTTTTGGCCCATGCTGTTTGTAGGGCCAACTCAGCCAGGGACTCTCTCAGAAAGCTTCCCCAGGAGTTGGATGATACATGATCCCCCTGGAGCTTAATTTCTTCCCAGCATAGGTTATTTAAAGAGTTTGTATCAGAGGAGCGGAGCACGTGGCACAGTTTGATAAAACCGCTCATTACTCGAAATTTCTGATGCTGGAGGCCAAACTCCAGTCTGACCTGCGAGGGCGAGACTGATTTAGGCAGGTCAAAAACTGCTTTATAGATCTTTGTCTGCAATGTATTCAAAATGTGCACTTCTTTGCCACACCATGGAGCCAGGCCGTAGGACAATTTAGGTAGTATTTGAGCGGCCATTACTTTGAGTAAATGAGAGAAATTTGGACTGTCCATCCTTTTGCGAAGTAATTTATATGCAAAAATTAAAGAGTGTGCCTTAGCTGTTAGAGCCAGTTTGTGATCTTTATGGGTTGCACCCTGCCCAATTATTACACACAGGTATTTATACGAGGTGACTTCTTCGACAGTTGTCCCCTTAGCCGACCATTTGAATTTAAGTTTCTTGCGATCGAATAGGCGAACTATTTGTTTTTTCTTTATTTAACTCCAGTTGTTCCTTATCCAGGTAGGACACGAGGTTGTTTATTGATCTCTGAAGGCCAATGGGAGTTTGGCTCAACAGGACTATATCGTCCGCGTATTGCAATATGGCGATTGGTTCGTTGACCAGTTTCGGGGGGTGAGACTCTGGTTTTTCAATAGGCGGAGCTAAGTCAGATAAAAACAGATTGAATAGGCTGGGGGCTAAAACGCAGCCTTGTTTTAGGCCGCTTTGTGTCTGGATGCTTGCAGTTGTGCTTAACCCATTGCCTAGCTTGACTCTTGCCCAGGTATCCATGTATAAGGCAATTATGGCATTGAGCATTATAGATGGCAAGCCCCAGTCACTGAGTTTTTTCCATAGCTTGCTCCTGCTTACCCTGTCGAATGCAGATTTAATGTCTACAAAGCAGGCGAACAATCGGGAATCCCTTTTTTGGGCTTTTTCTATTAAAAGAGCAAGAGTTACAAGGTTGGTTATGGTGCCCATGCCTTGCCTAAATCCTGTCTGAAATTTCGGGATTATGTTTTTTTCCTCCATCCAACGTTTCAGCTGAGTTAGCAGGCACGAAGCGTACAATTTTGCTTCCACATCTATCAATGAAATTAGTCTATAATTTCCGGGGTTGCTATGATCTCCCTTTTTAAAAATGGGGTGGATGATGTTCCCCCTCCAAGAAGCCGGGATGTTAGACTGATTATAAATCCCGTTGAAGAGTGGAGCGAAATAGGAGGACCAAAACTCTGGATAGTTCTTGAAAGTGGCATTAGGAATGCCGTTGGGGCCAGCCGCTCCCTCAGTTTTAAGTTTCTGAATTATCCCTCTTAAATCTTTCCCGGATGTCAAAGTGTTTGTCCCATAATTCGAAGGAACTGGTTGTAGTAAACTTTCTTCCATCTTTTCTTGAATAAAAGGGACTTGAATTACTTTAGCATCTTTGGCTTCACCAGGGGGCCTTCCGTTGGAACCAGTTCCTGCCTTATTGTATAACGAGAATACATGTTTGGTCCAGATATATGCTCCTATCCCTGCTTCTTGCAGCAGTTTCGGGCCGGATGACAGCTTGTTAATTATACCCCAGAAGTCGCTACTATTAGGCTTTTTGCTGGCGGATAATATTTTCAGCCAAATAGATTCTCTGTGCGCTGTTTTTGCCTTCCACAGGTTCCTCCTGAATGTTAGAAAGGGCAAGAGTGTAAGGGCTCAAAGGGGGTTCCTACGAGTGTGGTGAGGACTATGTTAAGATTCCATATTGGAGAAGGGGGAACATTGGGAGGAATGACCCTTTTAAGACCCCTAAAAATGTTTTAATTACAGGTATGCGGAAAGGGGGGGGGGGCCCTATACTGCAAGTAGGTAGTAATGGGTGCTAAATTTAGCTTTACTGGAATGTAGGCCAGGTCTGATTTTGGGAGTTGAAGCATGAAACATGATATCCTGGACTGCAGGTTTAAGGAAGCCCAGGTGTTTGGGGGTGCAGTAAAGGATTCATTGCTTCCATTTTGCTGCATACCAGGTTTCTGTAGTAGGTTTCAAAAACTCTCGTAAGATGTCCATGCATTCCTGCAGAAGACGCTGGCAGCCAAACTCTAGGATCGCATGTGCAAAATCACTAGATGAGCTGATCAATCAAGCACAAGGCTGCCAGGCAATATAGGCACACACCTCCGTGTATCTGAGAGAATTATAAAAGACAATATTGCCCTAGCAGGAAGGGAGGCCACCTAACAACCATAAAGAAACCACAAGGTCCTGTAGTTATAAAAAAAACCTCTGAGTACTCACAAATATTACAGAAAGGTTTTCAATCAACTCCAATGATTTTTTATACCAGTCTCTGAATTCCCTCCACAGGCTTCTTGCAATCCTCAAGCCCAAGTTTCTTGACATAGAGTGTTTCATCCCTATGGCATATTCGCCTCCGATTTCATCAGGGCTATAAACAAGCATATCACAAATCAGATATTTGTTCATGACCAAGTACTTATGATACCACCACCAACTCAAATAGTGCAAAGAACATGTTCTGGTTAACAACCACCAATTCTAAATTATTTGTGAAACAACCTAGAAATTTCTCATCACGTATATACATATTTACATCATCTGAGCCACATACCATTTCGTTCTTTTCAAAATAATTTTGATTGACATGTTGTAGTATCATCAAAGTGACAGACGTCTACTCGTGTTCCCATCTCCTTATACTCGTAGAATAGCTATAAAACACCCACGAGAATAAAGTGCACATGCTCAAATAAACAGAGGAAACCTTAATATTGATAGTGCTATTCCAGTAGCCATGTCGAATCTAAACAAATTATTATAAATCCAACTAGTCACCAAAAGTATTGACTTTGAAGGCCCACCATACATCCAAAACACCTTATCCAATCCTATAATCAATAATAGGTTAATTCTTATTTCATGTATAGTGGTGGGAATAAAGGCCCAACAGAACCTGTAAATCATATGAACATAAAAACACTATTACTCCACATTCTACTGCTAATGTAGGTACATTATAATCACACCTAAGTAGTAGTGTCATGTATATCTTGAATTGCGAGTTCATTCAAAGTTGTTGTGGGTAATTGTGTTTTCTTTTTCATTAGATTAAAACAAATACTTTTTCAACTTCAATTGTCTTCCAAACTTGTATATATCAATATTCACATCAAATACATGACAACTTTCCTTTGGACAAAAATGCATACCTTTCTTAAATAAGGAGTACATTTCTTTTGCCAAAACTTGATCAGATAAATTGATGACATTAACATCCTGACCAAAGTCCAAGTGAGACATCACTATTTGTTCTTTTTCCAAGACCTCGTCTGCATACCTCTCTCATTTTGATGAACCCTTTCGTCTTGTTACTTCTTTTTTTCTATGTTGTTTGTCCTGGGTCTGGAATTCATATCTTGATTTCCCATCCTGATTCGTATAACCTACTTAAAAAAAGTATCAACTCTACTCTGATTGGAGGTGCCTTCTGCTGCATCATCACTTTCACTACTAGAAATATTGCTGGGCAGAGTAGTACTCCCACTTTCTACAGAAGAAAACTTGTTTCTCGAGTCTGGCTATCCCATTTTACCAAATGATCAAATAGTTTTGCAAAAGTAAACTCTCCCACTGATATTATATTCTACAATGGTATTGTACTTTGGTTGTGTATTAAGGGGTAATATCCATGACTTACTTAAATTGTTGATAACATTGAGGTAATTTTTGTTACTGTAATTTAGTTCTGGGAGCAGGGGATGTATTCATTCAAAATAACAGAGTTTGTTTAAGATCTCAGATTAGTAAAATGGCCAATGCATAATATATCTTGGTGACTAAGCCTGTTTTTATATCTGATGGCTGTATATAAAGAGCCAGTACATGACACCCGACTGCAATGCCAGATTTGTATATGGCTTGGGCGGAGTACTCTTCCGTCAGGCCTTCAAATTGTAGGTCATTTAGATTCTATGGATTTTTCTTAGAGAACCGCTTGCTATTTGTTGTTTTTGGTATCCAGATTTGATGAGTATATTATCAATGACATGATTGGGTACAAATAGTGTTGATCAGTTGTCTAGTATTGATCTATATATACACACTGTTTTGCACATACTTTCTTTCATAAAGAGACCCTGGGTATAATAATATGCAACATTTGATTAGGTGCAATTAATCTGCTCCTACACAAGCAGCGGAATGTGGAGTAATAGTGTTTTCATGATCATATGATTTACAGGTTCTGTTGGGACACTATTCCCACTACTATACGTGAAATAAGAATCAATCATTTATTTGATTATGGGATTAGGTAAGGTGTTTTGAATATATGGTGGGCCTTCAAACTCCCTACTTTTTGTGACTAGTTGGATTAATATTAATCATATGTTTTTAGATGAGATGTGGCTACAGAAACAGCACTATCAATATTACGGTTTCCTCTGTATTTTTGAGCACGTGCACTTTATTCACTTGGGTGTTTTATAGATTTTCTACAAGTATAAGTAGGTGGGAACAAGAGTTGAGGTAAGTCACTTTGGTGTTATTACAACATGTCAATCATTTATTTTGAAAAAAATTAAATTGGATTTGGTTGAGATGATTTAATTATTCATATGTGCAATTGAGAATTTCCAAGTTATTATTGGTTTACAAATAATTTATGTTTAGTGCTTGTTCACAATATTGTTAAGTTGGTGGCAGCATCATTAGTACTTGGTTATGAACAAGTAATGGATTTGTGATATACTTGTTTATAGCCCTGATGAAGTCGGAGGAGAATATGGCATAGCAAAGAAACATGTTGACTTGTGTCGATGTCAAGAAACGTGGGCTTAAGGATTGCAAGAAGACTGTGGATTGAATTCAAAGACTGGAATGGAAACCTATAAATAGCATTGGACTTGATTGACTTTTCTATAATATTTGGGGGTGCTCGGACTATTTGTGACACTCGATTGAGCAGCTTGGGGTCCAAATGCCTGTTCTGCCTTTGGCTTCTGGTGAGAAGGATGAGGCGACCAACTCACAGAGTACTTAATACCAAGGCTGTCTGGCCCTGGTGGGGGCTACGATGATTAGAGTCTCAGATGTTTGCAGAATCAAGCGCATCACAAACAGAAGGCGTGGATGAGTTGGAAAGGTTTAAACGAATATCTCTGACCACTTCATCCATAGTTCATTGCCCATGGACTGTCATGTCAAGAAGCGAAGCTTAGTCATTTTGTGTTTTTGGGGGTTCGCAAATAGGTCTATCTGTGGAGTGTATTAGCTCCGAAAGTACTGGAGCAAGACTTGTGGAGTGCCTAATCATGGAGGTGTTGATGTGTTCTGCTGAACAGATTCCCAAGGTTTCATACAAAAGCACAGGTGCACCACATAACATGATTTAATCAATGAAGATAGGATATACGGTTCATTTCCAAAGCAAAAAGTTCTTCAATTTTTTCTTTTTATTCCAATTTCATTTTGCGTAGGTAAAAAACCGAGTCCAGTTCTAATGACTCGACACACAATACAGCATTTTTGTTGCAGTCAAACGGCACGCTGGGAAACGTAGCTTGAGGTTTCCCCTCAAGCTATGTTTCCCAGCGTGCCGTTTGACTGCAACAATCGTATTGCGGTCGCTGTTTCTTTGCTCAGTTGTTTTACGATCTAAAGATCCTTGGTTGCTGGCGCGTGCACTTTATTTGGTCGCGTTAGGTCTATTCTGAGCTTGTTATTGCATAGGGCAACCACTTATCATGTGGTGCCATCTTGCTCTCTCCTCTGCTTTTTAGACCTTCGCATCATACTTTTAAGATATATGTTTTTAGGAATTGTTTCTGCAACCCGTTGCAACAGGACTTGACGCCTTCTGGAATTCCTCTTTGTGGAACGTATTTTGTAGTTATCTTTTGGTCATGGACTCTATACAGATGGCTCCAAATTTTTGATAGAATAACGTACCGGAAGGGAAACAGTTTACTAGGAGAGACTCCGATGTCCTTGCAGTTCATGGAAGTATTTGACTCCACCTTCATCTAGTGCCCTGAAGAAGTCCTGCACTGGGACGAATCGCGTTGGCTGTATTGTGTGTCGAGTCATTAGAACTGGACTCATTTTTTTACCTACGCAAAATGAAATTTGAATAAAAAGAAAAAATTGAAGAACTTTTTGCTTTGGAAATGAACTTTATATCTATCTTCATTGATTAAATCATGTTATGTGGTGCACCTGTGCTTTTGTATGAAATGGTTAGGTTCCTGTTGGAACAAGCACTGTGACGGTGGGTGCTATTCGGTGTGCACACAGACCCTTAGAAGTACAGAAGGGACAATACTGATGGAGTAACATTAGGTTAGGTGCTGGTGTTTAGAAGGTCCCACTGGTAGATCTCATTGTTTATAGATTCCCAAGGTTGTTCCACCCGCAGACGGTACTCTGCCATCAGGTGGTAGTGGTAGTTGCATAACCATTGCCAGGTGTTCAATGCCAGCAGGGAGAGAGTCACAGTGAGGGCCGCCCTGTTTCTGTAGTTAATACATAGCAGTCATGTTGTCCGTCTTGATCAGGACTACTTTGCCCTGAATGAGCAAAACAAAGGCTTTGAGGGTGAGGCGTATGCTGGAAGCTCGAGATTGTTGATTTGGCACCCCGTTGATGAGAGGCCCACACTTTTTGGCTGAGGTGCATCCCCAGCCAGCTTGAGAGGCGTCCTTGGTAATGGCGACTTGCAAAATCAGTTCTAGGAAAGGCTTGCCATGCACCAGATTAGGGTAGTTCCACCACTTCAGGGAATGAAGAGCGCTGGCCTTTACCAAAGAAAAATCCTCTATTTGACCCTGCGCCAGTCATCATTGGCTGAAAGACACTGTTGCAGTGTGCACATATGATGCAAGCTGAGGTACTACTGTAATGCAAAAAATAATGTTTCCACCTGGCTAGGCGATGGCTTGTGGGGTGGGATGCGTTACGGACAGGCATCTTTAACTTCACCTATGTCTGGTGAGGGATGTTACATGAAGATGACGGGGCATCACTGAAAGCTCCCCCGCTGCATCCTCTGATGTGTGCCCCTTCTTTCTCATAGATACCAAAGAGTTTTCTTAAAGCGGAAGGTACGGCACGCCTCTCACACAGTGTGGTTGGGAAAGAGAAAGATTACATACCTCGAGATGGTTTGTTCACATGGAACTAGGGAAAGTTCTGGAAGGTCATCGGATATATCACCCCATGTGCATTCTCTATGAAGAAGTTATTGAACAAGTTGTTCGACAGGCGGGCGCAGCGTAGAAGAGGGCCAGAGACCCTGACTGTGGGAGTCTACCGTAGTTGATCTTGAGTAAATGTCAGCAAGTAATGTGGATGACAAAGACTTACCCCACCCACTCCTGAGTCCAATTCACCGGTTGGGCTTGAATGAGTGTGTGAGGAACGTGTCGAACTCGGAGCTCCGTAGTATATGTCTGAACCAGATGGTGGGAAAAACAATCTAACCTGGAGTCGTCGCCTAAGCGCATTGCCAAGTAAGGGAAGTTTCACCATATATTGAGTGAGTCAAAAGACTTCTTCGAAGAAAAACAAGCTGCCAACATCCAAGCCGAACAATAGATAGCAGGAGTATGCAGAGTATGTGTATTGCAGCAACACATGATACATACATTCTATTTCGGCACATTTTGCGGGCCCCGTTTTGTGTAAGAGAAGATTGCACGGCTGCTGTTCATTTATTTACATGGACTCTAGAAACTTTAAATCAATACAAATTTTAGTGTGTCAAAGAACACAATACATGAAAGGTAAACATGTGATAGAATTTATTTTGTCTGCTACATACAGTCAAAACATAGAAATAAAAATTACAGTATACAAGGTTCAAGTTTTCTGGGTTTTTTCATATCCAACAACTCAAAAATGACAAATAAAACAAAGTTGAACTTAAAATTCTAAAAACACTTCACGGAAGAAGAGGTAGATTTCTGAGGAGTTCCAAATGGTACAATTTTCAAATTAAAAACTATAAACTAAGCAAAACATCCCCTAATAAACACACAAACGCGCACACACACACACACATCTACACATTGTATAAATATGGAGAAGATGGTCACGGATACAAAGGCTTACAAAAAAGGGGAGAGAAAACTTGTCTGGTGCTTGGAAGTCGGCGAGTAAAGTTCGCCATGCGCTTCTGAACATGCCAAGGACCGCTAGGAGTAAGGTGTGATATAACAAGGTGGAAGGCACACTAAGACATGCATAACAATTGAGGAAAGAGGAATTAAAAAAAACAATTGGCAGAACTGAAATTCCAGCTTTTTCTCCCCTCAAGGCTCCTCTGCATGATCTCATTAAAGTCACGGTGTGCCCTGAGCAGCGTTTAGAAAACTAACTTAAAAAATTCTACACACAGACCCTTTAAGCTCCTTCGGTTGGGCAGGAGGGCGGGGGGGGGGGGGGGGGGGGGGGGGAGTGGGAGAACAGAGATGGGTGGGCAAATGCGGGTTGGCAATGAATGAAGGTAAATTAAACGGTATAAAAAGTATTTTCACAAAGGCAATTTTCAATGGAGCAGGTGAAAGTGAGAGGGAGTGTTACAGAGATAGAGGAACCGTGGCAGCCTTGGTGTCAGTAGGGTACCTTAGTAATATTGAAAGAGATGCTCATTACAATTCAGCACTGCCTAAAACTATCCATAAATTCAATTTCCACCAGAAGGAGGGCTTGGGGGTGCCCCTTAAGTTAATTACTTTAAGCCAGAAATGTACTATTGTGACTTCCTCCGCTGGACATTGTGACTCCTCAGGACAATCTTAGAGCACATAGTACGGCACCACCACTTTTCCAGGGTTGCTTTCATGACCGTGATCAGCCATATCTGACCAATAAACGGCAGAACAGGGATAAGAGTCTTACTACTTTGGTACAAAATGGAATCAAGAAACAGAACAGCTGCCTTACTTGATAGAGCAGTTATCGTTTTCTACCTATACAGTAACTTCAGCACGTTCCCTGCTTAGTCTCTAGTTACAATAAGAGTTTTGAATTGGAAACAAGTGGTCCTGCCGGACATGACAGATGTGCATCACAAGTGCGGTGTGTGTAGGTCTTGATAATGGAATACAGAAGGGTAGTCAGTTTAAAACACTAGGCAACATAATTCAAACTTCAACCTGTCAAGCCAACCAAGTTCTAGACCGCATTAATGAATGCAGCATGCAATATTGAAGTATTATTTTCAGTTGAAGATGATGCTTAGAAGAGCAGTGTAAAGCAGTGAGAAAAAGCTAATTTACACTTCTCCCAGAAAACATTTTGCAAACTATACCACACATTTTAATAAATTGATACATGCCTCCGAGGAAGAAGGCTGCAAGTGGGCTCTGGGGTACACAATCTACTAAATGCAAACTATTCTGGTGCTACAGATTCGGACAACCGCTATGCTAAAGTTATATTCAAGAGTCCCAAAAACCCTTCAAGCCTTCAAAAGGACCTAACCTTTTACAATGCAACCTACTGTAATGCTTTTGAGAGTTGTGACAACACACCCTAACTTGTCTAGGATAAAAAAGAATCTGAAAAGCACAGCACGTCAAGAAAAAACAACTAGGTAGAAAACAACTGCGCAAGCCTGCTTCTACTGGCCTATTAGTTCCATTTGCAGAAATAAATTTAACAGGGACTTCAATACTAAGAGATGCATTAATATTTGTAGATCACTTGCCAATAAAGCACATACCTGACACTACACAATTAACTTCAGCACTAAAACAATCCCCAATGGTGGATACCTTCTTTCAGGTAGGTTCCCTCAACAGTCAAACTGGTTTGGAAAGCAGAAATTATCAAAATGGCTCCTAAACAAAACAATGAGCATTCATGGTCACTGAATGTAGGAAGATGGGCCTAGTGCAAAGCTCTTCTCATGAAGGAGGAATTCACCTTAGTTTGTGGGCATCATCTATTTTAGTCCATAGAATTGCAGATTACGGTCAAACAAGAATCTGATGACTTCAGAAACACAGAGGTAATCCTGGAGGTTTATTCTTGCCATACCATTCCTACAGTTATTGCAGCTATGTAATGCCTCCTCAAGAGACGCATCCCTGTATCTAACAGAAAGAGACAATGACACAATAACAAAAGCTTAACTCTAAAAATTCCAGAAGAAAATTCTCAAAGAACACCAGATCCAACATTACAATTGCAATTCTTTTCATTTTAGAAGGCCATTAAGGAAAATGTAATTGCATGAAAAGAAACTCCGGGAAATCATGAAAATGTATGCTAAAATCCGACTAATAGGATTAGCGAATAAACAAAAGTTGTCAGACAGTGATCACAATTATATTTTACAGTTTGTTGTGATAATGATTTTTATGGTATTTAATTCAGATACAATGCTCTCCTTTAGTTTTGGAGTAACCAGAAAGGCAGAAACTACAAGTCTTTTATACAATGGGAGTAATAACTTCCCATGAAGTGACCAATGGTCTAGACCTCAATTGGTTTTCATTTTCTGTAACATGGTTGAATATCACCACAGGCAAAGTCGACTGTTGATGTACAAATTAAACAAAACTTTTTGGAGGGCTATAAATGCTTCAAAAACTCTTTCACAATGCAGAGGCTGTACTAAAACATCCCTAGAAGAAACAGTGTCAGACTAGATCTCTTCCCTGAGTGCCTTACTCATTTTCTTTGGGGTACTTTAACACATTCGAATGTGGCCTCAACTGTGCTGCCTACAGTTTTGCAATACATCCCAAGAGTTACATTTGATTACATAATTGCACAAACATGTCCCTCCATGATTGCAAACACTTAAATATGTCACTACTGGAGCTTGTCACTTATTTTTAAGTGTTGTGAGGTCAAGGTCATTAAAAATATGTTAATGTATAAAAACATTTACAGCACCCTTGTCATTGTTAATATCTTTCCCAGTACCAGCAATGTAGTTAATTTCTATTGCTGCTGTTTGCCCTTTCAGAGATGGAAGAGAATACCTTCACATATTCGGCATTTCCATTAGTATTAAATCAAAACTGTGGAGATATAGTTAAAACAGACTTTAAACAATTTAAGTCTTCAGGAAGCTGAATTTAAGAATTCATCTTATTAATACAATCAGCTGTTCTTAAACCACTGTTGTGTGACATGTCCACTGATGTCTGCTCAACTTAAAGTGACAAATATGCTGTTAACTTGCAATAAGCTACAATGGATGTGTTCTATATCATATATTCACATTTGAAGGGTGATGATCTGGCTAACTGGCATTTCTTCATTTAGAGCAACAAAGAATAAACTACTTGTCCTTCATTCACAACAGAGGGAAATAATTAACAAGCCATTCCCCCAGCTTAGAGGGCACACAAAGGGCGTACGCCATACCTTCATTTTAAAATGACAAAATAGGTAATTCATTACTTCCAAAGGGACACACATTGCGCTGGTGAGCCTCCACAAATACAGCGGGAACACATTAAATATGCTGGTGAATATTCATTCACCTTCAGAACAAGGAAGGGAAATGTACTGAATCGATTGCCATGAATGGGTGCGAAAGGTAATATCTAAAAAATATGTTTTTAAAGTAATACTTTTACAGACCTTCACCTCAAAAATGCAATACAAATTGCAGACTGGTCATTCCAGTGCAGGCATAAAATAATTTACACTGGCTAATAGTTTACAAAAATAAAAAGAAGTGTGAATGTTGACAATGATTAGTAAGAATATAGAGCACAAATTACCCAACAACTGTCGTATGAAGCTCCACAGAAGGAGCATTCCACTCCGAAAACAAATTTTATTTCTGCTGTGAATAATTAGCAGTGATCAGGAAAGAAGTTCTAGGAGAGACCTTATTCACATTTTTGCCCAATAGTTGCACTTTATACAAGGCTTCTAATAATGGGGTGTTTTAAACATTTTACACGACTAACAATACCATCTCAATAAGAAGGCAGGATTTTAATTCACATGGTTATGAGTTTACTAATTGTTAATTATAAAAGTGACATTTTGAATTTATTTTGGGGATTTATAAAACTACTTAAAAAAAGTTCCACACTTAAGCAAGGGTCTCTGCAGGTTTCCATAAATCAAAAGGGTTATAGCAAACCTAGGTAATAATCTGTCAAGGGGTTTAAACATGGATCCCTCTACAATAGCTATATGTATGAGCACTTTGCAGAATTTACGCCCCGATTAAAAAGGTAAAGATATATTCATGGGTAAGCTGCTTTATGTATTATAAGCTCACTCTTATTAACAACCAGCTAGAACAAAGACACCAGTTGGAAATATTAGAGCCAAGTGTACAGTAAACTATCAGAGTGTTCAAAGTACCTCAAGATATGCCAATTAAGGACTAAAGAACAGACTGATTTTCCTAATGTTTAGTACGAATTAGTAACTTTACAGAGAAATATTCCTAATGTCAAAGCTATGCATACATCCTAAGAATCCATATACCTACATCCTGGAGAAGAGAGGTACAAGAAAGAAGCCTCAATCCAAATAAGAGTGCTCAACACTGGAAAGGTAAGCAGTTTCTTTATGCTGCTGAAAGCTGCAACTATATCCCCAAGACAGATTTTGTTCTCGGGGGTGCTTGTTGAATTTCCTTCTGAAAAACCTAGCAACCTAACAATGGGCCTGCTAAAATATCTGTTCTGAATTCCTCTGGTTTGTGCACAAATTCACTACAAACTAAGCCAAGAATTACACAGAATATAATAGCTGTATTGCACAAAGTGCCCGGAAGCCCAATGGGCATTTGCGCCCATTTTCTGTGCCGGAGGCACTATATTATTACAGATCTGGCTGTAGACCCTTATGCAGCCCTTTCCACAATCGAGACCTTGGCTGATGGACATGTAGCACATCTCGATCATTAGGGGCAGAAGCCCCATGTAAATAAGTACAACTTTACATCTGTGCAGTATCACAGATGTGTACACAGAGGCAAAGCTGCTGTTAAATGGCACACAGCCAATGTGGCCTCTCAGAGGTGACTAGAGGACCAGGGACCTCCTCAGGCATCCCCTTGAAGATGGGTACAATTATTTACTGCAACTGCCAGCAGAGGGATCTCTGACCCTCCCTTTCGAAAGTAAGCCGTGGCCACCTGCACAATGAAAGACAGGCCGTCTGCTTAAAATAGCCAGTCCATTTTTCACTAATAAACTGCCCCAGAGCAGATAGACATTTGTGACTGCACTACAGGCAGAACACTAACTGCAAAAGGGTGCACTGATTCACTCTGGTGCGCCGGAGGGCAGTGGTGCCTATATACAAAAACAGGCCCACATTAGTAATTTTTAACATTAACTGGAGCTTAGGATGAACGTTTCAAAATGTGGCTGGTAGATGATGGAAGCAATGCTTCTTACGGTGCAAAACCTTTTCTTAGTCTCAATAAGATTAGTTTTCTTCAACCCGCCCCTTCTAAGTTCACTGTCCCTCCTATAAAGTCGAACACCGAACCTGGCTTAGTTGATAGTGTGCCTGTATCAAGCAAAAGGTATACTATCAGCTCTTGCTAGTTGTAGGCAAAAGGCTAGGAGTGAATTCTCAAATAACGTAATATCCATAAACCCAATTTGGTTATACTCTAGTTGTAGGCAAAAGGCTAGGAGTGAATTCTCAAATAACGTAATATCCATAAACCCAATTTGGTTATAACTTAATACACATGGTGCCCGACTTCTGCTCTGAGCCGGTTTCTTTGTGCTATGTGTATCATGTTTAATGGGTTCAAGTGGAGTGGGGGGGGGGGCAGTGGTTATTCTGATGTTTCTACTGGCAACTCATGGTGATGTGATACTTCTGTCATATTTAAATGGCAATGAAAATGTATACTAAAAAAATATACATGTGAGCGATGTCTTGTTCGAGAACACAAACTGAAGCATCCTATGAATGAAGTTTAAGTGTATGAAATGCACACTTCACTTATAAGGTGCAGTGTAAGGTCTACGGTCTAGACCTTGACATCTTCAGAAGGAACTCTTTTGTAATAGATACTTTATTACCAACATTATACACTGCCTAATAAAGGTACTCCCTTTTTCGAAGACTGCTGAATATTTCCCAGGAAGAAGTGAATTTACTCTAGCTAGCAAATTATCAGTCATTTTATAGTGCACATTTCCTATAGTGAACTATATAAGTGATACATCTTCACTGTAATGACTTATGCCGCTTCCTGAGCAAGAGTATGCAGTTCTCCCTCTTCTGTATCTTGTCAGACACTTAATCTTGTGCTCAGTTCCAGTCAAGTGCCTTAATGTCGACAAACGTATTGTTGAAGTACTTGCACATAGGATCAAAGCTTGGAGAAAATCTTGGATATTGGGCCTCCAAATGATGTGGGGTCAAAAAAAGCATGTTATGGGAACGGCCCTACAGACTGTCTCAACCAGGCTTCTCAATGAGGAAGCAGACCTCAGTAAATAAATCTTTGGTGGTAGCTCAGTAATACCCAGCTTGATCATAGAAATCAGCATCAGGTTTCAAGCTTGAGAAACAGGCACCTCTTATCTGGGGCTACAGGATGGAAAAATATAAATGTGCCTATTTCATCTATCAGAGACCCATTCCTCATATAGCCACACATCACACCATGTATACATTGTACTAGACAGCCAGGGCACTAGAGCCACACTCTACAGTACGATTTAACCATAATGCTCCGTGCAATGCATTTACTGAGCAAATGGCCAGGTTTTCAACAACCTCCTTCTGTCAGGCTACTTTCCAATGCACACAAAGCAGCATCAACTTGAATTCTAAGCAGTACAGCCATTGCAGATTTGCTCTAGGCATTCACGCAGAGCTTTCAGGCAGGACTGGAATCACATACTTACAATCTCTCACAGAACGCTATTTTTATACGGACTTCACTGGAATTTGCAGAATGCCTTCTTGATCTTATGTTCTAAGTAATCAGATTCCCAGCCTCGTGCAATTCCTATGAAAAAATACATCCCTTACTACAACAAAGCACTGCTACATCTCCCTGCGGATCCCAGGCTTGAAGAAAAAAAAGAGACTACCTTCTGAACCTTATACTCAACTTACATACCCTAAGCAACAATAGCTTTTCAAAAGACGTATGAGGTAGGGAAAATGTCAAATGATCGAGAAGATTATGTGTTTCACACAACAAAAACTTAACTGCATCTTGTATTATTTATTATTCAACTTGACGGCAATCACTTCATGAATCTGGAAAGTTGGAAGGATGATTGCACCTCTAATGGGATTCTGAACCCACAGGACCCACCAAGGCTAGTTTACCAGATCAATTCCACGCATAGACAAAGCTCCACTAATGCATTTTCTGTCTGGAAGACGTGCCCTATCTGCTGCATACCCTGTTTCCGAATCCAAAACTACCAGCGGCTACTGCAACCGCGAGAGGTTTTGCATGTTTTGTCATACGGGGTGTTTGACTTCATACTTAGTTGCCAGGCAGAAAAGAACAAGCAAATTAATCATTTAATTGGGATGTCACACTTGCGTATGTTTTCTTCCCATCTATATCCATCAGTTCTTATCCAGGGGAGACTGCACTAGGAGAAAGAAAATGTCTAACACTACTCATTCATGAAAATTTAAGTAGTCCGGAGCAGCAATAACGTATGTTTTGGGGACATATCACTGGACATGTGCTAGATCTAAATTGTATTAAATGCTCAACATATGTAATTTTACAAACGTTTGGCTTATGTGTTACATATGTGTTACCCTTAACACTAGCTTGAAACAATTCACTTTTTCATTAACTGTCTAAGTGGATTTTAAATATTTGTAAGCTATTTTCATTCTGTGGTTTCATCAAATGTAGTTTTCAGAGCTCGGATTATCACTTCTGTAGCTTAGAACGAAAGCAGCGAGCCGCTGTGTCGGAGTTGAATTAATGGCCCAGTTCAATTAATTGAACATCAGAATCATCTTTGCGAAGCTGTGCATGCAGATAACACAGTCACAATACATTTGCGTCACTAAATGAAAATGGTGAAAAAACAATGAAAGCTACGCGAAGACTAGTTTTACAGCCTTGCCTGGTATGTATAAGCAGCCAATTGTCTAAGTGAAGGTCTCCCTTCTCATACAGCCATTGCTTGGGAGTACACAGTCTCCGCGAATTTAAATCAATAAGCGCCAGACAGTTCTAACTTAGGCACAGTTCTTAACTGGGCACAACTACCAGGGTACTTCACCTGGGTGTGGTAGTTTGGCAATACTGTAGAAACTAGAAATAATCAGCTGTGCCTAACCTACTCAAAGAGGAATTGTGCATATGTAAGTGTTAGCGAGTATCGATAACTATGCAATTCCACACCTGCCTTACACATTAACTAAAAGCGTAACAGTCCTTGTGTATGAAAACAGTTGAGGCCAACAACTGAATTGTTTTCATCAGTACACCCAAATCAGCAGGATGCAATGGCTAAGAATGTTGAGTCAAAATGTTTTCCGAGGTAAAGCTGTATGGCTTCAGCTTTCCACTTAACCAATTTACACTGTAAGGCGCTAAGGAAATTGCTTGTGCATTTCACCTGCAGCCGTGAGAAGCCGTAGCATGGTTCATCAGGAGCATATTTGCATTTTCAAAAGCCCATTTAAAATAGGGATATCAATCTAAAGCACGCAATTGAAGGAATATCTTTATATGCTAGAATTGAAATCAGCCAAAGTAAATATTTTTCGGCTTCAAGAAAATAGCAATCATTATTTTGCCCAATCGAGCGGACACAGTTTGACTTGTGGCTGCTAAAAATAAATTAAGCTAAGTAAGGCTGCAAAAAGACTCAATGGATGAGGCAAGAGTCGCAACAACTTTGGCTATTTCTCACTAAACATTCATAGGCTTTCTAAGAAACAACGTTCCTAATAAATCTAGCTATTTTTGCTGCCTCATATGCTATCCAAGCTTATTCCAAACCATGACAGAGCCTCGTCCTGTCAAACATCATGCTAGTCGTCTACACCAGAAAGGTATCCCAATAATATGCAATAGGGTTACAGATCTTATTTAACATGCTTCAATCTGTCAATTTAGCTTTTTTTGAGCGTGAACAAAACTAGAAACCATTTCATTTATTTGGCTCTAAAGAGAATAACATGCTGAATTCAAATGTATTTAATTTTCAAAACAGGCTTAGGAAGGTTCTGCCTGAGATCGCTCCACCTAATTGGCTATGTAAAATAGTGGCAAATGATTGGGGCAGCAATAAATGAACAGGAAGTAACCCAGTGTTGAATAATATGTCAAGTTTGTAGATGCTCATTAAGCCGGGAAAACTTAAATCTTTCAAATTCACATACTAGAATCTAACCATTTTCTTGTGTATTGCACATCCTATATGAGCTACTTTGGTCAACAACTTGTTTGGCACTGTGAATATACGGATTCTTTTGAAAACTGAATGATTAATGAACCTTTGATTTAATGCAGGTGTCAGAATAGTTTCTTGTACCTTTAGATGCCTTGTACACAACCGTGCCCTATGTTTGCGTACCTCTTTTGGAGCGTGTATGACGGAAAAAAGGGAGAGATGTGCTTGCTAGTGAGTTAAGATAGTGAAAGTGAGAAATGTAATTGCTATCCCAAGCACTTGGCATTGGGGACAAAGGAACATTACAGTTTTTTGCCACATATATTAAAGGCAATGCAGTGAATAACACAACCATCTGGTTTAGCAACAAGTTTTGTATTGCTATTGTCGTCCTTGAATGCAGCTTGTGGACATATCCGGCAATGCAAACAAAACTGACAAGATACTGCGAATAGCTCAATGGAGACTAGGAAAAATTGGGGTTATGCCCAAGGGAAACTTAGTCCAAGAGGAGAACTAGATGACAGCTTAGAATAGAACAGCCTAATTCCATTCAATTATTTTGCTGAATTATTAGGAACTAATGATGATTACTACCTAAGCAAATTTCAGGCTCCAATGAGCTAAAGATTTGTTCATAGGCAGAACAATAATTTACTTTCAGTGTTAAGACCTAATGCCTGGTCAGGTGAGTACAAGAGTAATAGGGTGCCACTGAAAAAGAGGCATCACTTACGGCATCCATAAACTTTTACAATATCAGCAGAGAAACCACTTAGTATAACACTCAAGTAGGTCTTACAGGTCTGAATTGCTTCACTGGACCTAGTAATTTATAACCAGCGTGAGATTATATCTCCTACAAGACCAGAGACAACGTTAACAACATATAAACTGATAATCAGTGTGAATTAATGTGTTAAAGCAGACACATCTTGGTCAACCTCTCTTACAATATACCTAGTGAAAAAGAGACAATACCTATATCACTAAAGACATTTCTCATTACGGACTAAGCAGCATGGGGTACAAGCTAGCAGCTGTTATTGAAAGGGACAATGCTCACTGTACCAACTTATGATGTGGGCAAGACCTTTCCTAAAGAGGAAGCGTTGTTACCCAATTCACATAAGGTATAATCATCATTTGACAGGACGAATAGTACACCCAAAACAGTATTGCCTGATCACTTAACTTTTACCAAAATAAAACAGCCATTGTGATAGGGGACATCAGTCTCTTCATCGAACTTCTGATCAGAGTGAGTCTTGTATAATTAAATATATTGCTCTCAACAAATTTTTACTTATAACCACCATGACAAAAGATTTATTATATCGTACTGAAAAGTTGTTGCTTGTACCCAACTTACGACTGTCGTGTAATGACCTCTGTTAAATCAAGGGTAACAGTTCACAGTGGCTTTAATATGTAACCAGTGTAAGATGACTTCAGTTACACTGTAAGAAGCGTTACCCCAATGGATATTAACTTACAACCAATGTGAGAGGACTCTTGTACCATAAGTACTCACGCCATCCTTCAAAATGGAGCCAAAACTGGGAGGACGTTTGTTACATCAGACTTTGAGACTAACCTGCAAAGGGCACCCAGACTTGTACCACTGCTGGTTTGTCACTAACATGTAGTAAGACAAAAGTCCAACATGAGCAGGAGGGTTGATGTGAAGTTGAAATTGTGCAGCTTTGTTGAGAGTGAGAAAAAAAAATATGTAAAGAGTCCAGTGCACAGGACAAACCAGGAGCAAAAGGCAGTGGTCAAAGATTTATGGTCACGCACGCAAGTCTCATTCAGCCACCCAATAGCAGTGAGATGGCTAACCAGACAGGATCCATAGCTCCCACAGTGCCACATCAAAGCTGGAATCCAAGGTTCAATGCTCCTCAAGGTGGTGCCATCCAGCATTCGCACCTCCCACTGTGTCACTTGACAAACAGCGGTCAGTGCTTAGAGATTTAACAGCATACATGACTGAGGTTTCTGGGAATGATCTCTTAGAGCAACACAGGTGAGGTGGAAAGGATTTGAATCAGAGCAAATAGTTCTTCTAAGGGGGTGTCTAGCATTCAGTATCCCTACCAAAATAATAGGGGCAATGTGGGGGTGTTCTCCATGCAATGCTCTTACAAAGATCAAAGGAGCATCTGCCACACAGACCACTTGACACTAACATTCAGAACACTCGCTGTGCTAGTAGAAAGGAGGGTGATCGATCACTAATAGCTCCTATGGCAACATTGAGGTGGATTCAGACACTCACAACTCCTACTGATTATAGGGTGAGGTTAAGGGGTGGGGGTCGGTTTAGAGGTTCCAGCACTCTTAGTTCCGACAGTAACACCACAGAAACAGCATTCAACATGCATTGCTCCCACACAAACAATATAGAAACTGTTCTAGTGTTAGAGTCTCCCTGTCAGGTTAGGCTGTGCTGGCACATTTCGAGCTTACAAGGACATTGTAGAGAGGGGCAATGTGCAGGAGCTCTAATGGAAGGAGAGAGAAGAGGGCTAGAGTTTGGAGGTCCCCCAGTCAGACCAGGTAGATTGAGTTTGTGACTGGGAGAGAGGCATTAAAAGATCTTGCTAACACACAAGAAAAAAGTTGTGATGCAGAGAGCTCCTAAATGGACACTCGAGGGGTGCTTCATGTTCAAAACTCCCATAAAGACAAGAGAGGGAGTGGTCAAATGTTCCAAACACCCACAGTGATGCCAGAGGAGGTCCAGCATCCAAGCTCCCACTGGTAAATTAGGTGGGCTGCTGGTTTCAACGTCCACTATTTAGTTGTCCACTTTCTTATGTTGCTTCTGTTTTTCCTGTTCAAAACCCAAAGTTCACCTTTCCTCTTTCTTGGATACTTTAGAGGAGTGCCAGGCAGTTGATCTGTAATCACGAGAAATTGAGAGAGAAAGGTAAAATTAGTGTGTGAAGAAATAAAGAAAAGCAAGTGAGACGGGTATTTACAGACAGTACAAATGGAAGGTGGTTTGAATCACCTTACCATAATTCAGTAGTGCAAGAGTGTAGAAAACCAACAACATTCAAACACCAAACCCTGCAAAGATGTTCAATAATCCCAATCCACTACTCCAAAAGTGTGGCCATTGAGGAGTTTCTCTCGATACCAGCAGCAAAAGCCATAGCCACTTACCATTCTGAGCATAATAAAGTAAACTATCTGTAACAAAATTAGTTACTTACCTGTAACAATAGTTTTGTAGCATAGACTCTTCTAGATTCACATACGGTGTATATTCCGCCATCTAGTGGTTGGAGTCGGAAAGTGCTTTGTTTTTTTTGTTTTTTCTGTTGGATGGTTGTGAAACTCGATGCCTGTGGTCAGACTACAACCCTCCTTGTGTGTGTGCAAGCTCTCAGATTATTTTTCCCCTTTTTGCTTTCGGATTGTGTTTGATTGTTGAATAAATCTAATATTGCTTCTATGTGTTTATTGAATTGAGAGTGCAGGAACACTAATTAACCTTTAAAAGGCGATTAATATATTATATATATATATATATATATATATATATATATATACACATACACACACACGCATACATATACACATATATATATATATATATATATACATATACACACACATTTATATCTATATAATTATTTTTCCAGCTATACTTGTTTATTTTTTAACAACATTGCTGTATATATTTCCTTTGGATTAGTATAATAAGCATTGTAATTTATGTGTTAAGCGTTTACAATTTGCTATTTATTGGTTTGTTTATGAGCTATGTAGGTAGCTCGCTGTGACTGTTAAAACGGGTCACATTGTTAAAATTGGACAAATGTAGCACATCTGCTATTGATTAGTTCTTATATAGTACGTTTGTACTACTTTAAGAGGAGACGTATAGCCTTTTGCTATTTGTTAGCCCCCATCAGTACTTATGGACTATGTTTATTTAGCGACTATGTTATACGTCTTATTTATACTTTTTTTCATATTGCTACTTTTTACCCCTTCACAGGGGAGGAGGGAAGGTTGTATGTGTATCTAGAAGATTCTATGCAACAAAACTATTGTTACAGGTAAGTAACTAGTTTCGATTTGCAGCATGGACGTCTTCTAGATTCACATACTGTGCATAGATTGTGTAGCGGTATTCAGTGAGAGTGGAGGAGGGTGTGAAGTGTATTTATTCTATATAGCCTAATATAAAACAAAAAATGGTGTTGTGTACCACTTGTTGCCTTTGAGAGAATGTGTCCTCCTCCTGTTGTGTGTGTATATATAGTAAGCTTGCAAACAGATCTACAAGAGTATACACATAAATACACTCTTATGCCTATTTGTATTAATGAGTGTGGTAACCATTTACAGCCTTGACTCAGAAAAACCCTTTTTTATGGTTGTCAGTTAGTGGTTAACTGTATGTATATTGAAACAAAGTTGTATTTTGTAGGTCCATTCATCTTGATATTTAATATGGTCTTTACCAACCACTAGCTTCGGTTTGTATATAGCTTGAAATTTTTTGATGCAATGGGCTGGCTTTAATGCTTTGTATAGATATAACCTAAGGGTTGTTCAGGGTGTCTAGTTGCTTTAAGTGTGTATGCATCCTTTGTTTGACCATTTCTTTGGGTAGCAACAAAGGCTAAGCGTATGCTGCTGACGTGTTGAAGTCAGCTCTTTCTTTCCCCTGTTTATGATATTGCAGAACGTGGACGGTATTATGTGATCTGTCCAGGTCCTTACGAGCAATTGAGGGGAGAGGAAAGAAGGCTGTACCTTATTATATGTAGAGTGCTTTTGTATAGTAATGCAGAGCCGGTAGTTTTTGGGGCACTTTTAGTTTGTACCCAAAAACATACTTATAACTAAAATATTATATATATATACACACATCTACATACATACACACACACACATATATATATCCGACTGTCGCCAGTAGGTGGTTATATATTATTTTTTTTCTCGCCAGTAGGTAGTTATAGTTAGGATCTAGTTTCCATAGGAAAAGCGTTTTTTGATTTGCCAATATCTTTGGCGCCGTTTGACGCATCTTCGGAAAATTTTCAAAACTAATGGGGTGCTCCGGTCAGCTCCTGTCTTGAAAGTTTTGGGGTGATTCGTCAAGCGGTGACCGAGAAAAAAGGGGGGTCCCAAAACGCGTTTTCCCCCATGTTAATTTCCATAGGAAACTTTAGACATGGCTACAGCCCGAACTGCTACACGGAATTACACCAAATTTGGCAAAAAAGTAGCTCTTGGTTCAGAAAGCAACTTTTTTTTTTTTCAAACGGTTTACATTCGTTCAGTAGGTACAGAGAAATAAAAAATTTATATATCTGAGCACCGAGGAGTCGCCGCGACTCCTCCCAAGCACGAGCTTCATTCTAATTGGCAGCCAACACTCCAAACCATGAAGTGTTGGCAGCCATCTTGTTACTCGATAACCGAGTCACAAGAAAACAGCAGAAAAAAACATTTAAAAAACAAGAAAGGGGGGCAGGGTAGAAACACCCTGACCCCCTAGGCCTGCTCAGGGGGTCCCAAGAGGACCCCAAGGCCCAAAAAAAGCATTTTTATAAAAATAATTGCAGCCCAATTCGCGCTGGAGGCGTGAATCCGGACAAAATTATATATATATATAAAATATATATATAATTTGTTAAAAAGCCCCTGGGTAGGCAAGGTCCCGGGGGCAATTCTAAATTAAGGTGTGGGGGCCTGCCACCTCCCCGGGGCATCATTATTTATGCGCAGTGGGCATGCGGCCCCCCCCTTAGCCTCTGGGACCGCCACTTCCCTGGGGTTCTAATTAATTATGGGCGGGGGGCCTCGCGGGTCCACTAAGCCCCGGGGACCGCCATCTCCCCGGAGAACTATATTTAAATGCGGGGGTCGGTTACAGACCCCCGGCCCCAGGGACCACCACCTCCCCGGGGCTTTACAAATGGGGGGGGGGGGCGGGGGGGGGACATGTGCCAGGCCCTTGAAGAACCTGATCACATTCAGGGATTTGAAAAGGGATGGCCAATCTGGAAGGCACAGAAATACAGGCAGAGAAGCAATTTACCTCTTCACAGTACACGCTGTACACCCCAGCAGGGCTGGGGACAGACCAAGCACATAGTACTTCAGACAGGCATGCTTTCAATTGTTCTCCACTGCCTGCGCACACCAGGCAACAAATCTGCTCCACCTTCTGATTTGTGGACGGGCAACGAGCTGATAATGTCAACCGCCTTCAATGGCAGCTGGATGGTGCTCAGGGGTTCCTTCCCAATATCCAGGCTTGAAGGATGGAGGGACTGGAGGTTACTTGGAAAGAAGGTCCGTCCTGAGAGGAAGATGGAAAAACGGACACAACCACATCCTACATGTAGATACCACATCCTTCTCAGACAGTCTGGGGTGATAATGGCTTGGGCCTAGTCATGGCGATCCTTCCTCAGCACTCAAGAAATCAAAGGTATGGGTGAAAATGTGTAACAAGGAAAACTCCTCTCAACTGAAAGGAATCCCTCAAGGCTCCATGGAATGAATACTGTAAGGTGCAGAACTGCGGGTAACGAGAATTGTCATGAGTGGAGAAGACAAAGATGGTCTAAACCACCTATGGTTGGTTCAACTGAGACGGTTAGCCTATTGTTCAGCAAGTAATCCAACTGGTCACGGACTAGTCAGATCCCATGCTGATGCACCCAAGCTGTGAGCCTCAATGCTTCCTAACAGAGAAGGTGCCGCACCACTCATCCGTTTGTTGCCATACTAGATTGCAGTTGTATTATCTAGAAGATCTGGACAGACAGGCAGCAGATGGGAAGAAGGCTCTTTGAGAAATGACCCTGCATGCAGTTCGAGCAGGATGATGTGAAATCTCTGCTATTCTGGAGTAGAGGGGCCTCCGATGAGCAATTCCTCCCGATAAGCACATAATCCTAGAGTGGATATATTCATTATCATTGTAGCCCCTGCTGAAGGATAAATGGACACCCTTTGTGACAGATTATCTTCCACTGATTACCAGTCCAGATCTGTCACAGTGTCCTGGGAGATCTAGATGGCATCATACAGACCCCCTCTAATGATTGAACCACTGCCAATAAAGTTAGTACTAGAAAACCCTCATCTGCTAGCATGCATATATGACCAGGAGGACACAGGAAGACAGACCTAGTAAGCGAAGAGCTATCGGCACGGGAACTCGACCCCCTTGCAATAATTCAACTCATATCTCAAATGTCTCAGATCCTCTGATGTGGAGGAATCACTCTCAGGGATGTTGTCTACACTACTGACCCTGTGAAGAGAAGGCATTTTGAGGGCTCTAGGTGAAAGCCCATGTCGACCAGAAGGGATGATGATGTCTGCAGGGGAGCCAACACATTCTGTGGCTGGCCTTGAGCAGCCAGTCATCTAGGTATGGAAACACTGAGATCTCTGAGGCTCTATATGTGCTGCAACCACCACCATCACCCTGGTAAAGACTGAAGGTGCTGATGTTAGTCGCTGGAAGACTATGAATTGCTAGTGACTGGACCCCACCACAAAATGCAAGTACCTCCTGTGAGACTTCAGGATCGGTATGCGAGAATAAGTCTAAGGACACCATACCATCTTCAATTTCAAGCGCCAGGTGAACCTGAGTTATTGAAAGCATCAAATTGTTTTTGCACAGGAACAAAGTTAAGATCCTGAGGTCTAGGATGGGACGAAGACAGCCCCCCCTCCTTGGGAATCAGAAGGTACCAAAAGTGGCACATCCCTGTCCAATTTTCTGCTCTTGGAACAATTCCATAGCTCATTTCTACAGCAGTACTTCTACCTCCACTACAGGAACTGAAGATGATCCTCTGACTGATGCGAAACCTTCTTGGACTTTCTGGTGAGGGGTGGGAGAGGAAAAGGTGACCAGATCCATGGAGCGGGTCTATACCACCTTGTAGTAAACTTGTCCCAAACAGTTTCAATGGGTTCCAGTAGGACATTATAGAGGGCCAAAATTAGCAATGATATAGCACAGAGCCCACAGTAAAATTCTGGACAGATCTTCTACAGTGGACACCGTCGGTTCTAAGGACTATGCAACTTTTCCTAGAAGTGCATGGAAGGGTGACACTTTTGGAGGAGCAGGGCGTGCAGGACATTCTATCTCCACCTCAGGATATGTATCTATTTGACCGGCAATCTGGAGCACCAGGCAGTCTGTTATGTCTGAACACAGCAGGGCCATATATTTGAAGCCTCGCGACTGTCTTTTGTATAATGCATGACTGGGTCCAGCATTTGTAGTGGGTCTGAGTGAAATTCAAATAAGTTCATGGTCTGCTAATACTGTGGGAATGGTCCTGGCTCAAGCTTTAGGAGTCCTCTGTGTCGGCCTCCTCTGCCAATCTCAATGCCTAGGTCCTTGGGTGTTCCTCTAGACGAGTGTCACCAAAGGCAGCACAAAGGTGCGTGTAGGCAATGAGCTGAGCATACCTAGGCGACTGCACAAACTGAAGTGTTACCAACGAAAGGCACCAGAGGCCTTCTCAGAGAAGGAAACCAGGGAGTGAATGGCAGTAAAGGCAGACCCGCTAGCAGAAACTCATATCGAACCCCAAACTGACATGTAGGAAACTGGTTTTGGTTGCAGTACCGCCCCACTTTTTGCCTGGTGTTTGATGCAACTTTGACTGAAGTGTACTGGGTTCCTGCTAACCATGTCCTCAGTACTAGTGTTCTATCCCTCAAAACTGTACACCTGTTCCCTCAATTGGCAAAGCCTTTAGCTCCCTCTGTAAGTCCCAAGTAAATGGTACCCCTGTCACCTAGAACTTAAGGTACTAAAGAGGGTCCCTAAGGGCAGCAGCACGAATTGTGCCACCCTAAGGGACCCTTCGCCAAACACATGCAAGACTGCCATTGAAGGCTGCATGTCTTGGTGCAGATGAAAGTGATATGACATGTCACACATCCCGGTGTGCTATGTCCCTAACATTACATGTAATATTTGTAAGTCACCCCTACAGCAGGCCTGACAGCCCTAAGGAAGGGTGCTGAATCTTAAATGTGAGGGCATACCTGCATGAGCAGATATGCCCACGAGCTGGCCAGCCCTATTACTGCCAGTGCAAGTTGACAGGGAAGCCATTTTAAAACGTCTTAGACACTGGTGAAAAGTGTCTCCCAGCTACATGATCGCTTCACTGAAAATAGGGCTGCTTGGTATCAAACATCTTGGATTGATAAACCCGCACTGATTGCAGTGATGGATTTACCAATACATGCACCCAGGGGGGCACCTCTGTACCCAGGGGGTACCTTAGAGGTGCCCACTGAAAACCTACCAGCTTCTAGTGTCCTTGCGGACTGGTTTCTGCCAGCCTGCCCCCAAGGGTCCGCGGCCTATTGGCTACTACCCTACACTCCCCTAATACCTCTAAATTCTGTATTTAGGGGAGTCCCTGGCACCCGAGAAGCAGAGCCTGACAAACAAAGAAGAGAGAGGACACCGAAGAACCGCAAAAGTAGAAGAGAGAAGAAGCAGCTGACCTGGTGCTGACCCTGCCAGCCTGTCTGCACTCCTCGTAGAGAACTGAGCCAAAGTCGACTCGTCCTGCAGCTGTTGACTCCAGAACCTTGGGAGGACTGCCTGCCTTTGATAAAGAACAAAGACCTCCTGTGAACAGCGAACTTGTTTCCCCTGCATCCTTCAAAAACTACAATGCAAAGACTCTGAGGCCTCTGGAACCACTCAAACCAGACACCTGAACCACCATTGTACCCATCACCCCCAGCCTGAGTTGAAGTAGGCCAATGGTATCAAAAATGCCCCCCAGCCCTCCAGAGCTCGAGTCCTTTGTGGTTTCGCCCCTCATGGGCACTTCCCCCACCTGCAGTTTCTGCAGGCAGGAACCCTCTACCGTGACTGCTCCCGGTAAGAAAACCCAATGCCTGAAGCCCCCTCTGTATCTGTCTCCCCGGGCCGTGGAGAAAAGGACCAAAGGCATTCCTGCGTCTCCCGAGCATCACACGACCTGAGGCCCCCTGGTGGTTCAGCCCGACTGGCCTGCCAGCAAGAGCCTGCAGCCTCTTTTTACAGTGACCAATCTCAAGATAACGCCATTGGGCTCCCGACGCTGTATTGCACCCGGCCGCCCCGTGCCGCTGGTGGTGTATTGTTGGTGCTGCTTTGGACCTTGCCCATCACTCACCTTAACTCCTGAAGATTGGTCCTGTAAATCCCTCATAGGATAACATTGAAGAACTCAAAAATTGCACGGTGTCCACTTTTTGAACTGAAAATAATTCATATTTGAAAACATACTTATGTTATCGATTTTCTTCTGATGCCTAAACCTATATAAAGATACTTGCTATTTTTATGAACTGGTGTGGAGCAACTTCATGAGTCATGTGTCTCATTTACTGACCATTGTATATACTTTTAGATGGCTTGCACTCCTCTGTGTTAACCCTAAGGCTGCGCGTCCACAATACCCCCTAGCAGAGCACTTTGAGATTGCCATAGCAAGTCTCTATCCACTCATAGGGGAACCCTTGGGCTCTTTACACAAATGATCTCATTTTGATATATTTTATAAAGAGCAAGCTTCCTACAGATAGCCATAATCGATTTTGTAGTAGGCTTCTTAAAGTCACGCAAAAAGCAATTGTTTTACTGGCATTGGAAGGTCAAACATTTTTGCTGCTCTTTCCATGAGTGTATGAACCTCCAATATAGTCAGGAGTAGAATCCCCATGAGGAGGAGCCAGTAGTGATGGTGTCGGAAGCAGGTAGTTGTCCCATTCATTGGATCCACTTTGGAAGTCTGGTACTTCAATTTCTCTTCAGAAGATGTTCTGATATCTGCAGGTGGAACTGTGATGTATGCCGCTAGTGTCCTTTTCTTTGTATGCTCCTTCAGAAGATTACAAAGTGTGCTCAGAGTAGAAGGTTGTAATCGTGGAGATTCTGGGGACTGTATTGGTTGTGGTGACAATATAACCTTTAAGAGTTTTGGAAATCTCTTGTAATAATCTTGCAACATGCTTTATAGATATTGAACCAAGGCTCTTGGTACAAGGACCGTGTCCTCTTAGGGCTGACAATGGCCATATGGTTGCTAGTGTTCCATGTTTGGAATAGGCTGATTAGGAAATGGCGCCTCTGAAGAGTAATGTTGTTCCTCAAAACATTCCTCAGTTTACTCCGGATATTTAACATTTAGTTCAGAAGGACTATGGGCTGTTCCAAAAGGTTCGCACCTTGACAAGGGGGAATGATTCAAGCATGTGAATTTATGTAAGATCCAATACAGGAGAACAGGTGTTACAACCCTCCAAACGTCTGGCCTCTGGGGATGCACAGCATACATAAAGAGTGTTCAATGTTTACACCAAACCTTTGGTTACAGTTTAGACAAAATATGAACACATCCGTAAAATAAAAAGGTAATGAAGGGCCTCAAAGTTAACACCTCTCAATGCACACAATCGCTGGCGAAGGTAAAGTCAGTTGGTGAAAAAACTGTCAACGCAACATTCTTTGCATCAGGCTCTGCCAAGTCGCCCTCAAATTTGTGATGAAAAACTGCCATTCCTCAGGAACACTTCTAAAACACCTCCAAACACATCAAACGAAAAAAAATATTTAAATCTAGGCACATAAGGGTACAACGCAGGCTCTTGGTCGACATAATGAGTTATACGACTACAACTAAGTCAACAACTATTGGGGAAAAAATGTCTACTATTAATTGATCTGAGCCAAACCACTTGATAGCGGACTTATGCACAAAATGTAAATCTAGAAAGGATTCACACTGCAAAACAAGAGTAGAACAGCAGGTGTATTGTTACAACTGTTCCCCCGATGACTAAACTGAACATTTCAATTGAACCCATCTCCCCAAAAATCCCTAATGGTCGCACCCAACAGATCTTATTTTTATTTTACAGTTTTATATAGCGCAAACTTGACCCGAAGTTATAGGGTATCAGAGCGCTTTACATAGCACCAGTTGTGTTACATGAGGACACATTCATTTTTTTGTTAGACACGGGGAGATTACGTGATTTGCCCAGAATCATAGGATGATCAGCTTCTTTGCCGAGACTCAAACCCAGTTCCCCAGATTCGAGGTCGAACGGCCTAGCTGTTAAGCCAACTCCTCTTCCTTTCTGTTCTGTGTTCTAAAGCTGGATAACAGGAAGACAGCAGGTGTGGTTGGTATGCTTGGTAGCACACGCTTTTGTTTGACCTGTGTGCAATGCTTGAAAGGTGGCTCATTCTGTAGGTCCTACAAAACTAGCCCGTTCATGCTATCCATTTTTTTAAAAGAAGATATATATATATATATATATACACATATACACACACACATACATATACACCTCTAAGAGCACAACATGTAGACCAGTAGCTCCAGCAGTAAGCATTTATACTACGAACTTAAATAGAGCAGGTACACTGAATATGTTGATGTCACTGCACTGCTCTGTTGGCAGCACAACAATGACAACATCCAACACTCCACATTGCACTGTATGCTGCAAACTCTTCAAAAATAGCTCAGACATTTCTTATAACTCAGTAATCAAAGATCTCTCAATAACATGCACAACAATTAACAGTGCATACGGAAGAGGCTTCACATGAGTGCAGAGCTGTGTAGATGCAACATCCTCTAGGATGTCTCTGTGCAAACATCAACTTTAACTAGCAAACAGAGCACTCAACTTGAGCACAGAACAATGAGCACATATCCTACACAAGTGAGATATACCAAGCTCAATACGATTGTGCACAGTACAGATGATTCACCTAGGAATGCAGTGCTCTGCGGATGTGTCTAGTACTTAAGGTCACCATGTACACAATAGTCCATACCACTAGAAAACAGACAACAGACAAACGCCAACAGGACACACTAGGTAGAACATTGAACACAAATGAAGCACAGCTTAAAGATCCCTCATGTACCTGGTGATCACAAAGCCCACAACAGTAACCATAATGAACAATCACAATCCTCAACAGAACACTTCTGCCAGTAATATGCACTTGCGTCCAAAACGGTTGAGCTGCATCAGGTACCTGGAGCTCTCCGATCCAACGACAATAGTTCAGTCTGTAGAATATAAACTAATTTCTTACACATATACATATTTTTGCAAATGTAACGTCTTTTACAGTCAAATGCTGTGCATTATTAAATCATCTAGTGGTTGGAGTCTTAAATTTCCATTTTTCAACGAACCAAAGTTTTATTTTTGGGTGTCAATCATAGGTTAGAGGGAATAAGACTCACCGATGAGGACTAAAGGTCCACAATGTCAAGCCTCAAGCAGAAACAGTAGAGGCTGTTCAGTGACACATCATTGGGTGCCGCAGTTCTTTTGTATTCTGCGCCTAGCTGGTCTGTGAGTGCCGGCTTGGATTCTGTAATCCGTCATACATCTCTTCAAATGTGGATAGGAGGGGAAGGCGCTTGTGATGCTTAAGGACTGACCCTGATACTTTGGGCATTTATTGCTTTTCCTAAGAGCTCATCTTCTAGTTACTAGTGGCCCATGCAGCAGGGGGAAGATACTTACCGTTCCATCCAGAGCAAAATCAGTGAAGGCTTGCACCTCTCATGCCATGCAAAGGATGCTATAGTTAACTGCCTACAAGCCAATGCCAGACACTAGCAGTGGTGAAAGCCCCCCTAGCAATACCACAGAACCTGCCTGGGGCTATTCACAGGTCTTGGTGTAGGAAGCCGTCTCTTTATATGATATTCCACGAAGTAGTTTTATAGCGTGCAAAGAGTCCAGAGATTCCCCCAGAAGTGTACAGGCTCAATGTAAACCCAAAGTGCTCAATTGGTGGTAGAGTGGTCAGACAGACATTTGTTATGCACACAGTGATTCATAAATGACACACAACTCAAAAAGGAGATCCACAGCAATTCTATAAAAATAAACTTCTTTAAAGATTTATTTTAAGACCAAGAAATACGTTAAAAAGTTAGGAAAATGCTACTTGCCAGTATGTATCTGTTCTTGGCATGTAGAGCTGCAGAGTTGTACACTATGCATAGATCGCCATCTGGTGTTGGGCTCGGATGCTTGCACTTTGTTGTTGTCTTGGAAGAGTCTTTTGTAGTCACGAGATAGGCGACTCCTCCCTTGGACGATAGTGCGCATGGGCATCGACTCCATCCCCAGATTGTTTTTCGCCATGTTGGGAAATGAAGTCCGTAAGAAGTAAGAGATGTCCATATAAATGTAATTAAGATAATACTGGAACAGAAACAGGTTCCGGGGAGGCGGGTGGGTTTGTACAACTCTACATGCCAAGAACAGATGCATACTGGTAAGTAGCATTTTCCGCTCTAGACATACGAGCTGCATAATGTACACTATACATAGAATGTACAGCAGTGTCTCCCTTAGCGGTGGTCACCTGTATCTGTTGCAGTAGTCTGAAAAAGTGTTTTAAGAACAGCTTGGCCTACAGAAGCTTGCTGCATAGTCTGCACGTCAACACAGTAGTGTTTGGTGAAGGTGTGTGGGGTAAACCATGTTGCTGCTTTACAGATGTCATCCAAGGGAAAGTTCCCTAAGAATGCCATGGAAGCCCCTAGTTTGCGTGTTGAATGCGCTCTAGGGGGGATTGTTAATGTGCGTTTAGCCTTTTGGTAGCATATTTGAATGCATTTTACTATCCAGCTTGTGATCCCAGCTTTGGAGATGGGGTTACCTTTATGAGGTGGTGAGAAGGCTACAAACAGTTGTTTTGTCTTTCTAAAGGGCTTAGTCCTGTCAATATAATAAAGTAGAGCTCTTTTGACGTCAAGTGTGTGAAGAGCTCTCTCTGCTACGAAGTCCGGGTTTTGGAAAAACACTGGTAACTCTATAGATGGTTAAGATGAAAAGCAGAGATTACTTTAAGAAGGAATTTTGGATTTGTTCTAAGAACCACTTTGCTACGATGTATTTGTAAGAACGGTTCCTGTATGGTTAAAGACAGGATCTCACTTACCCTTCTGAGAGAGGTAATTGCGACAAGGAAAGCTACTTTCCACGTGAGGAACTGCAGTTCACATTTATGTAGAGGTTCAAATGGGGGACCCATGAGCCTGTTAAGAACAATGTTTAAATTCCACACCGGAGAGGGTGGCAGTCTGGGGGGAATTATCCTTTTAAGGCCCTCCATAAAGGCTTTAATTGCAGGTACTCTAAATAGTGATAAGTGTCTGTTTTGTAAATAAGTGGCAAGTGCCGCTAGATGTAATCGTATGGATGAATATGCTAGATTACACCTTTGTAAGTGTAGCAAATAGCAAATGATGTCCTGGATTGAAGCATCCAGCGGATCAATTTTATTGTTCTTGCAGTAGATGACAAATCTTTTCCATTTTGCTGCATAGCAAGCTCTAGTAATAGGGCGTCTGGCTTCTTTAAGGGTAAGGTAACTGAACTCTAGGACTTCAGGAACCAGATCGCTAGATTCCGTTGACCTGGATTTAGGTGCCTTATCTCTCCATGGTTCTGCGTTAGCAATGCTGAGGAGAGGTAGTTTTTGGTGTGGAACTACTGAGAGTTCCAGTAGTGTCGTGAACCACGGTTGCCGTACCCATGTGGGAGCTACCAGGATCATTCTGAGAGACTGTTGCCTGAGCTTGCGTACCACTAGGGGAATCAGTGGGAGTGGCGGAAAAGCGTACGCAAATCTGCCTGACCAGTTCATCCATATCGCATTGCCTTTGGACAACAAGTGTGTAAACCTGGCGGCAAAGGTTGAGCATTTTTAATTTGCGTGTGTGGCAAACAGATCTATGTCTGGTTGACCCCAGGTTTGGAAAAATGGTTGAAGAACTTGGGGAGGAAGTTCCCATTCGTGTATCTGCTGTGTCTGTCGACTTAGCAGATCCGCAATCTGATTGTGAACTCCTGGAAGATGTTCTGCCAGAAGGTATATGTTTTGTGGAATGGCCCATCTCCATATGCTTTGTGCCAGCTGAGACAGCTGCAAAGAATGTGTGCCACCTTGTTTTTGTATGTAATACATGGCTGTCATATTGTCCGTTCGGACTAGGACAGTTTTGTGATGTAGATGTACTTGGAATGATTTTAATGCTAGAAATATTGCCAGTAATTCTAGGTGATTGATGTGGAGCACTCTGTTGAGTGGTCCACTTGCCTTAAAATGTGTGGTTTAGGAGATGGGCTCCCCAGCCAGTGAGTGATGCGTCCTGCTGTTAGCACTATCTGTGGAACTGGCTCTAGGAACGGCTGCCCTTTGGAAAGGTTTTGTGTGTTCCATCAGTGCAGAGAGCGTTGTGTGCGGCTGTCCACCAACACCAGATCTGTAAGTTGTCCTTGAGCCTGGTTCCTCTGACGTGCTACGCATTCCTGTGAGGGGCGCATCTGAAGTCTTGCATGAGGTATGATAAAAATGCAAGAGGTCATCATTCCTATGAGTTGCATGAATACCCTTGCTGGGAGGGAATGCTGTGGCTGAAATTTGGTGATTAGTGTTTGCATACTGGTTATCCGGGCTGGATTGGAATATGCCAGAGCTCTGGAGGTGTCTAATGTGGCCCCTAGATACTGATGTATGTGGGAGGGCTGAAGATTTGACTTGGTGTAGTTTACTGTGAATCCCAAGTGGTGTAGCAGCTAGATGGTTTGAGGAGTGTGATGAACACACTGGTTGAATGACTTTGCTTTTATCAGCCAGTCGTCGAGATATGGAAAGACATGGATTTGTTGTCTTCTCAAGTGTACTGCTGCTACTGCAAGGCACTTTGTGAACACCCTGGGTGCAATGGTCACCCCGAATGGAAGGAGTTTGAACTGATAGTGTTGTCCGTCCACTATGAACCTTAGATACGTCCTGTGAGCAGGGTGTATGGGAATGTGGAAGTAGGCGCCCTTGAGATCTAGTGTGGCAAGGAAGTCGCCTTGTTGAAGTAGTGGGAGGACCTGTTGAAGAGTGATCATATGAAAATGATCTGACTGTATGTAGAGATTGAGGGGTCTGAGGTCAAGTATTGGCCTTAGGATGCCATCCTTTTTGGGGATTAGGAAATACAGCGAGTAAACCCCTGTTCCTTGATGCTGCAAGAGAACTAGTTCTATTGCCTGCTTTTGAAGCAGTGAGAGAACCTCTTGTTTCAAGAGTGTTAGATGTTCCGTGGACATTGGACGCTGTTTGGGTGGTATGGTGGGTGGGGTTGCTGTAGGTTCCAGGCAGTAACCATACTGGATAATTTGTCTTACCCACTTGTCTGTAGTGATGGAATTCCAGACAGGTAGGAACTATTCGAGTCTCCCTCCGACCAGAGTGGAATGGTCTGGAGGGAGTGAAGGGAAGTCACTGCTTGTTAGTGGGGGAGGTGCGAGTGGTGTGGTTAACTCGGCCTCTTCCTTCGTTGTTCTTTCCCCTGTATCTGCCTCTAAAATATCCTCTATTGGGGTATGTTTGTGTGTTGGTTTTGTAGGAAGAGGAGGCGGTGTCTGTTCCAATGTTTTTGGATGCTCCTCTATAGAAGGAGCGACGAAAGGAACCACGTGTGGATGGAGACTGTAATGACCCCATGGATTTATCAGTCTACGTGTCCTATTTCATTTTCTCTAGAGTGGTGTCTAAAGCTGGTCCAAAAAGTTGTTCCCGATTTAACGGCTGATTGAGGATAGTTGTTTGTACCTCCTGTTTGAAGCCTGAGATGCGTAACCAGGCATGTCGTCTGAGTAACACACTAGTGTTAATGGACCTAGAGACTGTGTGAGCTTCATCAAGGGCACACTTGATTGATGCGTTAGTTATTAGTTTGCCCTCCTGAATTAAATCATTTGCCTCGGTTTTATATTGATCAGGTAAATGTTGTAATAAGGTTTCTAGCTGGTCATAGTGAGCCCTATCGTACCCTAGCAAGTAATGTCTCTGTATTGGCTATGTGTCAGTGATTTGCTGCTAGGGCAGCAACTCTCTTGCCAGAGGCATCTAACAACTTAGATTATTTATCCAGAGGTTGTGCATCACCGGAGGTTTGAGAGTTGGCACGTTTCCTAGCATTAGTTACCACTAGTGAGTCTAAGGGATGTAGGCGGGATCATCGGGAGTGGGTTTATATTTTTTGTCAATCCTGGGATTGAGAATTCTAGCTCTCACAGGGTCCTTGAATATGTCGGGGGGCATGTTTAATGACCCCCTTTAGCATTAGAAGGGTTTGGACAGTCTTCTGTGACTGTTCGAAGGTGTCTAGAAGAAAGTCCTAGTCTGCAGGGTCAGAATGCATCTGAACACCATGGTAGAGAGCAGCTCTATTTACAAGCTGACCGAAGCCAATATTGTTATCTGGGAGGGATGGCTTTGTTGGATATGCCTGGGGATCAGGGAGGTCTGGGGGATCAATTGGGTTATCATAATCGTCCCAATCGTCCTGTGATACGTCCATGTCGTCAACAGGGTCAGTGAAAGGGTCATTGTTGCCTCCCCCCACCCCATAAATCATCATCATCATCATCGTGTGGTGGAAGTCTTGGAGGATGTGGAGTAGAGACAGGTTTAGGAGGGAGGACAGGCTTAGGTGGAAGAACAGGAGAAGAGGGTCATATAGGTGAAGTGGCACAGTCTTTTTTTCTCCACAGGCACTACAGGAGTGTGTGGTGTGTCCAGCTTCCTCTTCTTGTGTGGAACAGCAGCCACATGTCCTGTTTTGGGGTCTATATGGAGAGTTTTCTGTTTCGGATCGACAGGATCCGGTTGAAAAAGGGCCTCCTTCTTGGTAACCACTTTCGGTCCGAGCAGGGTTTAGATTTCTGCTCTGAGGCCTTGGGAGGTGGTTCGGGGTCCTTTTGCTTAGCTATGGAGACGGAAATCTTTTTCAGTTCTGAATGCTTTGGTTTCGGACCCGATGTCTTTTCTTTCGGCGTCAAGGTGGTCGGTGCAGACTTCTTTTTGGGAGTGGGTTGCTCCCCCATCTTCGGTGCCAAAGGCGCCTGTGGGACACTGAGATGCGGTTTGCTCGGTCCTGAGCTACCGGAAGGCTTGTCCCTTATCTTCGGAGACGGGCCTTGGGATTCTGAAGCTTGTTTTCGGTCACGACTGGGGCCAGCAGGTGAAGTCTTGACCAAGGCCTGCTTTTTTTCGGGTGGAGTTGGGGTAGGGGCGATTGTACTCACTAGTTGAGCAGGAGTGATGTGGTTGTCTGAGTCGTCTGCTTTGGACAAGATTTCCGGGTCTTCAAAATCCTACTCCGGGACATAGGGGCCTTCATCGAAGACGTCTACTGGTGCCAGATCTGCTCGATGATGTGTTGTTGGGCTCGGCGATCACGGATGGTCTTTTTGGATCGAAAAGAGGCGCAGGCCTGCCAATTGTTCTCGTCATGCTCGGGCGAGTGACACAGGTTACAGACCTTGTGGTGGTCACTGTGTGGGAATTTCGTCCCACACTGGGGGCATTTTTTAAATGGAGTCCTTTCCATGAGCTGTAGGCCCGAACGGCGTAGATAGGCCCAGCGGCCCGTGTCGACGACTGGAATAGAGTAGTTGAGATGCGCGTCGAAGATCACGCGATCGAAAACAGTACCGTCGAGTTGTAGATAGTTTGCACGTCGAAAAGGTTTGGAGAATATGGTGCCGAACCGGAGCGCAGAAGTTCCATCCGAACCCGATGGCGGGGAAAAAAATCAATCTGAGGATGGAGTCGATGCCCATGCGCACTATCATCCAAGGGAGGAGTCACCTATCTCGTGACTACAAAAGACTCTTCCAAGACAACAACAAAGTGCAAGCATCCGAGCCCAACACCAGATGGCGATCTATGCATAGTGTACAATCTGCAGCTCATATGCCTCGAACATAAGCTTTTCAAGAAAAATACTTTTCACTCTAAACTTTAAAAAGGTGGACACTTTGTGCAATTTTCAGTTCAGCAATGTTAACCTAAGGGATTAAGGTAAGCATGTGAGGCCACAAGGCAGTACCAAACTTACACCTCTCAGCGGCACAGGGGTCGCCAGGTGCGGACTGCCAACACAGCGTCAGGCACCCATTGTAAACCAATGGGGGAGATCGGTATTGAAGAAAGGCTGCAGGATCAGGCAGCCGGAAGAAGAAAACCCACAGCTGCCCAGGTAAGGAGAAATTCTAGGAGATGTAGGGACACCATTGGTCACACTCCCCAAGACCCAAGTGCTACGGGTGCAGGGGTCTCCTTAGGTGTTGGAAAAGTCTTACCGGGCAGGTCGCAGTTGGGAAGTGGAGTGTTTGAGTTGAGGCTGCAGGCATCGAGGCGGAGTTTGGCAGGTGTCAGCCCGCGGTGGATTCTTGCTCAGAAGCGCTGGGGAAACTTCACAGGACCGATGAGCCACTTGGATGTGGGCGTTGGGTGCAGTGGTAGGTGCAGAGGTGGGTCCAGCGGTGGTTCCGCTTTCTTCAGAGCTGGAGCTCCTTGTTGTTTAAAATTGGTTTCTTTTGGACTGGTCCACTGTCCACAGGAGATCTTGGTCTTTGTCAAAGGCAGTCAGTCAGTCCTCCCAAGGCTTTGGAGGTCGCTGGGCTACGGGGCAGGTTATCTTTTGAGCAGGATGATAGAGGGCTGCAGACAGGCGGTAGCGCTGGGGCCAAGTCAGTTGGTTTCAGTAGTCTTCTCTGCTAGTGCAACTCTGCAGTGTCTGGCTCTTCTTAGGTCACTGGGAATCTACTTTCAGGGTCTGCGGGTGCCACCTAAATACTAGATTTAGGGGTGTTACAGGTAGGGACCAATGGGTCTCTCACCTGGGGTGTCTACACCCACAATTATGCCACTCTCCTGTGGGAGGGGGACATAGCCATAGCACTGATTGGATAAGTTCCACCATCTTCAAGATGGTGAGCACTGAAGTACTGAAAAATATGCTTCACTTTGCCTCCAGCACCTACGAGATGAAGTTGGCAAAGGGGGGGGGGTACACCTCCTGTTCTCACTTGGGTTTTCCCAGACGGTTCTCCCACCAAACGTTGAGGTGTAAGCCAGGGGCTGCCATTTACTGCTAGAAGCAGAGGTTGGGATCGCATTACCAAGGAAGCAAGGCCTTTGAAGTTTCCTTCTCGAGCACTGTGTTCATTCTGGGGGAGGAGGTGTGACACCTCTGCCCAGGATGGGCTTTGTTTCTGGCCTCAGAGAGCAGAGGGTCTCGACCCAGGGGTCCAAAACATGTCTGGTGGTGGCAGGCTACCTAAAGCAAGTTAGAGATCATGCGAGGGTTGGTAGGTTTCCAGGGGGCACCTCTGAGGTTTCCTCTGGGTACATGTTTCAATAAATCCCACCCTGGCATTAGTGTGGGCTTATTGAGAGGAGTTGTTTGGCACCAAACACTCCTGGGTTCACTAAAGCCATCATGGTGCTGGGGAACTCGAGTTATCAAGTTTCCAGCCCATCTACTCTCTATGGCTTTGCTGGCACTTGCAATATTAAGAACAGACTTAAATATTTTAGGGGCATATCAGCCTTAGGGCTTGTAAGGCCTGCAAGAGGGGTGACTCACCTATTCCATAGGCAGTGCTGCTTAGCATGGCACACAGATTGCCATGTCAACTTTGTGGTTTTTCTCTGCAACAAGGCATGAAGCCTGCAGTGACAGTTTGCATGGCCTTGACGAGGGGTCCCTAGGGGATCCTCTTCCATCTAAAGCCCTAGGTACCATGGTACCATTTACTAGGGACTTACAGGGGTCTGAAATTGCCAATCGTAGTACAGTTTCTAAGGAAATGAGCTCTGGAACAGGGGAGCAGGTTGGCAGGGACCCTATTAACTTTCAATCGAAACCACCATTTTACAGGCAAAAAGTGGGGGATAACCATGTCAAAAGAGGCACGTTGTCACAAAAGTACATGTGGGCTAGTGAAGCCCACCCTGTTGGCTTCAAGGTCCTTCAAAGGATAGGGCCCATTTGGAAGTTTGGAAGGCAGACATAGACCTCTATGACAAACAGTGCAGAGCTCTAAAATTACATACCTGCTGCAAAATTCATTTGGCAGAAGTTATCCTTCTCATGCTCGCAAGCAATCAATTTGTAAAGAATGCTGGTTTTAGTTTCAGTCAAAAACTATCCAGGGCTTCAGATATGGTAAGCCTTAAGTGAGTAACTCCTTGTAGGAAGGTGGATATCTGACTATGGTTACCCCCAAATTTTTGCCTAGTGTCTAGCTGGTTTTTCGACTTAGTTGGCCTGAGATCCTGCCATTCAGGCTCTCAGGCTATCTGCTCTCTCTGTAAAATGGACTCCATGTACCCTAGGTACATACCCAATTGGTTGGATCACCCTGTCAGCCCCTGTACCAGTGTACACTAGGTACCCAGGGCATTGGTGTATCCAAGGCCTGCCAGGGGCTGAAGCATGTATTATGCCACCCCAGGCTTGGCCTAACACATCTGACACAACTGGCTGATCACTCAGCTGGGGTAAGTTGGTCTTACTTAGGTGTAGTATACCTATACCTAACCTTAAATGGGACACCTGGTAACCTATAAGTCACTCCTATGGCAGGCCTTAACAATCCTGAAGGCAGAGTGCTTGGTTCCATGTGAGATGGTGCTCTGGCATGAGCTGAGCCTGTCTGCAGTGGTCGGAACAACTTCCTTCTACTGTTTCCAGATATCGTCATACCATATACTCTTAAGTGCATTATGAACCTCGCGGTTAAATGCTATCTTTGGTTTGGCTTTATCAAAACATGTCGAGTAAGGTGTCATACGAATTGGAATACTAACCCCTCGCCAATTCTGGCGGCGGGGTTAGCATTCCACCCTTCTAGAGGGACACGACATGTACAGTACCTGAAACCCGGGTAAAATCAGACATAGCCTCAGCTCCACAAAATGGATGCTGCCACCACAGACACAAGTCTGCCCTCCTGCTGCTGGGAGTCCTTCCAGCTTGGGAGGTGTGGACAAAGGGTTTCCTGCCAGGGGAGGTGCGTGCACCACCCCAGACAGGATTTTGTGTATTGGTCAGGTAGGGCTTGAAAGAAACCAGACATGCCTGTGGCTCACAAGGAGCCTCGGTGCATATGCCAGTTCAAACCGGTCCTGGGGCACACCAGTCCCGGGCCTGGGGCGAGCTGGACAAAGGATTGGGGGTGTAACCACCCCCCTTCCTGGTCCCACCCATAGGGAGGGACCTAGCAAGTAGTCCGGCCCCTAGAATCCGCTTAAAGGTAGGAGCTGTGTCCTAAGACTTCAGACATCCTGGAATCAACTTAAAACTAAGAAGAAGACGGGAACTTCGACGCTCTGCTGCACAGAGGACTGAAGCCAATCTCCCCTGTGGTCAGGGAGTGACCACCTTGCTAACGCAAGCACCATCCAGCGAATCAACGTCTGCTTTGCCGCCGCCTCCCGCCGGAGCCCGAGCCCAGAGACTGACAAGACCTGGACCTCCAGACCTCTCACCGCCCGATCCACAGTCCCTGAAAAGAGGAGACCCGTGGAGGCACCGAGACACGTGGAGCCAGCCATCTTGGATCGACTACGACAAGCTGACAAGTGCAACAACCGAGGCTCCCTCCAAGTTGTGCTTTGGGATCTGAGAAGCCCAACACCCGAGCAGCATCTGCACCAAAGGTGAGCCCTCCAGCATCTCCACGATCTGCGTGGGGCCCTTCTGCATTTTGCCACTCGACGCGCCTAACCGGTTGCTGGCCCGCTGGCTAGTGGCCATCTTGGCGACGAACTCTACGAAAAACACCGCTGGTCTGGTTGCTCCAGACTGGACCTTGCTGGTCAGAACCAACAGCTGATTTCCGAATCCTCCTACAATTGCTTTTGCCAAGGCTTGTTTGCTTCGACCAAGTCGCCGACACCGCCGACAGCGAGAGCCTGCGTGGGACAGCTCGTGAGCCGACTCCTGGACGTCGTCGACCTTCAGGGACCACGTGGCTGCGGAGACAAGCTACCCCTCATCACCTGTTTGCACCCGACATCGCCTGGTACCTACCTGGTGCCACGCCGGTCACTGGCTAGTGACTGTGAACACTGTCCCCTCTGCTTTCAGGTCTTCTGCAACTCCGATCCACCCTTGGATCCACCGCATCTCTCCCGGACCGACCGCCTGCAGCATCTTTGTCCCAGGCTCAACGGAACAGATAGAAGAAACCCGACGCACTTTGAGGCCTATGCACCCGCTTCCTGTGGGTGAGGTAAAGCTGGTACTCCGGTGCCCATGTGTAGTAATACATCTCTAGTGCCTGTGTTCCAAATCTTAAGTTCCTAGTCAACCCGGAAGATCTCCTTTGCAGTAACTTTGTACTTTTTACGCACCCATTGAAACCTATGGGAGCACGCGTGTGACTATTTGCTCTGCACACGCCACCCGTGGACCTCCTGGTCACTAACTGACGTTAGCTCCTTGTAGGCCCAGCGATTCTAGAGGCCCTAGGCCTTTTCCCTTTTCTGTTCGTGGTACTTATACCACTATTTTAGTATATGGTTCGAGTGGCCACCAGGGCCTATCCATATAAAGTGCAACTTCTGAGTATTCTGTGATAATCTTGTTCGACGATTTGTGCTCCTGTGCTCATAAAGAGACTAGGGGTTACTTTGAGAAATCAATACATATATATTTTGAATATATATCTGTGTGGTGTCCTTTCATTGGTATAAAAGGGGGTTGCATTTGGTAAAACAGCTGGCTTAACACGCATCACGAGTTTAGCCTCAAAGACTGCTTAGCCTACGCTACCACTAGGGCAGCTAGTCCGAAAAGGTTGACTTACAACCACACCATAAGGGTTAATTGGCATGGTACAAGGTGATCACTTTAACTAGTGAGCATCATATACCAGGCCAACTTCTCACACTTCTCAACAGCACTTGATTTCCTAAAGAGGCCATTGCGTGCATCCATGATCTATAAAACCCACTTTACTTACAGATGTCACAGAGGATTCAATTGGTTTACTTTCAGTCTGGGACAAAAGAACAATGCACATTAAGTGAAACTCACCGTATGAAAGTTTTGAAGGCTGCAGACTGGGGGTTAATGCAGAGCGGCACCCTTTTCCCCTGTTGATGGTCCACAATGAAATGATGAACTAACTCTGCAAGAAGAGAAGACAAGTCAAACTCAAAACCGAATTGCAGGAAAAAGCTGAACAGACTGAAGTAAATGGGAGGCAAAGCGACTAGGAAGGAGCTTAGAACCATGGTGGCAAGATCAGGTCATCTTAGCTCTATAGTTAAAAACCTATAATTTAATTCCATTTGGCTCTTAAACATCAATAGTAATGAGAAGGAAAAAAGTAGGAATTGCAAGCTAAGTGTAGAAATGACAGTTAAGATGGAAAGATTGATTGGGAAAAAGGGGGACGAGAAAGTGAAAGTGTGGGAATAAGAAGGGATGGGAAACGAAAAACGAATATAAAGAGATGGAATGAGTAAAATAAGAGGTTAGAGGAGAAAGGGACAACAAGATGAAGGTCAGTGCACAACTCCATGTCATGTGGACACCATATTCCAGCCCAATTTGTTGTTCTACATAGCGTTATGATCTAGATCATCAATCTGATTGGTACACTTGAGGGTACACAGGACTGCAAGTTCCAAAAAGAACTGGCATGGCCAAACGAAAACCCAGTATACTTAGAAATGATGTGAACTTAAGAGGGATAGAAGAGGAAATGATTCAAACAAGGGGACAGAAAGGATTTCGGGATGAGAAAGCATAAAGGAAAGGTGCAAATGCAAGAGAAAGACGTTACTTGCCTCCAACCCCTGTTCTGCCTCAAGAGAATCTATAAATATATCTATATATAAATAAATTACTTTGGCAGAACCATGTAGTTGTAGTTAGGACCCTGTTACCCTGGGAAATGAATTTTATGTTTGCTGATAACTTTGGTGCAGTTTGATTAATGTTCGCAAAACACAAAAAAGAGCAACCATTGCATGTCCTCCCTGGAAAGATTTGGGCTTGCCCGTCAAGCCGGTACCGAAAATCTAGATCTTTACCTTGAAAGTGTGCTTTTTTAATATGGTGTAGATCCTTTAGTAGTTTGTGAGAAATTAAGGTTAAACATTTATAGATATGTGGATGGTTGGGGACATGGGAGCCCTGCAGGGGCACAACCTCAAATAATAGAGCGATCTGATTGACTGAGCAGGCTTTCTTTTTTGCAGTCAGCCACCTCACTCGCCTCACTCCACGAGTCTTTTCAGTGTAAGGCGGGTTCTCCAAGGGGTCCAATCTTCCTCCAATCCTAGCTCCTCAAAATAAGGCTGAGGAAGCAACAGAGTCAGAGGGCTCTGACGGTGCTGGCCTCGTTGGAAGCCCCATCCGCTCTGTGTCGTCGGGGTTAAGAATGGGGCGGGCGCAGCCGACAGGTGCTGGCGACGTGAGGAGTCTCGGCATTGGGGGAAGGTCGAGGAGGGGCAACCGGCATCAGTCTGCATTTGGGAATGGATCTATGAGGAGCCATGAGCGCCGGCGCGGAACCAAAGGAACTCCTTCTGCTGAGCCTGCGGCGCACTGGCATTGTCAGGCCGCCCAAAAATGAGGCACGTGTTGTCATAAAAATCTTTCAGTTGGGAGGGAGTCGCTCCTGGCCCTGAAAAGGGAGGGAAACGCAGCGCCGACCCTGGCACACGTTCCGCAGAACGAGGCCTCGAAGGTCGAAACTCTTCCGTTGCGTCGGGTGACGAATGGGGTGAAGTCGAAGCACGCTTCTTGTGGTGCTTCTTACCTGACCCCTTCGAGGACTTTGATTGGGAGGATGAAGATGTGGAGCCCCCGGAGCAGTGCTCAGACCTTCCTCTCGACCGAGACCGGCAAAAAGACCTCAGAGGAAACTTCGGAGGTGCCTGTCGCCGTGCTGCAAGCAGCTTTAGGGACCGCTCCCTCAAAGCTTTAGGTGCCACATCCCAGCAGTTGGCGCACAACTTTGGGTCATGGTTGCGCTCCAAGCACCAAAGACACAAGAGGTGTGGATCTGTAACTGACATGGCACGGTGACAGGCGCCACACGGTTTGAATCCCGAGGTCTTGTTAGGCATGATAGAAACCCTAGACACCGATGAAAACATTTGGATAAAAAGTTGAAAAAAGTCGGTCAAATAACAATGGGGGTAGCTCTCTGATAGATCTGGCTGGCGTGGAAAGAAAACAACTGACGCCAGCGCGCCTATATTGACGACATGGACGTCATAACGGAGATGACGCCAACACGGAGTCGACCGACTCAACCTATTGGTGAGCAGGGGTACTGCTCAAGAAAAATCTTCTGGATCCAGACTGACGCTTAGGAAGTTCACAGGTAAGATATCTACTGCTAGATGTCTCTATCAGATAAAAAAGATAAGATATGAGGGGCAGGGTACGGGTACCCTGAATCTCTGGACCTTGTTGTGGGGGATTGAGTGGGTGGAGGGATGAGGGGGGTGCCAGAGGAAGCCCAAACCCTTCACTGGGGTCAAATTAATGCAGAAAAAATAAATGTTTGGGGCACAGGAGTCCAGCAGGATTGGGGAGACAATTTTTTTTTAAAAGAGCGGGCAAGGAGGTTGGTGCCTGTTATGGTTGGTTGGATGCAGTGGGATGTGTGTAGGGCCTGCATACAGGCTAAGCCCCTGCCACGCATGACCTAAGGTATGTGGCAGATGGTTGGTGTAGTTGGGTACGGTAATAAATCTTACTTCACATAAAAAAAAAACCAAAATAAGTTTACTGAAAAAAAAGGTTAGTGTCTTTATAGTTGGGTATGCTTATAATATCAATTTTTTCGTAAATAAAAGCTGGAAATTCACTGAGAAAAAACAAAGGTTAAAATTACGTTAAAGTTAGATAAAATTGTGAGTTAAAATGTAACACGGACTTCAATAAACCACTGAAATTCACCAATTATAGCTAACTCAGCTATAAGTTGCAATACTCAATGTCACATATCACACCACTCATGACTTGTTCTATGACCTCATCGATAAAATCACTGATGACAACTAGAATGATATAACTGATGACATCCCTAAGCATGGTGAGTAGGCAAGTTATAGTTACTTGAGTTTCAGTGAGTTTAAAAAGTTTTGTTCCTGCATTTTGCCGTTTGACAAATCTCCACAAAACTTTTGAAAATAAATTACACTTTTTTTTCCCACTAGTTTGCGCATTCAAAGTTTCAAGGTGATCGGTCAAGCAGGGGCCGAGGAAAAAAAGGGGGGAGGTTTCCACATAACGCATTTCCCCCATTCACAGGACGTTTACACACCACTACAGCCCAAACAGCCTAATGGATTTACACCAAACTTGATAGAAAGTTAGATCTTGGTTCAAAAACATTGCTTATGAAAAACAAAATGGTATATTTCAAGCCATGGAGGATCTGTGGAGCTAACTAGCTGCAACCACCTAAATCTGGAAGTGGTGGCAGCCATTTTAAGACTCAGCGCCCCCCAAAAAGCATACAAAATAGGACGGTATGGTATAGGCACCCTTACTTTTTTTTCCTTCTAAATTTCGGCACTAACTTGCTTACGATCTGCAGGAAAATGTAATTAAAAAAAAGGTACAGTATTCCATACCTCTTTTCTAAACCCCTCATGGTGGGTCAGGGACTGGAGTGGATGATGCTGACTTTTTGGGGGAAGGGGCTCACTTGGGCCCCCCCCTACCCTGGCAGTATTCAGACGCAGGGACCCAATCCCCCAGGATGTATATTTTTTAAAGGGAGGGGGCACGTGGCCCCACCTCCGGGCCGTTTTTGGCGCCTGTAATTATTTCTGTGGAGGGCACATGGCCCCCCTCACCAGCAAGCTTTTGACCCCAGGAATCCCATGCCCCATGGCCCGATTTTTTTTTTTTTACAGGGAAGGGGCCTACAAAGGCCCCGGGACCCCCATCACTGGGGGCAGCTACACTTTGTTAAAGGGAGGGGGGGGGGGCGGGGGGGAGTGGCTCCCCTCAATGAGCCTTCTGTGGCCAGTGGGACTGCATCCCCTAGTGCTGTCTCATGTGCTGTGTCTCGGGGAGCACACCCCCTGGAGACAGCGGTGTCCCTGCCCGTGAAACTGGAGTTTTTTTTTCCCCACCTGGCACTTATGCGGACAGGCTAACAGATCAAAATATTGCTCCAGCCCGGAGGGAGCAGAATAAACTACAGAATAAGTAGTTGCACCCTGCAGGTGGGAATAATACCGGTTCCTGCTGCATGGGGGGAGCCAGCTGGGGCCGCGGGGCTACCCTGCGACTCCCTACAAGTATATGTGGGGGCGCTGGGTGGACACCCACATTTAGGTAAAGTGGGCATGGGGTCCCTGAGGCAGATAACAGCTTGGGGAGGGGGGCCACATGACCCCCCCCCCCTTTCAAAATACAAAAGGCCCTGAGGGATAGGGTCCTCAATGTATAATGAGATGTGGGGCGGGGGGTCACGTGTGCCCCCTCCCCATTAAATTATATCTGGCCCAGGAGGATGGAGTCACCAGGGCCACATTAGGCTTGGGGAGGGGAGACACGCAGCCCCGCCCCCAATTTAAGAAAAAAAAAAAAAAGGCCTGTGGATGTGGTCCCCAGGGCCAGGCCATGTGGCTAGCCTCCCAGGGAGCACAGCAAAGGGTTGGCAGCCAAGGACCGGTGCAGTATGGGGTTGGTTGCCCTGAGAGGGTTGGACACATGGCCTGTCCACAGGGCAGGCCTTGTGGTGAACCCCCTACTGTGCACGAGGTTGGCCGCAGGGTTTAGTTGCAGGGGGTTGGATTTACGTATGGTAATTAAATATAACCAATTAAAAAAAAAAATTAAAAAAGAAATTCACAGAAAAAAACAAAAAAGGTTAAAGTTATAGTTTGGTGAAATGTTCCGTACCAAAATGTTTTGAAACTCTAAAAACCACTGAAATTCACTAGTTACTGTTATAGTTTTTTCAAGTAACTAGGACTCGTGCTCTCGCCATGCACTGCTAATTTTCCCACAAATTACATCACTCGTTACAGCTGACATCTGATATCTTATCTTCCGTACTGAAAGACCCAACAACTGGAACGACATCCTCATAACACATCTCCAAAACTACCATCACATCTCATAGCTGCCAACTGACGACCTCTCTCTCTAACCGCCAGACGCAGAGCGGGAACACCTCTATAACCATCTACTCGAACGGCACAGTCCTGATACAAGTCAATAATAATCGAGGTTTTCGACTCCCTCTTCCCCTTGCTAAAAAAAGGCCCCCCTGCACACTAGTCGACCTCGCCCAACCCCTTCCCTCTCCCCGGTGAGCCTGTCTCGCCGGGTGATGCGTCCGACCCTTCTTGCGTCCTCTGCAAGAACCTCTTCCCCCTTCCCCACGAGACACTACCAGCAACTTTGCCCCTACGAATAACGATCCCAAACCCCCCCTGTCGGATGACCCTCCCACCCTCCCCTCCCCTTCCATCCCAACCAGCCAACCAGGAATGAGCCATACTCCCATTCACAGACTCCTTATGACTCTACTCCTCCCTCAGGACACACAAAGTCTAAACCTCGACAAGAGCCAGTGTTCCTCCTGCCCACGATCCCTTCCAGAGATAACTCAGGTAGCTCCTCCACCAATAGCCACCACAACTTGGACCCGTCCCCCACCCCTTTGGTCAACTCTGCCCAAGTCACCCTCCCTCCCACCTCAGATTGCATAATGCATCACCTCACCCACCTTGAAACCTTAATCCAGGGCCTGAACGGAATTTTAACTAACCTTGACACGGTCCGAAGGCCCATTCAACCTCCCCCCGGTTCTCCACTGCGCCAAGCTTCACTCAACTCTGGCCTGCCAAGGTGCCGCCCCTGCCCCCCTCCCGTTCCGGCCATCGACCCTTAGAACGACGGTTACTGAGAAACGCTTACAGAGACCCAGAAGATCGAAAGACGCACTGTCCTCACTGGAAGCGGCAGACCTAGCCTCAACCTACGACTCTTCCCCTACTACCCCCCCCAAATCTAAGATCTAAGTGATTACGGGAGTCGGTAAGGACTACTCTCCGGCGAAAGCCCCAAGACCCCTGGCCCACCTCACTTCTCTACTTAGGGCACCATTTACAAAGAATCAGTGGAAGGAAGGGTCCCCCATCAACTGCATGCTCCTAAACTGCAGATCAGCCTCCAAACATGCAACCGAGCTAGCAGAAGCCATCCTCTCCCATGATATAGACATAGCATTCATCACAGAGACTTCGCTCAACAATCTCGCCTACACTAGCTTGGACATGCTTGTGCCTCCGGGCTTCAAAATGATCAATAAAGACAGAAAAGTTCAAAGAGGTGGAGGTATAGCAATCATACACAAGAACAAACTCTCAATTACGGAAACTGACTCTTGCCTGTATAGCTCCATTGAATGTCTCACAGCCAACATCAAGACAAGTGACAACAGGCCAACACTATGCCACCTCCTGTATCACCCCCCCAGGCAACACCTTTGCATTCGGGGAACACCTCTCCGACCTGATTGCCCATTGCTCACTCGGAAACTCAAACATAATTCTGGGCGATCTCAACCTAAGGTGGAATGAAACAAATAACTCCCTAATACAAACCCTAAACAACCTCCAACAAGGTAACAATCTGACCCAACACTGCTCAGAAGAAACGCATCACAGAGGAGCAACCCTTGACGCTATTATCGCACAAAGCAATGCAAATACCATCCTTCCCGCAGACTGGTCCGACCACTATATCATTCTATTCCACATCAACCAAATCGATCCCAATTCAACACCCCGCGCAGGACCCTCCCAAATGGATTTGAAATACAGCTGAGATCCCTCGAGCTGAACTAGAAGAAAGGGTAAGCTCATTCCTCCCCAACATCACTGATCATCTCCCCACAACCGAACTCACCTCTCTACAATTCAAATCTGACGCTCATCCTGGACCAACTAGCTCCTCTGAAACTGAAAAAAAGACAGGAGCATTCCATCCAGATCATGGTTTACCACTGACATCAACTAAGAAAGAAGACAACTACAAGCCACAGAAAGACTCTAGAGGAACAACCCCGACATCCACCACGATCAACTCCAAGCAGCCCGCAGCAAGTACAAAAAAACAATCTTTCTGCTCCGCGCTAGACAACGGAAAAAACAGACCTAAAGAGCCCTTCAATATCATCAGGAAACAAACCTCCAAGCCCGCTGCCTCCCCAATTAAGGCATCTAAAGAACTGTGTGACAACTTCGCCATATTTTTCAACGACAAAATCGCCCAGATCGAGCTCTCACTAGGCACCAACCACAACCCCCTCCACCGAGAACCCGACGCTTGAAACCAACAGCGCCTCCGAGAACCTTCCAAAACAGTGGTCCTCCTTCAATCCTATTCAGGAAGCAGAGATAGTCAAACTAATCTCCAGTGCTAAGCCCTCATCCCACGCCCTTGATCAGTTACCCCCTCAACTGACCAAGGACTTGAAGCTCGTCCTAGCCCGCTATGGTGCAAGATCATAAACAGCTCCTTGAGATCCGGAGAAGTACCAGACTGCCTCAAAGTTGGACAAGTCACGCCACTACTGAAAAATCCCGGCCTAGACACAAAGGATCTGAATAACTTCAGACCTGTCTCAAACCTACCTCTTCTATCAAAAATCCTGGAAAGAAGTGTACTTCCACAATTAACCCAACACTTGGACAACATCAACCTTCTAGATCCCCACCAATCGGCCTTTAGAAAAGGTTGCAGCACTGAAACCGCGATCCTTAATGTCATAGATGATTTACACAAGTCACTTGACTCAGACCAATGCTGCCTTCTCATTTTCCTGGATCTATCGGCTGCTTTTGATACGGTCGACCACAAACTTCTCATTAAGGTTCTAACAAGAAAGGGCAGGTCTTGAAGAGACTGTCTTACACTGGTTCTCCTCCTTCCTCTACAACCGCTCACAAAGAATTAAAATCAAAAACTTTGAGTCCGACCTTCACCCGGTAAACAGGGTTGTTCCACAAGGGTCAGTTGCTCTCCCCTCAGCTTTTCAACATCTACATTGAACCCCTTACCATCCTAATCAAAAAATCCAACATCCCTTTCCACCTATATGCGGACGAGACAGATCTATCTGGAAACCACCTCCATTGATGACATCCAGAGACTCAATGCCACGCTCAGAGGTACAACATTGGCTCTCAAGTAATCATCTAAAAACTCAATCAAGAGTAAACGGAAATACTCCTCATCTCCAACAAAGAGGAGAACCCCCAAATTACAGAATGGCTCAAAGCTATTGATGCTCTCAATGGTAACCTCACACTGGCGGAATCGTTAAAATCTCTAGGTATCACTCTGGACCCGAAACTGGACATGAACAAACCCATTACAAGCTCCGCAAAAAGCTCCTTCCTTAACTTGAAGCTACTGCACAAAATAAAACCCTTCCTTCCGCTCAAGGTCCTTTAACAAGCCACTCAAGCACTGGTGCTGTCCAGACTCGACTACGGGACTGCAGCCCTGACTGGTACAGCAAAATTCCACCTCGCCCCCCTCAAAACCACCTTCAATGCAGCAGCCAGAATGGTCACCGGAACTAAGAAATTCGACCACATCTCGCCCGCACTCAAGAGAACTAAAATGGCTAAAAATTGAAATGTGGGCCAGCTTCAGAACAGCCTGCCTCACGCACAAAGCCCTTCACACAGGTAAACCGAAATACCTGGCCGCCAAACTCAAAAAGGCCGGCCAGACCAGGAACGTCAGTTGCTCCAATACTCTGCTACTCATTCCGCTGAAAACACGCAAACAAAAAACCGCGGCCATCCTCTACCGACCGGATCCCTTCTGGAAATCCTTTCCCCTCCCTCCGCCCCAAACAAGAAAACTACTAGTTCTGTGTGACCTGCACTCTTCATGTTTCCTTTCGCTCAATTACTCCTTTGTTTGAACTTTACTCATCATGAATCTCTATGTTCTACTATGATCTCTGCACTGCTTGTTTGCATAGAAGTTACTTGTTGTGAAGCGCTCTGATACCCTCTGGTCCAGCTAGCGCTATATAAAACTCCTAAAATAAATAAAATATGTAATTTATTGATGAGAAAACCGTGCATGGTGGGGGTGCGAGTAGGCATGGGCAAAAATTTCGTTCCGTTCGCGGAAATTGCGATAATTTGACATTTTCGCGTTCCGATGAGAGCGCGAAAATGTCAAAATTTCCGCTTTCCGCAGCTTGGCGATAATTTGTTTCTTGCTCGCGCTGTAAAATAATACATTCACGCGCGCGATCGCCTTACCTGAATCCCTGCGTTCGCCGACAAGTTTTCTTGATCCGGTCGCGTTCTCCATGAGATGTTGGATTGTTTTTAGCCATTTGCGCTGTCTTGCGACAGTTCGCGCCCGCAGTGACATTATGCGTCGCGCGATCACGTCTTTCTTCTCGCGATCATGCACAGCGAGACAACTCAAAACAAGATGGCCGCGACCGCGAGCAACCACATGGGTAAGTTGGCGACCCGCAACCATGCAGAAAATCTCGCGAACATGCGGGAAAAAAATTCCGCATCTTCGCGATATTTTCGCTTGTTTGTGATAATTTTAAACATTTTCGCGATAATTTGCGAAAGTGGATTTCGCACATTCCGCTCACCCCTAGGTGCGAGTTATAGTTACCTCAGGGCACAAGTCACAGTTACCAGAGATAACTATAACTGACTAATTTCGGTGGTTTTTAGAGTTTAAAACGTTACGTGACATTTCATCTAACATTATATATATATATATATATATATATATATATATAACCTAGTAGGTAGTTATAGTTAGGACCTATTTTCCATAGGAAATCCGCAACATTCTATTCCCAATAAGTCTGGCGCCGGTTGACGAATCCTCGCGAAATTTTCCAAACTTTTAGCCAGCTCCGCTCCGCACCTACCCTGAAAGTTTCGTGGTGATTCGTCAAGCGGGGACCGAGAAAAAAGGGGGGTCCCAAAACGCGTTTTCCCCATGCAATTTCCCATAGGATCGGTTGTCGCAGCTACAGCCTGTGAGAAAGTGGGTTTCTGTTGCAGTAACCCCCCCTTTTTTTTTTGCCTAATAGCTGATGCACTTTTCCTTGTTGTGCCCTGGGCTCCTGCCAATCAGGTGCCCAGGGCCTATGTTCCTTCCTTAAAACACACAAACTCCCAATTGGCAAACCCTGGCCACATGTCAGCCCCTGGTAAATGGTACCCTAGGTACCCAGGGCCTTGTGACCAGGGAAGGCCTCTAAGGGCTGCAGCACTCCTTGTGCCACCCTTAGAGGCCCTGTACCCTTACACACACACACTGCCTTTGCAGGCTGAGTGTCTGGGTGCAGGACAAAACAAAGAGTCGACATGGCACACATCTCTGTGTGCCATGCCCATTACCTATACTGCCAAGGCATATGTCAGCCACCCCTCTGGCTGGGTGCCTTATGCCTATGGTGTGGGCACAGGAGCAGGAGCCCTGTGCCCCTACAGTACCCAGGTCCATTCCTGGGCACTGTAAGTACAGTGCTGCCTTTTACAAGTACATGGTGCTGAGAGCTCGTCAAACACGAACTCCACAGCACCATAATGGCAACACTGAAGACTGGGAAGTTTGGTATCAAACTTCTCAGCACATTAAACCCACACTGATGCCAGTGTGGGATTTAATGTACTAAGCACCCCAGAGGGCATCTTAGAGATGCCCCCTTACAGCTAACCTACAATCCACGTCTGCTCTGAGGCTGCCCAGGCTGCCACACAGCAGACACGTTGCTGGACCCCTGGGTGGGAGAGCCCCTGCTCTCCCGGGCCTGCAACAATGCACATCCTGGGTGAGGTGAGAAATCTCCTCCCCCAGGATGAGCAAAGGGAAGCTTCAAAGGCATGCCGCCAGTTGGAGTTTCCCCAGGCCACTGCAACCCCCCACTCTGGCAGGAAGCTTGGCCGGAAACCCCATACAAGGACAGGGGATGTGCCAGCCTGCCCACCCCACCCCTCAGGTGGGGGAGGCGAGGTGAAGCACATCTCCGGGCTCTCGCCATCTTGAAGATGGGAGGCCCTACCCTATCAGGATTAGGCTACTGCCCTCCTCCCACAGGAGAGAGGCAGGATAGGGGGTGTACCCACCCCAGGACAAGGACCCATTGGTCCCTGGCCTTCACCTACCTGTAACGCCCCTAAATCTAGTATTTAGGGGCCCCCTGAACCTTCCTTCCCTAGATTCCAGATAGAAACCTACAAGAAGAGCAAGAAGAAAAAAGACCTGCCCTGCAGCTGCTAAAAAGAGGAAGACACCAACTGCTTTGGCCCCAGCCCTACCGGCCTGTCGACCCTCGAACCTGCTCCTGCTCCAGCGCGGCATCTCTTGTGGCCAGCAACCTCAAAAACCCCGGAGGACCTGGCTACCTTTGACCTCTGATTCCCTGGGACTCCCATGAGTAGAGGCTCTACTCGAGAAACCTATTCCTAACTCCTGGCAGCAGCCCGGAACCGCGGACCCAACACACTCTGCACCAGCCAAGCCTGGCCAGTGCCGGAGTGGACAAAGACCCTGAGGACGACCCCACGGCGACTGTGACCCCGAGTCCGGCACCCAAGGACCCCCCTCGACATCCTGGACGAAGCCTGCAGCCTCAGAACCGAGTGCCACCCCAGCCGCGATCAACCAGAGGGTAAGATTCCCGACGTCAAAAGGCACCCCTGCACCCGGCGCCCTGCGGCCCCCTGTGCCCAATCCCGGGGTACCCACCTAACCTACAACTACCCAACTTACCCCTCGAAGTGGTGGTGGCACCGGAAACATCCTCGTCCCCGAGCCTGCAGCCTTTTTCCAAACCGGAACATTCCCATTGATTTCCATTGAGCGCCCGAAGGCTCAAAAGCACCCTGCACCCAGCCGCCCGAGTGGCCCTGGCAGTGCACTCTCTACACTAACTTACTTCCCCACTTGCCCTGAGTAAGTGACCAGGAGCCCAGCTCCCACAGACGCGTGGCTTGCCAGACAGCAGCCACCAACTAAGGCCCCCCCTATCCCTCATAGGATAACATTGGGCCTAACTCACTCTGCACCCGGCCGTCCTGAAACCGCTGAGGGTGAACCAACTGTACCTACCTGACACTGGGGGACCCCTGAGTCTATGCCCGGAATTTCAACTCTGCCAGTCGAGTACTTACCCTTAAACCGCTAACTTCATTTTCCTCATAGGGTAACATTGACTGGCTTTTTCTTCAAAAATCTTCTAAGTGTGAACTTTTCAAAACTGTAAAAATTCACCAAAAATCAGCCAAGTGACAAAAACGAATTTACTCACCTGTTCCTGGGTGAGCTCCCAGTGCTGGATCTTGGTGCCCAGCCCTGACCCTGAAAAGTACTCACAACTATACTTACCTCTAACTCATTTTTCTCCCATAGGAAACCATTGTCTGCTTTTCTGTGAAATTTCTTCTAAGTGTCTATTTTTGCAAATTTGAAATATTCTTTTAAAATCGTACCATTTCTGCAAACAAAATTACTTACCTGTTTTTGATAAGGACCCCAGTCCTGGGTCTAGGCACCCAGTCCTGGATTACTAAAGTAACGATAAAGTACTCTACCTGCAATTTGAATTTCTTGCCATAGAGATCCATTGAATGGTTTCTGTGAAATATTTTCTAAGTGCTAACTTTTGAAATAGCTAAATATTATTTAAAAATCATTACAGTTATTAAGTCGACTTTCATCACTTGATTCTGAATACTGACCCCAGGCTGGTTCTAGGATCCAGACCTGGAATTCCAAAAGTAATTTATTACAAATAACCTGAATTTACCATTGAGCTCAATGCATTGTTATGTTTAGGAAATAGGATTGTTTATTGCAACCAACTGTGACTGTTTACACAAATTTATTGCTTGAAACAAAAGTATTTATATTCAACCTCTCATTCTGAGAAAGTATATTTTTACCCCCTTTGTGGTTCTAAAAATAAAACAAGCATATATTTTATATATACAAATCATTGGCCTAGAGTTCAGTTATTGAGTGTGTGAAACCATTTGCTGACTGAGTGTGTACAATAAATGCTTTACACTGTCCTCTGGTACTGCCTTACTGCTCGACCAAGCTACCACTTTTGAGAGTAAGGTCATACCTAACTTTGACCTCTATCAGCCTCTGGGGGACTGTGGACTCTGTACACCCTGTACCTATTAGGGAACAGTATATACAGAGCCACTTTCTCACATTGGTGGATCAGCGGTGGGATACAAACTTGCATTTGTTGGACTACTTGGTTACCATCTGATCACACGACAGAACTCTTAAAAATTGCCTTTAGAATTCTGATTGGTTTTTCCAAAATTACTAAAAGTCTTGCTAGGGCCTTGCTTAAGTCCCATTAGAATTTTAGAAAAATAAAAGTCACTATAGTCAGGGTAGAGGGTTAGAACTGTCAGGTTAGAATGTCTCAAACAAACCCAGCTATTAGTGATAATAATAACATGGACCTGGTGGAGGAGCTCGACCTCACACCTTACTTACACTTGTCTTTCAAGGAATTGAGGTCCTTATGTAAACTCAAAAATTTACAAATGGGTCAGCATCCAACCAAACAAGGGCTCCAGGAGCTCCTGGCTGAGTATGCTAAAGACCACCCATCTGAACATGGTGATGGCCAGTCAGATGAGGAAAGGGAAACAGGGGAGGAGGACAGCAACCTCCCCATACTATTCCCTAGGGAGGAGATGGCACCCATACCCTCCAACTCAAGACATAGCATCTGGGCACCTAGAGACCACACAGGTGGCTCTGGTCCCAGAGACAACACTGGGGGTCCCCCCAGTGAAGAGGACAGCCTTATGAGGCTGGCCAAAAGAATAGATCTAGAGTCCAGGCTCCTGGCTCTAGAAAAGGAAAGGAGAGAGATGGGTTTAGCACCCATCAATGGTGGCAGCAATAATAAAAACAAGGATAGGGAGGAAACTTCTGACCTTAAAATCCCCAAAGGGATTGTCCCTAAATTTGAGGAAGGTGATGATATCACCAAATGGTTCACAGCCTTTGAGAGGGCTTGTGATATCAGGAAAGTAAAGAAACCTCTCTGGGGGGCACTCCTGTGGGAACTGTTCTCTGGTAACTGCAGGGACAGGCTTCTGACTCTCTCTGGGCCAGAAGCAGGATCCTATGACCTCATGAAGAAAGCTCTGATTGAGGGATTTGGATTCACCACTGAGGAGTATAGAATTAGATTCAGGGGGGCTCACAAAACCCAGACCCAGTCCTGGATTGATTTTGTAGATTTCTCAGTGAAGACACTGGATGGTTGGTTAGCTGGACATGGTGTGCAGGATTTTACTGGATTGTACAATTTATTCATGAAGGAACATATTTTGAGTAACTGCACAAATGAAAAGTTGCATCAGCATTTGGTAGACCTAGGTCTAAAATCCCCCCAAGAATTGGGAAAAAGAGCAGACCACTGGGTCAAGACTAGGGTGACTAGGACGTTCACTGGGAGGGACCAGAACCAAGGGGTCCCAAAACCTCCCCAGAAGAAAGAGAGTGAACCCCTTGTGGATAAGAGAAAGGAGTCCCAGGTAGCCCCCCAAAAACCTGACCAGGAGGGTGGGCCCAAAGACACCTCACAAACTAAACCAGGGTACCAAGGTAAGAATTGGGATCCCAACAGAATATGGTGTTTCAACTGTCAGAAGGCTGGACACCACACCCAGGACTCTAGCTGTCCTAAAAATAAGGTTCCTAGTACAGCTCCAGGGGTGACTAGTGTAGCCCCAGGGGTTGCCAGTGTAGCTTGGGAGGGAGGGTCCTCAGATGAGGAAGTCCTCCTAGCTTTCAACTGGGGAATGGGCCCAAGAAGCAAGCTGGAGATCCCAGAAGGAAGTAGACACTTCCACCACCTACTGGTGAATGGAATCCCAGCCACTGCCCTGAGAGATACCTGTGCCAGTCACACTGTGGTACATGACAGGTTGGTATTCCCACACCAATATGTCTCAGGGGAAACAAGAAGGGTAAGAACTGTCCCAGGGGGAGTCACTGTTAGGCCTGTGGCTATAGTGCCCCTAGCCACAGCTGGGTCCCTTAGATGGAGAAAAGTGATAGTCAGTAAAAACCTCCCCCTTGATTGTCTCTTGGGGAATGATCACTTAGATGTGGAACTGAGCCAAAGAGAGGTGCTGGCCCAATGCCAGGCCTCGCCCAAAGAACCTGTGGGGGCTCAACCTGCAGTCAGTGCAGCTGAGTCCCAAAAGAATGAGAAGAAACAGGGTAGGAAAGGTGGGCAACTGTTAGCCACAGTTCCAGAGAGCCAGGGAGATGCTATCCCAGTAAGGGAAAACTCCCACAATGGCACTGGTAAAGCCCCCCCTAGCCAACAGCAAGACCTGACTAGTCAGGCAACTGTCCAGCCTGAATTAGTGGCTCCTCAGGTGGCAGAACAAGGGGTAGAGGAGGGGTGTTCCCTACCAAGAGTAGGGACCCCCTATCCTCAAACAGACCAACAGCCAGGACCCAAAGAGAACTATAAAATAGCCCCCTCACTTGCCAGTCAGGAGCTAAAGGTATGGTACTGGGCACTGACAGCTGTCAGCAGCCTCTGCTGGGTGTTAGCCTTCATGGCAGCCCTATCCTTGGCATGGTGGCCTAACCCCCTGCCAAATAGCAAGTCAGGCCCCCTGACCTTATTGGTCATGGTGGGGTTGCTCAAGCTGTGGGTAGCCTCTGTGGGTAAGCTGGGCCTAGCCCTGGCTAAGTTAGAAACTACCGAGGTATACACCTCTAAACCCAAAATAGAAAGATGGGACCAGGACAGTAAAAGACAAGGAGAGGAGCCTTGGGAGTTAGGTCCTGAAACTAACAAGACAGGCCAGCTCCCCAAAGGGATTGACCTAGGCAGAAGGATGTAAGGCAGAGTAGGCCCTGCAACTTTCAAACCACTTCCCCAACTCTTCCTCGCCTGAAAGACTAGGTAGACTCTCCCAGCTTTGGCAGAAGTCTCCTGGCCTTTGGGCTGGGGGGGGCTTGTGTGAGAAAGTGGGTTTCTGTTGCAGTAACCCCCCCTTTTTTTTTTGCCTAATAGCTGATGCACTTTTCCTTGTTGTGCCCTGGGCTCCTGCCAATCAGGTGCCCAGGGCCTATGTTCCTTCCTTAAAACACACAAACTCCCAATTGGCAAACCCTGGCCACATGTCAGCCCCTGGTAAATGGTACCCTAGGTACCCAGGGCCTTGTGACCAGGGAAGGCCTCTAAGGGCTGCAGCACTCCTTGTGCCACCCTTAGAGGCCCTGTACCCTTACACACACACACTGCCTTTGCAGGCTGAGTGTCTGGGTGCAGGACAAAACAAAGAGTCGACATGGCACACATCTCTGTGTGCCATGCCCATTACCTATACTGCCAAGGCATATGTCAGCCACCCCTCTGGCTGGGTGCCTTATGCCTATGGTGTGGGCACAGGAGCAGGAGCCCTGTGCCCCTACAGTACCCAGGTCCATTCCTGGGCACTGTAAGTACAGTGCTGCCTTTTACAAGTACATGGTGCTGAGAGCTCGTCAAACACGAACTCCACAGCACCATAATGGCAACACTGAAGACTGGGAAGTTTGGTATCAAACTTCTCAGCACATTAAACCCACACTGATGCCAGTGTGGGATTTAATGTACTAAGCACCCCAGAGGGCATCTTAGAGATGCCCCCTTACAGCTAACCTACAATCCACGTCTGCTCTGAGGCTGCCCAGGCTGCCACACAGCAGACACGTTGCTGGACCCCTGGGTGGGAGAGCCCCTGCTCTCCCGGGCCTGCAACAATGCACATCCTGGGTGAGGTGAGAAATCTCCTCCCCCAGGATGAGCAAAGGGAAGCTTCAAAGGCATGCCGCCAGTTGGAGTTTCCCCAGGCCACTGCAACCCCCCACTCTGGCAGGAAGCTTGGCCGGAAACCCCATACAAGGACAGGGGATGTGCCAGCCTGCCCACCCCACCCCTCAGGTGGGGGAGGCGAGGTGAAGCACATCTCCGGGCTCTCGCCATCTTGAAGATGGGAGGCCCTACCCTATCAGGATTAGGCTACTGCCCTCCTCCCACAGGAGAGAGGCAGGATAGGGGGTGTACCCACCCCAGGACAAGGACCCATTGGTCCCTGGCCTTCACCTACCTGTAACGCCCCTAAATCTAGTATTTAGGGGCCCCCTGAACCTTCCTTCCCTAGATTCCAGATAGAAACCTACAAGAAGAGCAAGAAGAAAAAAGACCTGCCCTGCAGCTGCTAAAAAGAGGAAGACACCAACTGCTTTGGCCCCAGCCCTACCGGCCTGTCGACCCTCGAACCTGCTCCTGCTCCAGCGCGGCATCTCTTGTGGCCAGCAACCTCAAAAACCCCGGAGGACCTGGCTACCTTTGACCTCTGATTCCCTGGGACTCCCATGAGTAGAGGCTCTACTCGAGAAACCTATTCCTAACTCCTGGCAGCAGCCCGGAACCGCGGACCCAACACACTCTGCACCAGCCAAGCCTGGCCAGTGCCGGAGTGGACAAAGACCCTGAGGACGACCCCACGGCGACTGTGACCCCGAGTCCGGCACCCAAGGACCCCCCTCGACATCCTGGACGAAGCCTGCAGCCTCAGAACCGAGTGCCACCCCAGCCGCGATCAACCAGAGGGTAAGATTCCCGACGTCAAAAGGCACCCCTGCACCCGGCGCCCTGCGGCCCCCTGTGCCCAATCCCGGGGTACCCACCTAACCTACAACTACCCAACTTACCCCTCGAAGTGGTGGTGGCACCGGAAACATCCTCGTCCCCGAGCCTGCAGCCTTTTTCCAAACCGGAACATTCCCATTGATTTCCATTGAGCGCCCGAAGGCTCAAAAGCACCCTGCACCCAGCCGCCCGAGTGGCCCTGGCAGTGCACTCTCTACACTAACTTACTTCCCCACTTGCCCTGAGTAAGTGACCAGGAGCCCAGCTCCCACAGACGCGTGGCTTGCCAGACAGCAGCCACCAACTAAGGCCCCCCCTATCCCTCATAGGATAACATTGGGCCTAACTCACTCTGCACCCGGCCGTCCTGAAACCGCTGAGGGTGAACCAACTGTACCTACCTGACACTGGGGGACCCCTGAGTCTATGCCCGGAATTTCAACTCTGCCAGTCGAGTACTTACCCTTAAACCGCTAACTTCATTTTCCTCATAGGGTAACATTGACTGGCTTTTTCTTCAAAAATCTTCTAAGTGTGAACTTTTCAAAACTGTAAAAATTCACCAAAAATCAGCCAAGTGACAAAAACGAATTTACTCACCTGTTCCTGGGTGAGCTCCCAGTGCTGGATCTTGGTGCCCAGCCCTGACCCTGAAAAGTACTCACAACTATACTTACCTCTAACTCATTTTTCTCCCATAGGAAACCATTGTCTGCTTTTCTGTGAAATTTCTTCTAAGTGTCTATTTTTGCAAATTTGAAATATTCTTTTAAAATCGTACCATTTCTGCAAACAAAATTACTTACCTGTTTTTGATAAGGACCCCAGTCCTGGGTCTAGGCACCCAGTCCTGGATTACTAAAGTAACGATAAAGTACTCTACCTGCAATTTGAATTTCTTGCCATAGAGATCCATTGAATGGTTTCTGTGAAATATTTTCTAAGTGCTAACTTTTGAAATAGCTAAATATTATTTAAAAATCATTACAGTTATTAAGTCGACTTTCATCACTTGATTCTGAATACTGACCCCAGGCTGGTTCTAGGATCCAGACCTGGAATTCCAAAAGTAATTTATTACAAATAACCTGAATTTACCATTGAGCTCAATGCATTGTTATGTTTAGGAAATAGGATTGTTTATTGCAACCAACTGTGACTGTTTACACAAATTTATTGCTTGAAACAAAAGTATTTATATTCAACCTCTCATTCTGAGAAAGTATATTTTTACCCCCTTTGTGGTTCTAAAAATAAAACAAGCATATATTTTATATATACAAATCATTGGCCTAGAGTTCAGTTATTGAGTGTGTGAAACCATTTGCTGACTGAGTGTGTACAATAAATGCTTTACACTGTCCTCTGGTACTGCCTTACTGCTCGACCAAGCTACCACTTTTGAGAGTAAGGTCATACCTAACTTTGACCTCTATCAGCCTCTGGGGGACTGTGGACTCTGTACACCCTGTACCTATTAGGGAACAGTATATACAGAGCCACTTTCTCACACAGCCTGAACTGCTGAACGGAATGACACCAAATTTGGCAAAGAGGTAGACCTCAGTTCAGACTCGTTCCTTTTGCATAAATGGTGTGAATCCGTTCAGTAGTTCCTGATAAAATTAGAGTTAAAAAGTACATAAATATCTATGGCCGCGGAGGATCCACGGACCCTACCCGCACCGTAAGCGCACCCTCCCCAAACCGAGCGCGCACCCTCCCGATCGCGTGCTGAATGCTAATTGGCTGTCGAGTGTCTCTCTACATTCGAAACCAGGAACTGTTGGCGGCCATTTTCTGCCTAGGTAGAAGCGAGGCTGAAGAAGCAAGGGGAATAAGTGTGTAAAACATATAAAAGGGGGCAGAGTGGAAATACTCTGACCCTCTAGAGGTGCTTAGGGGGTCCCAAAAGGACCCCCTGGGGCCCACCCTTTTTTTTTTTTTTTTAAACGGCGAAATGCGTGCACGGTGCGCGCATCCTATCGCGTTGGGTGCGCGGATCCACGGAATATTTTTTAAAAAGACAAGAAATCATTGGTTGTATGACTTATTTGTACACTGAAATGTACGGTGTATATTTCTGTTTTTTAAAGGTATGATTCTTATTGGTTAACAAAAACAGATTGTAAGGAACATTATATATGATTAGCTGAGATGTTGAAAAGTGAAGCACACTTCCTCTCTTGGGTAGGAACATTGTGTGCTGAACTTCTGACCGGTGTGCTAAGTGCAGTGTTCCATGACCTGTTTCTATGGTAACAGGCAGAAGGCAGATTGGGGGAAGGGTTGAAATGTATTTCAGTTGGAAAGGGTTGAAATGTTTAACCAATAGAAATGTGTGTTTGCTTTTGAGTTTGTGTGAAGGATTGCGATTTGATGTTTACATGTATATGTGTGGAAAATGAAAGGGAAACTTTTCCATTCTTTGTTTTTGCTGAGAGGTGCACAGTGCAGAGATTCTGTAAAAGAAAATATGGTGAGTGACTGATATACTTCTTAATCTACAAAACAACTTGAAAGGTGAGTTATTTAATTGTGAGGGGATGTATGTAGACTATTTTGATTTTAATCAGACTAATGTATTTCTCCTGCTAAAGTGTAGGGAGTACTTTTTTTCTCTACAATCTTATTGACAGTGTGTGTGCATGTAGAAACCATTCTGTGATAAGCATTTGTGTTTTTCATGTGTTTGCAGACAGATAACTGTGCTGTTTTTATATTTTGGTAGAATTAGAAACCAGTCATTGTTTGTGAATTTGTGAAATGAGTTATGTTTCTACACTAAAATGTAGTACTCCTTCTAGATGAAGAAATGTGTTTTGGTATAGTGCAAGGGATAGTGTTGTTTGTCTAGAATCACACAGTGAGTATGTGTGCATTTGGGAACCACTGTAAGAGAAGCATTTGGTAACATCGTGTATTTTTTAGCAGATAACTCTTTTAAAACCTGTCATGTTGTCTAGTTTTAGTAGCATTAGAAGCTAGTCTTTGCTTATGCATTGATAAAATGAGTCCGGGTTTGCCACTAAGGTGCAGTACCATGTACTATTCTCTACACTGTGGCAGAACTGAAAATTTAAAAGTTTTACCCAAGCACTGCCCTAGAAGTAGTCTGATTATTTAGTCAGTTTTCAAGTACCAAATAGACTGCTTCAAATGTCTATGCAGTATGCATGTAGTGTTCTAACATACTATACACTTGTCTTTTACACCTTCAATTCCCTAGTCAGTATCCATACACTTCCAGGAAACACCCTGTCACTCCCTTTGCAGTCCTCTAGTGACCCATTCAAAACCATGTACTAATCCATTCACTGTGCCAAAACCCAAACACTTATAAATTCACCAAGACACTCTCTTTCCAGTACTCTAATGATCCAGTCACTGCCTAAGTATTCATGCACTGAGCCAGGCCTTAGCACATGGACTTCTTCAAACCCCTATCCACTATGCATGCAGTCCTCTAACCACCTACACACTTGTCTTTCACACCTTCAATTCCCCAGTGAGTATCCATACACTTCCAGCAAACACCCTGTCACTCCCCTTGCACTTCTCTAGTGACCTTATTAAGCATCATGTACTAATCCATTCACTGCGCCAAACCCTAATAAATTCACACAGGCACTCTCCTTGCAGTACTCTAATCATTCAGTCAGTACCCAAGTACTCATCCAGTGATCCAGGCCTTAGTATATGGACTGCTTCAAACCCCTATCCACTATGCATGCAGTCCTCTAACCACCTACACATTTGTCTTTCACACCTTCAATTCCCTAGTCAGTATCCATACACTTCCAGGAAACACCCCGTCACTCCCTTTGCAGTCCTCTAGTGACCCATTCAACACCATGTACTAATACATTCACTGTGCCAAAACTCAAACACTTATAAATTCACCAAGACACTCTCTTTCCAATACTCTAATCATTCAGTCAGTACCCAAGTAGTCATGCAGTGAGCCGGGCCTTAGCACATGGACTGCTTTAAATGCATATGCAGTATGGATGCAGTCCTCTAATCACCTACACAGTTGTGTTTCACACCTTCAATTCCCTAGTTAGTATTCATACTCTTCTAGCAAACACCCTGTCACTCACCCAGTGTGTCTCCTTATAGTACTGTAATCATTTAGTCAGTTAGCATGTAGAGTTTTAGTGAGGTAGGCTTTAGGGCATGAACTGATTCAAAGTAGTATGCACTATGCATGTAGTGTTTTAACCATCGTCACACTTGTGGTTCAGGGCCATAGTTTCTTAGTCAGTATTTATATAAAATGTGTTTGTACAGTAATGGAATAATATAATTTTGAAAGTTATTATTATATATTTATTTGTGATTCTTTTTTACAGATACAGAACAGGAGTGTTTCTCATCTGTTTGCACTCTTCTCGTGCAAGATTGTTCGGAGGAAGGGTCCTTAGGTGTTTCATCATACTTGCTGTGCCGCATGAGTATTTATTGTTAGGATCCCCTCGTAACAGAACTCTTTTGAAAATCTTGTGCATGAGAAAGGTGGTATTGGTCTTTGTTTGCCCCTCGAGAAAAGTAGAAAATTTCCACATCACTGAAGGAAAACGTTGTGGGCGTGGTGCATCCTCCAAAAATTCAACTTTAGATTTGGTGAATATTTTATAGCGACATCATTTACAGTTTTTGTAAGAAAGTTAAAAAATGTTGTTAGCTGTGTGCATTTTATATTTCTGTGATTTGTATTTTGAGAATGGCATGTTTTTTTAACAATCTTTGAGATTGTGTTTTTTTTTGCCCGCTGTTAAGTGATGAGTACGATTGAAATAACTATTTTTAGTGAAATTTAATATATTCTAAAAACAGCAAAAAAGGCAAACAAATTACTTTGTGGAAATTATGCGGTGTTGTAAAAAATGTATTACATGTTATAATTTTTTTTCCCTTTTCTTTCACAGATCCAAATTTTAAAATAAGCAATTTATATGAATTAATATTTGAATGAAAAACTGAAAAAAATGTATACCATTTTTTACTCCTTTTACTGTGAAGGTAAGTTTAACTAAGTCTCAATATGCAGAATGAAGAGGCCTGCAAGAAGCTACAAAGTTGAAACACGTTTCTAAAAACACTGTTTATGTAGTTTTGAAATCTGACCATAATCAGATATCATGTGACCTGCAAAAAAAGATTTGAGGGGTTCATAATATTTCCCATTTTAGCTGTTGAAGGACCGCAATAATTTCAATCATTCTTCTTTGAACATCTTTGCAGACAAAACTCTGTGCTTACCTTCTATCATTCGCAAGGAAATTTAAAAACGGAAATATGTCACTTTTTATACTCCATGTAAATATAACCTCATCATGCACACCACTTTGTGTTGAAAGGGTGTTCTATAAGTGTTGTTGTGCATGATTGCACTTAATACTCAGAGAACAAGACATGTCTAGATTTATCATAAATCATAAATCTCGATGTGTGTGAATGCTGCACCATTCTAAAATTGGTGTAGGAAAGCACAACAAGGAGAATTGCTTTAATTTCTCCATATTTTTATATCTTCAATGCATGCTGAAATGTTCAGCATACATTGAATAAAAATGCATTTTCTCATTGTTTTTGTGCAGGAAGGTATGTCTTCCTGCAGAAAAACAAACAGCACATGACACAGATATCCTTGCACTATGGTGTCACCACATGGCTGCAGTTTAAGCAGCCGTGCAGAGAGAAGCATAGATTTGCAACATATTTATGTACATTTGTTGCATCCCTGTGCTTCGGAAGTACTACAGCACACTGCAGTTAAAGAGGTTACTGTGTGATGCTGCAGCACTTACTCATAGTTCTGCACTTATACATTCACCATACGCTACTAATGCATTAATTCAGTCAATTACATACTACACATACATTCATCTAAACTAACACTAACAAAGAAATTTTGCTCTTTTTTTAAACCAGGAAAGTTATTTCTTACAACAACTTTTTTTTTTCTTCTTCTTTTATCATTTTTGGGGGGATTTCTGAACAATTTTTTTTTTTTTTGGTTTTTCTGCAAAAAACAAAAACAAAATACAAAACAGGAGAAACCAAACAATGAACTTCAGGGAACAATAAAAAATAGCAAATGTGACTTTCTTGCCGGCGGCAGATCAGATCGATCGACTGCACACCATAGAACAAAGTCTTATTGCACTTAGTGCAGAGCACGTTTAAAAATTGAAATTGAGGACGGATGTCGAAGGTTTGGGCTGATGGATGCACTCTTGATGTGCTCGGCTGCGATGAGGTGGATGGCGCAGGAGTGTTTCTCATCCGTCAGCACTCTTCTTGTGAAAGATTGTTCGGATGAAGGGTCCTCATGTGCTTCATCACACTTGCCGTGCCGCAAGAGTATTTCTTGTTAGGATCCCCTCTCGATAGGACTCTTTTGCAAATCTTGCACGGGTCTTATTCTGGCCCTTGGGAAAAGTGAAAAATTTCCACACCACTGAAGAAAAACGTTTTTTGGGTGGTGCCTCCGGCAAAAATTCATCCTCAGAAGTATGAGGTGATTTCCAGGTGATGCCTGCTGCCCTGAAGCCATTTTTGGTTGAAAAAAGTTAGAGCTAAGTGTAAACTTAGTCTAAAAAATGTTCTTCTCTCCAAAGTGATGGTGCTCTAAAGAAGGTCAAAGAAGAACGATTGAAATGGGTGGGGTCTTTTAATAGTTAGAAGAGGAAGTGTAATGAACCAATCAAATCTCTTTTTTTGCAAGTCACATGGGATCCGCGCACCCTGCGCGTACGCAGCACGCACCCAGCGCGCATCCTCGAAATTGAATTAAAAAGAAATATAGGATTACATGTAAAAATATATTACTTTTAAGACTAGTTTAGAGTTTGTCTTCAATTAATATTCACATGAAATACATATATATATATGTTTTTTAAAATGTTAAATATTTCGCAGGATCCGGGCACCTACCGCGTCAGATGCATATGACGCATCGCGGAAACGTCGCGTTACGTACATCGAACGTGTCGCGTATAGGCTGGGAGTCGCGTACCGGCCGCATTGCGATCGCGCACTAAACACGTACCCAACGCTTACCATGCGCGGATGCTATCGCGTAGGGATCGAGAACTGTGTGCATAGGGTGCGCGGATCCAAAAACATTGAAAAAAATATATAAAATACAGCTTTGAACATATAGTTAAAAATATATTTTGAAAAATATAAAATATGTTTGAAAAACCCATTAAGTTCAAATAATATTTTATTAATTTTTATAAGAATTGATTGAAAAAATAAGTTTAAAAATGGTGACAAAGTATTTTAAAAAAAAGATAAGTAATGAAATTGACAAACTGAATTTGAAAAATATAGAAATCCGATGAAAACCATTAAACATGATATCTTTAGAGATAATATATAGATAGGAATTAGCATTTAAAAAACCTTTGAAATTCACTGAAAAAAACATAGGTTTCATGCACATTAAAGTTAGGAATTGGCATTTAAAAAAACCTTAGAAATTCACTGAAAAAACCATAGGTTTCAGGGGCGTTCTAGTTAGCTGGAGTGATGTAATATGTTACGTCATCAGCAGTGCATTGCGGGGGCGCGAGCTATAGTTAGCTGAACTAACTATAACAGGGGAATTTCTAGGGTTTTGTACAAGGGAAATGTCCAGCTAACTATAACGCCCCTGAAACCTATGGTTTTTTCAGTGAATATATATATATATTTCGTATGGATGTATTGCGGCCTGCACCAGGTCGCGGAGGCCCCCCCCGCGGAAGAGCGGGTCCGGTGTCATTACTCCCAATGATGCCTACGGAGCAATGTGTCGTTTCCTCCAGGTGAAAAATGGCACAGCATTCACCTGAAACGGCTTGAGCAACCCACTGTGGTAATTTATTTCAAACGGGAGCAAAGAGCAGCCCGATCTACTAGAGGATTAATTACGCTAAAACTGCAAGTACCAGACTGCATCTGTAGGGATGCGAGTAGGCGGAACTTATGAATACTATTTAACTTATCAATCAGGCTGCCCCTCCCACATGCCATTTCCCAGATGAAGGGCGCGGTGACGCCTGAAACGCGTTGGAACTTTGATGGCCATTCCTGCTCAAGTTTGTTGGGATGTTGGCTGGGCTACGGAAGGAGAATAAAGATTTAACACAAATGCGTGTGGGCCTCCAACGCGGGTGCTTCTTTTCGTATGGATGGATATATATATATATCTGTCTGATGAAGGAACTATCCGAAATGCATTATGCCGTCCAAAATAAATCTGCTGGTCCAAGTAAGCCTACGTGTGTGCCTGGTTCTTTCGTTGAAGAAACCTTGGTCGTCATATTCGGTGCGTGGCTACTTTGCACCTTTGGCAGCCCACCCTAATAGCAGTGCAGCAGGACAAGTGGCAGCTTTGGTGTTTATTCGTGTGGAAAACTGCTGCACCGCCGCTTCATCTAAACATCAAACAACACTCGTTGGGGCCACCTTGGTCCGATACTCCATGTCGGGACTTCCCGCTGAGGTGAGAGCGGCTGGGTGAAGGCTTATGGGATTAGCAGGAGTGATGCCCAGGACAGAGGTGTAACTGACCGGAATGAAGGCACTTTCTACATGGGGGATGGTACTTACCGTATGTGTTTGAATCCTGGCCACGCCCACCGGATGTTCTTCGCCTATCAGAGCGATGCAGGCATCATTTTAAAACTGGACACCGACAGCACTGCCTGTTAGCGGAATGGCGTCTGATGAAGGAACTATCCGAAATGCATTATGCCGTCCAAAATAAATCTGCTGGTCCAAGTAAGCCTACGTGTGTGCCTGGTTCTTTCGTTGAAGAAACCTTGGTCGTTATATATATATATATATATATATATATATATTCACTGAAAAAACCATAGGTTTCACACATGTTATAGTTAGCAGGAAATTTTACTGATAAAAAACCAATGAAATTGCCCCGTTATAGTTAGTGCTGGCAACTATAACTCACGCGACCGCAATCCTCTGCTGATGCTAATACTGTATTTAGACACTTATTTGCCCATGTCTTCTTCCATACATTTTTAGCTATACATATATTACAAATATTTTTTTTTATAAAGACACATATGTCATCAGCAGAAGATTGCGGTCGCGTGAGTTATAGTTGCCAGCACTAACTATAACGGGGCAATTTCATTGGTTTTTTATCAGTAAAATTTCCGCTAACTATAACATGTGTGAAACCTATGGTTTTTTCAGTGAATTTGCAAGGTTTTTTAAATGCTAATTCCTAACTATAACGTGTGTGAAACCTATGGTTTTTTCAGTGAATTTGTACGGTTTTTTAAATGCTAAGTTACTTTACGCCATTCGAGGCGTGCGCGCCCACTTAACGCAGTGCGTTCCGTGCACGGTTTTTATCAACTTTAATAAGCCCTGTACATTTGGTGGCCTTCGGCCACCAAAAGCACAGGGGGTGGGGTCAATGTGGATAGTGTTTTTTTTATTTCTATTTTTTACCGTACGCTTACGGTAACCGTACGGTAAGCGTACTCGGCGAAATTGCCGAAAAAAAAAAAAAAACGTTTTTGCTCTTGGGGGATGTTTGGGGACTCCCTCAACATGACTATGTGGGAGGGAGTTGTCAAAACAGCCCCGTAACATGTTTTTGGGCATCATGTTTGATAAATAACACTCAGTGCGAGAGACAAAATGGCGGACGCCGCTTCCTGGTTTCGGCCGATTCGAATGTTTACTAAGATCTAAGAGCCAATCAGAATCGCGCTCGCGCACGCCACCGTACGCGTACGGTAAGCGTACCGTAAGCGGGCTCAGATATATATATTGATTTAAAGGCTATTTTCTCAGAATCTACTGAACAGATTTACACCAAACCTACAAAAGGCACTTCCTTGACCTACGGACTACCTCTCTGCCAAATTTCTAGTAATTCTGTTCAGCCGTTCGGGCTGTAGCTCGTTCTAAAGGTCCTATGGAAAAATGCATGGGAAAAACGCGTTTTGGGACCCCCCTTTTATCTCAGCCCCCGCTTGACGAATCCCCCCGAGACTTTCAGGGTAGGAGCGGAGCGTAGCGCCCCACCTATTTTGAGAAATTCGCGAGGATTCATCGACCGGCGCCAAAGTTATTCAAAATAGAATGTTGCGGATTTCCTATGGAAAGGGGGTCCTAACTATAACTACCTACTGGCGACCGCCAGTAGGTAATATATATATATATATATATTTATTTATTTTTACATACATACACACACATATACATACATATATATGCAAGTACCTGGCGCATTCTTCCACTTCCTGGCAGGCGAGGAGGAAAGCAAACGGACACCAATCGTGCTTCACAGAGATTTATTTAGAAATCAGCAGCGGCATGCCACGTCATTACACGTTTCGGCCAACAGGTGGCCTTGATCACACACACACATATATATATATATATATATATATATACACATACACACACACACACACACACACACACACACACACACACACACACACACACTTAGCCGCTTCCGTGCAGACGGCCTCCGGCCATCTGATGTCACAGTGGGCGTGTGTGGAGGACGGCCATCCAAACCACGCATGCGTGGAATTTTCCCGCACAGCGGGAGAATTCCGGCTGCAGCGAAGCAGATATATATACACACACACACACACACACACATACATACATACATACATACACACATACATACATACATATATATATATTATTTTTTTTTTTATCTACTGGCTGTCGCCAGTAGATAGTTATAGTTCGGACCGTGTTTCCATAGGAAATCCGCAACATTCTATTTGGAATAACTTTGGCGCCGGTTGACGAATCCTCACGAACTTGTCAAAATAGGTGGGGCGCTCCGCTCCTACCCTGAAAGTCTCTGGGGGATTCGTCAAGCGAGGGCAGAGAAAAAAGGGGGGTCCCAAAACGCGTTTTCCCCATGCAATTTTCCATAGGGACCTTTAGTCCAAGGTACAGCCCGAACGGCTGAACAGAATTACTTGAAATTTGGCAGAGAGCTAGTCCTCAGCTCAGGGAAGTGCCTTTTGCAGGTCTGGTGTCAATCTGTTCAGTAGTTCCTGAGAAAATCAAAAGTAAAATCATATATGTGGGCGGAGCCTAACCACACATCTCATCGTGAGAGCTGAGTGGCTGTCAGTACTTCATCCAAGAAGTGTTGGCAGCCATCTTGGGACCAATATACATGATAGCACCTCATTAAAAAGCATTGCAGTTAATAGAAGGTTTTAAGACTTTAGTTACATTATAAATCATTTGTTGATGGTACCATACACATTTTAGGAATTGTGGTATGTTCTAAGGTGATTTCACCATGTGAAAAAGCCTTCTGCTGGGATATCATGATTGAGAGAAAAATATTTTCTCATGCTTTTCCCACAGAGGTTTGGAAGGTGATCTATAAGCTAAACTGAGAGCTTATTTTCTGTAAATTCACATTATCTTTCTCAGTCATGTGAGAATGAAGTCTGACATTCTCAGTAAAACATGTACATCCAACAAGGGCAGAGACTGTCAGTTGATTCCTTTGTGTTCTACTGCAGCTTCCCAGAGTGTTCCAAGGAACAACTAGAGCGCTAACAGTCCTACTTATGATAAACGTATGGCAGACCTGAAGCCATCTTGCTTGGATTAAAGTGGTAATTCTTAAAACATTTAATTTAAAAAAGGAACAAAATGAGGGGGTTCATTTTTCCATAAAAAGTATGATTAGTGCTGCAGAAAGAAAAATTAGGGCACATTTTGAGTGACTTCTCAAATCCTCTTCTATTTCATTAAAGAATTCTGATATGCAGACTGAAACATGCACTTTCAATACCAGCAGCAGACTTCCCTGGTGAGCAGTAGCTTTACTACAGTGATCTAATGAGCAAAAAGAGTGCTAACATTCTGATTTTATGGCAAATGTGTGACACATCTGAATGCCTTCTTGATGGAATCAAAGTAAAAAACTGAAAGTATTTCCTACTGAGGAGACTGCAGTAAATGAGGAAATGAGGAAACTTCATAACAAATAAGTCTCCCAAGATGGCCACCAGAGACAAAAGAGCCCAAATGTAGCCCAAATATCACCCAGATGTAGCCAAAGTATAGCCCAATGACAGAATGTCCCAGAGTGTTCTTAAAAACAACTAGAGCGCTTACTGTCTTCATTATGACAAAAGTATGGCACACCTGAAGCCATCTTGATTGGAATAAACTGGTAACACTTAAAATATTTAATTTAAAAAGGAACACAATGAGGGGAAATTATGATTAATGCTGAAGAAAGAAAATGAGGGCACATTTTGAGTGACTTCTCAAATCCTCTTCTATTTCATTAAAAAATTCTGACATGCAGACTGAAACATGCACTTTTAATACCAGGAGCAGACTTCCATGGTGCAGTAGTTTTACTACAGTGATCTAATTAGCAACTAGAGTGCTAACTTTCAGAATTTATGGCAAATGTGTGACATATCTGAATACCTTCATGATGGAATCAAAGTAAAACACGGAAAGCCTTTCCTACTGAGGAGACTGTAGTATATGAGGAAATTAGGAAACTTCATAACAAATAAATCTCCCAAGATGGCCACCGGAGACAAAAGAGCCCAAATGTAGCCCAAAATCACCCAGATGTAGCCCAAATATAGCCCAATGACAGAAGTGTGCAAAACACTTTTTGTGTTTTTGCAGTGTTATATAGTGCAGACTTGTCAGGTATTGGAGTGCTTTACATGAGCATTGGTTACATCACACAAGAACAAATTCATTTTGGTTGTAGACATGGGGAGACTAAGTGATTAGACCAGAATCACAGAATGTCGAGCTGAAGCAGAAACTCCAACCTGGTTCCCCAGTTGCAAAGTCTGCAGTTCTGGAAGTAACACCACATCCTCTCCCCTAAGTGCAACATTTAATCAAGTGGTCAACTGGATAAAAAAACATAAAGATTACAAATAATTTAAAAGTGCTTTGTCGCTATTTGAAAACTCAGAAAATATGTCCTTATTTTAGTCTTTTAGAGCACTAACCATAATTTTGATGCCAATAAGACCCTCTCATATATGTAATTTCTAAAGGAAATGCTCTAGGTATTACAGTTTTGATTACATCAAGATGACGTCAGGCGTTCCACACTTTTGTAATAAATATAGAATGTTAGCAATCTAGTTGTTCATTAGGATACTGTTGAGAGGCAGAGGCCAGGGGCACGGACTCTGAAAATTGAAGGCAGGTAGGAGGGTGCAAAGGCAACAATTTAACCACTCTGAGCAGGCAGGAAGGGCCGTGGCAGCACAACAGACTATGGAGGGCAGTGGAAAGGGGGGCAGGGGCAACAAACCAACAATACAGGACTTGCAAGAGAGGCTGTGGCAATGTAATAGACCATTGTGGGCAGAAGGAAGAGGCAATGGTAGTACAACCATACATGCCAACAGACCCGATTCAGCCAGGAAACGTCCAATGTTTTTAAGCTCAAATGGGCTTTATTTGATCTGTCTCCTGTCTACAATCTCCTCTTTTTCAATGTAACTCAAAGGGGAAAATCAATACCCCAGTTTTTTTTCAAAATCTCCCTCTTACCAAGCTCAAAATGTTCGCAAGTATGGTACATTGGATCATGGAAGGAAATGGGGTAGGAATATGGACTTGGATAACAGAGGACAGAAGGGACATGGAGAGGTGCACCAAACTGACCCTGCAGGGCAGGCATCAGGGTTTGCAGCAGCACAATACACCACACAGGGCATGCGGGACGGGAGTGCAGCACAACAATCCATAGAAAGCAAGAGGGAGGGGACAGGACCATGCACATGGACAACAGAGAACAGAGGGGCAAGAGGCAATGGTAGCTAGCTGACCATAATGGACAGACAGGAGAGAAAGCTGCAGCATAACAGACCATAAAGGGCAGGAGGGACGGATCAGGGGCATTACAATGGAACAGACAAGCCAGGAGGGAGGGAGTAGGGGTCTGCACATGTAAACAGAGGGCTGGGGGCAAGGGGGCAGGGCAGGAGCAGCAAGATAGCCATGGAGGTCAGGCAGGATGGGCACTAGAAGCAAGACACACCATGAAGAGCAACAGTGACACTGTGATGGCATACACACAGACCATGGAGGGAAGGTGGGAGGGGGTCAGGGGCAGCTAACTGACCACACAGGGAAGGTGGGAGGGGCCATGGTAGCACAGAAGACCATGCATGGCAAGTGGGAGGGTTAGTGGCAGCACAATGGCTATGATGGGCAAGAAGGAGGGTGCAGGGGCATGCACAAAGGACGATGGAGGATAGAAGGGACGGTCAGGAGCTGTGCACAGACAAGAAAGTTCAGGGGAAGGGGCCTCACAACAGACCGCACGGGGCAGGCAAGAGGAGCAGTTGCAGCACAACAAACCAGGGAGGGCAGAAGGGTGTGGCAGTACAATGGACCATGTAGGACAGGAGGAAGAGGATAGGGGCATGGCATGTGGACAGGCAGGGTGGAGGTGGCAGGGACAGGTTACAGTCATCTGACAATGCTAGGCAGGTGGGAGGGGAGTGGCAGCTCAACAGAACACTCAGTATATAGGAGTGGCAGGTCCATGGAACGTGGTGGGCAAAAAGGATGGAGCAGGGGCATGCACAAAGACATCGGAGGGCAGGGGGGAAAGAGAATAGGGGCAGCAAGCTAAGCACAGAGTTTAAGCAGGAGGTCAATGATGGGGCATAGAATTGGGCAATGGAGGGCAGGAGGAGTGGACTGGTACATCATACTAAATTGAGGGCAGTGGCAGCACATCAGACCATGCATGGCAGGAGGGAGGAGGCTAGTCCATGGATTCACACAACAGAGGATAGGGAGGAGGGGGATGGGGCAGCAAGCTAACTGTTCAGAGAAGGTGGGTATTAGGAACTTTATTGTTTAAAACTACTTAAAATATGAACAAATATGCAGCATAATCTCACTTTTATTCAGGAAGAAGAGGACGGTTGTGACTGTGACTCCGGGCTCACTTGGCAGAAACACCCCCTGACCCTCCACCCCCTATCGCAAAATGTAATGCCCGTGAAAAGGGTAGGTGAACACAGTGTTATATAGAACATAGTCCTGAGAGCACGATTGAAAATGAAAACTAGATATAGTGTATGGTATAAACTATGCACCAAAAAGTGTGATATAAGATGAACCGGGCGTGAAATATAATATGCAATACATTGTGCGCAATGACAGATTCATTGGAGAGCGCGAGATAGCACAGGCACTAGCGCGTGCTATGCGATATGCGCCTTGGAGTGTAATATGCACAGGGCAGTGTTGTGTAACCTAACTAGTCTCTAAAGTTGTAATGTAAAATATGTGCTGGGGAGTGGAACGTTGCATATACACTGTGACAAAGATATGGATCCCAGATTGTAATATGTATGGCATAGCACTGTGCGTTATAACATAGGCATCGAGGAAGGCACGTTAGATGGGGCAATATAACCCGTGCTAATATGTGACGTCATCAGCAGTGCATTGCGGGCGCGCGAGTTATAGTTAGCTGAACTTATTATAACGGGGGAATTTCAATGGTTTTGTACAAGTGAAAAGTCTAGCTAACTATAACACCCCTGAAACCTATGGTTTTTTCTGCGAATATATATATATATATATATATACATATACATACACACACACACACACAAGTTAGGGGAAAGAAAGAAAAGAAGGTTGACTGCTATCCATAGAGCCGCTATGACCTAGGAGCAGAAAAAGCGTGTGGCATATGGTGACATACATCATAGAGCAAACGTGCAGCACGAGGTGACTTACACACTGAATCAACAAAAGTATACACGTACCAAGAGGTGACTTACACCATAAATATCCCTCAATGAAGGGACAATTTGCAAACATGGGACTCGCACCCATTGGACACCCCTATGTGGAGTTTAGTAGTGTGAAAAATCAACTTGCATGCATGGGACTAGTACCCATTAGACACCCCTATGTAGAGGTTGGAAGCGTGAACAAACCATTTGAAAAAATGGGACTCGTACCCATATTGCAAACTGTGTAGATGGGACTAACACCCATTACACATACTGTAGAGGGGACTAACACCCATTACAAACTGTGGAGATGGGACTAACACCCAATTATTAGCATGACAACCTAGTGTAAATGTGAACACTGGAGTCAAAACACCTTAAGCAATCCCAAGTGAAAGGGATATGTAAAATTGAGTGTATAAATGAAGAAAAGGTTGCACTGTAACAATGTCAACCTACCTACATAATGTACACTGTGAAAATCGCTCATTACAATTAAACATCATAAGCCAGAAACAGCACGACACACAAATAAACCAACGCAAACATACTAGAAACATGCAAGATACATTAGAATGTAATTCTAGATGTTCTATTGTGAGCTTTATAGGTTCTGCCATAACTCAAGATGTAGATGGAATGCCCCATCAATATGCAATTACCCACAAACTGGTATTCCGTCCTGTAAATTGAACAAAGAAAAACGTTGTGCAGCAACTGGATCATGCCTCATATTGACAGACGAGAACTGTGAGCGAATATTCACACAAATAAGCTTGCAAGGTTATAGACTGCTAAAGATGGACTCAGGGTCAATACACTTAAAGCTGAAGTACAACCATGTTGTTGAATGTCACTTCTGGTAGGATCATCCACAATGTATTTTCCGTAAATGTACAGAGAGTAAGCCACATCTGCATTCCCATACCAATTCGATACGGAGCAAATCTCAGAGGAACAACATTTGTTTTGTTGGCAACGGTCAAAGTCCTCCAGATAGTTGAGTAAACGTGTAACCCGAGTCCTGTGACTGCTGAGCTAGGAGTTGATACGGGCCAAGCCTAGCCAGAACGACTACCTGGACAAGGTGACCCGAAGAGCAACTGTGTAGTTGCCTGTACTCAACACCCATAGATGGCGGCATGCAGAGGAGACGTGCATCGGGTGGCTAAAGACACGTACATGCTGGAATGCGTGTGACTGCAGCGGACATCTTTATAATACAAAAAGTCGCTGAGGAACCCAGTGCGGCACAGCGCGACTAAACAAACGAAGTAAGGTGCACGCGCTCAAACAGAAATTCAAACTGTAATAAAACAGTTTAACTGGCCCCACTGCTGGCACATCATTGTGGTAGATAACCAAATACGAATATTTATGATAAATTCACCTTCGTCTGTGTCAGACGCAGCTCACATAGCCACCTCCATCCACGGGTACCCAGACTGAGTTTTCAAACAGTTTCACACTGGTTCATGAAGGTATAATACACGAGCCAAAGTGACATTTTAAATTCAGATCAAAGCGTACAAATGTAGATGGCAAAAATGAAACACGCCCATGACAATACAGGCAGAATCCCAACCGTCAACAGTTGCGATTCTCAAACCCAAAGCTGAGAGAAAGATAGGAGCTTGTGTTGTACTGGATTCTGCAGCCATCTCTATACATGACCTCACCATAAACTTATGTAAAGCCTGTAAAATCCTTAGAATAAAATTCCATTCATTCATGTTGACTGCGTCTTGTTTGCAAAATCCATGTGGATGTAGAATGTACAAAAAATGAGATGTGGAAGTGCTTAGGCTAGCACCAGTTCTCCACTTGTATCCAATTCAAATATAGAGAGCTAATGGCCTGAACTGTCCACTGATAAGGAAATTGGTGAAGTGCTCAGGATCACACAAGCTGTCATAGTAACAGGAATTCCCAATCCTTTAAGCCAATGAAGTATGTGCAGGTTGGGGCTGTCCGGTGAACGGGACAATGGTGGGGCTGGCACACCTTGTACTTCAAACTAGAGGCTTGATCTTAGTTATTGTAGGTTTCCTCTAAAGATTTCGACTTTCACCAAGTCCTTTTGTAGCACGTAGTTTATTTTTCCATGAATCGTCCCCAAAAATCTGTAGTAATGAAGTCCATGGCCGAGGTGTAATTTCAAGTAGCTTTATTAAGTTGTGGTTATAGTTACTGAGTTCATGTGATGCAGCCCCACCAGGAGCAGTCTGCCTGCTGCTCAGCCCATACTCCAACTGTCACACTCAAGCATCCAGGCACCGAAACATTCCATTCATGTCCATCACACCAACATTCCATGCATCACATTCACACTGGCTGAGCAGCTAGGGAGAAAGTAACAAGATAAATACATGTTACAACACTCCCTCCTGCAGAAAGTCACAGAGTGTTGGCCCAAAAGGAGAGTTTCAAAGCAGAAGCTGCCTTTGAAGGGCAAATGGGGCACACATGGGGGAAAGAGGCAACCACATTGTTTAGGCAGACTAGCTGGCCCCAGGAAGGAGAGGGTAAACCTGTTGTCAAACTGGTTTTCCAGGGGTGTGTAGCGCCTTTGGTAGCCATTCCTCTGGGTTGAGCTAGGGAGCTCTGAATGGTGAGAGATGGGTTCTGCCATCTTGGGAGTGGGCAGAAAGGTGCATATCTAGATGCAACACTTCCCAGGGAGTAGTTATCAGGACAGAGGGAACCTCGTAGCCCGTTTGCTACCGACTGCATTAGACCCAGAGGGCATTTTCTGAACATAAATAGGGCACCCATGGCACATACAACTCATTTGACTGGACTGGACGGGGGACCAAAGAAGGACTACCCTGCTGCACCGGCAAGGACTGTATCTGATGCATCCAATACGGACTGTGCCTGCTACCTGCAACACACGCACATTGGCTTCCTACAGGAAACACACCTAACCCAAAACAAAGCGGACCACCTGCGCAGGCGAGGCCAAGTATACAGCACCAACTATTCCTCTCGGGCACGTGGGTGCTGATCTGGATAAAAGCAGGGGTACCATACATCAGGGAAAAGGTAGTCACAGACCCAGAAAGGAGGTACGTTCTTGAAGGGAAAATTAAATGGGCAGGAGATGCTAATGGGTACCAAACACTGACCAATCTGCGTTTCTTACAAAACTTACAGGGGTGTGTGCTAAATTGAACATGCACCCATGGTTGCGGGGAGGGGACTTTAATGCTGTTCTCAGTACAGACTTGGATAGGCCGTATCAGCCCCTCAGGCACACATAGCAATTTCCAATGGGCAGGCCCTGACCGATCCACCTGGTGCATCTGTAAACGGTTATCTGCATCATTGAGCAGTATAGAAAGGAAGCTGCAGGGCCAGGAAACTAAATGGGCAGAAGAGGCTGGCAGGGACGGGGAAATCGGAAGGTGCCCAGGCGGAGCATGCGGATCTAATGGAGAAACTCTGGTGCCACAACTATGCAGTGCACTCTGCACGTTCACATGCCACGGCAGACCGTGCGGGTAAAATGTTAGCATGGCTAAAACGGCAAGAACAGGGGCACCAGCCTATAGTAGCCCTGAGAACCGAAGCGGGACCGATCGTGTACAAGCAACACGAGATAAAGGAGGCAACAACAAGGCAATACGCTGCACTGTATCAATCCAAGGGACCTCAGGTAACTCACCAACTCGCTCAGTTTGTGGCGCCGATACGCTTGCCAGTAACCACAACTGAACAAAGGGAGCAGCTGAACGAACCGATCCCAGCTGAAGAGATCCGTAGTGCAAAAATGGCACTGGCAAGTGGAAAAACTCCCGGGCTGGAAGGATTTTCTGCAGAATACTATAAGGCCTATGCCACCACACTCACACACTTCCTGCACAAGCTATACAAGTTGGCCATAGACGAGTGCTACCTCCCTCCCTCAATGAATCAAGCCATTTTAGTTTCACTGCTCAAACCTGACAAAGACCCAGTGGAGCTGGGCTCATAGAGGCCACTGACGCCCCTTAATGTAGATTATAAAGTGCTAGCGAAACCGTTGGCGGACCGCTTGGCACTGGTGGTATCCACCCTGGTACACACGGACCAGAATGGGTTTGTACCCTCAAGAAGCACATCCCTAAACCGCAGACGATTTTTTAGATTGGCCACCTACTCGACCTCCCATTGGCTGAGAGCAGGCTGCCTGGTGCTAGACCTCAAAAAGGCGTTCAACTCCCTGGAATGGGAGTAACCTTTTGCTGCATTGGCTAAGTATAACCTGGGTGAGTCTTTCCTGGGAATGGTACGGCTGCTATTCAGCACCCCCACAGTGAGAGTAAGGATGGGCTCCTATATATCGGAGCCACTAAATGTCAGGAGAGGGACAAGGCAGGGGTGCCCCCTCTCCCCATTGGTCTTCTTGTTAGCAATTAAACCACTGGCAGAAGCAATATGCACCAAAGTGGAGGATGGTATTTTGCTGGGATGGCATATAGTCACGTTATACAACGATGACCTCCTCTCTCTCTCACACACACACACACACACACACACACACACACACACAAGATATCCGGTGCATCCCACAACGCCTGGCCACACTCTTGGAAAAGTTTGCGGCTATATCGGGACTGCGTGTTAATGCAGCCAAGTCTGGCCTCTATCCCTTTAATGAGCAGTGTGAAAACCCCGGATATTTACTCAATGGCACGGAGGTCCGTTGGTGCCTGGATATGTGCAATTATCTGGGACTCCGGATCTATAGAAACCCAGTAGACCTGCAAGACGGAAACTTGGGTAGGGCCCGGACTGCAATTAAAACACAATCAGCATTCTGGAACTATCCACAACGGGGAGAGTAGCCTTAACTAAGATGGTGATACTACCCCGACTATTATACTACTTCACAAACCTTCTGCATTACGTCAAACCATCGTTTGTCCGCCCACTGGAAAAACTAGTTAGGGATTTTATTTGGGGCAACTCCAGGCACCGGATAGCTATTCAAAAACTTTATTTACCCACTGATCAGGAAGGATTAGCAGTCCCTCAGCTAGAGCAATACTACTTGGCAGCCCAGCTCCAGTGGATATCCAGGTGGTTGGCAGGACGCCACACCGGGAACACAGCGACAACACAAACACCCATACCCGCTGCAGAGTTAACGGCGCTATTCCATCCCTGCTCCACAATTAGGCCACGAGCTCACTTTTAGTATCAGTAGCACATAAGAGCCACATTAGAGCGCTCTACATTACTCAAACTGTCCCATACGAGCCAGCATTACCATTAGAGGGCACGCCCAGGGGAGCGACAATCACCACAGTAGCAGAGTTGAGCGATTGGCGCAAAGTTGGAGTGCAGGACATGGGAGATTTCTACAATGAAGGCACACTGACCCCGTACACGACCCTAGTGTCCGAGGGAGACCTGCACCCGGGTCAATTTCTGCTACACCGCTCCCTGCTTGCAGCACGCATAACACACTGGGGTGACTTATGAACAGAGCCCACCACACATCTCACGATGCGATACCTACATGTTATGGGCCGGGGGAGGCATCTCACCAGGTGGTTTGCTGCATCACTCCGACATCACACAGCTGCCAACAACAACCCTCCGCCAACGCTGGGAAACAGCTATAGCTCGCCCACCCACAGACCGAAAATTGATTACAGTGCTTGAAGACCCGACAAAAACCCCTTGGGCGCACTCTCACATCAAATCCAACATTACATACTACACAGGGTATACCTCACGCCTGCAAAAATCAACCAATACTTTAGGCGAAGCGAATCGGCATGTCCGAGATACACATGTAGACACGGACATAATCCACATGTTGTGGGGATGCCCGCGATTGGCAAGATATTGGTCGTAGGTGGCAGTCCCCTTAGCGCACTGCACCAGTCATACCATTCTATATAAAGGGCAAGTTTACCTACTACACATATAACACAGGAATCGCAACAATCGGGTCACCTCCATGCTTCTTGACCTGTGAATAGTGGTAGCGAAACGCTTGATTACAAAGCGCTGGAAACACCCTGACCACTCGAACATAGAAATGTGGAGGTACTTGAGGCAAACCTGGGCCAAAGCAGAAAGCGTAGCACTAAGGCGCGAAGATACGTTGGGCCTACGTAAGGTGCCTCTAGCTACACACTGGGACACAATCCTGGTAGCCTTAACCTCCCCACGCGATGCAGACACCCCAAGACCTGCCTAATGATAAATTCATAATGGACACTAAACCAAGTCTGCACTCAATGACATAGTAGACGTGGGTTAGGGGGGCAAGAGAAAAAAAAAAACACACAAGCCTGTCCCAAGTTTTATACCTATTTAGTATTCTTTTGCCCTAATTTTGTTATAATACGCCTCCAAAGTTTTTACAGCATGTAATAACATACAGCATGAATACAAGAAAGAAGGCGCAATCATTTCTGTGTAAGACCTGTTATTTTGATGTCATAACGTAGCAACGTTCATGCAACCCAATATAATGTAACAGAATGACCAATGTACGACATGTAATGCAAATGTAAGTTTACATGCTAATTGAAAAACCAATAAAAACAGATAAAAAAAAAAAAAAAAAATGGACTGTGCCTGCTGTGTCCATCTCAAGAAGAAGTTTTCTCCAGAGCCAAGCCAAAGCAAAGAGAATCCATGGGTCAGCAAACTGACCTCTTGTTTGCGTCACAGGGACACAATAGCTGAAGAGGCCTGCTAAGGGCGAATGGTAGCCAGATTCCCTTATTGCCACTCCCAATCGTCGTGTAACACCAGGGCCCAGGATCAGACGCTCAGAAGTTGCCTCCAAGTCTGCTGGACCCGGCACAGCCAACTGAGTGCAGATTGGTCACCCAGACGGCAAGCTACAGCCTAAACAAAGGATTTGGCTCTGACCGCAACACTGGAGTGGTAGTCCAGTGGCGACTAGGCTTTGGCCAGACCGGAGAGAACCTCGTGGGATGTCTAACTCTGTGTCCAGGACCCCTTCATCAACTATGTGGACCAAGGAGTCCCATCAGGAAGACCTCTGTCAACCGTGCCGCATCCACGGCATCCTTGAGCATCGTCAAGCTCTTCAAGCATTCTGTATCCTCAGGATGCTGACAGATCCGATTGGCTGTCACCACATTAACAAACTCTGGGACTAGTCCTGTCAAAAAAGTAAAAAGACATAGGAGGATAGGGATAGCCTGTACCTCTAGGCCTGGCTGGGAAGGGGGATGGCCAGCAGATCGCAGATTATATGCGGACGTGCGGTTCCAATAAACAAAATATATATAAAAAAAGAAAATCAAGAACAAACACATGCAGGCTCCCAGACAGTTTTAAACACCCCCCCACCCAACCCCGAATGAAATTGTAGGGGGCGGGTTTATATATGATGATCAAGTCAATAGGCCCTTTTTTATATTTTGGAGTTGTGACCCTTTGACAAAGTTAGTAGGCCCGCCTTACTTAAAATTGTAAAATGACACTTCATATTGTAAAACCACAGTAAGCCTGTAGGGGTTGGGCCCAGGGCCAGCACCCAACCCCACGCTTCGCCGCAGGGAGTTTGCTGCGGCGAAGCGTGGGGTTGGGTACAGACCCTTGGCACCAGCTTTGCAGACCTCTGCAATCAAAATCTATTTTAAGACAGCAAGAAATAACAGTATTTCCTTTACAAGAGCCAGTTAGGGTCTTATCAGTCTTCTAGGAACGAATGATGATGCAAGAGGTTATCCATTTGAGATCAGCTTTTGTGAAGTTAAGCTTAATCCAATGGGCTCATCCTCGACAAATAAATGCTTAATCTTTCTGGATCTTTAGTTCTGTGAGCCTCCAGTAAGGCAGATGTTTCGCCACAATCGTAAATATGCCTTATAAATGTTTAAAGAGCACATGCAGTTTTGCCAACTGAGTTGGAGGGTAGATCTTATGGAGAGCCAACATTTTGTAATTTTCTTTCTTGATCCATTAGTCCACCGTTTTTAGGTCAGGAACTGGGTCTGGAATGTTTTTTGGATTCCTACTTCAAATCAAAAAGTCAAAAGCCCATGCTATACTTATTACAGACCCATTACCTTCAAAGTTTTTATTTTGGAATTTACCCTATGCATCTTTCTGGCAGCTTATAAACAAAAATGCATGTACTTAGAAAGGGAGATTTAGAAACTTTAGTTTACTATTCAATTTATGTTCAATGATGTGAAAAACACAATGACATCATTACTGTAAATCAATGACAAATTTCAGTAGATAAACTGGAGAAATCTGCTGCCACACTAATTATTTAACACCCTCACCCAGTCAGAGAGAATCTGTTTACAATCTACCGTTCTCTAACAAGATCCTCTGAGACCTATTAGAGGGGAGACCCATAGGGATTTATCACAACACTGTAAAAAATGTGTGGCACTGGCAGCTCTCATCAATGGCATGGCCGTGCTGCAAACCTTATTGGTTACAGATTCTAAGCTCTTGCTCTTCTTGTGTGTAAGGACCATAGATGAAGGAGTAGCATGGCTCTTGCTTGATGGCAGAAAATGATTCCAGCCATGGACCAATTGTTAGAACAAGAGGTTCCCCTAAGAGACATATATATTTTCTTGAAACATGTAGAGCTGCCATCGCAGAGGCAGGAGAAAGGATGCGCTCCATGAATGGTGCGAACAGCCAGGAACTAGTTACCATAGGTGTGAAATAGCTAGACTGGTTAAGAGAATAAAATAACACCCAAGTATTAGCCAGTGACAGAGGCTTCGGGATATTTAAATTTAATCTGAATCGTTCTTATAATCTACAGTTCAAAATCTTGCAGTTGGCAATTCTGTGACAGTTGAAGAATATTTTCTGATTAAAGATGAAAAGGAAGATGAGATACATACCATCATAGGAATTTCATCAATACGAGGACCATGGGCCCCACAAGAAGTAGATTACCTCCTAAATGAGTGCCTTGTCTGTTCAAAGTTGAGCTTTCATAGTTATGTGTGTGTGTGGAGTGTGAGATCATATTGGAAGATTGATAGAGGTTTTTTAGCAGTCACCGACACTACTGGAGGTGAAGTTGTTGGTCAAACCACTAGATGGCGGAATATGCACAGTATGTGAATCTAGAAGAAGTCTATGCTGCACAATTAGCAGTCACTGACACTACTGGAGGTGAAGTTGTTGGAGGCAGAGCACAATAGTTTACAGGAAGTGCCAGCAGGAGCAACATTTCTACCTGAAGAGAATGACCTGGCATATTCTGTCAGATGTCACTGTGAGACACCTGGCCATACCTTTCTTCAACCATGACACCAATAATGCAATTGTCTGCTTGAACAGGTAGCCACCGTACCGATCCTCCACATGGAACAACAGTGCTTCTGATGTTTGGATCGCTTCTCTAATCTCCCTCTGGGAGCAAATGGAGAGAGAGGCTCAACCCAAGGTAGAAGTAGGCCATTCTACATGTCTCTCTGATAATTTAGAGATATATTCCTGGCCTCTTAGGAATTTTCTCAAGAGCAATTTGGAATTTGAGGAAAAAGGAAACTATTTCCCGTAAGGAAATAAAGCAGAAACACTGCATAGATAAAAAAACAGAGGTTTGGAAAGATACTTGATTGGGAAAAAAAACTAGAGCACAGTGCTCCTGGATCCTATTCACACATGCTATCAACACAGCATGACTGCTTCCTTAAAGGAGCAGAAATAGTTTTCAATAGGCTGCAACCAATCTGGCCACTTCGCCACAATGGTCTTCAATTTTATCTGTCTGAAAGTTTTGAGACACACACAAACCTAGTTCAGCATCATAGCTATCCTCATTGAAGTCATAAATGGGGACCTAGGAACACTTTTCTTGAAAGCAGCAACTCAAACAAATAGTTGCAGGTAGGCATTTCGATGTTCCACAATCAGATGTCACCTCCAGGGACAGCAAAACTGGTCAGAGTTTACTACATTTTTCTTATGGAAAAAAATCCCTCCATACATTACAGAAACCATATTGCAGTACCTAGCTGAAAAAAAGTGCTCTATTTAAAGAAGAAACTCTAAACTTCTCTCAGTGAAGGAGAGAAAGGTGGCTGTCAGATCAAAGTGGACGAGCTGCAGATAGAATACAGGTTCCTCCTCTCAGCATGCACTGTACTGGCAGTCTACCTCATGGCCACGAATACAGGAATGCTACTGATAATTTTGGCAACAATGGGAGTAGAGTTGGGGGTGTTTATGACTTCAGTGAGGGATGCTGCAATACAGAACTACGATATAAGTAGCATTTCCTTCTGCATTGTAGGATCCTCACTGATAGTCAGGAATGTAGAATAGAATAGCAAGCATATCCCCATTCCATGGCTGTTTATATAACAAAACATCTATAATGAATATAATTACCAGTGTAAGGGTATAAGGTTAAGTCTAGAGCTTTGATGTAGTCTTAACCACAGAGGTTTTGTTAATTCTGTTTGGCCTATTAAAGTATCAATCAATCAATCAATCAATTTCTTCTTTATTCGGATACAATCTGATCCATAAAAGTACAACATCACTATCGATATACATATAATACTCATTCCTCACTCGAGCAAAAAACAGTAAAAAGATAAAAAAACATAAGATGAATTTAAAAACAATTTAAAAAATGGGAGTGGGTTAGACTGATAATTCGTGCAAAGATCGACATTCTTTAGTGTGCAAAAATACAAAATGTAAACTTTAGAGCACTGTGCAAAATAGGCAGCTAATAGACTTCCAACAATATAAATAACGATTTAATCATTGAGTGCTAAAAGAGGCCCTATATATAATGTTGATAAGTTACAAAATTGGCGATAATGTATATTGGATAGACAATAAAATAGATCCTTGGTGTTGCTATGCAAAGATGGCAAACACATAAACATAATTATAATGCAAATAATCAATTTATGACAACCAGTTATGGGCAATATAAACATTTCTTAGCTGGCCAGTAAAGTTTCCCCTATGTTTTTTACATATGATGGCATTTTTTTTCACGGGGTAAGCATGGAGGCTCGTGATTTGACAGCTGCTGATAAAAAGGAGCCAACACGATAAATCATATCCTCACTGCCCAGTTGGAGTATTTCTTCGTATGCAGGGATGTGATTGATTATCCCATTTGCCTTGAAATAGGGGATGAGATATTGTTTAGTATACTTTACATAAAATCTGCAGGAAAACAGAAAGTGTGGTAGGGTTTGTTTACAGCCATCACCACATGGACAAACTGTCTCCTCCAGATTTTTATTAAAGCCGATGGGGAAACATAGCAAATATTTTACACTGTTATCCCTAAGGCGAAAGAGCAAGCGCCTATTCCATCTCCCAATGTTTTTTCTTAGGTACTCTTGTGGTTTGGAATGGTTGGTACCTACTATCCTCGGGATGGACAAGTATCTAATAATAAATGGTTTGCTAGACTCAGCCTTTGCTCTGTCTGTACGATATAAATCGTAAAGTGCATCCCTGGCTGATCTTAGGCTAATGTTTTCGGCAGCAGAGGGAAAAGAAAAGCTGTGTTCTAAATGTATACTGGCTAAACTTTTATAAACAGCATTGAGCCAAGGTATGTTTTTACCCCTATCACATCTCAGGCAATCTGTTATAATCCGTTGAGTTAAAATGGCAGCAGGATTGCGCCATATCTTCAGCCAGAATAATGAAGGGGGCGAGATTTAATAAAGTCTTCTACATAATGTAGGTTCAATTCTTTGTGGCATAAGAAAGATGGCGATGAAATTTGTGCCCCAAGTAACCTTCTGCAGAATCTGTTTTCTTCGGATTGTATCCCACTACAGTCCACGAACCCCCAAACCTCTGAGCCATAGGTCGCGGTAGGCAAGCACTGGGTTCTGTAGATCTGCAGTAATGGAGTAACTATGTCTGCCTTTTTAGGTTGTCGCAGACTGATTATGGAATTAATTGTCATGCCTAGTTTATTTCTGCATCTTGTAACGTGTGATTTCCATGAACCTGTGTCGGAAAAGACTAGGCCAAGGTAGGGGAAAGTGCTCGTGCTTTTTAAAAGATCAGTTCCGATCCTTATGTTCTTTGTGTTGTATTTTTTGGGTCCACATGACATTATAAATGATTTGTTAAAATTAGTGCGTAGTCCCAACTCTTCCATAAAAGAGACGAAACCAGAGATTAAAATACGTAATGTTTTGGGTGTGCGGCCCATAAGGACCGCATCATCTGCATATAAGAGTGCAGGATACATTTGACCGTTGATTTTTGGTATGTCACTAGTTAGTTTAACCAGGGAATAATTCAATTCATTGATATAAAGAATAAAAAGCAGAGGGGCCAGGACATTTAAAGTATCATCCATTGTATCCTCATCTAAGTAGTAATACGTAGTGAAAAATATGTATTGACAATCCAGGTGGCTGCTTTACAAACTTCTGTAAAAGACACACAAATGATGGACGGATGCAGAACGAATCAAAGCATTCACCCCCAGTCAGGAGATCTGGGTTAAATCCATCATTTTTTGCTCACCATGCCACCCCAGTTTAGACCCGCCACACTTGGGGCGAGAAAGCAAAAGACACAATTGATGGACAGACTGCAAAACAAATCAAAGCATTCACCCCCAGACAAGAGATCTGGGTTAAATCCATCATTCTTTTGCTGACCATGCCACCCGAGTTTAGACAAACTTCTGTAAGCACAACATAGCTCATTCGGGTAGCAGTGGCCATCTTGCTACTTTTAGAGTGCATCCTAGATTTAACGTGGATAGGCTTGTTAGCTATTTAACTACAATAGGCATTGCAGGACACTATCCACCTAGCAATATTCTGCTTTGACAGCCATACTAGTTCTTAAAGGCTCAAAATTGACTAAGAGTGGGGTTGTCTTGTAAAGGTCTTTAGTTCTGTCCAAATAAAATCTAAAGACTCTGACATCTAAAGAATGAAGCAACTTTTCTGCTGGTCAAGAGGAATTACTGAGAAATACTGGTAATGATATAGCCTGATTTAAGACAAAGTCTGAAATTAATCCAGGTAGAAAGGAGAGGTGGGAGCTCAAAACTACTCTATTATGGTGAAAAACAGTGGGTTCTACTGCTGATAGGACTTGAAGTTAGCTAACAGTTCTTGCGGGATGGACTGCTACCAAACAAAGCCAGCTTCCGGTAAAGGTGGTGCAATTAAGCCTTATGCATGGGCTCAAATTGAGGAGCCGGTACATAAGGCGAGTGTCTTGGTGGAAAGCTTTTATTCAATCATTCCAGAAAATCTAATTATAGGAATCCAAAATAAATACTTTTAAGGATGTCCTCTTCTGCAGCCCACAATTGTGTTGAGATGAAAAGCCCTGAAGTCTTGAAAGAGCGGGGGGCTGGAGTGAGATAAGGAATGATTACATTTTCCTGACTGGAAATTGCTTCGTTGTTGTTTATGTACCATACTACAAATCTTTCATTTATCTGGGTAAGCACTCATAGAATGAGAATGTTTAGCCTTTAAAAAAAATGTCATGCAGTTGGGAACTAAGTTCAGATGTCCATATTGTAAGACTTCAGGAGCCATGCTCCCAAAATCAACTATTTTACATCGGGTGGAGTATTTTCCATTGCATCCTCAACAGTAGGTTCTGTTCACATGGCAGTTTCTTGTCTCACGGAGAGGTGAATCAACACAGAAAACCAATCTCTCTGCTATTCTGGAGCTATGAGAATCATCTTGGAGTTGGAACTTTTTAGTTTGTTAAACACAAACAGAACTAGGGGACTTGATGGAAGGGATGTATAAATATTTTAATCCAATTGACCAAAAGAGCACTGCTAAACAAAGGAAGTTTCCCATATTTTCCAAGTGTAGCTTATGCATTTTGGCTGGTGGCGAACAAGTTATTTTTTTTTTAAAGACTTCTAGCAAGATTCATCATCACAACTCCCATTCGTGACTGTGGATAAATAACCTGATTAGAAGATCATGACAATTTTGAATGCCTGGGATGGGAACTGCTTGAGTTGATAAGTTCCTTGCCAGAAGTCGGAGCCGAACTGTTTGGGTTTTCAGTGACAGATTCCTGGACCTGGTTCCACCCTGTTTGCCTAGATGGTACATTGTAGTAGTATGACTGGATTGTAATAAAAACCTATTAGCTATTAAGGATGCTAGAAAATCTTTCAGTGCTGATTAACTGCCTTTAGGATGTTTATGTGATACAGTAGTTATTATTCTGACCACAATCCCAGAACAGCAAGATCTGTAGATATGATCCAATCCCATTACAGAAGCATCCATCAGAACAGTCTGCACTGGCAGGTCTTGATGAAAAGGAACTAATTTCTGGAGTTTAGTTTTCCTGCACCATCACGTGAAAGATTCCTTCGCCTGCAACATCAAGTACAGTCTGTATTTCTAAGCACTGTAGCAGAGCTCTCATGTGGAGATTTGTGTTGGGTACCAGGAGAGAACTGCTGTGCTGTTCGACATCTGAATGTTCAACTTTTTGTACCCCTTATTAAGATGTCCTGGAAGGTTACAATTTTAACAACTGGCGATGCTCTCATGGGCGGATGCTGCTGGAGATTTCTGTGTGCATGAGGTCTTTTGAGTCCGAGGACTGGTGTCTTGTAGATGGAGAGATGCAAAGGATTCTCCTCTTCTCATGTCTTTTAGGTGTAGCTTGAAAAGTCTCCTGATAGTAAACTGGAAAAAAAGACTGAGGGTGCTACAATAAAGATCAGGAGACATTGGAGTGCGCCTTTGCACTATCACCAAACCTAGTGGTAGGACCAGCCTTGGGGGGAATAACTGGTCTTTGTGGTACAAGTGGCCATGGACGAATGTTTTACGGTTTGAGATGTCCCCGCGCAGGGTTCTCTGCTGGAAAAAACCTTCTGGAGACCGAACGAGAAACTGGCATCTCTGCATGAAGTGAGTCAGGATGCCCCTTTGAAGAGACACAGAAAACAGACTGAGTAATGAGTCACTATCGATCTTCTTGATTGCAACTTCAACACTGTGAGCACAGAAGGTGACCTTATTGATGTGCACCGATGGTGGTGTCTTCCTATAGTTGATAGCTCTGCGTTTTGATGCTAGGACGACGTGATGTCAGCAAAAGGATATATATATACACACACACACATTACCTACTGGCGGTCGCCAGTAGGTAGTTATAGTTAGGACCCTCTTACCATAGGAAATCCGCAACATTCTATTTTGAATCCTCGCCAAATTTTCAAAATAGGTGGGGCGCTGCGCTCCGCTCCTACTCTGAAAGTCTCGGGGGGGATTCGTCAAGCGGGGGCTGAGATAAAAGGGGGGTCCCAAAACGCGTTTTTCCCATGCATTTTTCCATAGGACCTTTAGACACAGCTACAGCCCGAACGGCTGAACAGAGTTAAATGAAATTTGGCAGAGAGGTAGTCCTCAGGTCAAGGAAGTGCCTTTTGTAGGTTTGGTGTAAATCTGTTCAGTAGATTCTGAGAAAATAGCCTTTAAATCAATATATAGATCTGAGCCAGCTTACGGTGCGCTTACGGTGCGCTTACCGTACGCGTACGGTGACGTGCGCGAGCGCGATTCTGATTGGCTGATAGATCTTAGTAAACATTCGAATCGGTGGAAACCAGGAAGCGGCGGCCGCCATTTCGTGTGTTTCAGTCAGAAAAAAAAGGGAGATAACTTGAAAAGGGGGCAAGGAAGAGAGTTACAGACCCCCTAACATTTGAAAGGGGGACAAAGAAGGACAGAAAAGTACAAAAAAACCATTTATTAATTTTTTTAAAAATCGCGGGGTACGCGTACGGTAAGCTAACCGTACGCGTACGGTAGAAAAAAAAATAAAAAATGAAATGAAATGCAGATTTAAGTGTTTAGATATTAGGGGGCTCTAAAAAGAGCCGTTGTGTTCATGAAGTGATTTTTTAGTGGTACCTACAAGTAAGTACCGATGCAGAGTCTAAGGTTCAAGAGGAAGACTCTGTTCCCTTCATCATTGAAGTGCACACCATCTCCTCTATAAATGTCTTGCAGCAGTGTTTCAAGAGCAGTTGCTATGGTAGCAGGCAGAAGTCAAGTTGGGGGAAGGGTACTAGGCAGAAGTCAAGTTGGGGGAAGGGTACTTTTGGAAAAGGGTTGGTTTTCAACCAATAGAAATGTGTGATTACATTTGAAAAAAAGGGGGAAGCACTGAGATTTGAAACTTACATGTATATGTGTGGAAAAAGAGAGGGAAAATTTGCCATTATCTGGTTCTGCTGAGAGGAGAGAGGTGTACAGAACAGAGATCCTGGCTCTGATAATCTGCTGTTTGAGTGCCACATTTCTTTCACAACTAACTAATTTTAAAGGTGAGTTTAGAGTTTGAGAGGGGATGTATATGGTAAATTAAGAAATGAATAATAGAATTGGAATTCCTTTTGTTGAAGTTGTGTTTATCATTTTCTGTTTTGGGAGAAATTTAAATGTGAGGAACATGTAAAATAATATGGACTATGTTTTCACCATAAAATAAGGTGTACTGGTATAAATAAGGAATACTTTAAGGGTTTGAGGTTGCACTCAGTAATGCAAATACATTCAGCATCACTAAGGCTGGTTGCCCTTGCTGGAGTGTACTCAGTCACCCAGGTTACACATGTTGCTGGTCTGAAAATGTTGTTTGGACATGTGTTTTTTTAAGAATCTGAAAAGTGGATTTAAAATGTGTCAGACTGTAAAAGTATTTATCACTTGCCAAAAAAAAGAGTAGTAAGTGTGGTTTCAAATTGGCAAAGAAATTACGTTTTGAGACTAATATGAAAACATGACTCTGTGTGCAAATAGGAATTACAGGCAGAGATTTATTGCGTATTGCTCTGGTGATTTTACATTTGCATTAGATGTAAAGGGGGAGCATTTTTTTTATGCAGAAGCAGACTCTTAGCACACACCCAGCTGCTTATCCTGTGGAATCATGCACAGTATTCACAACAGAGTGGGGTTTGAGGTTGCACTTAGTAATGCAAATACATTCAGCATCACTAAGGCTGGTTGCCCTTGCTGGAGTGTAGTCAGTCACCCAGGTTACACATGTTGCTGGTCTGAAAAAGCAGTTTGGACATGTGCTTTTTTAAGAATCTGAAAAGTGGATTTAAAATGTGTCGGACTGTAAAAATATTTATCACTTGCCAAAAAAAAGAGTAGTAAGTGTGGTTTCAAATTGGCAAAGAAATTACGTTTTGAGACTAATATGAAAACATGACTCTGTGTGCAAAGAGGAATTACAGGCAGAGATTTATTGCGTTATGCTCTGGTAATTTTACAGTTGCATTAGATGGAAAGGGGGAGCTATTTTTTTGTGCAGAAGCAGACTCTTAGCACACAGTCCCTTTTTTCCACTTCTCCACAATCACATTTTCAGTTTTTCATTGTAGTCTCTCAAGGACCTTGTAATGTGATAATTGATTTTTAGTGTTTTTAAAAAAAAAAAAAAAAAAAATACGCGCACCGTACGCGTACAGTAAAAAAAAAAAAAAAAAAAGTTTTAAAAAATATATTAAAAAAAGTTGAAAGGTAAGGTTGGCTCTTAAAAGAGCCGTTGTGTTCATGCAGGGACAGAGGAAAGAAAGAATGGGAACATTAGTCGGTACGACAAATGTGCTGATCTATTAAATTGTTCACTAGGGCAACACTGGTCTCCCTATGACAAATTAGATCATGACAAGTGGCGCACCGAATTAAAACCCTCGCAAACCGATGGTTGGTTTCCAGAGGACCAGAAAAAGGAGATGCTCCCCCCACAGATGAAGGGCTCAGCTGACCTGCCGAAGATGGACTCGGCCCTGCAGATGATGGACCAGGCTGAGCTGCTGTGGATGTGCTTGGTTGAATTACTGAAGGGTTACCTTCAGTATGTCGAGCATATGTCCTACCGTGTACATCATGAAGGTGTCTTAACATGGTGTGATTCCCGAAGGAATACTTCTTGTTGGGATTCCCTCTTGAAAGTACACGGTCACAAAGCTTACAAGTCACTAAGGGTGCATTTACCTTTTTCTTGCCCTCTGGAAAAGAAAAATACTCCCATATGAAAGAGCTCTTTTGTTTCCTCCTTCTCTGCCTCAAGGTAGTGCTGCTAGCCTCACTCTCAGAAGAGGTCTGCTGTTCTGCCATCGTATCACAAAGACAACTCAGCTCCTTCTCCTAAGGGATCACAAGCAGAAATGAGGGGAATGGGTGTGGTGTAGGAGAGTTCTAGAACTGAAAGTACTTTAAACCAATCAAAAGTTTTGTTTCTTGATCAAATTACCTACCGTGCGCGTACGTTACGCTTACGGAGCGCTTACGGCAAAAGTACGCATGCGCGTAAAAAAGACACGCGCACGCGCAAAACAGGCACGCCCCTTCACTTCCGCGTAACATGCGCGTGCAGCGTATGCGTTACGCGCTGCACACGCGTGACGTACGTCTACGCAAATTGCGTAAATGAACGCAAACAGCGTAGAAATCTAACGTTATAAACGCAAGACGTGCGCTTACCGTACGCGCACGTTAAAAAAATACTAAAAAAAAAAAAAAGGGGGAAAAAAAACAATATGTTATATTAATAAATCTTACCTGTTTAGTTTAAAAAAATGGTAAAAATAAAAAATATATTGTAGAATTTTTAAAATTTAACCATAGTCTTTAAAAAAGGATAGAAAATTAAAATAAAAATATGTAAAAAAAATTGAAAAAAAAAAAGGTAAATATAAGAATTAGCATTTAAAAAACCTTGCAAATTCACTGAAAAAACCATGGGTTTCACACACTTTATAGTTAGGAATTAGCATTTAAAAAACCTTAGAAATTCAATGAAAAAACCAAAGGTTTCACACGTTATAGTTAGCTGGACATTTCACTCGTAAAAAACCAATGAAATTCCCCCGTTATAGTTAGTTCAGCTAACTATAACTCGCGCGCCCGCAATGCACTACTGATGACGTCACATATTACATCACTCATGACATGGTCACTGACATCCATCATGACATCACTGATGACATCTCAAATGACATCAGTGATGACATCACTGATGACATCATCCTTGTGATAGAGTGGCAGACCTCCTCTTCCCCTAATGTAACCTTTGATACACACATTCAAAAATAGAGACTAAAATTTTCAAAACAATGGACATACCAATACCAGTTACAACAACCTCTTCAGTAATTCTAAGAACCACATACACATCCACTCATTCACCAACAGTCATATACAGTCACTCATACATGTACTCACTCATCATATGTACTCATACACCTATACATCCTGTTACACAATGCCACTCATCCATAGAGTTACTCACACATACTCACTCATGCTAATAAAGAATCAAACATACATTTACTTGCATATACAGTTATACACAGACCACAACACTTACTTCTACAGAAACTTACACATACTTAGTCTTATAAACAGTCACTTATAGAAACACATACTTATTCATACAGGAACTCTTTCAATCTCTCACTCTCACATATACTCACTTATATACACCAATAGTCACATATATTAGTTTAATAGATATGTAGTTACTCATAAAGACACTATTGAGACAGTCATTCACTCACTAACACACCCATACACACACTCATCCACCCATACAGTCCTGCACACATGCTGTCTTCAACACATACAAACAGTGAGTCACTCATTCATGCACCTATGCACTACGTAATACCCCCCACCAAACCATGCAGACACTCAGACTGATACTTAAAAAAACAACTAATAACCTATATAGACACCCATGAAGCTAATCACCAACCCATGCAGCCACTTATACACAAAGTGAGAGAATGATACAGATATTTTCATATTTAAACATTACTCAGTAAGCCATGTATTCACTATGATACACTTAATCAGTCAGTTACACAATACATTTTTCAAAAACAAAGCATCCATTTAGACACTTATATACCCATTTATTCTTCCATTGACCTTGAGATATACATATTTAAAACATATTTAATTTTCAGAAAAACACACATTCACTGGATGATGTCATCAGTGATGTCATCAGTGATGTCATTTGAGATGTCATCAGTGATGTCATGAGTGATGTAATATGTGACGTCATCAGTAGTGCATTGCGGGCGCGCGAGTTATAGTTAGCTGAACTAACTATAACGGGGGAATTTCATTGGTTTTTTACGAGTGAAATGTCCAGCTAACTATAACATGTGTGAAACCTTTGGTTTTTTCATTGAATATATATATATATATATATAGTTATAGTTAGGACCCTGTTTCCATAGGAAAATCGCAACATTCTATTTGGAATAACTTTGGCGCCGGTCGACGAATCCTTGCGAAATTTTCAAAATAGGTGGGGCGCTACGCTCCGCTCCTACCCTGAAAGTCTCGGGGGGATTCGTCAAGCGGGGGCTGAGAAAAAAGGGGGGTCGCAAAACGCGTTTTTCCCATGCATTTTTCCATAGGACCTTTAGACACAGCTACAGCCCGAACGGCTGAACAGAGTTACTTGAAATTTGGCACAGAGGTAGTCCTCAGGTCAAGGAAGTGCCTTTTGTAGGTCTGGTGTAAATCTGTTCAGTAGTTCCTGAGAAAATAGCATTTAAATCAATATATATATCTGTGGCAGCTTACGGTGCGCTTACCGTGCGCTTACGGTACTTGAAAATTTAAAAGATTACCTTTCACAACGAAGCGCATAATATGTCCTCAATGTGCGTACGGTGCGCGAAGCGCATCGTGCGTACATGGCCCATCCAGCGTAACGTGGGCACGCGGTGCGCATAGCGCACCGCGTGCCCACCGTGCATGCACGGCACTAACTGCGTAAAGTGGGCGCGCGGTGCGCGAAGCGCACCGCGTGCTCACTGTGCGCGCGAAGCGCACCGTGCGCGCACGGAACGAACTGCGTTAAGTGGGCGCGCACGCCACGAATGGCGTAAAGTAACTTAGCATTTAAAAAACCGTACAAATTCACTGAAAAAACCATAGGTTTCACACACGTTATAGTTAGGAATTAGCATTTAAAAAACCTTGCAAATTCACTGAAAAAACCATAGGTTTCACACATGTTATAGTTAGCTGGACATTTTACTGATAAAAAACCAATGAAATTCCCCCGTTATAGTTAGTGCAGGCAACTATAACTCACGCGACCGCAATCCTCTGCTGATGACATATGTGTCTTTATGAAAAAAAAATATTTGTAATATATGTATAGCTAAAATTTAATGGAAGAAGACATGGGCAAATAAGTGTCTAAATACAGTATTAGCATCAGCAGAGGATTGCGGTCGCGTGAGTTATAGTTGCCTGCACTAACTATAACGGGGGAATTTCATTGGTTTTTTATCAGTAAAATGTCCAGCTAACTATAACATGTGTGAAACCTATGGTTTTTTCAGTGAATATATATATATATATATATATATATATATCACTGAAAAAACCATAGGTTTCAGGGGTGTTATAGTTAGCTGGACTTTTCACTTGTACAAAACCATTGACATTCCCCCGTTATAGTTAGTTCAGCTAACTATAACTCGCGCGCCCGCAATGCACTGCTGATGACGTCACATATTACATCACTCATGACATGGTCAGTGACATCACTCATGACATCACTGATGACATCTCAAATGACATCACTGATGACATCACTGATGACATCATCCAGTGAATGTGTGTTATTCTGAAAATTAAATATGTTTTATATATGTATATCTCAAGGTCGATGGAAGAATAAATGGGTATACAAGTGTCTAAATGGATGATTTGTTTTTGAAAAATTGATTGTGTAACTGACTGATTAAGTGTATCATAGTGAATACATGGCTTAGTGAGTAATGTTTAAATATGTAAATATCTGTATCAGTCTCTCACTTTGTGTATAAGTGGCTGCATGGGTTGGTGAGTAGCTACATGGGTGTCTATATAGGTTATTAGTTGGTTTTTTGAGTATCAGTCTGAGTGTCTGCATGGTTCGGTGGGGGTATTACGTAGTGCATAGGTGCATGAATGAGTGACTCACTGTTTGTATGTGTTGAACACAGTATGTGTGCAGGACTGTATGGGTGGATGAGTGTGTGTATGGGTGTGTTAGTGAGTGAATGACTGTCTCAATAGTGTCTTTATGAGTAACTACATATGTTTTAAACTAGTATATGTGACTATTGGTGTATATATGTGAGTATATGTGAGAGTGAGAGATTGAAAGAGTTCCTGTATGAATAAGTATGTGTTTCTATAAGTGATTGTTTAAAAGACTAAGTATGTGTAAGTTTCCGTAGAAGTAAGTGTGGTGGTGTGTGTATAACTGTATATGCAAGTAAATGTATGTTTGATTCTTTATTAGCATGAGTGACTATGTGTGTGAGTAACTATGGATGAGTGGCATTGTGTAACAGGATGTATAGGTGTATGAGTACATATGATGAGTGAGTACATGTATGAGTGACTGTATTGGACTGTTGGTGAATGAGTGGATGTGTATGTGGATCTTAGAATTACTGAAGAGGTTGTTGTAACTGGTATTGGTATGTCCATTGTTTTGAAAATTTTAGTCTCTATTTTTGAATGTGTGTATCAAAGGTTATATTAGGGTGAGAGGAGGTCTGCCACTCTATCACAAGGATGATGTCATCAGTGATGTCATCAGTGATGTCATTTGAGATGTCATGAGTGATGTCACTGACCATGTCATGAGTGATGTAATATGTGACGTCATCAGCAGTGCATTGCGGGCGCGCGAGTTATAGTTAGCTGAACTAACTATAACGGGGGAATTTCAATGGTTTTGTACAAGTGAAAAGTCCAGCTAACTATAACACCCCTGAAACCTATGGTTTTTTCAGTGAATTTCTGAGGTTTTTTAAATGCTAATTCCTAACTATAACGTGCCTGAAACCTATGGTTTTTTCTGTTAATTTCAAAGGTTTTTTAAATGCTAATTTCTAACTATGCCTACAGAGATAGGACATGTGAAGAAAGAAGAAAAAATGCACAGAAAGAAACAAAAGAAGTGCAGAAAGAAGCAACAGAAGTCCTCAAATACGAAGATAAGTGCAGGAAGAAGGATAACGTGCAGAAAGAACAAAAAGAAGAGCAGAAAGAAGCCTTGTTGCAAAATCATCCTGTACCCTCAACTTTTTCAGACTGATACTGGTGGTAACTGAGTCTGACTAACCAGTCCTAGAGCCAGTGCTATGTTAAAAGACACTTAGAATACAGTGAAAACACCTACATACACTAGGTAACATTATGCGTTGGGGTCCCCCTGTGATTAGCCTTACCTCCTCTATAAGCCCCTAGTATATAATAGGGCATGGGGATTAAAACTACCTCTTAAAACAGGCCACAGGGCGTTTTTGCACACGTTAACTCAGGCCCCGTCCCCTCCTTTCACCATTGTGTAAACACGCCCTGTGTCCGTTTTTAGTTGGGAGATTAAGTTCATTTGAGTCCTGAGGGTCCCTAGGGTCCAACTAGCCCACTAGGTACCTCCAGTAAGTGCCACAGAGCTGCGTTGCAGAGAGGTGTAAAAAGTGGCACGGCCTGGACCACCTCTCTGCAATGCAGCTCAGTGGCGCTTACTGGAAGCACTTGGTGGGCTAGTTAGCCCCCAGGGGCCCTCAGTATTGAAGGGAAATTATATCCCCAATTTAAAACGTGCCATGGTGCGTGTTTGCACACGTCACCTCAGGCCCCGTCCCCTCCCTTCACCACTGTGTAAACGCGCCCTGTGGCTGTTCTAAGTTGAGAGATTAAGTCCCCTTGAATCCTAAGGGTCCCTAGGGTCACACTAGACCACTAGGTACCTCCAGTAAGCGCCACAGAGCTGCGTTGCAGAGAGGTGTAAAAAGGGGCTTGGCCTCAGAACACCTGTCTGCAGCGCAGCTCCCTGGCGCATACTGGAGATGCCTGTTGGGGGCGCGTTTGCAGAGTGCTGCATGGAGGGGGCATGGCCTCCGGCACGATGCCAGTCTTTTATTTATTTTATTTTTTTAAGAAGGGGGGCTGTGTGGTTCCCCTTCTTATTCTAATTTATTGGCCCTGATGACCCCATCCCCCAGGGCCTGTCTCCTAATTATATTTTTTTGACCCCAATCCCCAGGGCCGGCCACTGTTTTTTATTATTTTTAAAAAATATATATTTATAGACACACCTAGGACATGCTGGACAAACCGTACGTACCTATCACCATGACGATTTGCGTGATATTCATTAAAAGGCGACTATGCATGCAATTAATCCACGTGGAATGTATTTACACCACTAGTGAAGCTCTGACATGTCTGATGCTCTACCGTGCCTAATCCCGGTAGACACCCTTGTCGTTTATTTATACAAACATGGGTAGCTATTGACGGGCACATTTAATACACATGCACACCAAGCCATTCAAAGGGGATTCGACAAAAATTCGACCAAAACTATGCAAGAAACCCCCCTCACAGTTAATAAAACACACATCCACTGCCGGATGTGTAATACTTTTTATTTTACTCTCTGGAAAGGGGACGAACATCACTTGCGAGTCACAGCGCGCTCCTGACAGAGCCCAATGCTGTGTTACACCCACCATTGCCTGCCGAGTGCCACACACCTCTGTATTGTATTCCACTAGCTAGTGCATATGCTATGACACTCTCTAGCCCATGTGCACTGTAACACCACCCCGTGAAAATGTCATGCCACACTTGTCTTCGCACGGGTTATATTGCCCCATCTAACGTGCCTTCCTCGATGCCTATGTTATAACGCACAGTGCTATGCCATACATATTACAATTTGGGATCCATATCTTTGTCACAGTGCATATGCAACGTTACACTCCCCAGCACATATTTTATATTACAACTTTAGAGACTAGTTAGGTTACACAACACTGCCCTGTGCATATTACACTCCAAGGCGCATATCGCATAGCACACGCTAGTGCCTGTGCTATCTCGCGCTCTCCAATGAATCTGTCATTGCGCACAATGTATTGCATATTATATTTCACGCCTGGTTCATCTTATATCACACTTTTTGGTGCATAGTTTATACCATACACTATATCTAGTTTTCATTTTCAATCGTGCTCTCAGGACTATGTTCTATATAACACTGTGTTCACCTACCCTTTTCACGGGCATTACATTTTGCGATAGGGGGTGGAGGGTCAGGGGGTGTTTTTGCCAAGTGAGCCCGGAGTCACAGTCACTAACGTCTTCTTCTTCCTGAATAAAAGTGAGATTATGCTGCATACTTGTTCATATTTTAAGTAGTTTGCACAGACAAAATGTTTTAAAAACAATAAAGTTTCTAATACCCGCCTTCTCTGAACAGTTAGCTTGCTGCCCCATCCCCCTCCTCCCTATCCTCTGTTGTGTGAATCCATGGACTAGCCTCCTCCCTCCTGCCATGCATGGTCTGATGTGCTGCCACTGCCCTCAATTTAGTATGATGTACCAGTCCACTCCTCCTGCCCTCCATTGCCCAATTCTATGCCCCATCATTGACCTCCTGCTTAAACTCTGTGCTTAGCTTGCTGCCCCTATTCTCCTTCCCCCTGCCCTCCGATGTCTTTGTGCATGCCCCTGCTCCATCCTTTTTGCCCACCATGTCCCATGGACCTGCCACTCCTATCTAATCTGAGTGTTCTGTTGAGCTGCCACTCCCCTCCCACCTGCCTAGCATTGTCAGATGACTGTAACCTGTCCCTGCCACCTCCACCCTGCCTGTCCACATGCCATGCCTCTATCCTCTTCCTCCTGTCCTACATGGTCCATTGTACTGCCACACCCTTCTGCCCTCCCTGGTCTGTTGTGCTGCAACTGCTCCTCCTGCCTGCCCCGTGTGGTCTGTTGTGAGGCCCCTTCCCCTGAACTTTCTTGTCTGTGCACAGGTCCTGACCCTCCCTTCTATCCTCCATCGTCCTTTGTGCATGCCCCTGCACCCTCCTTCTTGCCCATCATAGCCATTGTGCTGCCACTAACCCTCCCACTTGCCATGCATGGTCTTCTGTGCTGCCATGGCCCCTCCCACCTTCCCTGTGTGGTCAGTTAGCTGCCCCTGACCCCCTCCCACCTTCCCTCCATGGTCTGTGTGTATGCCATCACAGTCTCACTGTTGCTCTTCATGTTGTGTCTTGCTTCTAGTGCCCATCCTGCCTGACCTCCATGGCCATCTTGCTGCTCCTGCCCTGCCCCCTTGCCCCCATCCCTCTGTTTACATGTGCAGACCCCTACTCCCTCCCTCCTGGCTTGTCTGTTCCATTGTAATGCCCCTGATCCGTCCCTCCTGCCCTTTATGGTCTGTTATGCTGCAGCCTTCTCTCCTGTCTGTCCATTATGGTCAGCTAGCTACCATTGCCTCTTGCCCCTCTGTTCTCTGTTGTCCATGTGCATGGTCCTGTCCCCTCCCTCTTGCTTTCTATGGATTGTTGTGCTGCACTCCCGTCCTGCATGCCCTGTGTGGTGTATTGTGCTGCTGCAAACCCTGATGCCTGCCCTGCAGGGTCAGTTTGGTGCACCTCTCCATGTCTCTCCTGTCCTCTGTTATCCAAGTCCATGTCCCTATCCCATTTCCTTCCATGATCCAATGTACCATACTTGCGAACATTTTGAACTTGGTAAGAGGGAGATTTTGAAAAAAAACTGGGGTATTGATTTTCCCCTTTGAGTTACATTGAAAAAGAGGATATTGTAGACAGGAGACAGATCAAATAAAGCCCATTTGAGCTTAAAAACATTGGACGTTTCCTGGCTGAATCGGGTCTGTTGGCATGTATGGTTGTACTACCATTGCCTCTTCCTTCTGCCCACAATGGTCTATTACATTGCCACAGCCTTGAAGGAGGGTAGATTTTGTATCACAGGGGGCCCCTGGCCCGTTCTGTCCACACCTGAAGTATGAGACCCTTGTCCTTGCCCTGCCAGCCGCATTTGTAGGCCGTATTAAATTGACCAGCGGGTCCTGTGTTGCTATATAATTATCCTGAGACATCCTTACCACTCAGCCAGCATAAAACCCCTGTGTAGGCCCTTCTGTTCAATATGTAGGCCTCTTTGTTAAATTGACCATAGCTCTGCAATTTTAGTTTATAGCAGTCTGAAGGCAGGTCTGCGAGGCCTTCTGCTCCAAACTAGTAGCCCCCACCCTACCCGAGTGCTCCGTGCTCGGTATCAAAGTTCAACATCCCCCTGAAGCTGTCGACATACAGTAGGCTGCATCCTGGACTGGTACTTGCTTCCTGGGCAGGTTTCCCGCTTTTAAGGAAGTGGCAACCGCAGAGCGTCAAGTTAGGAGAACTGAGGAGATTTTATACATGAATATATTGAATTCCTGTACAATACCCATTATTTTCTGCTTGCTCTATGGAACTTACGATAAGCGATTGGCCTGAGAGACTGACCTTTTCACCCAGTCCATTGTCAGCATTCAGTGGGTAAATGACGAAATGTCTGGTAAAATCTGCAGACGAAGCTTTTGGGTAGCATACGTAGGTAGATGTAGCGTGCAAAGGAGCCCACAAAATGATATAAAAAGGGAGCACCCACAGATATCGACGGACAACCTCGCCGTCTGTATGTAGGTTAACAGGCTGTGCAGGTTTTCCCCAAGAACTGGGAGCTCTTGTCTTCCTTTGCTTAAAATGTCTTGCTCGGCTTTGCTTGAAGTATCTTATTCTATTTTACCTATATGAAATGTCATGTTATGTTTAACCATTGTTCTCTTTACTTTTGCATTTAAAACATGTTGTATTGTAATTGCAGGAATGCTTGCTCTAAGAGTAAATGTGAGTGTCCCTAGGTAACATTTTCCTTGGTGTAACTTGTTTCTCATGATGCATTTATAGATGTGTTTTCTCTCTCTCTCTGTCAGTCCATTAATTGAGATACAGAGAATATCATGACAGCTGTATGATTATCTGGATTCTGTAATTTGTACTTTAGGTCTCTATTCTGCGGTTTCTTTGAAGTTGCATCTTCTCATTAAACTGCCATTGTATTCTGCCTCCAATTCCATGTCTCATATGTCTGTTTTCTTCATTTTTGGAGCAAGCGTTCCTAGGCACCCCGGCTCAAATTAAGGTGCCCCTTTTGTCCCTGACTCACTCTCCTGCTCAGTTCTGTGGTGGCTCCCGGGGCTCTGGGGACCGCCCCTAGCTTCCTTGACCCGTAATAGATCTTCTCTCCAACAGCCTCTCTTGCAAGTCCTGTATTGTTGGTTTGTTGCCCCTGCCCCCCTTTCCACTGCCCTCCATAGTCTGTTGTGCTTCCACGGCCCTTCCTGCCTGCTCAGTGTGGTTAAATTGTTGCCTTTGCACCCTCCTACCTGCCTTCAATTTTCAGAGTCCGTGCCCCTGGCCTCTGCCTCTCAACAGTATCCTAATGAACAACTAGATTGCTAACATTCTATATTTATTACAAAAGTGTGGAGCGCCTGACATCATCTTGATGTAATCAAAACTGTAATACCTAGAGCATTCCTTTAGAAATTACATATATGAGAGGGTCTTATTGGCATCAAAATTATGGTTAGTGCTCTAAAAGACTAAAATAAGGACATATTTTCTGAGTTTTCAAATAGCGACAAAGCACTTTTAAATTATTTGTTATCTTTATGTTTTTTTATCTAGTTGACAACTTGATTAAATGTTGCACTTAGGGGAGAGGATGTGGTGTTACTTCCAGAACTGCAGACTTTGCAACTGGGGAACCAGGTTGAAGTTTCTGCTTCAGCTCGACATTCTGTGATTCTGGTCAAATCACTTAGTCTCCCCATGTCTACAACCAAAATGAATTTGTTCTTGTGTGATGTAACCAATGCTCATGTAAAGCACTCCAATACCTGACAAGTCTGCACTATATAACACTGCAAAAACACAAAATAATAAGTGTTTTGCACACTTCTGTCATTGGGCTATATTTGGGCTATATCTGGGTGATTTTGGGCTACATTTGGGCTCTTTTGTCTCCGGTGGCCATCTTGGGAGATTTATTTGTTATGAAGTTTCCTAATTTCCTCATGTACTGCAGTCTCCTCAGTCGGAAATGCTTTCAGTTTTTTACTTTGATTCCATCATGAAGGTATTCAGATATGTCACACATTTGCCATGAATTCTGAATGTTAGCACTCTAGTTGCTCATTAGATCACTGTAGTAAAACTACTGCTCACCATGGAAGTCTGCTCCTGGTATTAAAAGTGCATGTTTCAGTCTGCATGTCAGAATTTTTTAATGAAATAGAAGAGGATTTGAGAAGTCACTCAAAATGTGCCCTCATTTTCTTTCTTCAGCATTAATCATAATTTCTATGGCAAAATGAACCCCCTCATTGTGTTCCTTTTTAAATTAAATGTTTTAAGTGTTACCAGTTTATTCCAATCAAGATGGATTCAGGTGTGCCATACTTTTGTCATAATGAAGACAGTAAGTGCTCTAGTTGTTTTTAAGAACATTCTTGGACATTCTGTCATTGGGCTATACTTGGGCTACATCTGGGTGATATTTGGGCTACATTTGGGCTCTTTTGTCTCTGGTGGCCATCTTGGGAGACTTATTTGTTATGAAGTTTCCTAATTTCCTCATTTACTGCAGTCTCCTCAGTAGGAAATACTTTCAGTTTTTTACTTTGATTCCATCAAGAAGGCATTCAAATGTGTCACACATTTGCCATAAAATCAGAATGTTAGCACTCTTTTTGCTCATTAGATCACTGTAGTAAAGCTACTGCTCACCAGGGAAAACTGCTGCTGGTATTGAAAGTGCATGTTTCAGTCTGCATGCCAGGATTTGAGAAGTCACTCAAAATGTGCCCTAATTTTTCTTTATGCAGCACTAATCATACTTTTTATGGAAAAATGAACCACCTCATTTTGTTCCTTTTTAAATTAAATGTTTTAAGAGTTACCACTTTAATCCAAGCAAGATGGCTTCAGGTGTGCCATACATTTATCATAAGTAGGACGGTTAGCGCTCTAGTAGTTCTTTGGAACACTCTGGAAAGCTGCAGTAGAACACAAAGGAATCAACTGACAGTCTCTGCCCTTGTTGGATGTACATGTTTTACTGAGAATGTCAGACTTCATTCTCCCATGACTGAGAAAGATAATGTGAATTTACAGAAAATAAGCTCTCAGTTTAGCTTATAGATCACCTTCCAAACCTCTGTGGTAAAAGCATGAGAAAATATTTTTCTCTCAATCATGATATCCCAGCAGAAGGCTTTTTCACATGGTGAAATCACCTTAGAACATACCACAATTCCTAAAATGAGTATGGTACCATCAACAAATGATTTATAATGTAACTAAAGTCTTAAAATCTTCTATTAACTGCAATGCTTTTTAATGAGGTGCTATCATGTATATTGGTCCCAAGATGGCTGCCAACACTTCTTGGATGAAGTGCTGACAGCCAATCAGATCTCAGGATGAGATGTGTGGTTAGGCTCCGCCCACATATATATATTGATTTAAATGCTATTTTCTCAGGAACTACTGAACAGATTTACACCAGATCTACAAAAGGCACTTCCTTGACCTGAGGACTACCTCTCTGCCAAATTTCAAGTAACTCTGTTCAGCCGTTCGGGCTGTAGCTGTGTCTAAAGGTCCTATGGAAAAATGCATGGGAAAAACGTGTTTTGGGACCCCCCTTTTTTCTCAGCCCCCGCTTGACGAATCCCCCTGAGACTTTCAGGGTAGGAGCGGAGCGTAGCGCCCCACCTATTTTGAAAATTTCGCGAGGATTCATCGACCGGCGCCAAAGTTATTCCAAATAGAATGTTGCGGATTTCCTATGGAAACAGGGTCCTAACTATAACTATCTACTGGCGACCGCCAGTAGATAATATATATATATATATATATATATATATATATATATATATATATATATATATATATATATATATATATATATACACACACATACATACATATACATATATACACATATACACATACATACATATACATATATATACATACATACATATACATATATATACATACATATATATACATACATACATATATATACATACATACATATATATACATACATACATATACATATACATACATATATACATACATACATATACATATACATACATATATATATATATACATACATACATATACATATACATACATATATATATACATACATACATATACATATACATATATATATATATATATATATATATATATACACACACACACATACACACACACACAATCCTTTCAATGAGAAAAGAGGGCGGCACACCAGTATCATACACAGAAGGTTTTAATGTGCAAGAAAATAGCGACGCGTTTCAGCCTGCCGACCTTCGCAAAGTTTAAAGGCCGATGCTCTGAGTGCCATATGACAATGTGGAGGCTTTCCATTACAAAATAATGCATGAATTGGTACGAATGAAAACCAATGATAAATACTGCATCAAAGACAGCTTAACTAATGACCAAAGGAAAGCCCATGACAGCTTACTGATGGATCCTAAGATAGTGATAAAACCCTCTGACAAAGGGGGGGGAATGTCGTAGTGATGGATACGATATTCTACAAATCAGAGGCAATGAGGCAATGAAATGACTCCACTTGCTGAGGAAATTTCCTGGGGTGTCTATGAAAATACAATCAAAAGATAACATGAGATGTTACAGAATTGGTGGCAAGGCTGGTCTTATCGAGGATGATTAACTAAAATTGCTGAGGAATGATCACCCTCACATTCAAAGTCTGTACCTCTTACCAAAGGTGCATAAGCATGCTACCAATTGTTTCATCAAACGATGGACTTTTGGAAAATACATCCATCTTCCTAGATCATTTTCTGGCCCCATTTGTTAAAGATCTATTGTAAGGACAGTTCTGACTTCTTGAGGAGAATCCACGATATAAAATGGGAGAAAGGTTTTCTACTTATCTCCCTAGATGCGTGCTCCCTCTACACGTGTATCAACCAGGAGAAAGGGGTGGAAGCTTGCCTGTATTATCTTTAACGCAGGACTATTGATTTATATGAACATACTGTGATGCTGAAACTAATGATGTTGCACTGTCTTAATAAAAACATTTTCCTTTTTGACAAGAGACTAGATCACCAAAAGTCCGGTACTGCTATGGGAACCTGCTTCGCCTGCAGTCTGGCGAACTTGTTTCTAGGCTGGTGGGAGGAGCAGGTGGTATGGACTGACATCAATGAGGTTTTCACTAATCATGTGCCATTATGGCTATGTTATATTGATGATCTTTTTATCATCTGGGATGGTGGGAAAGAGTTAGCCCGGAGATTTATTGAATGTTTATCATGCAATAAATTAAATCTGTAGTTCACTTACATAATTAGCGAAACTGAAAGTGATTTTCTTCATGTATACATAACTGTTCAGGGCAATAGATTGGTTACCAACCTTTTCAGAAAGGAAACTGCAGGCAACAGTACTGTGCATGCTCGCAGTTACCATCCAACATCCCTGTTAAACAGCATACCATATGGGGAATTACTGCCGGCACACAGAAATTGTAGCACAGATGAGAATTTTGGCAAAGAAAAAGAGAATATGATACGCAGATTCAAAGCCAGAGGTTATTCTGATAAGGTCTTAACACAGGCTGCATCCAAACTAAAAGGTGTTAAACAGGGAGATGTGCTATTCAAATCAGATATTACAGTTGATAAGCAAAGCACCCGAAGAATGATTACCACCTATAATGCGAAATCCTGTAAATTGAAATTTATCATGAGAAAGCATTGGGGTCTCATACAATCTGATCCTATATTTGGGCGTGTAGTTGGTCATTCACCTACTGTGACCTACAAAAGATCACCCTCTATTAGGGATAAATTGGTCAAAAGCTATTACCAAACTGAATCACCACCTACCTGGCTTGAAAGCAGGAAGGGATTCTTCAAGTGCAATGCTTGTAAGGCTTGCACTAATAGTCAGAATTCTAAAACCTTCAAAACGGCAAAGAAAGAACTATATCCAAATTCATTACTTGTTCGACTGATTTGGTCATCAATTCCCTTGAATGCCCGTGTGTACTCCGCTACATAGGCAGCACCAAGCTGCCTGTGAAAAAGCGGGTCCTGGAGCATTTAAGGGCTATAACGAATCTGGATTTTAAATATCCAGTCACCAGACACTTCTATAATGCCCACGACAGTAACAGCCAACTCCTCAGTTATATGGGACTTGATCGAGTTCTGAAGAATATCAGAGGAGGTGACCGAGTGAAACGGTATATTATCGATCCTAATACCAGGATACCATTTGGACTAAATAGGGAAGAAGAATTGGCCACACATATAGGGGTATAAGCCTTATAGTCTATGGATTCTTTAGATTGCCAGTTCTTATCCAACGTCTCCCTAGTGCTCTGATATATATACATTTCTTTCATTGGTTTAAGGGATTTTGTTGGTATTCTTTAACATTTTAGGTGGGGTGCACGGTATACACTTTCCAGTCAAGTTTGATTATGGACCAATTGGTTGAGAGTTGGGCATTTGTCCCTATATGAACAGTTCTATTCCTCAATATGGGTTTTAGGCTCATTTTGATCGAATGTTCCATTGATCCACGGTGCAGGAGGGGGCTGACTGGCACTCCCTGCGTACTAATTATACGCAGGGAGTTTAATTTTAGATTTGGCACTATGTACACTCTATATATTTTTCATATATTATTGTTTATTTATCACCTTATGGTCAGTATGAAATGTGCATTTCTTATCCGGTCATGCTCGCAGTTACGTTATGCACGCAATTGAATTACCATGCTTGATTTTGTGACCTCTTCTATTTAGATGGAATAATATGAATTGCCAAGTTATTCGATACAGCCATTAGGTTTTTATGTCTAAACAACTTTGACAGGTAAAGTTGCTTTCCAGTAGAGACAATTTATCCACTTGGTCTGATTTGCCCACTGCCACTTTCTGGGGGTACATTACCCATTGATTGAGCAAATATCGAATGTGCTTAGCATGTTGACAAACTGAGCGAGTTGCTAAGAAATTTCATATACATCGTTGCGGTCATGTGACATCCCGATCCTTTAACGTTTTATAATCATGTTAATTTTATGCGCATTTGCAATTAATTTGAATAACAATGATAAAGTATATATTTGATGAATGTTATATTATCAATGTGACGCCGTTGTTTATTGTAAATGAAATAACATGTTTATTTTGGATTAGGATGTCTTTCATGTCTAATATGACGCACGGTGTACTTTAACGGCATTCTGAGCATCGACCTTTGAACTTGACGAAGGCCGGCAGGCTGAAACACGTCGTCGTATTCTTGCACATTAAATCCTTCTGTGTATGATACTGGTGTGCCGCCCTCTCTTCTCATTGAAAGGATTGTTCTTGTTTATCGTGGATCTTTGCCACCAAGCTAGGCACCAGCAGTCAAACAGGAGTACGGCGTTGGGCAGAAACTCTTTGGACCACACACACCTACACACCTACACCCCCCCCCCCCCCCAATAACAGAGGATCGAGCGTCCTTATGGAGTCTTTAGAAGACTCCCAGGAGTATATGAAGGAGGAGGTTACATACCTCTTCATTGATGACCAGTTTTGCAAAGTAATGGATGTCTCCATTCATAAGGCTGTCTCCCAAATATTTGCGTCCCTGTACAGAAACATTTTTCAATTACAAGCGTGATGTCAAAAACTCCTTGGGCAGAGGGAAGACACTTCTGGGCCACAGGCCCCACCCCCAACCTACATGGCAGCAAGCAGCATCCAACCCAGATGGCATGCGCACAGATGATCCTGGGGTCGATCTCAATTCATTTGTACGCTTTAAAAAGGCCTTTATGGATGCCCAACATCTTCACCCTGATTCTCACGTCCCTGGTACCTTGGGGAGGGGGGAAACCTCAGTTGTCTCCTCCCACCACGGATCTTTAGGGTTGGAGACGGCACTCCCAACAACTCTGATGGGGACACTAGCAGGCCATTACCCCCGGCAAACAATCCCTTCCCGTCTACTGACCCCAAGGTAGACTCTGTGCCCCAGCCTTCTGATTTGGACATGTTGGATCGGGACACCCACATTCAGCGGAATGGTGTCTAGAGCCCAAGGTGGCCTCCTAAAAGGCCACCTTGGGCTCCTTAGAGGAAGAGGTGTGGCGCCGCGGCCAGGGCGACTGACGGCGGAATCTTGGGATCACGGTTCGATCCCCGGAGGCAGATTAGCCCAGCACCATGTGACTCTGGGCAATAGCTTGCTTAATCTTCCCGAGGGCCCCCAGCGCCTAGAGACCCTTACAGGTGATTGTTCGCGCTTTACAAATGTGGATTATTATTTATTATTATAAATATCGGTCAGATTAAAGGAAACCAAGACAAAGAGGTGAGAAGCTGCCTTTTTAATGAATGCCCTAGACAATCTTTGGATGGCAAAGTGGCCCTCACACCTTAAATAGACAGCAAGATGGATACTTTCCATGCAAAGTTTGTCCATGACTCCAAGAAGGACATAGATCGGTCCTGGACAAATTTCTAGAAGTGGCAGGTCCTGTAGCCAAGAACATGGACACGGCAGGATGCTAAAGCATCTGGATCTCTAGTCTCCCCATAGGCGTTATCCAGCTGGGCCCACAGTGCAATCATTTTCCTCGGGAAATCCAACTGTGCGATCGACGGAGCGGCGCAGATCCCTCTTGATTAAAATCGATCCGAAGCTAGGGGAGCTGCCTACCTCTGAAGTGGGCCCTTTTGCCCAAGGCAACCTCTTTGGGGACCCATTTATTTGGGAATTGGGCAAGTTTATTAATACTTTCAATTCTTTAGACAAGACTCAAACACTGATAAAATGCATATTTATCTCCCCTTGTTTTGCCAGACAAGATAGGGGGCCATCGACCAGCCATTCTTTTCATAAAGCCTACGCCAGAGTGGTGGACTCCCGCTGCGGACACTGGCATGACTCTTCAAAATTTGGAAACTTCTAACCTACGAGGACCTACCCCCGTCGCCGCGGCACCAAAGGTGGTTCCAGAGGCAACGGCGCCTCTGGTAATTCCTAAGGTGAGAGTGCAGAGCTCAGAGAGGTTAAAGCTTGGGGGCTGGTTAGTAAATTTTGTCCCAGACTGGGCAGATGCGTGTGTCCTCCAAACCGTAAAAGGTTTTCAAATAGACTTCTATGGTGTTCCCTTTCAACCACACAAGCCAAAACCCCCTGTTTTTTTCAGAGGAACAGTCAGACTTGGTGGAGCAGGAAATCTTGCAGCTCTTAGAAAAGGGCGAGATTGTCCCAACTATCCTGCACCCCAAGGGTTTTCTCAGCAACCTTTTCCTGGTGGAAAAGGTAACCGGAGGTCAGCGTCCGGTTATCAATCTAATAAGAATTCAACGAGTGGCTCCTTAACTGCCATTTCAAGATGGAGGGGATCTTCTCAGGAACCTACTGCAAGTGGCCGAGTGGATGGTCCACCTAGATCTGAAGGACGCCTATCTGGAGATATCCATCATTCCACCTCAGAGGATTTTTTTTTACAATTTCAATATAGGTCACAGGAATTCAAATTGCCTCCCTTACTTTCGGTCTATTGTTGGCTCCATGCTGTTTCACCAAGGTATTGAGAATAGCAATCAAGCACTTGAGCTCGAGGTGCGTGATTGATCGTTTACCTCGACAATATCCTGATTGCAGGAAGCTGGCTCTATATATGGTATGCCACTAGGAGGTTATACGGTGCACAGAGTCCAGAGGTTTCCCTAAAGTGTACAGGGCAGCAGAGGTAAGTAGAGATGTTGAGGGTCATAGGGGCACAGTCGATATAGCTCACCAAGGCGTAGGATCGTCGGATGCAGGGGTGCCTTTAGACGGAGTCTTCTTACCGGAGCCGGTCGCGATCACGAGGTGCCTCTGGATTCAGGCTTCAAGCATGGTCAAGGAGTCCAGGAGGGGTCAACAAACTCTAGACTTGAGGCCAGGATCACTGGCGAACCTGTTCTGGGGCGGTAGTCCACCTGGACAGAGCCACAGGCATCGGTTGCAGAGGAGGTAGGACTTGCGGATCCACGGGGCACCGGAGTCCTTTGTGTTGGGTTCTTGGGGACAGAACCGCTGCCCTCTGGAGTTCTGGTCTTTTTCAAAGTTCAGGCAGTCTTCCTTGAGTTTCTGTAAATCGCTGGCTGCAGGACTAGTGTCTTCTCGCAGGGTCTTGGAAGCTGGAGACAGGTTGCATGGGCTTCATCATCATCTTCTTGGGTCGCAGGTAATTAGTTTCAAGGTCTGAGGGAGCCTCCTAAATACTAGATTTAGGGGGCGTTTTGAGGGAGTAACAAGTATGGCCAATGGGCTCCTCACCTGTGGTGACTACACCCTCTATTATGCCACCCTCCTGTGGGAGGGGGCATAGTCCTAGAACTGATTGGAGGAGTCCCAGCATCCTCAAGTTTGAGGGGATTGAAAAGTTTGCTTAACTTTGCCTCCTCAACCTGAGGGGTGAAGATGACAAAGGTGGGCACACCTCCTAGTCTTTCTAAGGTTTCCCGCTGGTTTTCCTGTCCAAAGTGGGGGTGTAAACCGGGGGCAGCCATCTGCTGCATCTTGGCAGACCTCTGAAGCTTCCCCTTTGAGCACTGTGCCCATCCTAGGGGAAGAGATGTGACCCTTCTGCTTAAGATGTGCATTGGTGTCTGGTCCCAAAGAGCAGGGGCTCTCCACCCAGGGATCCAGAAACTGGTCTGTGTGTGGCAGGCTGTCTAAAGCAAGTCAAGGACCACACCAGGGTCAGTAGGTCTTCAGGGGGCACCTCTGGGTATCTGGTTCAATAAATTGCATACTGGCATCAGTGTGGGTTAATTGAAAGGAGAAATGTGGTACCAAACACTCCTGGGTTCAGTAAAGCCATCATGGTGCTGTTGAACTCGAGTTGTCAAGTTCCCAGCCCATGTACTCTCTATAGCTTCCCTGGTAGGTATCCAGTACTCTAAAGCTGCGTCAAAACCCAGGCACACAGTTGGGGGTACTGCAACAGAACCCCATTTCTCACACTGATCCTGAACCAATGACCTGTATGCCTGATCAGACATTTGCAGATGACTATCGACCTACTGCAATCTCAAGGAATTGTGATCAAGGAGAAATCCTCACTCTACCCATCCCAATCTCTGCAGTTCCTAGGTTTTCTAATGGACTCCATCAATGCTACCCCCAGCCTACCATCCCGAAAACTGACCAAGAGGACACATGAGCTCCGGAGAACACTATCTAAACCACAGATTTCGATACATCAGCATGAATTGTGGAGCTTCTTTCCTCCTCCATTCAGGCCATCTTTCCAGGCCCCCTCCAATATCAGGCACTTCGACACCCGAAGATTTCCCATCTTCAAAGGGGTCTTACATATTCCCAATTGGTTGCCGTCTCAGTGGAGGCGAAGGAGGAGCTGCAATGGTGGGTTGCCTATATGGAAGCCTCGAATGGCCGGGCGATTTACAGCTCCCAACCCGATCAGGTGACAGAATCGTATGCCGGCGGCTCGGGTTGGGGGGCTCGCTGCAGAAAATTTGTCACAGACAGCAAATGGACTGCTGCAGAAAAAACCCTCCATATAAACCGCCTGGAAATAATGGCAGGTTCTTTTGCGATCAAATGTTGGACCAAGGGAAAGGCTCAGTGTTCGGTCCTTCACAAAATGGACAATGTGGCGGCAGAGCGCTATGTCGATCACCTGGGGGGATCAAGGTCAAATACTTTCTGATCTCTGTGTTGGCATAGCACCTCCAGGGGAGGTGTAACCAGGTAGTGGATTGACAGTCCCCAAATTTGAAGGATGTCAGCCTGTGGAGGCTACACCCGAGGGCGTTTAAGCAGCTTTAGAACAGGTAGTGCCCCTTCTACATACATCTGTTTGCCTCTCTGCCGGACTTCCAGCTGGACAGATATTGCAGTTGGTGACCGGACCCCAATGCAGTGTCAACAGACATTTCTACAGGATTGGGGCACGGAGATGGGGTATGCATTTCCATCCTTTGCGATGATCATGAGGTTATCCACTCAAGTCTGAAGTCAAAAGGCGGATCTGATGGTGATCACCCCGGTCTGGAGATTTCAAATCTGGTTTCCAGCTCTGCTGGAACCTTCTTGGGATTTTCCGATCTTTCAATCCCTCGCTGAAGCCTGGGCGGACAACACAAATAAAAGATACCGTTCTGCCTGGTCTAGATGGTTGGGTGTATGTCTCTAGAGACGAGTGGATCCCTTGGAGGGAGACTCTGTCCATGTCGTGAACTTCCTGGCGGCTTCCTTTAAAAGGTTTTATTTTAAACCAGTCCTGAATCTGGCTGCACTAGGGGTGCAAAAGCTTTAAACTAGACAAATCCTCGCCTCCGGGCCCTGACATAGAATTAAAAATTCCCTAGCTATTGTAACGGAAAGTTTCAATTCTATTTAGGACGCGGAGGCGAGGATTAGCCCACCCAAACCTCTAATGCGGTTAGGAGGCTCACTCCACAGAGAATGAAACTTTCTACACGCTTGGGTAATTGAACTGTATGTAATTCTTGCATATGTTGACTCGTTATGACTTGTCTTATGAGATACGTTTCAGTATATATTTCCATTATGTTGCTTAAAAGATTGTATCCGGACCATCGGTCACCAGACATTTTACACTATCCTTTCTTTCGGAAGGGCAGGAATCCAATAAGCAGGAGTGACTTTCGAAGAAGACGCTCTGTTTGTAGGAAGAAAGAGGAGAGATAGAGAGCCTCCAGGATTGTTATAAGAACGTGCAGTGCCCTGATTGGATTAAATATTTATTTTTCCCAAGGACTCATTGCCTACGTGTCCTTAACATAATTGAAACTTTCCGTTACGATAGCTAGGAACTTTTTCATTATAACATGCAATGTATGAGGCAGTAGAATGTATTTTTCTTGTCAATTTTCCTGTAGTGTGGTAATTAATTTGACCTTTGCACAGTTGAAAGTGTCTAAATATGCCTTTATTAGTACAGTGGCTCCTAACGTGGTATTGGGGCACATTTATTTTCACTGTTATGACATATAGACACTTTTTAATATTCTGGGGTAATGCATGTGGTTGGGGGATTCTGTGCTCAGAACTATGAATGACAATCACCACAAAATAGCAGAATGAGAGTGGGAAGACACGAGAGGCAATCAAATAAAAACATACAAACAAGACCGCATTAAACTAGCACTGTCAATATGTCTGGCTTATAAGTGAAGGTGCCTTTTCAGTCACTGATGTTTTAGGCACTCAGTAAGGTGCCATACAAGACTGTCCATCTTTGAACTCACGCATCCATTCATCAACCCACATATAAATTCTAGTATTCTTCCACTTACATAACTACAATTGAACACACAAACTCAACAACAAATGGAAGATAAGGTAAAACAAAAGTAGAGAAATGAAAGCTTGTTGGCAAGAATATGATTGCTAACAAATCAAATTAAACATATCAGGAGGTGGCAGTCTTGTTTTCAAGTTCATTAATGGCCTGTAAAGCCTTCTAAAGAGATTCTAACAATTACTGCACTGTAAATCTACAAACCTGAAGGATTCTCAAATCCATACCCAAATCCTTGCCTGCTAAAGTAATCGGTGAGACTACATGTAACAACATATGTCTGCAGGTTTTAACATGAGGCAAAAACAACCCCTACATTAAAGATCTGTTGACTTAATATAATAAAACCTACAGGCGTTTACTGTAAATTTGCATATTAAACAGATCAGACCTATGGAATCAGTCTTACAGCCTTTATTATTGACTTGACACCATAACTCTGTGTATTGAGCATAAGCTTTCCAACAAGGGAACCATCAAGAATGCAGTAATAAACATACATTCAACCTTGCTATATGCAAATATTCTCCAAATTAAATCCCTGGATATGTACACTGGGTCTTTCCCCAATCAGAATAATTGCTTAATATCTCCTTTAAGGCAAGAATAAACACTCGTCTGAGCTGAATAATAAACTCACCATAACCATTGCAGAGATTTGAGCCTTTTGCTGCAAAGAAAGTCCTTGTTTACATCAGGTTCAAAGATGACACTTTGCAAGTCTTATTCTCCAGCCAAAGCTCACACTGACATATAGGAGCCAGTGCAACAGACCTCCAAGTGGTATTCTCACTTCATCCAGCAGGGCCACTGCTGCTCTCCAGCTGAAATTTATGGGTGGGGTAGCCTAATAATTTTTCAGTTGCAGTTCTCATTGAGTGCAATGTGCCCTTCCCCTAGCTGAAGGTAATTTGCCAAGAAGCTTAGATGCCAACAGCCCCAGAAGCACAGCTAAACCTTAAACAGTGGAGAGAACACATTCACTGAGCAGAAAGTCACCTTTCCGACCCAACAGTGCACTCAAGACTGTCAATTACTGACCTTTCACCTGCCAGACTGAGGTGAGGTTCTTCTCATACGAGTCATCAAACTTGGGGCTGGCACTGGGCTCAAAATCGCTAGTGTAGACGCGTCCAGTGGCAATGGAGAAGCAGCAGTTGCACATGCAAGTATGGTAGCGCAGGCGTCCCTCATCCAGATATGGATGCGCCAGGGCATCTTTGGCCGAGATCCGCTTCAGCTGCAAGGTAAAAGACAGAAACTAAAATGCGTTAGTGCAGGGATCACAAGCCCTCTTTCTCCTAGAAAGACAGAAAATTCAGATGGGCATACAAAACAGATGCTGAAGATTACCAAGGTCTGCAGACCAAGAATTGGAAAAGGTCAGAAATTGCAGAGATTTCTCAGAGGATATAATCAGGAGCAATGAATGCACGAAAATGTGCACAGAGGAGCCTTGCTGCTCCATCCCGAGCTTCCAACTTTTTAAAAATGAATCACTGAATCGTTTTAAAGAGTGTTTCTGTATTTATGAATTCAGATGACTGTGCTGATGCCAGGGAAATTATGCATCTCTTCTATACATCACTGAGGTGTTAACTAATTTCTTAAGAGTCCATGCTGAATAAAAAGACTGCTCTCAGATCTTGCAAGCAGAGGCAGATCTACAAATTCAGAAAACATTCCTGTTGCTTAAGAAACTATTTTAACAATCCTTATAAAATACACATTTGTACAAATGGCAGGGATATTGAAACATTACTTACCTGCAACTTTCGGTTAGCAGGTTGGAATGTTGTAGTTCACATGCTGCGGACTTTCCTGCTACCTAGTGCTGGGCGCTAACCACTACAAGTTGTTTTTCTTCAGTGCTATCTTTTGTTTCCTTGTGTGTGAAGTAGGACTTGAGATCCCGTCCCTGAAACATGCAATGTGCTGGGGAAAGTAGATTTCACCATATATTATGCATACCAATGTCCAGCAACTATGAAGCATGTTTGTGTTGGGTACGAAAGGAAGAGACAGTAGCATGATCTGTACCATTCTTGCGGAGGTGGGTGGCTCACATGTGAATCTACAATACTACAAGGTGCAAACCAAGTGTGGTAGCAGGTAAGTAGGAAAATGCTATTTACCCTGTAGGCATTTGTTCATGGCATGTAGTGCTATAGATTCACATGCTGTGCATACTTCCGCCATCTAGTGCTGGGCTTGGACATCACAACTGTTTTCTTTGAAAGAAATCTTCAAGTGTGGGGACCTATTGACTCCACCTATTAGCTGTAATGTGCATGGGCATCAGCTACATTGTTAGATTAATTTTCCCGAACAATGGGCGAGATTGGAGATGGAGCATAGAGAATCATTAAGTATGATCATGTGTAGCAAAGTATTAAAGATCACAAAAAGGAAAAAATATCTGCAACAACGACTGGTGATCGGGAAGGAGGGCGGGCCCGTGTAAACCTACAGCACTACATGCCAAAAACAGAAAGTAACATTTTCCGTTCGTGGTATTTGTGGCTGTAGATACACATGCTGTGCATAGACTGAAAAGTGGTCCTTTTAAAAGAGATGGCTTAGCCTGGGGATGTTGCATAAGACTGGAAAGTGTATAAAGGACAGCCTGGCACACATTAACTTGCTCTATGACCAGGACATCCACACCGTAGTGTTTGGTAAAGATATGAGGGGTGGACCAAGTAGCTTTTCAGATGTCAGTGTTATGTTACCCAAGAAAGCCACACATACCCCTTTTATTCTAGCGGAATGAGGTCTGGTGGCCCGGGAAGGCTTCTTCCAGCTTTAGCGGTGCAAGTATGCATGCATTTGAACAGTCAAAGTGCCTACACCTACATTTGAAATGGCACGCCCTTTGTGCGACTTGGAATGGGACTAACAGCTGTTGTGTCTTACTGGAGGGTTATTTTTTGTCAATATAGTACATTACCTTTCTCTTGACATCTAAAGTATGTAGAGCGTATTCCACTACAGTCTCTAGGCATGGAAAAAAGACTGGGCGCTCGATGGTCTGATTAAGATGAAAACAGGAATCTACCTTCGGGAGGAATTTGGGATTAGTTTTGAGAAACACTCTACCATGATGGACTTGAAATAAAGGCTCTTCCAAAGTAAGAGAATGTATCTCACTGACTCGTCTGAAGTAAGTGATGGTTATAAGGAAAGTCACCTTCCAGGAAAAGTACTGCAGTGGGCAAGAGTGTAGTGGTTCAAAAGGAGGGCTCATGAGTCCTATATTAAGATTCCACACCAGAGGAGTAGGCGCCCAGGGTGGGATAATCGGTTTGAGACCTTCCATGAAATTCTTAATGACTGGTATTTTGAACAATAAAATATGTTGTCTATTCAGTAAGCAGGCGGCTATGGCAGCCATCAAATGAAGTGTAGGCGAGGCCTGGCCTTTGTAGGTGAAGGGGGTAACAAACAATGCCCTGTACAGCTGCTGTGAGAGGATTGTTTAGGAGACAGTAGTGTAAGAACCCATTCAATTTTGCTGCGTAGCAGGCTCTGGTAGTGGGCCTCCTTGAGAAAAGACATACATTCTTTCGGTAGGTTGAGGTAACCAAACTCTAATATCTCAGGAGCCAAATAGCAAGGTTGACCTGGTGAAGGCTAGGGTGTCAGAGTGTGCCGTGGTGTTGTGTGAGAGGTTCGGTCTGTTGGGGAGCTTCTCGTGGGGAACTAGAGTTTGAGTAAGGTGGTGTACCATGGTTGAAATGCCCAGGTTGGTGATAATAAGATGGGAGTGAAGGATGTTTACCTCTGCCTCCGAACCACAAACGGTAGGAGTGGGGGGGGGGGAAGACAGAAAAACGTAAGCAAATATTCCTGATCAATTCCTCCATAGTGCATTGCCCATGAACTGTGGGTGTGGTAGCCTGGAGCAAATGTTTGGGCATTTTCCACTGTCGAAAGAGGAGAACAAGTCCACTCCAAGAAAATGCACTTGTTAAAGATGAACATGGGATTTCTTTGCATTAACTGTGAAGCTTAGGTTGGGCAATAGCCCAACTGGCTGAATAATGTGGTTGTGACATATATGGCTAGAATTCCCCTTCACAAGCAATTTAACGAGGTATGAAGATGCATAAATCCCTTGTTGGTGCAGATGTGCCCCCATCAATGCAGGACGTTAAAAACAATTTTAGGTGCCTACTCCATGCAAAAGGTAGAACTTTGACCCACAAACCTGAAGTACTGACCGTGAACTGGATGCACCTGAATGTGGAAGTACACATCAGTAAGATCCAACAAACCATGAAGTTTCAATCCTACAGAAAAGGAATGACTTCTTCGAATAGGTCATTTCAAAGTGGAAAATTCCAACGGTGCCCGTTTGGATGCTGTGTGCGCTGCTAGTTAGTCAGGTATGATAGGACACCAAATGCAGAGCAGGTACCTAGGGTTGGGGATTAAGGAGGAATCAGCCTTGTATTTTTTCCCACCTGAAAAGTGATACCTTTTGACTTAACACAGTACTTGTAAGTTCAAAGAGCTAGAACTTATGGAAGTCTCTAGATTTGGAAGGTACCTTTTGGATGTTCCATGTATGAAACACTCTTGACCAGGAAAATTCTCTCTTTATCCTTCATCTGCATGATGAAGCCATACTGTACATGTGCCCCTTGTATGACAGTACGGTATGCTGATTTGTCATCCTAAGGAGACTCCTAAACCTTGTGTAATCTTGCTCAGCCTAATGTGGTTGTACTGTCTCTTGTTCTTACTTGAACTAGTGTCCAGTGGTTGCTGGTGGCGATGTGGATGGTGCTCTGAAAATGCATGTTTAAAAGGTCGGCTTTTGCTTATTTCCATCTCAAGGAGGTTGGTTTTTAGCTGGGGCTAAATTAGTAAATCATTCATAAGTTTGATAGGAATTGGGTTTTATCTAACATCAGTGTGTGAGCTTTCATCAGCTCAGACAGTGTCTTTGAAGGCAACCTTGTGTTTTGGAAGCCAAGAACAATCTATCAATTTCAGGGCTGAAGCATTTTTAATGTTAATTTGACAAGGCAGGTTACTCAGTTTTTGCATCAAAGCCAGTAGCAGGGGCTGGGATATCTATTTTGGATTGTACGAAGAATCATACTTCAGAGAGTAGTTCTCATTTCAAAGTTGGTTTGAGTTCACTGCTTGAAGATGGTTTTCACTGTTTGAGAACAGTACAAGTTTCAGTTTTAATCCTCCAATATGTGGTTGACCTCCATTTTGCTGTTAAACCTCATTTTACCCCTTACCTGCTTTTTGAAGCGGAATCACTTTTGGGCATCAGTTCAGGACCAAGGAGTGAGGGGATGCCCTTAGCGTGTGTGTTGTGATTGATGATTGAGCCCTGGGAATTGGGTCTTGCTCGAGACACAACTCGGCCAAGAGTGCGTTTTTAGGGGTCCACTGATCCCCAGAGCTGGACTGAGATGAAGACACGACCCACTCCTCATCTTGGTAAACTAATGAAGAACGTTGATCTTGTCACACAACCTCCTTTTATTTGTCTTCTAATTCTTCTACGAACACCCTTGAGTAAGCACCGGATGAGGCACTGTATTCCATTTAGGCATTATTTTCCCATTGTAAGTAAGTGGGTTTCTGTTGCAGTAACCCCCCTACACACTTGTTGCCATGTTTCTGATGAACTTTGGCAGTGTGTGCCATGGGTCCCTGCCAATCAGGAATCTAGGGCCTGTGTTCTTTCCCTAACCTGTAACAATGTTTCCACAATTGGTACAACTCTGGCCTACCTGTAAGCCCCTTGTAAGGGGTACCTATGTTACCAAGGACATGGTAGCCAGGGAAAGGCCTCTGAGGGCGGCATCAAGTATTATGCCACCCTCAGAGACGTCTCACCACAAACAAGCACCACTGCCATTGCAGCCTGCGTGTTGTGGTGCAGCTAAAAGTGAAGAGTCGACATGGCACTCACCCTGTGTGCCATGCCTGCCCAGCACGAGGCCTAGGTAAGTCACCCTTAAGGCAGGGTGCCCTATACCTCATACCTATCTGCACGAGCAGACAATTCCCTGTAATACCGAGGGCCATTTTTAGATATTTTAAGTGCCCAGTAAAGCCATCCTGAGTATATGGTCTGGAAACTGGTCATTACGAGTTTCCAAGCACCATAATGGCTTTACTGAATCCTGCGAAAACGTACACAAACATGCTATGGACAAATCAAAGTACATGACATTAAATAAAGATCCTACAATTGTTGACATCTTAAGGAAGATGTTGGACAAGGCATTGGCTATGTACTGGATCAACACCAGAGCTCGGGCATTCTTAAGCACACTGCACCCAAGACAACCGCATTTATACATGGTTTTCAAAATCCACAAAAACAGTGTGGATCCTAGACCAATTGTTTCCAGCTGCTGCTCGTTGTTTGAACCACTGGGAAAGCATGTTGATCACTTCTTACAATCCAAAGTAAAGTCAAGACGGTCATATGTGCAAGACCACAGATTGTTTACTATGATTGGACAATTTAACCACAGAAGATATTGACAAATGGTGATTATGCACTATCGATTTTAACTCTTTGTATACATACATTCCACTACAAGGAGGATTGGAAGCCATAGAATGGGCATTGCTAAATCAACCAAATATGAGACCCAATAAAGTGTTTGTTTTAAAAATTCTACAATTCTGCTTGCAACACAGTTATTTCAAATGGGAAGAGGATTTCTTTCTGTAAATCAGTGGCACATCGATGGGTTTTGGGGGCACCTCTGTATGCTAACATTTTCATGGCCAAGTTTGAGCAGGATTACATTTTTTCAGACCCAGAGTGAAGTGAAGATTTGGTCTTCTACTGCAGAGTCATTGACGAAATCTTTTTGATTTGGCGAAACACTGAAGCTAAGCTTGTTAAATACGTCATGGCTATGAACATCAGGGTTCAATTCACTCATACTATCAGTGATAGGAATTTAGCGATTTTGGATGTATGGGCGGAAAAAACCAACAGGTTCAAAAACCAGTGTGTACAAGAAACCCACGGATCAGTATAATTCTTTACATTTAAGGAGTTTTCATCTGCCTAACTGACTGAAAATCTCCCATATTCTCAAATGAGTCAAAAGAATTTCTTCAAACACAAATGTGCGAGTTTGCTTTATCAGACATATGACAAAGATACTTAAACCATGGTTACCCAGATCAAATGGTATCTGAGTTTAAATTCTCCACTAAGTCTAGAACTATAAAGAAACTGATACATAAGCAGTGGGAATTACTGCAGACGAGCCAGTTTTCAAAGGTGTATTTAAAACACAGATCCCTTTTTGCTCACACCAGAACGAGAAACATTAAAGAACGGTTGTCATAAAAAAACAGTTTACAGAGTCTAACAGAAAGTATCAGAAAATGCCATAATTGCATCCACTGAAATAATGTGATCACAGGCAAAAGCATTGCTCACCCCAGGTCAGGGAGACAGTGAAGTTGAAACACTCAGCAAACTGCAATACGGCCAATGTCATACTGCATAAATTGCCCATGTGGAATGCTATATATCGGCAAGACAGAAAATACAAAAAATAAGGATCACGGAACATAAAAGCGTGATCTGAAGTAAAGACACAAACTCGTATATGGTGATACATTGGCTGGAGAAAGGACACAATATCGCTCAGGTGAGATTTTTGGTATTAGAGACAATAGAGCTAGGCGTGGATCATGCAAACATGCTGCCACAGAGAGAAATTTACATCATGAGTCCGTAACGTTTCAATGATAAGATGTACAAGAGTTGTTCGTTATAAGTACACATGCAGTAACCAGT